>NC_141694.1:1695483161-1696094771 GCF_964263255.1 Lissotriton vulgaris
GTTGAGCTAACTATAACTCGCACCCCACAATGCACTGCTGATTAAATCACATATTGCATCACTCGTGTCATGGTCAGTGACATCACTGATAACATCACTGATGACAGCTAAAATGACATTACTGATGACATCATCCACTTAATATCTGATGCACCGCCTCACATCCTAATATAACGTTTCATACACCCACTGTAAAATACAGACTACCATTCTCGAAACCATAGACACACCAATACCAGTTAGTACATATCCACTCCCTGTTTCATAGGTCTACACACATCCACTCACTCACCGATACAGTCACAGCCTCTGATATATGTACTCATACACTCATACAGATACTCACATACTGCCACTCATCCACAGAGATACTTACTCACACACCTAGTCAGTCACCCAAGACTCAATCACTCTGCCATTTACTCACCAATACAGTTATACATACACCACCTCACTTATTCATACAACAAATACATACTTACTCTCCTATACAATCACTGTCACAAGCTCCCACTAATCCATTCAGCCACTCTCACAATCACCATGATGATGACTGTAATTGCACTTCCATCGTGTGAGCCAGGCGTAACTACCGAAACACGTAGCATGGAAGCACATTAAACTTCCTGAACTATTATCTTTGTTGTATCTTGAGAGTGCATTACTTTCGTCCTGCGAAACGGATTGGGGAATATATATATTGCAGAACCAACCGTTCCTTGATCTGCCTCGAAATCTCCTCGCACTCAGTAAACCCCGGTGTCAAACATCAAGATTATGAATCCACTTACACTCCTGTAGATTAACGTGTTTGCAAAATTGCCACTCCCTGACAATTACTGCATTTCCTGGTATAGACGGGCAGGTGGCCCAGAAGCCTACAGGGAGAGGAAAAGAACTACTGCTTAACCTGTAATAGGAGCGTAGGTGCTGCTTTTAGTGTTGTCTACTGTTATGCTGGTAAGCCTTAAGTGTTTCTAATGTATGACGGTTGTTGATGCCTTTTACTGGTCATAATAACAAGTACTTTTCCAGGACCTGCAGGATATGTACAGAGATGGTGTAAGGTGATGTTCTCATCACATGTTGGTAACGTGCCGATTGGCCAAGTGATTTATGCATCTATGTGATGTTATGACAAGTGCCTAGTGACACAGTGATTTATGTGATTGTGGTCTAATGTGTTTTTATGAATAATACAAAGGATATTTTTATATAACCTTATGTGGAGTCTCTTTTTGTGGTGTGCCTAGTGTGTCACTGGTGTGTGTGAGTGTGTTGCGCAAACACTTTACACATTGCCTCTAGGATAAGCCTGACTTCTCTGCCAAACTTCCAAAGGGGAGGGCAGTGGTTATCTTACGTGTGAAACTCCCTTGCCCTGACTAGAGTGGTGGGTTTTGCCTGGCTTAGATACATACCCTGGTCAACCAAAAATCCCATTCCTAACACCTGCAAAATATGCTTTGAAATATATGTATAGATTATTGATGTGTTCAGAAAAACAAATATTAAATGTGCATATTTTCCCTTTAAGCAAGTGTTCTTTTCTCTCTGGTGTATATGTGCCTCTCTCGCATAAGCATAAGTATAAGTATTAATTTAATTTATTTGATCATAGATCTATACTAATATAATAAAGAGGGAGCCCAAACCTTTGAGGCGGGTAATCTCAGGAAACACGGCACCAATCACAACACCCAATACAGCATTGGAAAGGGCAGTTGCAGCAGAAGGACATAGGCTATGCAGACACCCTCATATACTTTTAAAAGGTAAAAGAACCGTGCCAGCAAAGTAGTCCCTTGTGGGCGTGTCTGCGTTATGCTGTGGGCGTGTGCTGGGGGAGTGACAAATGCTGGGGGCGTGTGGTACGTTCCGCCGTTCATGCCATGTCTCATATCGTGTGCTGTGGGTGTGTGCTGGGGGCGTGGGCATGTGCGGGGCGCAGGATTACGGAAAAAAAGCGAGCGTTGTGCCCAATATTTCATTGTTTTTTCTTCCCAGGTAGTGTACATTCCAGCTCCGGGTGTCCACCCTGCTCCCTTTAAATACCCCTGCACCCCATAATCATAACCCACCCTTACTCCTTAAAATACCCCAACACCCTTAAACACTAACCCATCTTAACCCTATAAATATACCCGGTACCCCAAAACCCAAACCTATCCCTAAACCCTAAAAATATCCTTGTACCCCAAAACCCAAACCTAGCCCTGAACCCTATGAATACCCCTGTACCTCAAACCCCAAACCTACCCCTGAACTCTAAAAATACCCATGTACCCCAAAACCTAAACCTAGCCCTGAACCCTAAAAATACCCCTGTACCCCAAAACCCAAACCTACCCCTGAACCCCAAAATACCCTTGTACCCCAAAACCCAAACCTAGCCATGAACCCTTAAAATACCCCTGTACCCCAAACCCAAACCTACCCCTGAACCATAAAAATACCCCTGTACCCCAAAATCCAAACCTAGCCCTGAACCATAAAAATAACTCTGTACCCCAAAACCCAAACCTACCTGCGAACCCAAAAATACCCCTGTACCCCAAAACCCAAGTCTATCCCTGAACCCTTAAAATACCCCTGCACCCCAAAACCCAAACCTATCCCTGAACCCTTAAAATACCCAAGTACCCCAAATCCCAAACCTACCCCTGAGCCCTAAAAATACCCCTATACCCCAAAACCCAAACCTAGCCCTGAACCCTAAAATTACCCCTGTACCCCAAATCCCATACCTATCCCTAAACCTACCCCTGTACCCCATAACCCAAAACTATATCTGAACTCTTAAAATACCCAAACACCCCAAAACATATACCTCAGTACCCCAAAACATATACCTCTATACCCATACTTACCTTATCCAAACATTAACAAAAAAAAGGCTTTTATCATTCATGCATTTACAACAAATTTTGTTGTAAATGTATGCGTGGTAAAAGCATATAAAATGTAATGCCATGCGTTATAATGGCATTGCGGAGTCATGGTACTTTCGTAATGAAAGTATGCGGAGTGATGATATGCGGAAAGAAAGTTGCGGAATAATGGGTGTTTACCCTCCCCCGGTAAGTACATTGGTGGCACGGCGTCCCACATCTCCAGCAACATACTCATATTTTTTCACCACAGATTTGAAAAATGCACAGGTCTCTCTCATTGATGGCCAGCAGCACCGACATACACTTTTAGACGGTACACAGACAAAATATCGAGTTTTAAATTTCGATATACAATTATATTGAAGTTTAAATATCGATGGGACATTATATAGAAGGTAAGTAATATCGACAGTCTTAATATCGATATTAGTATGATATTAGTAATATCGAAGTTTTAAATATTGATGTCAATAATATCGAAATAAATAATTTCGATGTTACTAATATCAATTTTTAAATACATTTTGTGTTTATTATATTGTATTTATTATGTTTTATTATTTATTTTTAATGTAATTTAATTAAATATTGTCTTTTAGTACTGTAGCGGGTTGTGGGTTTATAGGGGAATAGGGTGGGAAGTAATTTAATTATGTTAAATTAATTATTAATTAGTAGGAATTATTAATTAATTAATTGAGAATTAATTTTTAATTATTTTAATTAATTGATTAATTGATAAATATGTTCTGTAGCGGGTTATGGGTTTATAGGGGAATAGGGTGGGAAGTAATTTATTAATAATTATTTAATTAATATATGTTTGTAAATATTTTTAATTAATAATTAATTGGTAATTAATTAATATTAATTAGTTAATTAATTAATATAATTTTGTACATATTTTTAATTACGAATTAGTTGGTAATTAATTAATATTAATTAGTTAATTACATTAATTAGAGTATTTTTTTTATATATATAATTTTTTGTTATTCTTAATTAATTAATTGGGAAAAACAATATTATTTATTAAATTAAATAAATTACAGCTAATGTGCTAATATATTTACTTTATTGTTATTGTTAATTAATAATTAATTGGTAATTAAATAATAATAATTAATTTTGGGTAAAGGAGTATTTTTAGGGTTCAGGGTCAGTTTTCAGTTTTTGGGTGAAGGGGTATTTTTAGGGTTTAGGGTCAGTTTTCAGTTCTTAGGTAAAGGGGTATTTTTTGGGTTCAGGGTCAGTTTTCAGTTCTTGGGTAAAGGGGTATTTTTAGGGTTCAGGGTCAGTTTTCAGTTTTTGGGTAAAGGGGTATTTTTAGGGTTCAGGGTCAGTTTTCAGTTTTTGGGTAAAGGGGTATTTTTAGGGTTCAGGGTCAGTTTTCAGTTCTTGGGTAAAGGGGTATTTTTTGGGTTCAGGGCCAATTTTCAGTTCTTGTGTAAAGGGATATTTTTTGGGTTCAGGGTCAGTTTTCAGTTTTTGGGTAAAGGGGTATTTTTAGGGTTCAGGGTCAGTTTTGGGTTTTTTGGGTAAAGGGGTATTTTTAGGGTTCAGGGTCAGTTTTGGGTTTTTGGGGTACAGGGATATTTTTAGGGTTCAGGGTCAGTTTTGGGTTTTTGGGGTACAGGCGTACAGGGTAAAAATAAAATAAATTTAAATTAAATCAATTAAATGAAATTAAAAAAAATAAAATTACATTAAATTATTAAGTGTTTAATTTATTTTAAATGTATATGTATTAGTTTTAATTTTTTAATTATGTTTTAATATTTTTATTTAATATTTGTAAAATTATATGTATTTTAAAATTATTTTTACATTATTATTAATACATTTAAAAAAACAATATTTTTAATTTCGATATTTTTGTACTGCGATATTAATTTTTCGATATTTTTGTACTTACCTTTATGAAGATATGACTCCGATATTTTTGATTTCGATATTTTTGTTCCGATATTTTTGTATGTAGATATTTTGTCTGTCGATATTATGCCAGACATTCCTTTCAGACACACCTCCCGCCACAAGTTCTAGAATTGCGAACTTTAGAGCTGGGGAGCTACGTTCGAATCTCGGCATCAGCTCAACATCCTGTGATTCCAGGCAAATCACTTTGTCTCCCCGTGCCTACCACAAATGAATGTGTTCTTCTGTAATGTAAATTGTGCTCATGCCATGTTGTCGAGTTTGCGCTATATAATATTGCAAGGAAAAATAAAGTAGGGAAACTCGAGTTCACACACTACTGAACGCGCACTCTTAAGTGCATCAGCAGTGCACTGGGAATCGGAGCGTTTCACAGGCCTGTCACAGATAAGAAATGCTATCAAAACAAAATCCTACAAAACAAGATACTACTGGCCAGCAGCAATTCATACCTGGACAACGTCGGGACGGGCTGCTAGTATGATATAATTTCTTTCTACTACCTGTACCTTCAACAGCTGCCCGAAACGCTCTCTGGGTAGGGCCTTCAACTGTGTTCTGAGCACAGAGTTTGACAGATCCTTCCCGCCGCTGACCCACACTCCTGCCACCTCTGATGCACAGGCATTGCATAGTTGGCTCCAGCCTTGGCACATGGTAAACATTTGACGTCAGCATAATACTCTTGTGAGGGTGTACTCCTTCTTCTCCTCTGTACACCGACTGATTTCAGAATTGACCAGTTCATTGGCAAGTCTTCCCTACTGCCCTCTGTAGCACACACCGACTACCTAGGCCGCACTGATTCTGACCATAACCCCCAATGCCTGCAGCTCAAATGGGACACTGGTCCACCCATCATCCCGACATGGCAACTGCAAACAGCAGTACTTGAAGATCCCCCATTTCATGCATCACTACAGACAGCCATTGAAGATTACTTTGAACATAACCACAGGTCTGCAATGACTAGGGTGATTGAGTGGGATGCCTTTAAAGTGGTGACCAAGGGTATAGAGCACACACTCCTGCAACAAGAGACTAACACGGAATGGAGTCTAGTGGATTCCAAATGCCTGTTGGCAGCATAGCAAGCGCATTTCTCCCTGCTGGAGCATCTACAATGCCTGAACTACACAGCCTACTTGGCATGCACACACACTACAGTGGACAGGTCTAGTACGCTGTTGGCATGGCTGATATGTTTGAAGCTGCCAAGACACCCTATCATGGCACTCAGATCTGCCCCGGGAGATCTGCTCTATACTCAATGGGACATACATCAAGAACTAACCAATCACTATGCCTCACTATACCAATCAAGGTCCACTGCCTCTCCACAAGAGACTGAAGCCTTCCTTTCCACGATCCCCTGCCCTGCCTTACACCAGACCAATGGGCAGAGCTCGATAATCCTATTATGCCTTTTGGAATATAGGAAACGATCAAGGCCCTGGTCACAGGCAAGACCCCTGTCCCAGATGGCTTGCCTGTCGAATTCTGTAAGACTTATGCCTTGCTCCTTATGCCCCGCCTGCTCGCCTTATAAGAAGAGGTATTAATGGCCTCATGTCTCCCCACCACCCTATTCAAAGTGCTGCTTATATCAGTCCCGAAACTAGATAAAGACCCCACTGACTTAGGCCCGTACAGGCCTCTGGCATTGCTAAACTCGGATTACAAAGTGCTAGTAAAAATATTGCGTACTCGACTGTCACCTCCAGTAAAAGTCCTGGTCCATCCATACCAGAACCGGTTTGTATCTGCATGCATCACATCCCTAAACCTGCAGGGCTTCTTCCGTGTCTTAAAGTACGCACCAGGCTTGTGGCCTCAGGGGGGATGTCTGGTGCTGGACTTCGCCAAAGCCTTCGATTCATTGGAATGGGCCTTTCTTTTTGGCACCTTTTTGTGTTATGTGATTGGGGATAGCTTTCTGCGGCTGATCAAGTTACTTTACACTCACCTACTGGCCCCCTGATTTTGGAGTAATTCCAGAATCATAGGGGCACACGCCCTCCTACTTTTCTCACTGGCAATAGAACCGCTCATGCTTGCCCTCTGTGCGGGGAATGAAGATTGGGGTATACCTATGGGAAATGGTGTTCACTCTGTCTCTCTATATGCAGATGACCTGCTTATCTTCCTTAAGGACATACACGCTATTCCAGATGCAGTCACCCTGACTCTAGACCATTTCGCTTATCTTTCTGGCCTAAGGGGTAAATGGGCTAAGTCCTGCTTGTTCCCTTTTGCCCATGTGCTGCCAGACCCTCATCTTGTCCTCAATCAGATCCAAGTGACCTGACAAACCCTCTATGTTCTGCTATTATAAGGGTGTATCATTCAAACAAGGACTTACATAACTGTGGTCTTATCAGGGCCACTGCTTTCTTGTGGGTGTGGCTGACTTTCTGGCAGACACTGCCATTGTCAGTAGTAGTACAAAAGGGGGTGGGGATGGACGGAGCATCTGAAACAATCAAACACTCACAACGTCAACAGATCTGGGTTTACTCCATCACCATTCTTTAGCCCACTCTGCCACCCCAGTTCTGACATGGCCATATGCAAATCAGTCTGACCCTGTGCCTCATGGGAACAGTGAAGCCCGAACTACCAAGCCATGCCTTCCCTGGACTGGAAACAAGCTTCCTAGGACCGGTTTCTGGCATTCCAGCCGTCTTCAGCCAGGCTTGCTTGCATCCAGTGGCAAAGTGAGCAAGGGACTCACGTCTGAGCATACCCTGCCAACTGATGGCAAACAAAGCGGTACAAAAGGGGGTGGTGATGGACGGAGCATCTGAACCAATCAAACACTCACACCCAGTCAACAGATCTGGGTTTAATTCATCATCGTTCTTTAGCCCACTCTGCCACCCCAGTTCAGACATGGCCATATGCAAATCAGTCTGACCATGTGTCTCATGGGAACAGTCCAGCCCGAACTGCCAAGCCATGCCTTCCTTGGACTGGAAACAAGCTTCCTAGGACCAGTTTTTGGCATTCCAGCCGTCTTCAGCCAGGCTTGCTTGATCCCAGTGGCAAAGTGAGCAAGGGACTCACGTCTGAGCGTACCCTGCCAACTTATGGCGAACAAAGCGGTAGAAAAGGGGGATGGACGGAGCATCTGAACCAATCAAACACTCACACCCAGTCAACAGATCTGAGTTTAATCCATCACCGTTCTTTAGCCCACTCTGCCACCCCAGTTCAGACATGGCCATATGCAAATCAGTCTGACCCTGTGCCTCAGGGAAACAGTCCAGCCCGAACAGCAAAGCCATGCCTTCCATGGACCGGAAACAAGCTTCCTAGGACCGGTTTATGGCATTCCAGCAGTCTTCAGCCAGGCTTGCTTGAATCCAGTGGCAAAGTGAGCAAGGGACTCACGTCTGAGCATACCCTGCCAACTTATGGCGAACAAAGCGGTACAAAAGGGGGTGGTGATGGACGGAGCATCTGAACCAATCAAACACTCACACCCAGTCAACAGATCTGGGTTTAATCCATCTCCGTTCTTCAGCCCTCTCTGCCACCCCAGTTCAGACATGGCCATGTGCAAATCAGTCTGACCCTGTGTCTCATGGGTATAGTGCAGCCCGAACTTCCAAGCTATGCCTCCCTGGACCGGAAACAAGCTTCCTAGGACTGGTTTCTGGCATTCCGGCCGTCTTCAGCCAGGCTTGCTTGAATCCAGTGGCAAAGTGAGCAAGGGACTCACGTCTGAGCATACCCTGCCAACTGATGGCGAACAAAGCGGTACAAAAGGGGGTGTTGATGGACGGAGCATCTGAACCAATCAAACACTCACACCCAGCCAACAGATCTGGGTTTAATCCATCTCGGTTCTTTAGCCCACTCTGCCACCCCAGTTCAGACATGGCCATATGCAAATCAGTCTAACCCTGTGCCTCATGGGAACAGTCCAGCCCGAACTGCCAAACCATGCCTTTTTGGACCGGAAACAAGCTTCCTAGGACCGGTTTCTGGCATTCCTGCCGTCTTCAGCCAGGCCTGCTTGAATCCAGTGGCAAAGTGAGCAAGGGACTCACGTCTGAGCATACCCTGCCAACTTATAGTGAACAAAGCAATACAAATGGGCTTGTACTGTCCAACGAACGATCTTGCTGTTGGTGGTGTCGGTTTCGGGATTGGAGTTAACAAGCCTTGGCTAAGGCAACCCACGCAGGAATCAAAGATGGCTTCTGGATCAAACCAGCAAGGTCTGATGTCCTTTTCCTTTTCAGAGAAGCAAGGGCCAGCCTGGAGCAACCAGGCCAGTGGGGGAAATTTGTAGGTTAATCGTCACAGAGGCCACTAGCCAACGGGCAAGTGACCGGACAGACGCGTCAAGCAGGAAAATGCAAAAGGGCCCCACGCAGCACTCATGGAGTGTGGAGGGCTGGTCTTTGGTGCAGATGATGCTCTGGGCTGGGGATTCTCAGTCCCCAATGCACAACATCGAGGGTGCCTCAGAAGTTTCACGGAAAGCCATTCGCTGGCTTTCCAAGATGGCCGGTCCCACGTTTCGTGTCGCCTCCATGGGTCTCAGCTTTGCTGGGGCTGTGGATCGGGCTGAATGAAGTCTGGAAGTCCGGGTCTTGTCAGGCTCTGTGTTCAAAGCAAACCGTTGATCGCTTGATAGTGCCTGCTTGTGCAGGGTGGTCACAAGTCTTCTATCTTCAAGTAGAACGTCGAAGGTCCAGAGTTTCATTTCAAGTTTCAGTCAGGATAAATCTAAAGTCTCTAGACTCAGCTCCTACCTATATACTAATCTAAGGGGCTGAATTACCTGCTAGGTCCCTCCTATGGGTGGGACCAGGGAAGGGGGTGGTTACACCCCTTTCCCTTTGTCCACTTTCGTGCCAGAGCTGGGGCTGGAGAGCCCCAGCAACTGGTTTGAACTGGGCTATGCATGGGACACCTTGTGTGCCACAGGCAGTGTCTCATTTCATTCAGCCCTCCCTGCCCCAATACACTATGGCCTGTCTGGGGTGGTGCTAGCACCTCCCAAGACAGGAAACCTATTGTCCAAGCCTCCCTCGCTAGAAGGACTCCCAGCAGCAGGAGGTCAGACTTGTGTCTGTGGCAGCAGCATCCATTTTGTGATGCTGAGGCTTTGGTTAACTTTAACTGGGTTTAGTGGGAACAACATGTCTTCTCCCTCTAGAAGGGTGGAATGCTACCCCCATCACGACAACTGGCGAGGGGGTAGTATTCCAAAGCGTATGACACCTTACACAACATGTTTTGATAAAGCCAAATCAAAGTTAGCATTCAACTGCGAGGATTATAATGCACTTAACAGTATATGGTATGGCTATATCATAGAACAGCTATAAGGACATGGTTCTGAAAGCTGCAGACAGGCTCAGCTCATGCTAGAGCCTCATCTCACATAAAACCAAGGGGCATATTACCAACAAGTAGCGATATTTATCGCTAACTAGGCTTTGCAACAATTTTTTTATCGCTAAGCATCGCCAGAAATTATCGCTGAGATAACTTGCTATTAGCAACGTTTATCTCCAAAGCGATAATTATCCGGCGATAGCGTGAATATTGCTGAGAATACAGCGATATTCACCCATTAGCGGCAAAATGCTCTTAGCCATGTTATCCACCTCCCATTGGATAACATGGCTAAGAACTGGTCTGAGCAGGCGTTAGTTTTTGGCGATAGCTGGAATATTTCCATCGCTACGCCCACCTTGCTAATAGGCGATAGCGACGTTAGCGACTGCTTTCAGTCGCTAACAGGTTGGGTACGCCCACTTTATATGTCATTAGCGATAAATATCGCTGACATGCAAAGCGGGCCCCAAAACGCTCGCTATCGCCTAAAAGCTGTCGCTAACATCAGTTAGCGACAGCTTGCTAATAGAGCAATAGAATTATCGCCGCTTTGCGGCCAAAAACGGCAGCTAAACCGGCGATAATTGCCTATCGCCCCCGTTGGTAATATGCTCCCAAGCACTCTGCCTCCAGGATTATTAAGACCTGCCATAGGAGTGACTTATAGGTATAAATGTGTCTATATGTAAAGGTAGGTATAGGGATACTACACCTAAGCAAGGGGTGATTACACGACCTTGCCCCAGCTGAGTGATCAGCCAGTTGTGTCAATGTGAGTGGCCAGCCAGGGGTGGCATAATACATGCTGTAGCCCCTGGTAGGCCTTGGATGCACCTATGCCCTGGGTACCTATAGTACACTGTACAGGGGTGACCCAGTGTCAAATTGGAGATGTACCTAAAGTACATGGAGTCCATTTTACAGTGAGAGCAGATAGCCTGGGCCCTTGATTAGCAGGATCCCAGGCCAACTAAGTCGAAAACCAGCTAAACACTAGGCAAAAAATCTGTGGTAACCATAGGCAGGTGTCCACCTTCCTACTCCCAAGACCTCTGCGATGCGCTATCCTCCTTCTTCTACAACAAAATTGCCGACATCCACAACAGCTTCGAGAACACTCCCAACGTTCAACCCTCCCCACCCCCCTCTGATCCTACTCCGCCAACTAACATCCTTAGCGCCTGGAACCCAATCACCACTGAAGACACCATCCGCCTAATGAACTCAATCCACTCTGGCTCCCCAACCGACCCCTGCCCCCACCACATCTTCAACAAAGCGGACTCCATCATCGCACCCCATCTCTGTGATATCATCAACTGCTCGTTCAACTCTGCCATCTTTCCAGAAAGCTGGAAACACGCCGAACTCAGCGCCCTTTTTGAAGAAACCCACAGCAGACCCCTCTGAACTGAAAAACTACCGACCCATATCCCTCCTCCCATTTCCGGCCAAAGTCATCGAGAAAGCCGTCAATAGCCAGCTCGCCGCCTTCCTTGTATGTATGTATGTATGTATAGGCATTTATATAGCGCACTACTTACCCGGAGGGTCCCAAGGCGCTTCGACCGCTGCGAAACCCTTCCTGGCTTCCCTGAGAGATGGTCCCTTATCTCCAGGGTGAGACCAGGCATCCCAGGCGGTCTGGTGGGGCCGTTAGTGAAGATGAGGCAAGCTAATGCCCAGAGTTGCCGAGTGTGATCGCTGATCAGAGTGGGCACCGAGGCGAGAGAATTATCGAGTCCGCTGACCCTGGTCCAGAAACCTGCCGCGCCGGGAATCGAACCCTGGTCCCGGGCCGTCCTCTGCTCTCGGGTCTGCCGCCTCTAACCAGTGAGCCACATTCCTTGAATCCAACAACTCCCTTGATCCATCTCAATCCGGATTTCTAGCCAAACACAGCACCGAAACTGCCCTCATTGCAGCTACTGACGACATCCGAACACTACTGGACAACGGTGAAACAGTGGCCCTCATTCTACTCGACCTCTCCGCCGCTTTCGACACAGTCTGCCACAGTACCCTTATACAACGCCTCAGCAACATCGGAATACAAGGAAAAGCCTTGGACTGGATCTCCTCATTCCTCGCTGGGAGAACTCAAAGAGTCCGACTTCCCCCATTCAACTCTGAGGCCACTGAAGTCATCTGTGGCGTACCACAAGGATCTTCACTCAGTCCCACCCTCTTCAACGTCTACATGAGTCCACTTGCCTCCATCGCGTGTCAACACAACCTCAACATCATCTCTTACGCCGACGACACCCAGTAATCCTTTCCCTCATCAAAGACCCTAACACCGCCAAAGCCAAACTTCACGAAGGCATGAAAGAAGTAGCCGAATGGATGAAACACAGCCGCCTAAAACTCAACTCAGACAAAACGGAAGTGCTCATCCTAGGATCTTCCCCCTCTGCTTGGGACGACTCTTGGTGGCCTTCCGCTCTGGGCACAGCACCCACACCCACAGACCATGCACGTAACCTTGGCTTCATCCTAGACTCCTCTCTCTCAATGTCCAGGCAAGTCAACGCAGTCTCATCCTCTTGCTTCAACGTACTTCGCATTCTCAAAAAGATCTTCCGTTGGATCCCCCTCGAGTCAAGAAAGACTGTCACCCACGCACTGGTCACGAGTCGACTGGATTATGGTAACACACTATACGCCGGAATCACAGCAAAATTACAGAAAAAACTCCAACGCATCCAGAACGCATCAGCGAGACTCATATTAGACCTCCCTCGCCAAGATCACATCACCGAACACCTAAGAGACCTCCACTGGCTTCCCGTCAACAAAAGAATTACATTCCGCCTTCTCACCCACGCACACAAGGCCCTCTACAATCTAGGACCCGAATGCCTCAACACTCGCCTGTCCTTCTACAAACCCACCCGCCAACTAAGATCGTCCAATCGAGCCCTTGCCGCTGTCCCGCGCATCCGAAAATCCACCATGGGCGGCCGATCCTTCTCTTTCCTTGCCGCCAAGACCTGGAACTCACTCCCCACTCACCTCCGCCTTACTCAAAACCACATCTCCTTCAGAAAAGATCTCAAAACCTGGCTATTCGACAAATAATGAACCCCTTTCCCAAGCGCCTTGAGACCCTCTGGGTGAGCAGTGAGCTATACAAATGCCCGAACTTGAACTTGAACTATACCTATAGTGATGGATGGAATGCTTGAATTAATCTTAACCACTGGTAGTCACACAGGGCCACATCTGAATTCAGTGTTATTTTGCACACCATGCCACCTTAGTTTGGACCCAATTATGTGCAAAACGGTCTTGACCCTAAGAAAACAGTCCAGCCCAAACTGCCAAGCCAGGTCCTCCCTGGACTGGATTACAAGTAGCCCAGTAGTGGTTCACCCTTATTATTGGCTCATGTGCTGGGTAGAGCTGAAGTCCAGAACACAGTATGCATCGAACCCATACATGGACATACCCATCCCACTTAAGGTGACATACTAAAGTATACAAAAAGTGATAGATGCAATGCTTTGATTAATCTCAGCCACTGGTAATTTACATGTGTTCAATCAGACATCTAATACCTGAGGGAATGGGGCAATTGGATAATATTTCCTTGACCCCATTGCCTTTTCACCAGTGACTGTGGCATGGTGGTCCATTTGAGTACCTTGCTCCACCACAATGGGTTTCGATGCCTGTAAAAGTCCACTGTGTCCCTGCTAATCCTAACCTCGGTAAAGACCAGCAGCCAGATAATGGAGTGCAGCAAGTATTTTGATATGTAGAGGGACAGCCTGGGAGTGGGCTGTTGATAAAGAGGACTCCTGCTCTCATTATACAACCATGTCATAGATTAAATATGGTCAGAGATGTGACATTTAACGATTGTGTTTCCTTGGACATCCAAAATATGTGGATCCTCTGGTTGTCTATCCTTTCCCTCCTCCACAAGAAATTGTTCCTCAGAATTAGGGGGCTAGGCACCCTTGTGACTATACAACCTGTGGAAAGAACCCACTCCCCATCAAGGTACACCAACAATCTCATATTTCAAAAGGACCTGGCATCCTATATTCCAAATTGCGTTCGTCTCACTTAGGCATATGACCATACCATGATGTTCAAGAATGCTATCCTCATCTCTTTACAATTGGCACTTGCAATGGCAGATCTGATCCCTAAAGGAGCTTTTAAAAAAAATCAAGCCACCCTAGACTATAAAATCTCTGCAAGTATAGGCTCAGAGTACCTACTGAATCCTTTCACTAGATCATAATTCAAGCGGTACGCTCAGTGGCCACAAAGAAAAGTTCCAACCAGCAAAAATAGAGTTGCTTGTTCAATTGACTTCACCCAGAGCCTTCAGGAAAATAAATAAAGGGAATTGAATCAGGTTGGAGATGGTTACTGGGAAATGGCAATCCTTTTGGTTCTATACTTTAATTATGTTTTGAATCAATAAAATAATGGTTCAAATTAGGCATGGGCGGATTTTGCGGATTGGCAATCCGCGAATTTGCGAATTTGCGGATTGCGAAAATCCGCAAAATCTGCGAATTCTTGCGGATTTTTTTTTTGTGTTCACACGGGTTTCTGCAAGTTCGCGAGGGTTTTGTACAATTTCGCAAATTGCGAAATTGTACAAAACCCTTGCGAACTTGCAGAAACCTGTGCGAACACAATGTGCCCAGCCTACTCATGTAACAGACATGCCGGCTGTGTGTGCGCCCTGGAAAGCCCACGGGTGGGGGGTGCACAGCACTTGCATCACCCTCTCTCTGCCTGCCATTGCGCGCATTGGCGTTTCAATGTCCGATCCTGCACACAACACACTTCCAAAGCCCGTACATGCCAGTAACCCGATTCAAGGCCCCATTCTCCCGATTTTTTTTTTTAATCTCCCACTTTGCTCTTCTGAAATGTTGGCATGTATGATGTAACTATTTTACAATGGCGCCAGCAAGCTGCCAGCGCCGTTGTAAAATACTTACAAAGTTAGCTTGCACAGGAAGCACTTAGATAAAATAAAGCAGCACCTGCTTCGTTTTATCTAGTGGTTCCTGTGCAAGTTAACTTTGTAACTATTTTACAACGGCGCTGGCAGCTTGGTGGCGCCATTGTAAAATAGTTACATGAGTGGGGGTTCAACTTTTGAACCCTTTACGTCCGCGGATTTTTTTTTGCGGATTTTGCGGGAAATCCGCAAAATTCGCGGATTGCGGATTTCCCAAAAATCTGCAAAATCCGCGGGCGTAACGGATTTCCCGCTCATGCCTAGTTCAAATCAGTTTAATGTGTCAAATTAGTTAGTCTGACTCACAAGAGGATTACACCCTAACTCTCAAAATTCCTGAGTTGACTCTAAATTTGATGTAATCAACTCTAGATGGATGAAAATTAATCCGCTATGCACACCGATTTCACTTTTTTTTCTTACAACGGAGATTTATCTTTTGAAAAAAATAAAATATGGAATGGTATGCTGGGAGGTTTCTTCCCGTCCATGGCTTAATTTCTGTCCTGTACCACCACGCTATGCATGGTGGATCTGGATAAAGCTGTTGAAATGGCATCAGGAGGGATAGTCCCAGATAGGGCTGGTTTCTAACATTATTTACACAGGTGTTTGAGTGAGAGTGAGGGGTTCACTGACATCAGAGACAGCAGGTGCAACACAGTCCACCAATATCAAAATAGGGCGAGGGATATGAGATGTTGGTGGATAACACAGTGTCCCATTGGCACCAACCGCTATATTTCCCACGTAATAACTGACATTTCCTAACATCAGCAAGACCCACCTTGTAACCCGAAAAATACTATGGGGCGATTTACTAAGATTGTATGCTGTGTGTGTGTCACCAAAGTGATGCAAAATGGGGCAAATCATTTCTTTCTAATTAACTTTCCAGCGCTAATCTTGTTAGCACTGGAAATAATGTAAAAGCAATGAGAAGCAGCGCACTGCGCTGTTTTGCATTACTTTGCGCCTTGGAGGCGTACCAAGGGTGAAGCATGGGCATTCCCATGCAACCACCCAAGGTATCTCACGCTAAACCCAATTTACTAAAAACAGTAGATTGGGTTTAGCGTGAGAAAAATGCACCCTTTTCAACTAGGCACAAGGAAGGAGAAATGCTTTCATTTCTCCTTCCTTTTCCAACTGTGAATGCGTGCTGCACTTTGCAGCACGCATGTGAGGTGGGAAAAGCTTTCCCTCGTGTGTAGAATAGTATTTTGTACAGGAAGGGTACTCTTTCTGTACAAAACCTATGCAACACTCAGGCACACATCCTAGCGCTGAGGGGCTAAGGTGTGTTCATGGCACGTCAGCTGACAGCGCCAGCGCAAGGGAAAGGGGCGGAGTGCAAGGATTGACAAGGCGATGCAGTGTGCGCAACAAAATTAGTTTTATTTATTTATATGTTTACTTACCTGTATTTGGCAGTATTCCGTAGTTTCTATTCCCCACCCTGCCCCTCCTCCGGCCCACGTCACCGCCCGGCAGCACTCCCACCACAGGCCGCAACTGCTAAGCACCCAGGTTTTGATCTCCAGAAAAGGTTTTGCCACTTCAGAAACCTGTTTCTCGTTTGAATGTTAGTTCTTTGTGTGTTCTCATCCCAGTATGGTGTGCATTTCACATTCAATCCTTACTTTACTTATAAGAGTAAAACAATACTGTCTTCCTTTAGAATTACTGTAGAAGAAACTAATTTTGCATTATATCGGAGAATGGTGATATTTTCAAGCATATTGCTCTAATTCATACTGTGGTTACAAATCATTTTGAAATAGCTCATTTAGAAATAGACCCTTCTAATGAGAGTGTTAGAAATGGGGTTTGTGGTTGGCTAGGGAATGCACCTAAGCCAGGCAGAACCCACCACTCTAGGCAGAGGGAGTTACACACACAAGATAATACCCTGCTCACCACCTTGGTAGCTTGGCATGAGGAGTCAGGCTTATCCCAGAGGCAATGTGTAAAGCTTTTGTTCAACACACACACACTCCCGTGACGCAATAAATACACTACAAAAGAGACACCACACAGTAGTATATAAAATACGTATCTGTATTGCATATAAACAGTGCCTAAAACAACATGAACCAATAATCACTTTGCCAACTAGGCAATTGACATAACATCAAAGGTAGTGCAATAAGATAAATACTTATATGTTGCACACATCATAAAAACACCATTATTGTACATAATATGCAGAACCTGAAATGATACACATTATCCTGTCGTAGCAAGGCAAATACGACATACATTAGAACACATCAGGGCACGAAAATGCAGCAGTTAGGTTAGGGGGAAACACATGAATCCTAACAAGATCACCATAGGCAACTCAGAAGCTTGTAGTATATACATAGCTCATGGAATGCCAGTTCAGAAAAACAGGAACCACATAAGTCACCATATACCCCCTGTAAGTGCAGAAATCACAAACCATCTCATAAACATACAAGGAGCAGCATACTGCACTCCTACTACATGGTGTACAGTAGTTCTGTTCCCCACACATCAGCTACCGGGCTACCTACCCACCTACAACAGTGAATTGAAATTTCACAATGAAGCCGGGGCCTCCATCGAGGACTCTCCCCATGAGGCCCACAACATATGTATGTGCATCAAGTGCCCCCAGGTATGTGTCTAAGCAAGGGGGCAGGACAGTGGTATTCCAGAATTCAGCAGAGCAACCTCTCCTGGTCGCCCCTGCAAAGCGTAATCCTGCCTGTGAATGCGTGATGCAGCTGCCAACAATTCAATGGACTCAGCCCCCCTACGAACAGAGCTGCCCCCAAGGAGTGTGATGCAGCCTCCCTGGCACTGGGGGTGCCTTCTCTCACAGCACCCTTATTGTCAACACTGCGGGGGTTAGAATCACTGCAGGCTCCACCGACTCTAAGCAGTCACTATGCCTAACTGAAGAGGGGCTACACTGAAGGTGGTTCCCAATGGCTAACAATATAGGATAATGCCACTGGACAGTAACTTCCTTCCTGAAGTTGGGAGAAACGATCCCCCTCGGCGTGCAGGAAAACTACAACAGCCCCTCTTGGTGGTTGGGGGATCAGAGGTACCCACCACTCACTCCTCGTCCTATTTTCAAGAAGTAAAAGCAAATGTAAAACAAAGCGCTCCACACTTCCTAGTTTGGGTCACAGATTATTTAAAAAAGAAAAGCGCTCACCAGGTGCTATAGTTGCAGGGTGAGGGGTAGCAACCAGTGCTTACCACGTGTTGGGCCCTTGGTAGAGCAACTGGGGGGCACAAAGCAGAGACCAAGCAGCTGGCCAGGATATTAGGGTCCTTGTAACACTTCTTGTAGACCCACAGGCCAGCACAACAAGCAAGTCAGTCCGATGGGGGTTCTTTCTGGAAGTATAACAGTTCCTTCTGGCAATATGCAATCTGTAGAGCCTGCAGCATCTGGTTACAAGTCCCACACAGTGTCTAAAACCATGGGGTCAGAGCCCCTGTACTTATACTCAAAATGTCTTTGATGTGGAGGTAACTACAAACAATCTTTAGAAGTGCACAACACCCCCATTCAACCCCTAGCCCTGGCTCCAGACACACTACATGGAGTTGGAGACAGCATTGTGAGAGTACAGGCATAGCCCTATTAAGGTATCAGTGTCAACTCCTTCCACCACTCTAGCTCAGGACGACCGATCAGTATATGTGAGAAACACTTCAGCTCCCTCTGTGACTGTCTAGAATGAATGCCCAAAACAGGCCCCTGTCAGTCTAAACCAAGCATTGATTGGAGTCAGGCTGCAAAGCACAGAGTCATAAGCACACAAAAATGGCCACTTTCCAAAAGTGGCATTTCTAAAATAATAATGAAATATCCACTTTCACCAATAAGCAAGATTTATCACCACTATTCCAAACACACCAAACATGGCAATGTTACTCTTATCAGCTCAGAAATTACCACACAAACACATAACAGGGTATTCCCAATGCAAACCTATGGGAGAAGCAGGCCTCACATCAGTAAGAAACCAAATAGGCTGTTTGTCACTATCAAGACATGCCAGACACCCAAGGCACTCCAGACTTGGCATGTCATTTTAAATGCCAAGTCACTGTGGCAATGAACTGCGCACACATGCCCTAGAGTGGCAGAGGCCTGATACAGGTTTAAAAGGCTACTTCAGTGATGGTGCAAGCAGTGCTACAGGCTCATAGTAGCCTTTACAGGCCCTGGGGATATGGAATACCACTGTATAAGAGGCTAACAGTCACATTAAATATGCCAAACAGGTGTAAACCAATCATATCAAGTTTTAAAGGAGAGAGCACATGCACTTTAGCACTGATCAGCAGTGGTAAAGTGCCCAGGGTCCTAACACCTACAAAAACATGTCAGAAAAATACAGGAGGAAGGAAAAACGTTTGGAAACAACCCTTCAAAAAAAGGCTGAGTCCAACAGAGAGTCACCCACAAAGAGGATGAATTTACTCCATACTTATGCTAGTTGCAAATTGTTCTCTTTTACTCTATCCTGACTAATAACATATATAACACTGAAGAGGGAATTCTTCAGTGTGCAATACAAATTTAATATTTTCTTATTTCACATTGTATATCTAGTTTTACTGACGAGTCTTCTCCAGCACAATATTCCAAGGACCGTGCTTCTACCATCTGATAAAATGCATAATATAATTCCCAGAACCAGAAGCAAATTCATGAAATTCCAGTATTGTTCTTATTTGAGTCACAAGTGGCAACCTGGTCTGCAAAATACTGGTAAAAACACAACTGTTTTTACAGCGTTAATTCCCCACTGCTCTCATTCATTGTGTTATGATAAAGCAAAGTTATCTAAGGGAGAGGAGTCATATTGCCTGAGGCAAAGCCCAGGGCACTACTCCATTCACGTCAGTAGCTACCTGGGAGTACCCTCCCCATGGATGATATTACTATTGTGATTCAGACCAATAAACCTTGGGTTGAATTTCACAGAACTGTTAATGATTTTATGGGACTACTTGGAAGTTTATGGGTACTAGCCCCTAGATTCATCATCGGCATGTTTTGCGAGTCTGTAATAGCGATTAATAAGGAATCACTATTACAGACTCGCAAAACGGGATTCATGTAGGAATCGCAATATTTTTTGCGATTCCTACACCTTCCTTATTTGCGATTAGCTAATTGCTAATCGCAAATAAGGAATAACTCCCCATTCATTCCGATGGGCCCATAGGGCCCATAGGAATGAATGGGAAGACATATCAATGTGCGAATCGCTATTAGCGATTCGCATTTTGAGTTTGCGATTTCAAGGGTGCAGGGGTCTCCAAAGGACACCCTGTTGCACCCCTGAAATGATATTGGATGCTGATGTTATGCACACACATGTCCCAAGGACATGTGTGTGTGTAACATACAACTAAGAAAAATGCACATTAAGTGCAATTTTCTAAGTTTCCGCTATTATTGGTGGAGAAGTGTGGCTCACTGGTTAGAGCGGCAGATCCTGATGCAGAGGTCTGGCCTGGGACCAGGGTTCAATTCCTGCTGCGGCAGGGTCTTGGGCTCAATGTCCTCAGACTCGATAATTCTCGCCTCGGTGCCTACTGTAATCATGGGTCCCACTCTGCAACTCTGGGCAATATCTTGCTTAATCTCCACACCGGCCCCAACAACGCTAGGATGCCTGGCTTCACCTGGGGGTGCCCAGGAGAGGGCACCTCACAGGAACAAGCCAGGAATGGTTCCTAAGCGGTATTCGTACAGCACTTAGAGAGCCCTGGGTGATAATGCGCTTTACAAATGCAACTACCATTACCATTTACCACGAGGTTTGACTTCGCGATAAATAGTGGCCCAATATTGCGAATTCACAATTTTTAAATGTTTCCTGAATTGCATTTAAGGAATCTCAAATAGAGATTCCTTAAATGCAATTCCTCACAGATTTGCGAATTCTATAATAGCGATTTTTGCATTTGGGATGATGAATCCCTAATGCAAAATTTGCGCTCGCAAAGGGCCAGATTCTCAGAATCTGGCCCTTTGCGAGCCGATTTTACGTTGATGAATCCAGCTGTAGGTCTATTGGACCTATTTTTTTTGTGTGATACATCTTTATCATTTTTGTCCTTTTGAAATGGATTGTACCTGGGTTTAAGACTCACAAAACGGAGAATATAGAAAAAATGAAAACTTATTTGAATATATAAATCATTTATTAGTGGTACCATGCCAATTATAGAAATTATCATATTTTTTAAGGTGAGTTCTCCTCAATAAAACACTGCTATTGTAATAAGCTGTCTTTGAGAGACAATGGGTTCCTCTCATGATTTTTTCACAGAAATTATGGTTAATGGCCCATACGTTAAATAAGGCTGTATTTTCCTTAACTGCACAAATATCTTCCTCATCCATCTTGGAATGCTGAGTAAAATATGTACTTTCAACAGCAAGAGCAGTCTGTCAGTTCATTCCCCAGTATTGTACTGCAGCTTCACCACAATGTTCTGATGAACACGTAGAGTGTTTGAATTCTATGTTGATGAGAAATGTGAGACACATACAAAACAGGAACACACAAAGGATCCCGTGGGAAAGGCCCGGAACCAGAGAATGCACTACTCCCTGTCTATATATGAATCTCAAAAAAAGTATGTCTGGGAAAACCTAGAATGAAGGGTGACTGTCCACAACCTCGTTGCAGTCTAGGTGTTGAACAGAGGGTTTCAACTATTATAGAGGAAAGAACCTTGTTCAGGACAAAACATTCACTCACCCCAAGATGACATGCTTCATCATTAAGCTCCTTCCTCACACCAAGACTTCAAGGTCATTGGTCTGGTCTACAATTCTTCAAAACTGATGAGGACCTGAGGTGTTTTTTAGGAAATTCATGTGAAAGGATGAAAGGAATGAGGAGCAGAGTGCAATTAAGGAATGAATTTAGAGTAAAACTTTCTACCAAAGACCAAAGGACCTAATTTCAAGCTTCCCCCCTCCCAGAGCAATGACAGGCCAAGGGAGCTCTTCCAGGGGGCTGAAATATTGCAAAATTGGAGGAGGCCGCATAGCCCCCCTCCCCAAGACTCAAAAGGCCCTGGGGAACCCACCCCCAGGGCCAAATGTCTCCTGTAACCTGAACAAAGGTTTACTGTTCAATACACGCATTTCTAACATGTTCAAAACCTCTACACACATATGATGCATTAGAAGCACATGCATTTTATTCACACTTACACCCATCAGCTAAACATAGGTAGTATATAATTAAAGTAGAAAAGTAATAATTGTAGCTACCTGTCCCGATGTACACTGTAAAACAAACTAACACACTCATTGAATGATGTTATCAGTGATGTCATTAACCCCTTCGGTGCTGATGACGGCCCCCAGCCGTCATGCATCACAGTGCTCGTGTGCTGATGACGGCTGGGGGCCGTCATGAACCCGCCCACTCATTAAAAGCGCCACACAGGCGCAGTATCGCGGCCGCGCCCAAGGGGTTATTAATGTCATTTGAGATGTCATGAGTGATGTCATGAAGAATGTTATAGAATATGTCATGAGTGATGTAATATGTGAGGTCATAAGTAGTGCATGGCGGACGCACTTTATAGTTAGCTGTGCTGACTATAACTGGTGAATTTCTCAGTTCTTTTTTTTTGTTCAAAACATTAATATTGTCACTGACTGTAACATTACTTAGCCATTATTTTTTTCAGTGAATATATTATATACTATATATTCACTGAAAAAACCATAGGTTTCACACATGTTATAGTTAGCTGGACATTTCACTCATACAAAACCATTGAAATTCCCCCGTTATAGTTAGTTCAGCTAACTATAACTCGCGCGCCTGCAATGCACTGCTGATGACGTCACATATTACATCACTCATGACATGGTCAGTAACATCCCTCATGACATCTCAAATGACATCACTGATCACATCATCCGGCATATGTGTGTCTTTCTGAAAAATAAATATTTTTTATATATGTATATCTAAAGGTCGATGGAAGAATAAATGGGTAAATAAGTGTCTAAATGGATGGATTTTTTTGTAAAATTGATTGTATAACTGACTTATTAAGTATATCGTAGTGAATAGGTGTACTAGCGAGTAATCTTTAAATCTTTAAATATCTGTTTCAGTGTCTCACCTTGTATATAAGTGGCTGCATGGGTTGGTGAGTAGCTACATGAGTGTGTATATGGGTTATTAGTTGTTTTTTTGAGTACCAAAATGAGTGTTTGTATGGTTCGGTGGGGAGTATAACTTAGCGCACAGATGCATTCCCAACCTGCACTGTGTTCAGTATAAGAAAATTATAAAACATGTCTAAAAATATATATTTATTGTCTGTAAACATTTCTCCAATGACTAAAGCTACTTAATTAAAGAATATTTTTTTTTTAAATAACGTAATATAGATTCTACAATGAGGCATGTATTGAAAAATAAATAGTGACCTGTTGATATTTTGAATTCAGTATTCCAACCTACACTGTGTTCAGTATAAGAAAATGATAAAACCTGTCTAAAATTATATATTTACTGTCTGCAAAAATTTCTCAAATGACTAAAGCTAATTAATTAAAGACTATATTTTTTAAAAATAACGTAATATGGTTTCTACAATGAGGTATGTATTGAAAAATAAAATCCTCAAGCACTAGACAAGTTCACATACTGACAGCAATGTCTATATATATTACAAACAAGATGTAATAAATGTTTTTGAGGATTGATTTGCAGCAGGACATGTTCGTGTTATGTGCATATTCACTGTTCTGCACAGGGAAGTGAATAATTATAAATCTGTCTACTCCAGAAGTATGTGGTCTGTGAGCCAAGTGAACACTGTAATTATTAGCACTGAGTGATATTCACAGCTATCTGTTGGAAAAAGAAGGCATAGTGATATGTTGGTTTATACCAGTGGTCTTCAATCTGTGGGGCGCGACCCCCAGGGGGGTCGTGGAGGCATGGGAAGGGGGTCGCGCTCTTCATTTTTATAAAAGAAAACTTCCCAGACGGTTATTTCCGGGACTCTCCTGTGCTGGGGAATCTTAGTCAGCTAAAGACACCTTTCTAATAGTGTGTTGCTGGCCTGTGAAAGAAATGCAAATGTGTGCAACGAGTTAATCTGCAAATGTAAAGGATTTGCAGATTAACTCATTGTGAACATTTGCATTTCTTTCAGGCCAGCAGCACACTGTCAGAAAGGTGTGTTCAGATGCCTGCCTGGATTTGATTTCTCAGAGAGTGCAGTTGCATTCAACTGTTCAACTCACTTCACGTTTTTGAGCTATGTATTGAATGTGAGAAAAGGGATTTAAAAAAAATAGCACTTGAAATGCGATCGGAAGAGACATTAGAACGGGACAATATTGGGGTGCAGAGTGCTTAGAAGTGCTTAGAAGTTAAATAGAGAAGGGGGTGGGCTTATTTAAGCATCGTTTCTTTAAGGGAAAAACAAAGATTTTGTCACAACCCTGGTGTGAGTATCCTGGGAAGGGCAGCAGTGGGGCGAGGGCATCTTCGGGCATATAAAATAGAAACAACTCGGACAGCATTCTTTATAAAGGGGGGAAAATGGCCCATTGCCTGCGTTAGGAACAGCTTGTGCCCTCTCTGCCTTTACCATTTGAAATAATGTTATGGGTTATTGTTAAAAGGGGAAAGTAATGCAACTTGTGAGGGGCTTATCCTGTGGGGGGGGGGCTTCTGAAACAATTGCATTTTTAAATGCCCTCCCCCCACACATGCCAGCACACAAAAGAAGGGGTTGGGGGTCAGTTTAGATAAGAAATGACGTTACTGCTATCCACTATCTCGGGGTGGATGGTATGCGCCATATCAAACAAGCGCTGAACACTGCCTGAGTTAAAAAATATGTTCTTCTAGCTAGGATTCTGTGTATATCTCTGTGGGGGTTGGGGTCATGAGAACTGTATCTAAAGTCAGAAAACTAGAGGGGCACAGGGCGGCTCTTCACCCATGTCCTTGGAGGAGCAACAATGATGGGGTGAAGTAATGAGCAAATTAACAGAAATGAATTAAAACACACATTGTAAAACTCCGGCATATGACCTTGCTTGGAGATCGGGATAGGAGCACCCTAGGAAGCAGAACCCCTGGTTATGCTCAACAAAGATTGTCAGTGGTTTTATGGTGGGGAGTGAGTGGGAAGAAGCACAAATGTTAATGAAAGAGTAAAATGGGGAGGGTGTCAAAACTGACTATGTAAAGCATTGCTACAAATTAAGCAAACAAAGGATGTTCTTACTTACAGCACCACGTGCCCAAAATGTGTGCATATATAGATACAAATACCCCCAAATACGCCATTTAAAACTACCTATTTCCTCCCGAACTGAAGGTGCAGCATCACAAATGCTTTTTTGAGGGGGTGGGGGTCTATCAGGGCAATCCAGTTTGATTCTCACGAGGAGATGTGCGTTTTCCAATGAAGGTGTATTGAAGGAGGGGTGGGGGCAGCCATCCATCCACGGCCCCCACCGCCAAACACACCTTTAAGCATAACAAGGTGAAGGCATAGCACTGCAGATTTGACTCAGTGCATGGAACACAGTTCATGGGCTTATAAGGTATGTTGTACTAAAAAGCAGCAACAGGTGTTGCCGCTCTGTAGAAGGCCCTCTGTAAGACTGTACCGGTTACCTTTTTGTTGCTTATTGCTATATTTGGGTGTTAAACTGGTACTAATGCGGTGCAACCACAGATTTACTGTTTCTCTGTAGAACATTTATAGTTGTCAATGATAAGGAATACTAGGTTCTACAAATTTTTGTCAAGAGTGGGTCCTTATGCCTAAAATATTTTGATTGGGGGGTCCCGGCATCAAAAAGTTTGAAGACCACTGGTTTATACTGTAATGAGGAGTGTCTCAGATTAGCTGTGAATCTCCCGAGTAGATATCAACTGGCTGGAAAACAATCAAAATGTTGCGTTTTTGTAAGTGCATAGTGTAGGACAGTAGTGTCTGCTTCTCATGGTCACCCCCCCTTTTTGCTGTGATTTTCAGTTTTTTTGACTTTGGACTGGCTGTGGCCCTGCTAATCAGGCCACAGCCTAGCACAGCCTAGCTGTTCTCTCTCTAAATTGATACCATGTACTTTAGGTACATACCAGATTGGGTATTGGGTCACCTCTGTGAGTCCCTGTATAGTGTGCCATAGGTACCGAGGGCATAGGTGCAACCAAGGCCTACCAGGGGCTGCAGCATGTATTATGCCACCCCTGGCTGGCCCTCCAAACTGACACCACAGGTCTGTTCATACAGCCTGGGTAAGGTGGTGTAATCACCCCTTACTTAGATATAGTATACCTATATCTACCTATATATATAGACACACATGCACCTATAAGTCACTCCTATGGTAGGCCTCAACAATCCTGTAGGCAGAGTGCTTGGTTTTATGTGAGAGGGTGCTCTAGCATGCGCTGAGTCCCTCAGCAGCTTTCGGAACCATCTCCTTATAGCTGTTCTATGATATAGCCATACCATGTACTCTTAAGTGCATTATGATCCTCGCGGTTCATGCTAACTTTGGTTTGGCTTCATCAAAACATGTTGTGTAAGATGTCAAACACTTTGAAATACTACCCGACCGCCAGTCCTGGCGGTGGGGGTAGCATTCCACCCTTCTAGAGGGAGAAGACATGTAGTTACTAGTAAACCCGGTAAAAGTTAAAAAGAGCCTCAGCATCACAAAATGGATGCTGCTGCCACAGACACGAGTCTGACCTCCTTCTGCTGGTCGAACCTCCAGCAGGGGAGGCCTGGCCAATAGGTTACCTGCCCAGGGAGGTGCTAGCACCTCCCCAGACATGCTGTAGTGTATTGGGCCAGTGAGGGCTGCATTCAGCAAATGCTTTTCCAGACACTGCCTGGGGCACAGATGGTGCTCCATGCATAGCCCGGTTCAAACCAGTTACTGGGGCACTCCAGCCCTGCTCTAGCATGAAACTGGACAAAGGGAAAGGGGTGTAACCACCCCCTTCCCGGGTCCACCCATAGGAGGGACCTACCAGGTAGTTCAGCCCCTAACCTTAGTATAAGTATAGGAGCTGTGTCCCTAGGACTTTAGATTACCCTGGATGAATACTTGAAAGACATATCCTGGACCTTCAACATTCCATTTCGACTGGAAGATGGAAGACATCTGTCTTGTGGTCAAGGAGTGACCACCCTGTGCAAACAGGCACCAACAGCAACTTTGCCGGTCTGCGTTTTCAAGGCTCCCGCCGGATCCCAAACAATCTGCGACACAAGGCATGGACTTTCAAACATCTCAGAACCCAACCCACACCCACAGCAAAGCTGAGACATGTGGCGGACATGAGAGATGTGAAACCGGAACTCCTGGACATACTGCATTTTGCTAACTGCATCGACTCCTGAGGTAACTCGCAGTTGTGCATTGGGGTACGAGAAGCCCCAGACCCAAGCACCATTTGCACAGAAGCTCAGGCCTCCACACTCCACGAGTGTCCCATGGGGCCCGCATTTCAGCTTGACACGTCTTCCCGGTTCCTAGTCCATTGGCTAGTGAGCCCCCTGAAAACTTTCTTTTACAACTAACTTGTTTTCCTGGTTGCTCCAGGCTTGCTCCAGCTTCCCTACAAAAAGAGAAGCGCCACAGACCTTGCTGGTCTGCACCGAAGCCAATCTTCCTCTCCTGCGTGGATTGCAGTTGCCAAGGCTTGTTGGGTCCAATCTGGATACCGACACTGCAGTTTACTAGGTAATTTGTGTGACAGCTCGAATCTAGCTCCTAGTTGTCGTCGACACCTCCTGGACCTCGTGGCTGCACAGACAAGCTTCACCTCTTCACCTGAGATTAATGCAAAATCGCCTGGTTCCTTCCTGGTACCTTCCTGGTCACTGGCTAGTGACCCAGACTCTGTCCCTTCTGCTTTCAGGTTCTTCAGATCTTCGATCCACCCTTGGATCCACCAGGACACTTTTCCTCTGGTCGCCTGTAGCACTTCTTTGCAGATCTCCATAGAAAACGGCGACGAAACCCGACACCAAAAGGCACCTATGCACCTGGCTTCCCTGGGTGAGGTAACATGAGTAGTCCGGTGCTCCCGTCGGTCTTTACTCTCGAAGTATCCTAGTCTAAAGGGGTTTTGTCGTAGTCCATCCGGAAGTGGCCTTCAACAGTAACTTTGTAACTTCTTTGTTTCCCATAGAAAGTCAACGGTAATTCGCAGCTGTGTTTAGACACTGCATGCGTCTCCCGTGGGCCCCCTGCTTCCAAACCATTGATTGTTTAGAGTAGCCCCAGCGATTCCCTAGGCCCTAGGCCTACTTTCTATTCCAGACGTGGTTCTTATACCACTATTTTAGTATATGGTTTGTAAGGCCCCTAGGGCAAAACGTATACTGTGCAACTTATCGTATGTTAATTAAGTAACTTGTATTGTACTTTTACCTCTGACCTCATAAAGAGTGCAGAGGGGTTGTGTTTAGAATAAAAACATATATATTTGATATATACCTTGTGTGGTGTCCTTTCATTTGGTATTCAAATTATTATAATTGATAAAACAACTTGCTTAACATCGCCTTTGAAGTCTTAGCCTGATGCCTGCTGGTCCATGCTACCACTAGGATAGCTTTCTATAAGGTTGACTTTACAACCATCATCAATAAGGGTTGATTAGACTGGTGCAAGGTGCCCACTAGAACTAGTGGACATCATATGCCAGGCTAACTTCTCACACATAGGTGCAATTCAGATTATTTCCATGCATATAGTGCAATGCACATTCTACCAACAACGTTTTTTCAAGTGATGTGGTATGTTAGAACTGGGGGTCTCTAGTTGGCAGAGGTAGGTACCACTGTCCAAATAGGGACCCTTGCTTCTAGTCAGGGTAAGGAGGAAACACTCTTAGATAACCCCTGCTCACCCCCTTAGTAACTTGGCACGAGCAGTCAATGCTTATGAAAGGCAATGTGTAAAGCATTTGTACCAACACTCACAGTAACACAGTGAAAACACCACAAACTGACTCCACACCAGTTTAGAAAAATAAAGGTATTTAATCTAAACTACACAAGACCAAAACAACAAAAATCCAACATGCACAGTTCAAGAGTTCTTAAGGCTGCGTTAAAATAATCCACAGTTGCGTCAAGTTTTAGCCAACAGTACCTTTATATGCAACAAAGTTCCAAGTGAAAAGCTGCAGCGATGAAAAGCAAGTGATGCGTCACTACTGAGATCCTGGGGAGGCGATGCACAACCCCTCTGGACGCAGCGGGCGTGTTGCGGTGACTCTGGTCTGTATGGGGAGGGTTGCGATACCTTGCGTGGGTTCAGGTGCAAAGAATTCGGTGGAAGTGGCTCGCAAAAGGTACAATGCAACGATCTCCGGGGCTGCGACGATCTCCGATGCGACAACGATGCGCGGCTCAGTGGCGATCTTCTCCTCTCGCGGCCCCTCGATGCGATGGCTCTGCGACGACTCTCGCAGCGACATGATGCAGTCTGCAAGCAAGCGGTGCGGTGATCTCACCCAGTGACGACAGGCTCTGCGACGATACACACAGCGATAGTATCTTCCCGCACCAGACTGGTGCGACCCGCAAACGAAGGATGCAACGACTCTGACAGCGGCAACAGACGCTGCGACGACCTCGGCCTTCATAGCGGCGGGAATTTTCTCGCACTGACGGGGATTCGCTCCACAAGCTGATCTACATTTGAAGCAAAAAAAGTGAATGAGTATGCTGAGTGAAAACTTGCAGAAAGTCTCTAAAATCTTGGTTTCCAGCTTCCCAACACAGGTTCTACTTCCAGAGGCACCACACATGGTTCAAGCACTCCGGGAAGGCCAGAACTCTTTCAGCAGAGCTCAGGGAAGATGGGGTGAAGTCCTTTTGTTCGTGGGACTTCTTAACAGGGAGCCAGCTCTCTCTCAGGCCCTTGGAAATTCCTTCAAGCAAGGGGACACAGCACAAAGCAAAGTCCTTCCCCTCTCCTTGGCAGCAAAGCAACAGCAGGTCAGTCCAGCAGAGCAACAGCAAGACAGTCTTCCTTCTTCAGTTTCATCTTTCTCCTTGGCAGAGGTTCCTTCTTGATTCCAGAATGATCTAATTTTCTGTAGTCTGGAGTCCTATACTTATAACCCTAAAAGTCTTTCTTTCCTTTGTGCAGGAGGGCTCTGAGCCAGGTCTGAACCAGTTCTGGGTGTTCCTTGAGCACTTTGTTTTCATGGCTTCTCCTTTCCTTTCAGAGTGCATAGCAGAAACATCAGACCCCCCACAGGAGGTGGAGCCAGCATTGTTGAGGTAAATCACAGCCCTGGAGCACTTTGTTGACATGCTTCCTTTTCTCCTTTCACAGTGCAGGGAAGAGACATCAGATGTACTGCAGGGGGTGGAGCCAGCACTGTGGGGGGCAGGAACAGTCCTATTCAGGTCCCAGGTGCAACCCCTCCCTCCCATCTAGATGCAGATCTCTCTATTCATCACTGGGCGGACTCATTCTGTATCCTGGAATTCCCCAGCCCTGTCACTCCCAGACCAGACAGTCAATTCACAAACAGGCTAAGGCACACAGAAAGGTCAGAGAAGAGAACAGCCACTTTCTAAAAGTGCTGTTTTAAACACAGGATTTGGAAACCACCTTTCCTAAAAGATGTGTTATTAAATTCTGAGTTCAGGGATACCAGACTTTTATGTCCTATCTTGCTCCTATGGGAAAATATGCAGGTAACCACTGTAGCCAGCATTCCCCATGATAGCCTATGGGCAAGATAGCCTTACAATAGTGAAAAACGAAAATGGCTGTAATTCACTACCTGAGCATGTCACCTGCATTAGTACATGCTCTACCTTTCACATACACTGCACCCTGCCCAAGAGGGTACCTTGGTTCTTCCATAGGGGTGACCAATGTGTACAGAAAGGTAAGGGTTAGGCGTGGTCAGTGGGAACACTGACCAGGAGGACATGGCAGTTCACAGACTGCACACAGGTACTGTGATGGCAGGCCTGAGACACCATTTTAGGGCTAATCATGTGGGTGGCACAATCAGGCATGCAGGCCCACTAGTAGCATTTGAATCACCAGCCCTGGCACACTCAGTGCACTTTACTAGGGACTTCTTGGTAATACAAATATGCCAATCATGGATAACAAATTACAATAACAATTTACACAGAGAGCATATGTACTTTAGCACTGATCAGCAGTGGTAAAGTGCCCAGAGTCCTATTGCCCACAACCACATTTCCAACATGGTAGAATTAGGTGCAATACAATTTGGGCAACCCTGTAATCTTTGGAAACTGAAAGTGGGTAAGAGAAATAAATGGTTCCTACAAATGACTTTCACTAATATTAAAATGCTTTGTGAAAATGGCTCAAAGCGAGCGTGGAGAAATTGCCATCACTTTTAAATAATTGGCATAGAGCACAAAACAACACCTGGACCAAGACGCATTACTGTAGCTTATATTTGTCTTTAAGTGTCAGTGGTATTTAAAGGTAATATATCTAAGTGGTTTATTGAGGTAACCGTGCAGTGCTCAGGTAAATGTGAAACATGTGAAAGTTGGTGATACAGGCTGATCTACATTTGAAGCAAAAAAAGTGAATGAGTATGATGGTATTCCTGAAGGGTGCACTTCTTCTTAGATTCTGAATCTTGGGTTGAAGACTGTAAGTGACATAATTTATTTTTCCCACATTAAGCACTTATACTGATCATACAGGTGAAGCAAATGCTTGTCACTACTAGATTGATTTAATGTACCATTATTTCTAACAATCATTTGAATTTAGTTTGATAGCAGCTGCACAACCTCACTAATGTGCTGTTGTACACTTGTCAAAACTGTATATTTATGCCTTCAAGACTTCTATTTATTATCCGTGGACCAGTCGATGGTAGTACTGTCTTGGTATGATGATGATCTTAATCCAAGTTTTTCCAAAGTTCTAACACTGTATTCAAAGGCAGTTCAGGACTGTTAGCCAACACGTTTTGTCCCTTGACCCAGGACTTTCTCAGGGCTTAAAGGTAAACACAGTACAGGAATCTCAATATAGGTTGCATTACTCCATCAAGTGTTTAAAGAAAAGTGGTTTGATATCCAATTATTACTACCCAAGCTGAACATTGCATGATACACTTAACCGGTAAGTGCATATCAAAACAACTTTTACGCAATTGTCAGAGTACTTCTCAACCTTTGCTACAGAGTACATTGTGAAGCTCAACCAGATCGTACATAGTGAATCAAACTCTACCATATAAGGAGGAACATTGAACACCAAGTACCACTGACAAGATTTTTATGTCTCAGATTGTCGATGTTGGCCTGAATCTACTATACAGAGTCTTGAGGAGAGATTCCACAAATGTGCCTCTCCAATACTGTTTGGGTGATTGGGGCGGCTCTGATTAACCCTCTCTTCCTCAGATACTGAGCTTTGCTAGCTACATTTCTGGAATTCTTACTCCATCGTCAAGCACTCAAAGTCATCCTGGTGTCTCTACTATTAGAGGCCGGCCTTTGTATTTGGATCCCAGACTGTATCCTAATTGACTGGTGACTAATCACCGCCTCCCTGTTTTTGTCCCCTGGTAACTCATTCTACTGTTACTCAGAAGACAATGTATCCAGTTGAAGTCCTGTATATTTAGATTATTAGTACCTTCTTTTATATTAGTACTGGAGTTAAGATTTAGTCCATTCCAGACCGAGGGTCCTTACTGCACGCCTTCCACCAGTCTGCGCTCCTCAATTGAGTGGGTCAAAAAACTAATGTAGTGGTCCTTTTCTATCTCCCTCCCCCTGTATCCCTCATGCAATTGGCATAAACATATGTTTAACTAATATACACATTTGTTGATAGTACAATTAGACCTATCAAACGAAAAAAATTGACATGGGATCTAAATTCATTTTTCTTGTTTGCAACTACTTTATATTCATAAATGGTTATTTAACTGTCAGAATAGATGATCTAAAAGTGCTATTGTTAAATTACTAACAAGACAAATAGTGGGAAAAGACCAGTGTCTACACAAAACTATAACCAGTGATCTGAGAAGTGAAGACTAAAGTAATTGTCTATAAACATTGTATCAATGGGAATAGGAAGAAGGTTCAAGAGAGCCTAAAAATAAAAATATTGTAAGAACTATATTTTAAAACAGGGATTGTGTAAACAAATATTTACATGAATTAAGAGTTCCACAGTTAAGGAAGCAGTTACACGAAAATGGGCAAATGTGGTATCACTCAGAATCACACACGTAGCTACTACTTCACTTTAGAACACGCACAAAGACATTTACACAAAAAATGGTGCACTAACATGGATAGAGAGTTGCACCTGATGCAAAGAAATTGACCCCGCTCTTGTTCATTACGCAAACGTTACTTTGCAAAATGTCTTGACGAGGTAATCATCGAGGGCATTAGCGTGAATTTAGACATGGTATAGGAGTTTTAAATAATGTTGACAACGAATATATTTGTGCTATCGAAATAGTGTGTATTACACACAGAATGTTTTAATTTCTTTGTGCCTATGTAAAGTGAGTAACCCGAAAGAAGTACATGTATACAATGTTTGTCATTTAACTGCACTTTAATTGTATCTATTGCACCTGCTCAATTTGGGCCTAGAACAATTTAGTGACATTTTTGAGCACCTTTCTGTTGATGACACTGTAAACAAACACAATTCCACACAGCTGGCAGATACAATTTCCAGAGTTCTATCCAGCTTCAAAAGTAAGCATTTGCATATGAAAAGAGTCATTGTGTTTGACTAAATAGACAACATAAGATATATCTAGTCCATCCATGCATTTTCCATTTATTTGGCTGTATGCAAGCTAATCCATACCTTAAAAAACTGCCTCTCTGCTATTTCTAGCTTACCTTGAAGAACGGAAGCTAGTGTAAGGCGTCTAGAACTAAAAATACCCTTGATGCTCCAAGGTTTATATTTTGTCTAATGGCTTTTGGCAGAACTCCAAGAGCCGCATTACAATGAACAGTGATTTGTCAGTATCTGGTATTTTTATCTAAGCTTTTGCTGCCAAGAACAAATCAAGACTGCACTCCTTTCTAAGACCTCGGTGTTATTTATGCAGAGGGGGGCTACTTAGTATGTTATTCAACATGTCCATTGTAAGTAAAAAGCCAAATAATTTGAGTAATTAATGTGCCATTTTGCTGGTGCAATCACTTATGGAAGGCAGTTGTCAAAGTAACAGAAGTATTTGACAGTTGTTGCTATACTACTTCAGCAATAGCGAGAGACATGGGTTAAACAAAACTTTCATCACTGCACATAACATGGTATGCTTTCTTTTGTATAAGACTGAGCAGTGAAGTTATCTGTATTTTTTACTGCATGATGGAGGAGGATCGAGTGGTGTGCTTTGGTGGGATTCTTCACGTATTGCCTTCCACTGGAAGAGTAAACTTGTAATGCTTTGTATTTTTTATATCAAGAACCAAAAAAAATATTTTTAAAAAGTACACAATTTTTGCACATCTTTTCATTGTGGCACATTTTCAAAATAATTTCCTTTTGCAGATCATGGGGCATATTATCAAGGGGTTTATCTCCGCTTTTTTGGCTTTAAAAGCCATGAAAGCGGAGATTAAATTATCCCCCTATTACCTAGCTGTCGCTAACACCAGTTAGCGACAGCTAGTAGGAGATAGCGACCATCTTGGGCCCCGCTTTACATGTCAGTGATATTTATCACTAATGAGATGCAAAGTGGGTGTGCCGAAATGTTAGCGACTGGAAACAGTCGCTAACATCGCTATCTCCTATTACAAACTTTTGGAGATATTCGCGCTAAGCGCGAATATCTCCGAAAGCTAACACCTGCCCCTGAGCAGTTCTTAGCCATGTTCTCCAATGGTAGGTGGATAACATGGCTAAGAGCATTAGCTCGGTAATGCATGAATATCGCTGACTTTTCAGCGATATTCATGCATTTCGGCCGATTTTTATCGCTAGGAGATATACCTTGATAATAGCAAGGTTCCTAAGCGATAAAAATCGCCGCAGCTCGGCGATAAAAATATCGCCGCTAAACCAACATAGCGATAATTATCGCTAGTTGTTGGTAATATGCCCCCATGTTTTTTCAATATTGTTAGTTTTACTTTAGCGCTGATTTAGCTCCACTTGGTAGAAACTATTGATCTGATGTTGTTACCAGAGTACAGCTTGGTGCTGGAAGTTAGAAACCTCACATTTAGGGGAATATTACCAACGATTAGCGATATTTATCGCTAACTAAGCTTAGCAACGATTTTTTATCGCTTAGCATCGCCGGAAATTATCGCTGAGATAACGTGCTATTAGCTACGTTTATCTCCAAAGCGATAATTTTTCCAGCGATAGCGTGAATATCGCTGAGAATACAGCAATATTCACGCATTAGCAACTAAATGTTCTTAGCCATGTTATCCACCTCCCATTGGATAACATGGCTAAGAACTGGTCTGCAAAACAGAACAAAGTGGCTAATCAGGTTTGTTTTGTAATTAGTTAGGACACACTCAGCCAATTTGTGCTGCGTGAACCACGAGTTTTGTTTTACAAAAAATTTATTTTCATTTTTAGTTAAGTTTCATTGATTTATCCGTATGTCTTCAAAGGAATGTTTTGTCAAAACAGTCGAATCAACAACAGACAATTATGTGCGCAATATATACAAGTGTAAAAAATGTTCACAATAGATACTCGAAGTTCAAGACACCAACATACAAATTATTACATACAATGCAAATTGAAACATAAAAAGCATTTCACAAAAAGAACCTGTCCTTTAACTTATATACCAACGGACAGGCGGAAATCAGAATACAATGAAACTGCCTGCCTGTCTCACAAAACCTGTGATTAGGTGTTTTGAGGATTAACAGCTAGGGCCAACGACAGTGGTATTAATTATTCCATGGCTGTACCCTTCTTTCTTGTCACAGGCTGGGGGTCAACGCGTTTCGAACCGTGGATGATTGCGAGGTTCTCCTCAGGGCGGGGACTGGGTGAATCCTTCACTGTAAGACATGGGGAGTAGTGTCAAAATAATGGTGCGAATACATAAGTGACCTCTCTGACTAAGAAGGGAAACATTTTGAGGTTTACCTGCAGAGAGCGCGCAGGAGCTGCAAAAGTGGGGATTAGCTTCACACAGTGTAAGTTTTCTGAAAAAGAAGGGTTGGCGGCGGTCAGGACTAATCAGTTCAAAGGAACCCCATGAGTACATAAACATGGGTGCTAGAATGCCAGCATAGCCGACCCGTGTCCTACCTGCACTTGGAATTGGAGGCACGGAGAAGAAGACACGTTGGTCAGGACGCCCCGGGAATTAGTCCGGAGGCGCCGAGTGGAGCTGCTCACCTTTTCTGAAATACTGAATGGAAAGAGGCGGTAAGGGCTAGAGTACGCTGTACCCGACGTGTACAAAAAAGCATAGACATCGAGCAGTGTCATGTCCTACCTGCGCTTGAGTATGACAAAAGGTAGACGGAGACGCCCGGGAGTAAGTCCGGAGGTCGCAGGGGTTATTACTCTCCTTCGTTAGGCCGCTAAGTAAAAAACGGAAAGTGTTAAAAGGTATTAGCGGGCCCTAGCTGATGTGTATCAAAGTCATTAGAAAGACCGAGGCTTTTACACTTACTCGAACAGGGACTGCATTCAATCCATTCCGCTACCGTCATCATCTGACGTGGGCGGCGCGGACCGACTGCAATATATTTGACAGAGAAAAGGGCAGGGACAGCTCAAACCAGCCGAATTCGCCAGACAGAGACCGAATTCGGCTGTCGCCGGTACTTGTAGTTCCGCGGTGCTATATGGAAGAGGCAGCACTGCCAGAGTCATGTATTGAAAGCTAGTGGTGTACAGCCGTAAACTGGAAGAGGGTTCCAGTCCGGGCACCTGCGGGTCCATGCCAAATGAAATGATGATTAATAATCGCCCGCTGGATCAAGTGTGTGTATTAGAGAAAATCGCAACCCGGGGTGCAGGGATGCCACTAAAAACGGAACGGGGATAAGATTGTTATTGGATGACTTTAGACTCACCAGAAAACACCATTGTTTGTGAGGAGTGCAGTTCATTCAGACCTGAGTTAGCTGTATCAAACTTCAGGATGAGGTAAGCCTCTTTCTGGGAAAGACGTGTGTCGGGATCCCCACTGCAGCCCCTGATTACAGCAAGCACAGTCCATCTGATGTCATTCGCAGAGTGCTTGTGTTGTAGGAAGTGGGACACCAGCGGCGCTGTTAGGTTCTTATTGTTGATCCTTGAACGGTGTTGGATAATTCTTTGTCGGACCTCCTGTGTGGGGCGTAGACTGTATATTTAGTTTTACAGTTCGTGTGTTCATCATGACGCCAAAATTTGGTGCCGTCTGTGAAAAGGGAACCCTCCATTGTAAGGTTACAGACGGTGCAGGTCCCGCATTTGCGGTGTCCCTTCACAGGGCTGGCCCCAAAGATGGTGCTATGAGTGTCTCTTTTAGCTGGAGGACGCGTGGATGTTATCATCTGGCCAATACTCTGGTTTTTTTTCAAGGCAAAGAGGGGTACACCCACATCTGGTAAGATTTCCTCAACCAAATACCAACACTTCCTGGTGATTTTTTGGAGCTGATTGGTGTGAGGACCAAAAGTTGATACACATACGATCCTTTGGGTCGCTGGTCTTGATCTTTTTTCTAGAAGGTACTCCCTTGGAGTCCATCTTGCTCTTTTTGTTGAGTGCTTTAACAGCTTCCAGGGCTATCCTCTTTCCTGTAGTTTGGCAGTCAATGCCTGCCCATGTAGATCAAAGTGCTGCACTGACGAGCAGTTCCGCCTCACACGGAGGAACTGTCCGTAGGGGAGATTGTCCCTGAGACTCCTCGGGTGGTAGCTACTGTAATGCAATGCATTATTTTTATCAGTCTTCTTTTGATATAAAGAGCAAGACAATCCATCAGTTGTCACAGAGACCTCCACATCCAAGAATGGCAAAGATTTCGAATCGTAGCTCAAGCTGAACTTGATGTCAGGACTTCTGTTGTTGAGCCATACGTGGAATTCCTCTAGCAAGAGTGGTGTCCCGTTCCAGACACACCACACATCGTCTATATATCTGAACCTTTGCTCAATATTGTCTCTGTATGGGTTGTTGTTAAACACATATTTCTCTTTGTATTGGCCCATATAGAGAATGGCCATTTCAGGCGCGAAAGGGCAGCCCATCGCTGAGCCTTCCACTTGCAGGAACATTTCATCCTGTAATGTGAAGAAGTTTTTTCTCAGGGCCAGAGATGCAAATGAGACAATGAGATCAGTCGGAACCCTATGAGGGCGAGGTCTGGCTTCCAAATAGATTTCGATGACATCAAGACCATCTTGCTGGGGTATTTGTGTGTACAAAGAAGACACATCCATTGTGGCCAACAGTTGGAAAGTGGGATTAAACTTGAGACCTTCAACCTTATTGATAAAGTCCATGGTGTCTCTCAAGTACGATGGAACCTGGACGAAAAGGGGTTTTAGAAATATGTCCACGAATTGGGAAATCGGCTCAAGGACCGAGTCACATCCGGACACTATGGGGCGTCCCAGAGGTTTTGTAGTGTCCTTGTGCACTTTCGGAAGAAAGTAGAGATGCGGGGTCCGAGGATGTTTCTTCACGAGGTATTCCGATTCCTTAGGTCCTAATATTCCTGTCTCTCTGACACCCTTCAAGACTTGTTCCTTAGATCGGAGGCCTCGGTCTGAACTTGGTCGGGCGAATCCCTAAAAAACCATCGAAGGCGTACCTTTCTGAAAAATTCCATGACCTCTAGTGTGATCCTAGTGAAGTCCACGGCTTTCCCAGGGACAAAAGAAAGGCCTAGTTCCAAGACTTCTGTTTCTGCTCGAGATAATGTTTTATTAGAAATATTGATAATGGAGGATGGCTTCACGACTTGTAATGTTGTTTCTGTGTTGTCATCTCCCACTGTGGTTTGAATCTCGTCCGCTTCTGTTGTTGGCCCTGGCCTAAAAAAGGCCTCTTTGGGTTGTTCCTATTCTGTGGGTTCCTATTGGAGGTGCCTTCACCAGCGTCAGAATCTTCCATTGACTCCGAAGAGGATGTCTCTGTCTCTTTTTTCCTTGATCTGCCCTGGTTGGTGTTAAGATATCTGGGGGAATCGGATCTGGTGTAGAATTCTTCTTTGAGGTACGGATACACCGTCTCGATGTTAAAAATGTTTTGATCCTTTTCAAATTTGGAGGTTTTAAAGTTTTTTGTGTTATCTCTGAATGTAGCCAGTTCCTTATCGATCTTTTCTAGAAAAATGTTGGCTTCAGTCTCGGTGTGATTGTCTTTAATAGCTCGTAGCTGTTCTTCAATTTCCTCCTCTTCCTTCTTACAGATTCTTTGAACTGGTCTGGGCAGGTGTTTAGCGCGAATATTGCCATCGCTAAGCTTGCCTTGCTAATAGGCGTTAGCGACTGCTTTCAGTCGCTAACTGGTTGGGAACGCCCACTTTGCATGTCATTTGCGATAATTATCGCTAACATGCAAAGCAGGCCCCAAACCGCTCGCTATCGCCTCAAAGCTGTCGCTAACATCAGTTAGCGACAGCTTGCTAATTGGGCGATAGTGTTATCACCGCTTAGCGGCCGAAAACTGCAACTAAAGCGGCGCGAATAGCATATCGCCAGCATTGATAATATGCCCCTTTGTTCCCCCACCTATCGATTGCTTCTATTGAAATATCGCAACGCATTTTGCTCGAAACAGCGTGCCCTGAAATATTTACAGCAAAAAAAGCTTAATAAGGAGTAGAGATATTGTTCTGATTGTTTTGTAGCATACATAATCATTCAGGAAAAAGGCTGGACAGCTATGATACAAGAAGCAACATTTTATTTTCCTTCCAGAATATTTAATTGATACACTTTTAGGATATCTACTCGAGCTTCAATCTAATACTGAATAGCTTCATTTCTTTGGACTGTAAAAATGAGGATTTTTTCTTTTGTTTGCAAATCTGGAACTTTATTTAGTACAGTGTATCGAGGGTGCATCATTGGGTATGCCCATTATCTGTGCCTCTCTGGCACGTAGTATTATAGAAGAGGTAGTAGATGCATGTGAGGGTCCATCTGTAATAGAGATAGAACTATTGCATATATAGCACCGGCACTATCTTATGGGAATGTTCCCTCATTTGCATGAGCATGCGGCCTGATGCAAATGAGGGACACACTTTCCTCATGCGGCATCATGAATGCGGGATTGGACGAACGAAGACCACAAGGTGATGTGTTTGCCACAAAGAGATGGGGCACAGTCAGGGTGCCACCAAATTAAGACCCCTGCACGGAGCGAAAGAGGGTCCCATGGAACTCCCAGTGACCCCCTTTCAACTGCAGGCCAGGTGCTACCTGCACCAGGATAGACTGAGTGGCTGCTTCAAAGAGTCAGTCTGCCTTTCACAAAGAAAATTGAGCTTAGGGTAGCACATCATATAATAGGGTACCAGTGTACCAGTAACAGTATTGTTCCTGTTTCTGCCTAGTGCAGCCCAGTACAGGTGCATCACTGCGCCAACAGGGACAGTGCACCCTAAGTAAAATAAAGGCCCAGAACTTCAGTTAAAAATATATGTTCTGTAGCCCACTTTGTAAAGATCTGAGTGCTATCAGAGGTAACCGTTTTGAGTACAAGCAGATGGTGATAACCATTTTGTTACTTATATTTCTGGGCTACTATTTTCCTGAATACTAGCAGTAGTGGCTGGCAGGGAATGAGGGTGGAGGGGTTTTAAAATAATAATTTAAAAAAATACCACTTACTTTGTCCGCCGGCCACATCTCTCCTCAGCTTCTCTGGAACCAGAAAGCACCCAGGCTCCCCATTGCCAATCACAATGCTGCAATGCTGCATTGTGATTGGCTCCCCTATGCCAATTGGTCTGAGCGCCGTGCTTTGGCGCTCAGATTGGGACTGGGGGCTTGGGCATGTTCCCCACCAGGCTGTGTAATGTAAACTAGTGGGGAACATGCAAAGTGCGCATGACTGTTTGGCTGGGACAGGATGGCCGGCCAAGTAGTCATTCTCACGTAGAGTGTGCACACCACTCTTCCCCCTGTGCTTCCAGCCCTGAACATGTGAAAAATAAAATGATAATACCTACGTTATTATCATTTTATTTTTCCTGCTCAAAGAGCAGTGGGGCCAAAGCGGAGTAGCCGCCCCTGAATGCCAGCAGATTCTTAAGACAGACGTATTTTGTAGCAATGTTCAGGGCCAGATCTATAAAGCATTTGTGTGATTGCAATACTTCTTTTTGGAGTTTTCAACTGAAATATTCATTTTTGAAAGTACTAAGCCGATTTTAGGAGTTGTTAAACATTTAACAGCTCTTAAAATGGGATTTCGGACCCTCTAATTTGGTATTTGGAAGGAACTTGGTATTTGAAAGGGGCATGTTTTAGGTGCCTCTTCCAAATATAAAATTGGTATGACATGTATCAATGTTTTGTGCCTGAAATCTAGTTGCAAGACATTGAAAACTGATCAATTCTTGAGTGGCTGTGGTAAGCAATTCTCAAAATGCAAGGAGGTCTGTGAATGTTAAAAAAAGTTTTGGGGCAGTACTAAGCATGGGCGAATTTTGCGGATCTCGCGTTCGCGAATTTGCGGATTTTTGAACTCGCAATCCGCAAAATCCGCGAATTCTTGCGAATTTGCGGATTTTTTTTTTTTTTGTGTTCGCAAGGATTTCTGCCAGTTCGCGAGGGTTTCGTACCAGTTCGCAATTGCGAACTTACATTTCGTCGCGCAACGGTCGCGAATTATGTTGTTTCTACGTCTGGTTCATCATCACAGGTTCCCAGCACCCTCTGTTTCACCACTGCAACCCTCTGTTACATCAATGCCACCCTCTGGTTCATCATTACTGTAGATTATGGGGGGGAAAAGCAAGCACACCATCCCTGCTTCAACTCAGATGAATTAATTTGGGGTTAGTTTATTAATGTGTCACTGTTTTAAAATTCCAGTCTGGCACCTGCTTCCTTATCTGTAATTTTGCTTTCTGTTGCAGTGCATTTTTTTTCCCCAGGACCTTCTTTGTGGCCTACTTGTAGCTATTGTATGAGCCTACTGTGAGGGTCAGAGCAGGGTCATACAATTGTTGCAACTAGCAACTGAATTCTGGAGGGGCCCCAGTCAGGAAGCACTACCGGGAATTGTTACTAATGATGAGTTTGAACTCTTGCCCCTGCCGAGTGCTTTCACTTTTGAAAAACTCGTTTTTCTGCAATTTCGCGGGGTTCGCGGGGTGCGAACACGCGCAAGATCGGATTCGGAAGCCGCAAATTCGTGCGAATATGCAATTTGTTTTTTTTGCGGCGTGTTAGTTGGCAAGGTTTTGTGCGTTTTTGCGAGCCGCTCGTAGCGCAAGACGCGAAGTTACCCTCGCGGTCGTTCAAGGGCGCAGCCATCTTGTTTGCCTGACGTATTTCCGTTTCCGGGCGCGAAGTGTAATCTCGCAAAGTCCGCGGTTTGCCAGTACAGTCTCGCGCGTGTTCGCAAGGAAAATCTCGCGCGAACTTACCCGCGCGGTCGTGAACGGGCGCGGCCATCTTGTTTCTCATTCATTGCTATGGTTCTGGGCATGGTCTTTGTATCCTCTGTCAATCTCTGCCATCCTTTGCTTGTTTGAAGTTTTTTTTTATCTATTTTACTTATTATCTATCCCTCTATTTTTCTAGCCCTATATTTTTGTGTTTACTGCTACTTTTGGTTAATTTTAAACTACTTTTGTAAACTCTTTTCTTTTCTTCTCTTCCCTATTCTATTTTCTTTATTCCTTTCCGCCCAGACCATGGTGAAGGGAGCCGGGAAGCATCCCGAGAAGGGGAAGGGTCCCGCACCCCGTGTCCGGCTCCCGTGCGGGCGTTTGAGGGGGGAGCTAGTGATGCCACGGGAGATCTTTACCCCGGAGGAGGTGGCCCAACTCATTTTTTATGTTCAGCGCCGCCTCCCCAGGACCATCATGGGAGGCGGCAAGATCAGTGCCGGGTACGGGGCCCGGGAGCGCCGGAAGCGGTGGGAGAAGGTGTGCCAGGCCATTTACCACCACTCTCGGGTCTGGCGCACCTACAACCAGGCCACCCACCGCTGGACGGATGTCCTGACCCGTGAGCGAGATCTGCTCGACCTCCTTGGCCTTGAGATCCCCGGGCTTGGTGAGTAGTAGTAGCTATGTCTTTACTACTATGTTTTCTCCTGCTGTGTTATTATATTGCAAATTTTTGTTTTTTACCAAGAGCAATAATGCTGCTCATTACATTGTAGGTACATTTTATTTCAAAATCTTCTGTGCATTTCAGGTACACTGCTCTCCTTCTCAGTAGTGTTGCTACTATGCTTATTTGTTTTAGATTTTGTGTTCATTTCATTGGCCTGTGAAATTATGTATGAGTGTAGTTGAAAGAACTGCGCAATGCTACACACTAAGGTTCAGATTTTTAATTACCGGCGCATCCCTGCAAAGTTGCAGGGATGCGCCAGTAATTGTGCGTCACGCCACCATCACCCATGGTGCGCCGTATTACAATGCGGCGCGCCATGGGCCCAAAACGTCACCAAAGCGTTACGCATCTGTGCCGTAAAGGTGGCGCATTGCTGGAGTTGCGTCGCAACGATGGTGCAGCTCCATCAATTCTCTGGGGTGCCCTATCTCCCCAATGCTGCGTCAAGCCGTACGTCTGCTTCAAGCAGGCGCAGGGTTTGAGTCACGCATCATTGTCCTCAAAGTGACTGATTGAAATCTTGTAGATTTCCCTCAGCCACTTTTAGGATGCGTTCCTGCGCAGGAACGCCCTCCCTTGCGCCGGAACACCCCTATTGGCGCAGGGCTTTACAACGTGATGCATCTCCCAGATGCGTCACGTTGTTAATATACGCCGCACCATTGCGCCTCTTTTGTGCTGTCGCTGCGTCACAAAAGTCACGCAACAATGGAGCAAAAGAGCCGCAAGGGCCTTATAAATCAGCCCCTACAGACTCAAGTCCAGTCCTTCCTTTGTACACATGGCGATAAGAAGAAATAGTGGTGGTGGATTAATAGTTTGAGTATTTTAATGACTGGTGAATGTAGTAGGAAACTTGTTGTCGCTGATCTTCAATCACGATGGACTTTGGCTGTCACTTTGCGTGCTGCGGACTGCTGCCTGCCAATCCTAGGCAAACCTTTTTAGTACTTTGTTTAGTGAGTTACATAGGGTAGTTTCCAATTCGACGGTCCGCAAATCAAGCAATACTAAAGTAATGACGTAGTCGACCACATGAGATTGGTCAATAATATATCCCGTGGAGTCGTTCCCTATTTGCTATTTCGCAAAAATATTTTGTTACTTTGTTAGTTCTTTTTTAAATGTTTGATTTGGTTGAGAAATAAATATCATCCATGTTTTCTGTTTTTCTTTCTTTCATGTTGTACATCAGCTTCCCCCAGGGGCAAGAGGAGGACACAGGAGGAGGAGGAGGAGGGTGCTGTTGTCGATGCAGGCCAGGACCGGGCAGTCGAGGGCTCCTTTGCTGGCCCCAGTAAGTTTTAATTTTAATATAGAGTACTTATTTTTTCCTAGCGTTCCTCATTCGATTTTTTCTAAATCGTCTTTGATCTTCTTGTAGACAGGATCTAAATTCTTATCCCTATGACTCCGTGTGGTATTACTAGATTATTCTTATTAGTCTGTCTGTGTAGCTAACTAAGATTGCACATTTGGCATTTCCATTGGACTCCCATTCTAGTCAGCAATAGCTCTATGCACTGAGTGTAGTCCTCTGGGATTGTCCATAATGTCTTTTCAAGTATTCTAAATGTTTATGCTTTGACCATTGCCAACAATAAAAAGGTGAATGACCACCACCAAGAAATAATAAGATACTACTTTACTTTTGGTTTGGATAGGACAATCCATTCTACTACTGTTGCAGGGACAAATCTGCACAAACAGAACTATGGACACTAAATAATGCATCGCTTAGCTTATCAATTATAATAGGTGCTGTAACTGTTAGACTTTCCACATACCTCAGTGATAACAGACTTTGTAGTTGAACCCCCAATCTCCTTACTGACTAGATAGTGTGGCAGAGTCATTTAGCTCCCAAAGTCACCGATGGCAGAGGCACGGACTCATGCTTGCAAAAATTCGAAAACCTTTAGCTCATCCACTCTAGTCTGGAGGACCAAAAACCACAGAGTCTATTTAAGTTTAAAAGCTTTATTAAAAGTAAACACATTTATTAAATTCAAGTTTGTCATAAAAGTGAACGTGTAACTGAAAATGGAAAAGTGCTTAGTGCTGACGATTAATTGGACACATTTCTTGTGGTCGAGCCGAGCTCTCACCTGGTTTGAACTTGATCCTGCTCGTGTTCTTAGAAGTCAAGGTTCTGTCTGTTAGGAGAAAAAGTGGTGCGTGTTAAAAAGTAAAAAGCAAACATTCATCAGTTGTGCCAAAAAGTGCAGCAAGACAACAGCCTTCCCTGGAAAAAGGGACATTTTTACTCTAGAGTACACAGTCAAAAATTATTAAATTGTACACTTTTTTTCACATTTCTTTCTTCCTCCTAGACCAAATATTATATAGTAGTGAGTGGTGTATTCTAACATTATTAAATGTACTTTGTAGGTGGAACATCTGGAGACGGGGCCAGCGCGGAGGTGGTGGCATTGGACGAGGAGGACAACTCTGGGGAGGAGGCGGTGCAAGTGCCGGAAAAGGACATGCCTGTGAGGGTTCACACGGTGGTGGCGGGCAGAGGTAAGCTATACATTCCTTAGTCATTGAGATTGAAGACTGCAGAGTGTGCTTTCTGCACGGGTGTATTATAAAAAAAGCAGGTAGTAGCCTCCTCTAAATGTACTTCGACTTAGCTGTGAAGTTTTTGGCGAGAAGAATCCCAATCAGATCTGAGGTGAACTTGATGGATGGGATGAACGAAAAGCGAAAGAAGGGTGTAAGTAAGTGTGGAAGCACGAGAAATGTAATGATGACTGGCAAAGAAGAATGATATGTGTTTGCTTGGTCCCCGAGGTGGCTGGGAAGGTAAGAAAATGGTATGGTGCATGGCTGGGTGAATGATGAAGCAAGGATGGGTGGAAGGAGAACAGCCTGGGTGGGTGAGACAGAAACTGTATGTGTGCAATATACTTTGAATGGATGGATGCCTGGATCATTCATGGTACTATCTGACTCTTAGATAGCATATGTGAATCTAGAGAGAGTAGACGGTCACTGGATGAACTAAGTGTTACTTTGAAGAGCATGTAACACCGCACCCGCACGTCCGTTCCAGTGTAGGAAAGGCAAGGAAAAGAAGTTGTAACGTTGTCCAAAGACTACCATGAATAGTAGCAGTAGTTTGTATTGCAACTGCAAGCACAGCATATATCCAGTTATTACGGTGGGCACTCCCTACCTCCCTTAATAACTTTAGTTTAGTAGTAGTACGTCATTCATGTGTGGGGGTATCACTGTTCACTCAATAATAAGCAAAGCACCTAAAGTCATCCCATATGTCATCAAATACATCCCATGTGAAGTGATAGATAATCAGATAATTTAGCTTCTTCATTTTCCTTTTCTAATACTCATTTGCACTGTAGGGTGAAAGCTAAATTAATTAAGCAGTAGCCCTTTTAACAGAGTATTCTCAGTGCCACCCGTAATAGAAAAGTAAGAGCTTCACCACCTGCATGTACTGGACCGGTACAGTAACGCAAGTCTGTCTCACTCACCATGGTGTGCGTCTGTTTTTCTCGGGTGCAAGTTCACTGCGCTGGCATTATGCCGGCTTGCATAAGATAACGTACCAATTTTCCTAAACAAGAGAGAAGAAGAAGAATAAGAGTGGTGTACTGTCATAGTCGACTGTAATAGAAGTCCATAGTGCTCGTAGAATTTGTTCCTTAAACTCCCACTAATGTTAGAGCAAGGATGAAGAAGTCGGAGGTTACATAGATACTGTCCTCAATAGTTATGCACTGTGCTTTCAATTTGCTACTTGTACTGTGACAACTTTCTGCTCAATCATTTTGTGTTAATCTTAAGGAGCATTGGTTACAGACTATGTCTTTCTTTTTTCATGTAGTTGCTCCTTCCAAATCCAAGACACCATCAAGGAGGAAGGAGCTGGCTCGAATGGCCCGGCAACGGAGGCTGGATGCCACTGTTGCTGAATATCGGCGGCTGGTGGCCCTGGAGGAGGAGGAGACGCAGTCTGGAACAACAACAACGTCCACTGGGACAGCTGCCTCCTCCTCCGTGCGGGCTGCCAACCAGCGCAGTGCTCCAGCGGTACGGAGCCGGGCTACCAAAGCCAAACGCCACCGCCCAGCAGCAAAGAAAGCAGCTGCCCCTCACAGGATTTGCAAGGCACACCGGCGCCGCTTATCCCTCAGACTGTCCTACCTGGAGCAGGAGGTCCATAATTATAAGAACGTGGTGGAGGGCCTCCGCTTCGAACTTGCCACCCTCCGCAAGGAGCATGATGCCCTGGCTGCTAATTCCAACAGCACCCTGCCATAGTGTCCCTTGCCCCTTTTTTAGAGACTTTTGGGGGGTGGGAATTGGGAGTTGTGATTTTTGGGGACTTTTGAAGGACAATCGTTGGGGTTAGGGAGGGTCTTGCGGGAGATTCTTTTGTTAGGGCTATAAAAATATACTTTTTGAAACTTTATCTGACCATACCTGTTTTTTACTGCTTTTGAGTCTGGTGGGTGGGGGTTTAACATAACAGTAAGTTTGTTTTCCTGAATAGTCCTAGGACTTTAGTAGTACTACCGTCAATCAAATCTCTCGTCTCTCCTAATACTCCATTATACTACCTCCAACCAAACGCCTATCTTACCTGTAATTTCTGTTTGCAAGTAGGGCTAGGCCCAGGGCTGGCTCCACGGGAAACAGCAAATAAGGTTGGCAATCCTGGGCGGATAAAATTTCCTCATAGCGGTGGTACTAGTGGTGTGACACAGTGGCAGTTGCTTGCCTATGAAAAAAAGAAAATGAAATCTGGTTTGTCCTCCTGAGCAATACAAAGGTACAATACAGAATATAGCAGGTGACAGAAGTACACTAGAACAGTGCCACGTTGTAGCCTAACAAATGTTAAAGTATAACTAATTCGGTTGAAGTTCTTTGACATTAGCCATGGGTCTTTGTCAAGCAGAGTAAGAATATATCCTCGGATTTCTTCACCAGCCTGTTGCTATCACCTTATCCTCCCCAGCAAGTGTGTGGATTTATTGCTGTAATTTAGTCACACATCAATCAAAACCACACAGCCCGGGGGAAGAGGGTTAGGGTTTGAAAAATGGATGGGTACGGGGGTTTTTGGGAAAGGTTTTGGGAGACAAGAAAAAGTAGCACAGCATGGACGAACAATTGTGAACATAAACAAATCTTTGGGTACAAACCTATCCATCAATCTTTGAAAGTGCATACACTACTGTAACTGCATGCATGTCAGTTAAAAGTAATTAGTACTTTCGACAACTGTGGAAGAAAGAATGCGACAGTACAGGGCGTGGGTGGAAATATTGATAACTATATTCAACATAAGGTCTCTGTAGCCAGATACCTGAGAGCCTTGCTGGTCACTATAAATCCATTCACAACAACACTCAATGGGGTTGGTCTGGAAGGTGTCAGGTTTACTCCCCGTGATCCAGTCGATGCAAATATGGTTCCACCTCCAAATGTCACCAACACCCAGAAGTGTAAACACAGGGTGTTCGAGGCATTAGGCGGGGGAGAAAAATAACAAACTAAAATAAAAAATGTGGGATGGGTAAAGGTAGGGTCAGCAGGGAAAGGATACCTGTAACAGAAGACAAGACAGGCATCAGTGAAGTGCTGTCCTAACATACAAGGGTACTCTCATATAGTCTCACTAAATAGTCTGCAAGTCTCCCGCCTACTCATGGGAAATGTAGTTTCATAGTACGGTAGGCGCTTAGGGGCTGCGTAACCTGACAGAAGGTATAGTAGATAGAAAAGGAGAAATTGCTTTTTTTCTAGGTGTCCCCTCACTCACCAGGGTTGCCCCTTGGTGACATGCTTCATCATTGGGGCCATCCCAGTCCTCTACGGCCTGGGGCGTGCTGCGACTTGCGAATTACGTAGGAGCACTTACAAATGACTATGTGTGGTGCAGATGTGATAGTGGAGTGGACTAAGTGATGTGTTAAGGGATCAATGTAGAAGCAGAGAGAGAGCCAAGAAATGCAGTCACAGTCAGAGAAAAAGGCAAGGGATACTGTATCTATGTGGTTGTAGTGGTCCTGTTGGAAGTGGTAAGTAAGTTGCCCGCAGAAAAAAAATCCTCCTATTAGCGGCACTCCTCCATTGCAGCCGACGCTTCGTCCATCGATGTTGGTCACCAGAAGACACCCTGTCCACTGCCTGCCTGATGCTGAATTGTGGCTCGCTACTGTGAAGCCTGACTCCATCCTTTTTTCCCCATTGCAGAGACTGAAACCCGGCCTGTAATTATTCAACGAAAAACAGGAAGTGATATAATATTACAACACCACTGATAAATAAATATAAGGTATGTAGGCTGTGGAGTGCAAAAAGTCACAATTTGTTTTTCCTAGTAGACAGTACAATGTTTTTGAAAGTGCGTACTCTGAGTCACCTTTTGAAGGATAAATAAGTATGGGCAAATTAATGTATCGGATCTTGCCCCTCAAGCTAGGTGTACTGTAAACTGTGTTTTAGAACAAAATTAGATCTTCCTAGCAGTGCTCCCACCCAGACCCTTACTAAAGCCAGTCGCAAAAATGTAGAAGACCCCCAATCAAATCTCAAAAAACGAGGCCTAGCAGAAAACTGGTGACAAAACTTACTTTGAAAGTAAAAGTAGGCCGAAGTACCCTAATTACCCATTACCCACCGTGGATTGCATTCAAACCACTTGCAAGCAACCAAGCAAAAGTAGCCATAGCCAGCATCGCTCCAAGACTCGAAATCCCCCCCACTCAAACACATGCAATAGAAATACTGCTAACCCTAACGAACCCTAAGTTAAGAATAGTGGCAAAGGCTTTCTTTAACTATGCCAAATCCCCCCTTTCCCACCATGGATTTTCTTCAAATGACTTGCAACCAAAATTACACATTCTCACGAGTGCTCTAAGACCCCAGAACTCAGTTTGAAAAATCTAGAACACCCCGAAACACATGCAATCCTGCTGCTAGGGCTAACCCTAACGAACCCTAAGTTACAAAAAGTGCCAAAACTAAAGGCTTTTCCGCGCGGATTTTGTCCCAACCACTTCTACCCGGTATTAGACCTTCCCAGGAATGCCCCAAGACCCGGCAACCCACCCGCCAAGAAGCGTAACACCCTCAAACAGGCCAAAAGCAAAATCTCATACTTGCAATATTTCTGGGCCTTCGGTCCAAACGCGCTGCGTAGCTAGGCCATAAGTCGGGGTTGGCACGACGGATTTCCTGAAAAGCAAATGCAATCAAGATTAGAGTGTCCCAGCAGTGCTCCCAGACCACGAAACTCACCCGCAAACAGACGGAACCCCCCCTAAGAGCACCTCAAAGGCAAGCAAGTCATCAAAAACACAAAAAAAATTCCGCCTGGGATTTGGTCCAAAACACTTTTATCCGGTATTAGAGCTTCCCAGCAATGGCCCCAGAGCCGTCAACCCAGGAGAAAACGAGTAGAAGACCCCCAAACAGCCAAAGAGCAAAAGTACAAAAATGGGGACTTAGTCACTTTTTCACAAATTTCCCAAATCACTCCGCGCGCGCTCTGCAGCTAGGCCCTAAGTCCCCTCAGCCACCATGGATTTGCTTCAAACCTCTTGCAAAGTAAAGTATATATAGCCAGCAGTGCTCCCACACCACGAAACTCACCCACAAACACCAGGAAGCCCCCCAAACAGGCCCCCGAAAACGCTACATAGAGCAAAATGTCAGAAATAGCCCAAAAAAAAATCGGCCTGGATTTTGTCCCAACCACTTCTACCCGGTATTAGACCTTCCCAGGAATGCCCCAAGACCCGGCAACCCACCCGCCAAGAAGCATAACACCCCCAAACAGGCCAAAAGCAAAATCTCATACTTGCAATATTTCTGGGCCTTCGGTCCAAACGCGCTGCGTAGCTAGGCCATAAGTCGGGGTTGGCACGACGGATTTCCTGAAAAGCAAATGCAATCAAGATTAGAGTGTCCCAGCAGTGCTCCCAGACCACGAAACTCACCCGCAAACACCAGGAAGCCCCCCAAACAGGCCCCCGAAAACGCTACATAGAGCAAAATGTCAGAAATAGCCCAAAAAAAAATCGGCCTGGATTTTGTCCCAACCACTTCTACCCGGTATTAGACCTTCCCAGGAATGCCCCAAGACCCGGCAACCCACCCGCCAAGAAGCATAACACCCCCAAACAGGCCAAAAGCAAAATCTCATACTTGCAATATTTCTGGGCCTTCGGTCCAAACGCGCTGCGTAGCTAGGCCATAAGTCGGGGTTGGCACGACGGATTTCCTGAAAAGCAAATGCAATCAAAATTAGAGTGTCCCAGCAGTGCTCCCAGACCACAAAACTCACCCGCAAACACCAGGAAGCCCCCCAAACAGGCCCCCGAAAACGCTACATAGAGCAAAATGTCAGAAATAGCCCAAAAAAAAATCGGCCTGGATTTTGTCCCAACCACTTCTACCCGGTATTAGACCTTCCCAGGAATGCCCCAAGACCCGGCAACCCACCCGCCAAGAAGCATAACACCCCCAAACAGGCCAAAAGCAAAATCTCATACTTGCAATATTTCTGGGCCTTCGGTCCAAACGCGCTGCGTAGCTAGGCCATAAGTCGGGGTTGGCACGACGGATTTCCTGAAAAGCAAATGCAATCAAGATTAGAGTGTCCCAGCAGTGCTCCCAGACCACGAAACTCACCCGCAAACACCAGGAAGCCCCCCAAACAGGCCCCCGAAAACGCTACATAGAGCAAAATGTCAGAAATAGCCCAAAAAAAAATCGGCCTGGATTTTGTCCCAACCACTTCTACCCGGTATTAGACCTTCCCAGGAATGCCCCAAGACCCGGCAACCCACCCGCCAAGAAGCATAACACCCCCAAACAGGCCAAAAGCAAAATCTCATACTTGCAATATTTCTGGGCCTTCGGTCCAAACGCGCTGCGTAGCTAGGCCATAAGTCGGGGTTGGCACGACGGATTTCCTGAAAAGCAAATGCAATCAAGATTAGAGTGTCCCAGCAGTGCTCCCAGACCACGAAACTCACCCACAAACACCAGGAAGCCCCCCAAACAGGCCCCCGAAAACGCTACATAGAGCAAAATGTCAGAAATAGCCCAAAAAAAAATCGGCCTGGATTTTGTCCCAACCACTTCTACCGGTATTAGACCTTCCCAGGAATGCCCCAAGACCCGGCAACCCACCCGCCAAGAAGCATAACACCCCCAAACAGGCCAAAAGCAAAATCTCATACTTGCAATATTTCTGGGCCTTCGGTCCAAACGCGCTGCGTAGCTAGGCCATAAGTCGGGGTTGGCACGACGGATTTCCTGAAAAGCAAATGCAATCAAGATTAGAGTGTCCCAGCAGTGCTCCCAGACCACGAAACTCACCCACAAACACCAGGAAGCCCCCCAAACAGGCCCCCGAAAACGCTACATAGAGCAAAATGTCAGAAATAGCCCAAAAAAAAATCGGCCTGGATTTTGTCCCAACCACTTCTACCCGGTATTAGACCTTCCCAGGAATGCCCCAAGACCCGGCAACCCACCCGCCAAGAAGCATAACACCCCCAAACAGGCCAAAAGCAAAATCTCATACTTGCAATATTTCTGGGCCTTCGGTCCAAACGCGCTGCGTAGCTAGGCCATAAGTCGGGGTTGGCACGACGGATTTCCTGAAAAGCAAATGCAATCAAGATTAGAGTGTCCCAGCAATGCTCTCAGACCACGAAACTCACCCACAAACAGACGGAACCCCCCCTAAGAGCACCTCAAAGGCAAGCAAGTCATCAAAAACACAAAAAAATTCCGCCTCGGATTTGGCACAAACCACTTTTAGTGCTTCCCAGCAATGGCCCCAGACCCGTCAACTCACCTGCAAAGAGGTAGAACAACACCCCCACAAGTGCTGAGTCTTTCTTCATTGGGCGTAAACCAGCCCTCTGCTTTGATGGAAGTAGGAGTCTGGAGGAGGAGGATAGAGGAGCATGTTCTTCTGAACTTGTGAACCTGAGGAATGCAGACTGCGGCACCTTCAAATAAATTAGCAAACAAGTGAAGACAGTTCTGCTGATGGGCTTGTTTTTGTGATTATCTGATTAAAGTTTGAATTATATTAACTGTGCACAACAAAGAAAGACAGACACACAGGAATAAAAGTGAATAAGGATGAAAAAGAAAGTTATTGATTCGTTGTCTCATTTTCAGGGCTCGAAGTCGGTATCACGGTCCAGGAATAAGAATAAGGCTTCGTCATCATACTCTGCGAATTCAGCCAGGGTGAGGTCAGTGCCACCTGACAGAGTAGAAATTCCCTCATCTATGGTGCTGGCCACCTCCTCTTCATCCGGCACGCTCTCTCGTACTCTTATATCTGGTGGTATGAGGTGCTGATTCATCTTGATCATTGTTAACCTCTCCACATTTTTGGGCGAGAGGCGGCTCCGTTTGGGAGTTACAATCCCACCAGCCGCACTGAAAACCCGTTCAGAAGACACACTTGCGAGTGGGCAAGACAAGTAGTTTAAAGCCAGGTTGGTGAGCTGTGGCCACAATTCTTTTTTCCCATGCCAATACGCCAATGGGTCAGAATTAACATAGACCTCTGTGGAGTCATTCAGATAGTCCTTCACCATCGACTCAAGGTCCTCCTCCAAGGTTCCTCCACTTTGCGTAGCTCTTGCTGTGCCTCTGACCTTTTGAGAACCAAACCCACGCAGAGCTAGCCAATCCTCTTCAGCCTCCAATGTTTCTGTTGTCTTTCGTGCAGATGATCCGGTTGCCGGTGTCTTTAACGGCTGAGAGGTCACTTGTGCCACAGCCACAGGTGCAGAAGTGGATTGTTTTGACTGGGGATGGCCTGCTGATGTACTGCCATTTCCTTCAATTTCCAGCCGTTCTGTTTCAAACTTCTTGGCTGACAAGGCTAGCCAACGTTTGTACTTTGTAACATCTTCATCAGCAAAAGGAAAGAATGCTCTGCCTGCCAGCGCCTTTTTGTAGCGTGGATCCAGAATAGTAGCACAAATGTAATGCTGTTCTGAGTGGATCTTTTTAAGACGTTCATCACCTTGTAGGAGCTCTAATAATTGCTCAGCCAGAAGCAAAGAGTCTTTCTTTTTGTCATCTTTTCGAAACACAGAACACACCTCCTTCAGTTGGTCCTCCAGCATGTACAACAATGGGATAGCTTTTCCCAAATTAGAGTCCTCCTTGCTGACTGCACGTGTGAAGACCTCAAAAGGACGAAGCATGCGTGTTAGGCTTTAAACTATGTTCCATTGCGGCCCACCCATCCTCAGCTCCTCTATACCCTCTTTCAAGAAATATTGATCGAGTTGCGTATACTGCTCATACAGACGCTCAAGCATGTAGAAGGTTGAGTTCCAACGTGTTACCACCTCCTGGATGAGTGCTTTCACTGGCATTTGACATTGATATAGCATGCTCCTCAGCTGCTTGCGGGCCTTAAAAGAATGCCTGAAATGCTTGCAAATTTTTCGGCAGTTCTCCAATACACTGTACGCTGCACTGCATTTATTACCCAAGAATTTTTGGACAACCAGGTTTATACAGTGCGCCAAACACGGCACTCTGAAATAGTAACCGTCCCTCATGGCCTTAACTATATTGGAGCCATTGTCCGTGGAAACATAAACAACCTTGCGTTTTAGTGGGGACAGACAGTTAAGGACCTTTGTGTTAAAGACATCCAAAATGTTTTCTGCTGTGTGACGTTTCTCCAAACCAAACATGGCTAGTGTTGCATGTTTCCGAGCACCTTTAAAAACAATGTTAGTGTCAACACCTGAGTTTAGCTTTGCTTTAGCCCCTGAAAAAGAGACCCAGTGTGCAGTGATGCACATGTAATCAGCGCCTGCGCCACTGGTCCACATGTCTGTTGTCAGATGTATAGTGTGAACAGCACTCTTCTGCAAAGCTGCCCCAATCACCTTCAGAACATCTTCATGTAGTGCTGGAACCGCAACTCGGGCAAAATAGAACCGGCTAGGAACCTTCCATTTAGGGCAGAGCGCTGTCACTAATTCTAGAAAACCAACCCCTTCTACAAAAGAAAAAGGGAGAAGGTCCAGAGCTAGCATTTTAGCCAGCTTAGTGTTATACAGACGGGTCATTGGGTGGTTGCGTTCATATTGCGCTTCTGTAAACAACATCTTTTTAATGTTGCCCTGGACCAATGATTTACGGGATGATGATGATCTCTTCGACCCAGTTACGCTCGCTGATGAACTTTTCCGCATTGATGTCTCACTCTCTCCCACACTCTTAGTGTGGCTCCCATGGGGTGTGCTGCTGACATGGGAACTGGGTGTAAGTGAAGTGTTTGAATCGTCTTCTTCTACCTCCTCGTCATCAGCAGATGACAAATCAACGTTTTCATTACGTGCAATTCCGGCTTTCTTGACCGCCTCTAGGTGCGGAAACCATTCGACAGCGTGCCTTCTCTCAAGATGACCTCTCTGGCCTCCGGTACCATAGTTAGAACCAAGCTTACCACGACTAAATCGAAGCTTACAAAGGCTACAAATGGCTACGTTTTCCTTTTTTGGGCAAACACTAAAGAAGTCCCAAACTGGAGACTTGAAATGTCTTCGGGGGCCGGAGGAGGCGGCGATACTGGTGGTGGTGGTCCTGCTGCTAATGACAGATGAAGTGGAGGATGTGGATTGCCGAACTTCAGTACGTTTTGCACTTTCACCACCATGAATTGAGGTCGAGGACGAGGTGGGTACCTTCTTGCGAAGAAATATGGAAGCGGTAGGTTTTGGTGTACTACTTAACTCCAAATCTAATGATTCCATTTCCATTGCCTCCTCGCCGACATCATCATCACGCTCAGCAGCTTCTCGGGATAGGGTCAAAATGTCTCTTTGCTGCATGCCCGGTGGGGCTGCAGTGACCTTTGTGATGACTGGCTCGTCGTCATCGTGAGAGGCTTCATCACCAGCAGTATCTGTCACTTCTTGTTGAGCCTCATCACACTCCATAGGTTTGAGTTTTTGGACGACCTTCCTTTTACGCTTAGGAGGTACCGGTGTCAGATCATGGTGTGCCTCTGCCTCACTGTCAGACCGCAGTTGTGGTTCCCAAGACAGATCACTTGCACCAGAACGAGGTGGGCTTGAAGAAGATGTAGACACCCCCCTTGATCTTTTCCTTGCTAGGGATGTGGAAGACAATGAATGATCATCAGGAGGAGTGGCTTCCAATGATACCTCAGCTTCATTGTCGATTTCCAAATGTGCCCCTACTTCGGGAGGAACAACTATTGTGGGCACTTGTGAACGTCCATGCACCTTTGCTTGCGCATCTCCTTTTGCTGCCTCTCCTTCCACATGTACTTGGGCGTGTACTTGCACATGGTGTTGTTGTTGCGGCTGTGGTTGTTCAACACTTGTCAGATGAGTTACAACAACCTGTGTTGATTCAGGGACATTGCTGCTACTTTCTTGCGATGAGCCAACATCACTGGTCGATGGTGATTGGAGAAGTACACTGACTGCCTCTGAAGCACTCAAGGGCTTTGACTTAAGTTGGCGTGGTGGTGGAGGCACTGAACCCAATGGAGCAGGGGTGCTGCTCTCAGGTTGGTCCCCAGCAGATCCTGCTGCTGCAGGCGTACTTTTTTTTTTGCTCCCAAAAAAAGTGGCGGGTGGCACACCAGCCTCCTTGGTAACTTGCTTCTTCTGCTCCTTACTAGCAACTTTCTTGCTAGAGGAGCTACGGAGAACTTTCTTTGGGGGCGGGGCCATCTTCTTCAGAGCAGGTCAGACAGCAGGCCGCAGTTGCACGAATTGTAGAGTTGTCTGAGGCCAGACGTGACGTCGCGTGACGTTATGCTGCACACACACACCGCTGCAGGACTTCTTCCTGGCACTGGTGGTTCTCTTGAGTCTTGTGCACCTAAAAAAAATGGAAGACAGAGGAACATCAGTTCAGTTATAGAGCACAAAAAATCGAAAAACACTGCAAAATCAGCACAATTCCAATCCATCCATGCCCTCCATAATGTTTAAATTCAAGACAACCCACAGAAAGACTAGGCCCATGCTAGACTCAAATACCCCTGGTGAAAAGGCCACAAGTACAGGCCCAAAAATCGAAAAACACTGCAAAATCAGCACAATCCCATTCAATCCATGGCCTCCATGATGTTTAAATTCAAGACAACCCACAGAAATACTAGGCCCATGCAAGACTCACTACCCCTGGGCATAAATAAAGGTTGAAAAGTAGGCAAAATGGTTGGAGGCCTAACAACAAAGCCTGCATTCAAAATGGCCACTTGCCTGCCAGCACATGGCCAGTGCCTGTAGCTGCACTCAAAATGGCCACCAGCCACATGGCATGTCCCTCCCCATGAACACCCCCAAAAATCGAAAAACACTGCAAAATCAGCACAATCCCATTCCATCCATGGCCTCCATGATGTTTAAATTCAAGACAGCCCACAGAAAGACTAGGCCCATGCTAGACTCAAATACCCCTGGTGAAAAGGCCACAAGTACAGGCCCAAAAATCGAAAAACACTGCAAAATCAGCACAATCCTATTCCATCCATGGCCTCCATGATGTTTAAATTCAAGACAGCCCACAGAAAGACTAGGCCCATGCTAGACTCAAATACCCCTGGTGAAAAGGCCACAAGTACAGGCCCAAAAAACGAAAAACACTGCAAAATCAGCACAATCCTATTCCATCCATGGCCTCCATGATGTTTAAATTCAAGACAGCCCACAGAAAGACTAGGCCCATGCTAGACTGAAATACCCCTGGTGAAAAGGCCACAAGTACAGGCCCAAAAATCGAAAAACACTGCAAAATCAGCACAATCCCATTCAATCCATGGCCTCCATGATGTTTAAATTCAAGACAACCCACAGAAATACTAGGCCCATGCAAGACTCACTACCCCTGGGCATAAATAAAGGTTGAAAAGTAGGCAAAATGGTTGGAGGCCTAACAACAAAGCCTGCATTCAAAATGGCCACTTGCCTGCCAGCACATGGCCAGTGCCTGTAGCTGCACTCAAAATGGCCACCAGCCACATGGCATGTCCCTCCCCATGAACACCCCCAAAAATCGAAAAACACTGCAAAATCAGCACAATCCCATTCCATCCATGGCCTCCATGATGTTTAAATTCAAGACAGCCCACAGAAAGACTAGGCCCATGCTAGACTCAAATACCCCTGGTGAAAAGGCCACAAGTACAGGCCCAAAAATCGAAAAACACTGCAAAATCAGCACAATCCTATTCCATCCATGGCCTCCATGATGTTTAAATTCAAGACAGCCCACAGAAAGACTAGGCCCATGCTAGACTCAAATACCCCTGGTGAAAAGGCCACAAGTACAGGCCCAAAAATCGAAAAACACTGCAAAATCAGCACAATCCTATTCCATCCATGGCCTCCATGATGTTTAAATTCAAGACAGCCCACAGAAAGACTAGGCCCATGCTAGACTGAAATACCCCTGGTGAAAAGGCCACAAGTACAGGCCCAAAAATCGAAAAACACTGCAAAATCAGCACAATCCCATCAATCCATGGCCTCCATGATGTTTAAATTCAAGACAACCCACAGAAATACTAGGCCCATGCAAGACTCACTACCCCTGGGCATAAATAAAGGTTGAAAAGTAGGCAAAATGGTTGGAGGCCTAACAACAAAGCCTGCATTCAAAATGGCCACTTGCCTGCCAGCACATGGCCAGTGCCTGTAGCTGCACTCAAAATGGCCACCAGCCACATGGCATGTCCCTCCCCATGAACACCCCCAAAAATCGAAAAACACTGCAAAATCAGCACAATACCATTCCATCCATGGCCTCCATGATGTTTAAATTCAAGACAGCCCACAGAAAGACTAGGCCCATGCTAGACTCAAATACCCCTGGTGAAAAGGCCACAAGTACAGGCCCAAAAATCGAAAAACACTGCAAAATCAGCACAATCCCATTCCATCCATGGCCTCCATGATGTTTAAATTCAAGACAGCCCACAGAAAGACTAGGCCCATGCTAGACTCAAATACCCCTGGTGAAAAGGCCACAAGTACAGGCCCAAAAATCGAAAAACACTGCAAAATCAGCACAATCCCATTCCATCCATGGCCTCCATGATGTTTAAATTCAAGACAGCCCACAGAAAGACTAGGCCCATGCTAGACTCAAATACCCCTGGTGAAAAGGCCACAAGTACAGGCCCAAAAATCGAAAAACACTGCAAAATCAGCACAATCCCATTCAATCCATGGCCTCCATGATGTTTAAATTCAAGACAACCCACAGAAATACTAGGCCCATGCAAGACTCACTACCCCTGGGCATAAATAAAGGTTGAAAAGTAGGCAAAATGGTTGGAGGCCTAACAACAAAGCCTGCATTCAAAATGGCCACTTGCCTGCCAGCACATGGCCAGTGCCTGTAGCTGCACTCAAAATGGCCACCAGCCACATGGCATGTCCCTCCCCATGAACACCCCCAAAAATCGAAAAACACTGCAAAATCAGCACAATCCCATTCCATCCATGGCCTCCATGATGTTTAAATTCAAGACAGCCCACAGAAAGACTAGGCCCATGCTAGACTCAAATACCCCTGGTGAAAAGGCCACAAGTACAGGCCCAAAAATCGAAAAACACTGCAAAATCAGCACAATCCCATTCCATCCATGGCCTCCATGATGTTTAAATTCAAGACAGCCCACAGAAAGACTAGGCCCATGCTAGACTCAAATACCCCTGGTGAAAAGGCCACAAGTACAGGCCCAAAAATCGAAAAACACTGCAAAATCAGCACAATCCCATTCCATCCATGGCCTCCATGATGTTTAAATTCAAGACAGCCCACAGAAAGACTAGGCCCATGCACCACTCACTACCCCTGGTCAAGGCCCCAACAACAGGTCAAAAATCGAAAAACACAAAATTTTACAAAAAAAAAAAATCGAAAAACACAGAAAAATCAGCACAATCCCAATTCATCTATGGCCTCCATGATGTTTAAGTTCAAGACAACCCACAGAAAGAATCAGTCCACCCACCACTGAGTACCCCTGGGGAAAAGGCCCCAAAACAGCCCAAAAATCGAAAATCCCAAAATTTTAGTTGCAGCAACTGTAATGCCCCAAACAAACTTACTTGTAAAATTTCTAATCCAACAGTGATCCAAAGAAAGTCAAAAAGGCCTCAAATCCAAAGATCCAGCAGCATCCACAAAAAGTAATCCTTCCAGGTCCACATCCGAATGAAAAGTGACCAGGAGATGGACAAAGCACTGGGAGGAGCCTGCTGAACAGGAACAGGAAGTTGAAGACTATGGGGCACTTCCTTCCTCCCACCCCCCTGCCCCCCTCCCCAAAATGGACTCCTCGCTAAAAAAGTGCAGGCAAATGTCAAACTAAGGAGTTATTCACATAAAAATCATCATTTCTAGAAGGTTTATGCTGCTTGCTGGTGGATTTCTTGTGCAGAATTGCAAATTTATATTTTCGCTCGCCGCATCTCAAATCTCGCAATTGCGAAGTACCGCGAGACGTGATCTCGCCGTACTCGCGTTGACAAACTATCGCTGGCAAGCCGCGATGACGTAATCGCGCTCGCAAATTCCCGCGGGATCACACAGCAAGATCCAAAATGGCGCAGCACTCGCAAACTATCGAAAAAAACAACTCGGCAAACGATGATAAACGCCGCGCGCCGCAAAAATTGTATCACCAACGCCGCGCGCCGCCAAAAAAATCCGCTGCGTGCGAATTTCCGGATTTTGCGGGAAATCCGCAAATCTCGCGGATTGCGGATTTCCCGAAAATCCGCAAAATCCGCGAGCGGAACGGATTTTCCGCCCACGCTTAGGCAGTACGCAGTTGTCCATGGGGCCACTGGCAACTCTGAAACAAACTTAAAAATAGTCAACTTTTCTTTGTAAACTCAGCACAGTTTCCTTTAAGAAAAGCTGGCTGTATTAAAAAAAAAAATACTTTATTAATAGGTAATCGGAGACAGGTGGTCTACTGACCCTAGCAGAACCATTGCTGCTATAGCCACTAATTAGAATGAGTCATAATTTGCAACATATCTCATTAATATTCAGGAGGTAGTTTGTATTCCGACCCACTCCAAATTGTATTAACTGATGTATTAGTTTATTGGTCGGTGTGTAAAATTTGTTACTGGTTGAATAAAAAATGGTAGCGAAATTGCGACCATTTTCTGAATAACAACTTGTGTATCTAGCCTTTAAAACTGAGAAACCAAAAAACAACACATCCATCGCACATTTGCTAGCATAAAGAAACCAGTGGTTCCTAAATGTTAAATTCAACACAATTAAACACTTTTGTTAATATCAGCCTAGAAAGCACTAATGGGCCTATCATCGTTTTCAATTCCGACCGGCTCGTTATGAATCAGCCGGTCGGAATTGAAACCGGCCGATCACTCCTGCTGGCTTCTGTCCCAGCTCGTAATCCCAAAGGGCGGGCCTCCCCACCTTTGGGATTACGATACACGGTGGCCTGTCCGACATGGAGACCATGTCAGAAAGCATGTTTGGGGGCCCCCAGCAGGGCCTCCTTGTGTGTGCCTGCCATGGGGTGCAGGGATGAAAAACACCTCCCATTTCCCTAAGGGAGCATGCACTATGCTGATTTACGGCTGTAATGCATTCTCCCACAGGGGAAATGTTAAAAATGAAACTGAACAGTGTTCAGTCACATCCTAACGAGGCTGTCTGGACCGCCGACTGGATGTTGATCGGTCATTGTATGAGACAGTGTCAGGCGGAAGAAATTCCCCGACATTGTAATCAGCCCCTAGACCTGTATAGAGCATGGAAAAATTAACACTCTTTTAAGGAAGCAATATGAAATAAAAAAACAGCAGCTGAACATGAACTCATAATTTGATGACTGTACTTGTCATGAAGCCAGAAACATATTTATATGCGAAGTATTCAAGTGCTAAAATGCAATAATGGCAGAAGTGGAAAGCACAACCTAAGGAGATCAATGTGTGTTGTAAAATGTAATAGTGGCATACAGTTTTGGACATTAGAGTGGTTGGAACTGTATCATTTGGCTGAAATCTCCAAAATATGGGACAATGTGCGGTCCAAGAAATATTCATTGTTGTTTCGGTCCACAACAGTAATGAATCCAAGGGTCTTGACATTGAGTCAGGAGAAAACTATGCAGTAGTGTAGCATTAACAGCGTGATTGTCTCCACTGCCAGTTGTGGAGCTGCGAAATATCAAAACCTAGCTTAGAATCAAAGAAATAACTGACAGTATTAGTTGTGTAAAATGTTTAGGTGCAAAGTCAGATGGTAAGTAGCACAAAACAGAATAAAGAACAAGCATTTCAAAAGTACTGACCCTCGCCATCCTGCAGGCATCCGGAAGAACAAGGAGTAAGGCCACTCTGTGAATGCTACATCACTGAAGCTCTTAATGAAGGTTAATTTTTCAATATTTGACCTGCTGTATTTTACTATAGATACATGCCAAAACTGACAAGAGGGGCATCCAGAGTGTCCATTGCAGACATACATAAGCCCAATATACTTGTTTGTGCAATGTGCATGAATACAAACTTCCAAAAGAAAACATGTTATGTTGGCATGGTGCACACGCCACACAGATACAGACAAAACCCTCTGCCCAAGATGGAGTCCATAGATGTCAGCCTTACCTAGTACTACTATGTTGACTTCAGCTGTGCTACTACAAAATGTACTACAAATTGCAACTCTATGTGCAGTTTTATGCCTCCATCTTGCCTACATTTAAGTAAGCGTGGGCGTAAAATCCGTTTCGCGGGCTAATTTGCGGATTTTTGACGAGTTCGCGAATCACGCGAATTAACCCAATAATACGCAAATTCGCAAGCTGCGAATTATTTTGCTAGGTTGCGCTTGAAAAATACAATATCGCGCGGGCGTCATTGACTCAGAGCCGGACATGTTGTTTTTCTCCCTGTTTTGCGTGTGCTGCGCCATTTTCGTTCTTGCTGCGTGATCGCGCAAGAGTTTTTCAAACGCAATTACGTCATCGCGGCTAGCCATCTTGCACGGCGAGAGTTTGACATGGGAATTTAAACATCATTGAGGGCATGGATGGCATGGGATTGTGGTGATTTTTGAGTGTTTTTCGATTTTTGGGGGTGTTGTTGGGACCTGGCCATGTGGGTGGGGGCCATCTTGAGGCCTGGTACAGGCAGGGCCTGGCCATGTGCTGGGGGTCAAGGGGCCATTTTGAAGGCAGGCAGTGTGCTCAGGCCTGCACCCAGTTTGCCTTGCTTTCAACCATTATGCCCAGGGGTACTCAGTGGTGCATGGGCCAAGTCTTTCTGTGGGGTGTCTTGAATGTAAACATCATTGAGGGCATGGATGGCATGGGATTGTGGTGATGTTTATGTGTTTTTCTATTTTTTGGGGTGTTGTTGGGGATTGGCCATGTGGGTGGGGGTTATTTTGAGGGCTGGTACAGGCAGGGCCTGGCCATGTGCTGGGGGTCAAGGGGCCATTTTGAAGGCAGGCAGTGTGATCAGGCCTGCACCCAGTTTGCCTAGCTTTCATCCATTATGCCCAGGGGTACTCAGTGGTGCATGGGCCTAGTGTTTCTCTGGAGTGTCTTGAATTTAAACATCATTGAGGGCATGGATGGCATGGGATTGTGGTTATTTTTGAGTGTTTTTTGATTTTTGGGGGTGTTGTTGGGGACTGGCCATGTGGGTGGGGGCCATTTTGAGGGCTGGTACAGGCAGGGCCTGGCCATGTGCTGGGGGTCAAGGGGCCATTTTGAAGGCAGGCAGTGTGCTCAGGCCCGCACCCAGTTTGTCTAGCTTTCATCCATTATGCCCAGGGGTACTCAGTGGTGCATGGGCCTAGTGTTTCTCTGGGGTGTCTTGAATTTAAACATCATTGAGGGCATGGATGGCATGGAATTGTGGTGATTTTTGAGTGTTTTTCGATTTGTGGGGGTGTTGTTGGGGCCTGGCCATGTGGGTGGGGGCCATCTTGAGGCCTGGTACAGGCAGGACCTTGCCATGTGGTGGGGGTCAAGGGGCCATTTTGAAGGCAGGCAGTGTGCTCAGGCCTGCACCCACTTTGCCTTGCTTTCAACCATTATGCCCAAGGGCTACTCAGTGGTGCATGGGCCTAGTCTTTCTCTGGGGTGTCTTGAATTTAAACATCATTGAGGGCATGGATGGCATGGGATTGTAGTGATTTTTGAGTGTTTTTCGATTTTTGGGGGTGGTGTGTTAGGGCCTGGCCATGTGGGTGGGGGCCATCTTGAGGCCTGGTACAGGCAGGGCCCGGACATGTGGTGGGGGTCAAGGGGCCATTTTGAAGGCAAATTCCCATCCTAAACGGGGCAATCCCACAGCCCCGTGGTATACGAGTGATCTACGGGAGGCCAAACGTGTCTGTAAACGACTTGAGAGGAAATGGCGTCTCAGTTACCTCCCAGCATACAAAGCGAGCTATCGAACGGCAATCAAAAACTACAAAGTAAATATCCATCTATCTCAGGCTAAATACTTTGAACTTAAGATTGAGAGGGCAGTGTCTAAACCTAGGGAGATTTATCAGATAGCAAAATCCCTGTTACAACTTCCTAAGGCCTCAAAGCATCACATTAATACTCACACTCACTGTGAGGAAATAGCTGAGTTTTTCTACCAGAAGATAGAAACCATCAACTCCTCTTTTCCCCCCACCGCTACTTTGTCCACAGACTCCGTTAACACAGGCTGCATGACAGCTCCCCTCTGTGCTCTCAATAGCTTTCCACCCTTAGAACTTATTAAACTGGAAAAACTCATGAGCCAGGTTTAATCCGGATCACCTATCGACCCAGCTCCTCCCAGTACTCTTACTCAGATTACCCATCTGATCTCGCCCACCATACAAGACCTGCTCAACTCCTCCCTGCAAACTGGTTCTGTTCCACCTCCATGGAAAAGAGCAATGGTCAAAGCGTTACTAAAAAAGCCCAGTCTCGACCAATCTAACCCCACTAACTATCGACCCATTTCCCTTCTGCCATGGGTCAGTAAACTTCTCGAGAAGCATGTCAACACCATTCTCACTGACTTCTTGGAAGTCAATAACATACTGGACCCCTCTCAGACTGGCTTCAGGCCCGTCACGGTACGGAGACTGCTCTGATTGCAGTGACGGAGGAGGCAAGGAGGATCTTGGACGATGGCTGGTCCACTGCCATCGTCCTACTCGACCTAAGTGCCGCCTTCGACACTGTCAATCATAATATCCTACTCCACCGTCTTGACAAAATAGGAGTGTCAGGCACAGCACTCAACTGGCTGAGGTCTTTTCTCACAAACAGATCCTTCCAAGTCTTTGAGAAGGACTTTACCTCTGCCAGTAGACCCCTCAACTGCGGAGTGCCTCAGGGCTCCTCCCTGAGCCCTACCATTTTTAATGTCTACCTACGCCCCCTAGCTGATGTTGTCTGCCCATTTGGGGTGAAGATCGTCACTTACGCAGATGACACGCAGCTAGTGGTAGCACTGGATCTCCCCCTGAACTCTCATCACAGTTTACATACAAGCCTTGAAGCCGTCGCTGCTTGCATGTTGGGCTCTTGTCTCAAACTCAACGGGGGCAAAACAGAGATAATGCTCCTTGGAAATAACATCCCGAAATCCATTGATCCCATCTGGCCCCTCTGTTTAGGAAGTCCCCCGCAACCCAAGGAGCAAATCAAGAGCCTAGGCATCTGGCTCGACCACACTCTAACCTTTAATTACCAAACCACCAGGCTTGCAGCCACCTGCTTCGGGCTGATGAGACTTCTCCGTAAAATACTCCCTCTCCTTCCATTCCATTCGAGGCGGATTATGGTTCAAGGACTGATCCTCTCCCGTCTCGATTGTGGAAACGCCCTATATCTTGGAGCCCCTCAATCCCCACTTAACAGACTCCAGGTTATTCAAAACTGTGCAGCAAGAATTCTCTTGGATATTCCTCGCCGAACCTCAGTCAGAGCCAGACTGAGAGACCTTCACTGGTTCCCGGTGAGATCCAGAGTTGAATTTAAGAGCATGTGCATTGCACACCGCTCCTACTGGGGAACAGGCCCCTTTATCAACTCCACCCTGGTGAAAGCCTACCTACCCTCCCGCTCACTCAGATCCGCGACCTCCCACCTCGCATCAGTACCACGAATTAGAAGGGCCAGGTATGGAGGCCGCCTGCTCTCTTACAACCTAGCTAGGACTTGGAACTCCCTTCCCCTCCACATCAGATCAGAACCCAATCTTCTCACCTTCCGTAAACTGTTAAAAACATGGCTTTTCAGCAGAATTTCAATCTAATTCTTCACTCAGCCTCTCTTATTCCAGCCTCTCCGGCCCAACTCATTCTTTTTCTATAGCGCTGGGACGCCCCTGGGTAGCCATTGCGCCCTACAAATCCTCCTTCCATTCCATTCCAGGCAGTATGCTCAGGCCCGCACCCACTTTGCCTTGCTTTCAACCATTATGCCCAAGGGCTACTCAGTGATGCATGGGCCTAGTCTTTCTCTGGGTGTCTTGAATTTAAACATCATTGAGGGCATGGATGGCATGGAATTGTGGTGATTTTTGAGTGTTTTTCGATTTTTGGGGGTGTTGTTGGGGCCTGGCCATGTAGGTGGGGGCCATCTTGAGGCCTGGTACAGGCAGGGCCTGGCCATGTGCTGGGGGTCAACGGGCCATTTTGAAGGCAGGCAGTGTGCTCAGGCCTGCACCCAGTTTGCCTTGCTTTCAACCATTATGCCCAGGGGTACTCAGTGGTGCATGGGCCTAGTCTTTCTGTGGGGTGTCTTGAATGTAAACATCATTGAGGGCATGGATGGCATGGGATTGTGGTGATGTTTATGTGTTTTTCGATTTTTTGGGGTGTTGTTGGGGACTGGCCATGTGGGTGGGGGCCATTTTGAGGGCTGGCACAGGCAGGGCCTGGCCATGTGCTGGGGGTCAAGGGGCCATTTTGAAGGCAGGCAGTGTGCTCAGGCCTGCACCCAGTTTGCCTAGCTTTCATCCATTATGCCCAGGGGTACTCAGTGGTGCATGGGCCTAGTCTTTCTGTGGGGTGTCTTGAATTTAAACATCATTGAGGGTATGGATGGCATGGGATTGTGGTGATTTCTATGTGTTTTTCGATTTTTTGGGTTGTATAACTGATGTTCCTCTGTCTTCCATTGCTTTTAGGTGCACAAGAGAACCACCAGTGCCAGGAAGAAGTCCTGCAGCGGTGTGTGCAGCAAAACGTCACACGACGTCACGCGACGTCACGTGTGGCCACAGACAAGACAAATCTGCAACTCGTGCAACTGCGGCCTGCTGTTCTGACATCTGAAGAAGATGGGCCCAAAGAAAAGTGGCAGTAGCGCCTCAGCGAAGAAAGTTGCCAGTGCCACTGCCAGTAAGAAGGAGCAGAAGAAGCAAGTGGCACCACCTACCAAGGAGACTGGTGTGCCCACCGACACCTTTTTTGGGGAAAAACAAACTACGCCTGCAGCGGGACCAAGCTGGAAGCGTCAATCTATATTAAGAGAGACATGTCCAGCCGGACAGTGGTCTTTCAGAGTTTTTGCTCAATTTTCATGTAGTTGATATCACACAGAGTACCTTCCACAGGTCAGCCAGTGTGGGACACAAGCCTGTGTCCCACACTGGCTGACCTGTGGAAGGTACTCTGTGTGATATCAACTGCATGAAAATTGAGTAAAAACTCTGAAAGACCACTGTCGGGCTGGACATGTCTCTCTTAATATAGATTGACTCTGTCTATATTTTTATTTGCTTTCAATTCCTTTGCATGCATGGGACCAATGTTGTTTGAAAAAAGTATGTTCCCGAGCTCCCTGCTGATTGATTTGGGGCCCCTTGTTGTTAAACAATCAAGCTGGAAGCAGCACCTCCGCTTCATTGGGCTCAGTGCCACCACGCAAAGTTAGGCCCAAGTCCATGAGTGCCGCAAAGGCATCCACTTTGGTTGTTCAATCACCATCGACCAGTGATGTTGGCTCATCACAAGAAAGTACCATCCAATCAACGCCGGGTGTAACTCAGCTGGCAAGGGTTCAACAACCACAGCCGCAACGACAACCACAAGTGCAACTAGTACAAGCGCAAGTACATGGGCAAGGAGAGGCGCAAGTACATGGGCAAGGAGAGGCGCAAGTACATGGGCAAGGAGAGGCGCAAGTACATGCGTAAGGAGAGGCGCAAGTAGAGGTGCATGGAGAGGTGCAAGTAGAGGTTCATGGAGCGACACAACTGCCTACACCGCTTGTTCCTCCAGAAGTAGGGGCACATCAGGAAATTGATATTGAAGCAGAGGTATTATCCGAGGAAGGCACTCCTCCTAATGATGAGCCACCATTGTCTACCAGATCCCCAGCAAGAAAAAGGTCAAGGAGGGCTACTACTACTACAAGTTCTTCTTCAAGCCCCCTTCATTCTGATGACCTTGATCGTGATTGGAACCCACAAATGCATTCTGAGAGTGAGGCCCGCCATGAGCCGACAAAGGTAGCTAAGCCTAAAAGGAAGGTGCTGCTGACGAACAGTCTGATGACGACCCAGTCATCACAGACGTCACTCCAGCCCCAGCGGGCATGCAGCAGACTAACATTTTCACCCTATCCCGAATGGCTGCTGAGCGGGATGATCATGTGGGCGGCGTGGCACTGGTACCACCACCAACACAGTTAACTACAACACCAAAACGACCTACAGCTTCCATATGTTCTCGTCAGAAGGGCCGGCAGGGATCTCCATCCAGCTCGACCTCCATTACCTCAAGTAGTGGTGCTGTAAGTCATCTACAGAAACAAATTCAGCCATGCCCATCCTCCACTTCATCTGGCATTGAAAGCCAAAGTAGCTCCTCCACCACCAGCAGACTTCACCAGTCCCCAGTTTGGGACTTCTTTACTGTTAGCAAAAAGGCGGAAAGCATGGTCGTTTGTTCGATTTGTAAAGTATTAGTTAGTTGGGGTAAGCTTGGTACCAACTATGGTACCGGAGGCCAGAGAGGTCATCTCAAACAACACCACCCTATCCAGTGGTATAAGCACCTAAGTGACATTGCGGAAGCCAAAACAAATCCAAATGTAACGCTTGATATTGCTTCTGATGATGATGAGAGGCTGATCGTGCAGGGGGAAGTGAAGACGCGACAGCCATTTTTTCTGGTACACCTAGTACCCCTGGCAGCAGCACTGCAGTGGTAGCGCCCACACCCTCTACCCCTGCAACATGTATGAGGCACAATAAGAGTCTGGGACAGACACCAATGCCAAAAACTAAGTCACAGAGCCTAACTGGTTTGAAGTCTGCATCATCATCATCATCATCACGTAAAATGGTCCAGCCCACCATTACCAGCATGTTTTGGTCGGAACCGCCATTTGAACGCAACCACCCAACGGTGCGTCTGTATAACGCCAAGCTGGCTAAAATGCTAGTGCTGGACCTTCTCCCTTTCTCTTTCGTGGAAGGGGTGGGTTTTCCTGAATTGGTGGCAACAGTCTGCCCTATATGGAAGGTTCCTAGCCGGTCCTATTTTCCAAGGGTTGCTGTTCCAGCACTACACCAAGATGTGCTGGAGGTGATTGGCGCAGCTATTCTGAAGAGTGCTGTTCACACTATCCACATGACAAAAGACATGTGGACCAGTTGCCATGGCCTTGATTACATGTGCATCACTGCACACTGGGTCTCTTTTGAAGGAGTCGAAAAACAGTTAAAACACAAAGATGTTGACACGGAGGAAGTTTTTCAAGCTACTCGCAAACATGCAACAGTAGGCATGTTTGGCATGGAGAAATCTCACACTGCACCTAACCTTTTGGAGGAGTGTAACAGGAACGTCAATGAATGGCTGCATCCAAGAAATCGCACAGTTGGTTATGTTTCCACAGATAATGGCAGTAACATAGTTAAGGCCATGGAGCACGGCGGCTATTTCAGAGTGCCGTGTTTGGCGCACAGTATTAACATCGTGGTGCAAGCCTTCTTGAAAACAGAAGCGCCAGTCGTCAAATTACTGACCATCTGCCGAAGAATCTGCACACATTTCAGCCATTCTTTTAAGGCCCGGAAGCAGCTGAGGAACCTTCAATATGAACCTATACTGCCAGTCAAAGGACTAATCCAGGAGGTGGCAACACGTTGGAACTCATCCTTTTACATGCTGGAGCGTCTGACTGAGCAGTGGGAGGTAATACATGAGTTTGTCTTTAAACTGGGTTCTACTCATAAAGACATGAGGCTAGAGCTGGAGGAATGGAAGCTAATTGCAAGCCTGACAGACATGCTTTGTCCTTTTGAGCTCTTCACGTGTGAAGTCAGCAGGGAGGACTGTTCTTTGAGCAAAGCTATCCCATTGTTGCGCATGCTAGAGCACCAATTGAAGGAGGTGTGTTCAACGTTCTGAGATGATGGTGAAAAGCGAGAAGCATATGATTTGGCGGAGAAGTTATTAAGGCGCCTACTTGACAATGAAAGGCTTAAAAAGATACATACAAAACAACATTACATTTGTGCCACTATTCTTGATCCACAGTACAAAAAGGCTGTGGCTAGCAAAGCATTCATTTCTTTTGATGAAGCAGATGTTTCAAAGTACAAACATTGGCTAGCTGTGTCAGCCACTCGGTGCGAAAGAGAGCGGCAGAACCTTCAAGGAGGCAGCACAAGTACAACTGAATCAGCAGGCTATCCGGCATCAATTTCCACTTTTCAATCCGTGGCCGAAGGGAGTCACTTTCCCTCACAGCCGTTAACGACACCAGCAACCATATCATCATCCTCACCTGCACCAGGCCGCAAACAAATATTGTCGGAAGGGGATTGGCTAACTCAGCAAGGGTTAGCTCGGTCCACTGATGAAAAGGTCGCAGATGGTAGGCAAAGTGGATCAACCCTGAAGAACCTTGAGTTGGTGGTGCAGGCCTATCTGGATGACCCAACAGAGGTCTGTCATAATGAGAACCCATTGGGATATTGGTATACGAAAAGCTCTGTATGGCGACTGATCACCAACCTGGCTCTAAATTATTTGTTTTGCCCACTTGTCTTCTGAACGTGTTTTCAGTGCTGCTGGTGCCAATGTTACTTCAAAAAGGACCCGCCTTTTGCCCAAAAATGTGGAGAGGTTAACAATAATCAAGATGAATCAGCACTGCATACCACCCAATTACAAAATACGTGAATGCACGCAGGAAGAAGAGGACACCAACTTAGGTGACGCCGACGGAAGTTCTTCTCGGTCACCAGACCTACTCCCATCTCAATTCGTCGACTTGGAGGACGAGCTCTGCTTCCCTGACACCAAGGCCTGAAAATGACTTCCTTTTTTCCGTACTTATTCACTTTTATTCCTGTGTGTCTCTCTTTGTTTTGCTACTTTTACCACAATAAAACTCTAATCACCTAATCACAATAAGTCCATCATCAGCACTGTCTTCATCTTATATTCCTTATTGATTTGAAGGTGCCTCAGTCTGCATTCCTGACGTTCACAAGTTCACAACTCAATCATGCTCCTTTATACTCCTCCTCCAGACTCCCCCTATCCATTTCCCTCAGCGTTTAGGCCCTGTTCTGTCCCTGTCCTCCTCAGCTGCCCAGCAAGTAGTGGGCAGCTGCTACGTTTAGGTTTTGTTGCAGTGGCGCAACCTGGACTTTGATGTAAGTGTAATTTCTGCAAATTCTCCTGTAATGCACCTCTGAATGTGTTTTGATGCATCATGTGCCTTGTTCTTACACAGCTGAATGTATGTTTATGCATCATGTGTTTTGTTCCCAGGCCTATACCCCTAAATGTACGGTGATATTTAGTTGGTTGTTTTCTCCTAGTACAGGTGTACCCTGTGAGGTCCTGGTTCCCTGCGTAATATTTTCCTAAGGTGGTTAGGGTTGCGTAGGTGGTACTTACCGGTTACCAGTAGTTACTGGTTGTGTGCTAAAGTGATTTACACTCTATTTTCGAAGTGCTAATTCTAACAGTATTTCTAGTTATAAAAGTGTTGATGTCTGACAGTGGTACAGGTGGCCCTGTCTTGTACATATCCCCTGTAAATTCTGCCTGTGCCTGTTGCCACATTGTGAAGTGTGTGTTTTTATCTAATGTGTTTTGGTGTAATACAAAGGCTATTTTTTTATACATAACCTTGTGTGGAGTTTCCTTTGTGGTGGGACTTGGGTGTTGTTGCTGGGGCTGCATGCGCAAACACTTAACTCACATTGCCTCCGAGTTTAGCCTTACTGCTCGTGCTACGTTACCAAGGGGTCGAGCAAGGGTTATCTTGGCGCGTAACTCCCTTGTCCTGACGTGGAAGTGATGGTCTATGACTGACTTTGGCGCAAGCCCTGGCCGGCCAGGGATCCCATTTCTAACATTGGTTCATTCATAATGATATTGGCAATGTTCTAGGGGGGTTTGGTGTTCTTTGGTCCAGAATTGGCAGAATTTTGGCCTTTTTGGGTGTTTTGTGGGCGCGTGTGTTTGGGTGAAAACGAAGTGAAAACTAGTCGTAGACCTTCCTTCTTCTTTTTCTTCTTCAAAGATCGCAGTAGTTTGATTTTGTTCTGCCTTGCTGAGATTGTTGTGAATCGCTGGAACAAGTGACTGTCCAGGTGAGTTTAAAGAGGACCAAAGTATTGGAAGTGCTGAAAACAGCAATGTTTTGTGAACAGCGCAATTTGCCATCTTTTGAATATACCAGTATTGCATGTTTTTGGGGGGCTGTTGGGGGGGCTTCTAGGTTTTTGTTGGTGGGTTTTGGGGACTGGGAGCACTGCTGGTACAGTCTAATATTGATTGCATTTGTTTTTCATGAAATCCATGGTGGAAAAGGAGATTTAGGGCCTAGCTGCAGAGCGTATTTGGACTGAATTGAAGGCAGGCCCGTTTTTGCTTTTTGCTTGTTTGGGGGTGTTCTGCTTTTGGGCGGGGGGCTGCAGGGGTCTGGGGGCATAGCTCAGAAGGTCTAATATCGGAATGAAATTTTGAAACAAATCGGAGGTGAAAAAGTTTTTGCGTTTTTTTCTCACTTGCCTGTCTTTGGGGTGCTGTTTGGGGGGCTTCTAGTTTTTTAAGGGTGGGTTTTGGGGTCTGGGAGCACTGCTGGCACAGTCTAATGTTGATTGCATTTGTTTTTCAGCAAATCCATGGTGGAAAAAGGGAGTTAGGGCCTAGCTGCACAGCGTATTTGGACTGAATGTAAGGTTTAGCTCCCAGCTACAATAATCACAGACACTTACTGCTGTCTAACTGGATCTTTATTTAACACTTCTTACTCCAACCCTGTCCCTACTCTAACTGCCCCTTTCCTGTGTCCGCTCCTCCTCTTCCTCTGGCCCCCCTAGCTCCGCCCACTCCCAACTACTAGTGTGCTGACGACTTCACAACATCTCCCCCCTTTGTAACAAAACAAACAAAACATACTGACTTCTCAGTCCATCTCTACGATCAGTCTCTTGGGTGGACGTATTTTGCGATGAGGTCGTGGCGACCTGACTCTCGGACTATTAGTACTCAGTGTCTCAATGATCGGAGCAGTGCTCTCACAATCATCAGAATGCAGTTCTTCCGATCTGGGAGTGTCCATTATACTCATCATGGTTCTGGAGGTGTCTTGTGGCAGTTTCTTAAAGTGCGAGATGTTTCTCGTGACTCGCCGCTGCTCGGACTCTGCCGTCAACATAGTTCCTTTCCTTTTTGTGACCACCAACGGTTCGTCCTTGAATGGGCAGTTGGTCTTTTTCTGCGGCTCCTGCTTAACTATAACATGGTCCCCTTCATGTAACGATAGCGACCTTGCTCTTCTCCGGTGGTCTGCATAGGCCTTCATTTTTCCTTTGTTGCGTTCATCCGTTGCTCTTATTTCATGTGGGTCTTTGGCAGATGATGATGCTTTCAGGGCTCCATCCCACGTTGGAATGCGATTCCTCATGGGACGTCCCAGCATAAGGGTCGCTGGGCACTGGCCAGTCGTTGTGTGAGGAGTTGTGCGATAAGCTCGGAGGACTTCATTGAGTGCTGCTTGCAGATCCCTCCCTTCCGCGGTAGCATGTTGAAAGGTCTTTTTGAGCGTGGCCATGAATCGCTCAATTTTCCCATTTGCCTGTGGCCAGAGGGGTGTAATCCTACGGTGATGAAAGTCTAGGTGTTTCGCAAAGGCTGCAAAGTCATTTCCATTGAAAGGGGGCCCATTGTCTGATTTAACTGTCTTGGGAATCCCCACGTTGCAAAGACTTCGTCAAGTACTTTAAGAGTACTGGAAGCGTTTGTGGACGGTACAAAGCATGCAATGGGATATCTAGAATATTCATCGATGATGGCCAGTACATATTTGCCCGATGATAGGGGTCCATAGAAATCAATGGCGATCTCTTGCCACACACCACTGGGTAGGGTGGTCATGTGTAATGGTGCCGGGGGATCGCTCTTGCTAGTGAGTTGACAGAGATGACAATCCTTCAAGGTGGCTTCCACCAGTTGATCGAGGTATGGAAACCACACTTATTCCCTTAGTGCTCGTTTGGTTGACACAATTCCCTGATGCCCTTCATGTGCAAGAGCAACCACTCCTTGTCTCAGTTGAGTGGGGATTAAAATCCTCTGGTCTCGCAACAGTATGCCATCAGTGGTGACCGACAGCTCGCCACTCACATGCCGGAAGGCCTGCATTTCACGTTGGATCGAGGAGTCGGCATTATCGTCCTGAGGGTCGTGTCTCCATCGATTGTTGCGGACTCTGTGAAGGACTTTCTGCAGGATGACGTCCTGTGCTGTACTCTCTCGAATGGTCTCCATAGGGATAGCTGGAGGTAGAGCTTGGTCCGTTACAACTTCCCCGGTTTTTGGATTATGGTGAAAGTATATTCCTGTAACCGTAGGCCCCACCTTTCAATTCTCTGGGGCATCTTGGATCTTGGGTTTCCATAAATGGTGATGAGAGCTTGATGGTCTGTAATTAAAGTGAAATGTTTGCCATAAATGAAAACATGAAAATGTTCACAGGCCCATACTACGGCTAGGCTCTCCTTTTCGGGCTGGGAGTAGGCCCGTTCCGGGTCAGTCAGACTACGACTCGCGTAGGCAATGATGCGGTGTTGATCTGAATCATTCTCATATTGTGCCAGGATCCCTCCAAGCCCCACGGGGCTGGCATCCACAGTTATCTCAGTCTTTCGCTTTGGGTTGAAGTATGACGAGTGATCCGCTGATTCCACCGCTTTCTTGATTTCCTTGAATGACTGCTCACAATGGGGAGTCCATTCAAATGGTTGACCCTGTTTGGTTAGCATACGGAGGGGATGACTGATCGTTGCGTAGTCCCTAATATAACGAGCACAATAGCTGGCCATTCCAAGGAACGACCTGAGTTCGCTGACACCTTGGGGACTCTTGGTGTTGTTTAAAGTCACAATTTTGTCGGGGTCAGGCTTCATGCCAGCTCCAGAAAAGATGTGCCCAAAGAACTTTAGTGTGGCCTTGTGAAACTCACACTTCTCTTTGTTCAGGGTCAGGTTTGCCGCCAATAGGGCATGACAGACCCGATTGAGCGCGATATCGTGTTCTCGGACATCAGAGCCATAGACAAGGATGTCATCGCTGTAGTTAAGCGTGTTAGGAATGTTTTGAATGACTTGCCGAATTGTTTCCTGAAATATTTCGGCCACTGAGGAAACTCCGAAACTCAGTCTTTTATATCTAAACAACCCCAGATGAGTTGCAAAGGTGGTGATATATCTTGACCCCACATCCAGTTCCAATTGATGGTAACCTTTATTCAAATCCAACTTGGAAAACGCGGTGGCCCCATTAAGCGCTGCGATCATGTCGCTCAAATGTGGTCCTGGGTGTCGCTCTCTTTCGATTGCAGTGTTTGGCAGGCGCATGTCCACACAGAGTCTGACTTTGTTGGCCGTGCCCTTCCATGGAACAATAACTACTGGTGATACCCATGGGGTCGGGCCATCAGTGCGCTCGATGATATCCGCAGCTAACAAATCCTGGAGTTCTGCCTCAACAGCAGTCTGTAGATGAAATGGAACCCGTCGAGGGTGTTGGGCGATGGGCCTGACTTGTTCATTAATATGCAATCGCACCTGACAGTCTTTCAATTTGCCCAATCCCTGAAACAATCCGGGAAACTGGCGAGTCACATCTTGGTTGTCGCTGACCTTGAAAAGAATTTCTACCAGGTGAAGCCGTTCAGCGGTTGGTAAGCTCAAAAGACAGTCTGCTTCGGGGCCCTTGATGACATGGATGACCGCTGATATAGTTGTGTTGTCGTGTGTAAGGGTCGTCGAGAACTTCCCCAGGCAGGGAAGTGGCTTCTTGGCCATCCACGTGAAAACCCTCACAGGTGCGAATGTCAGAGGAGGTCGTGGGCTCATTCTTTCGTATTCGGTGACTGGAATGTAGTTTAAGGATGCACCAGAGTCTAGTACAAACTTTGTGTCATGATTTCCAACTTTGATATCCAGCCGAGGGTATCTCTTAAGCTGGTCCGGATCTGTTGCCAAGTTCAGATATTCAATGGTGTATGCTGAGTCTCGGGACGACGGTCTGGATTCTCTGGAAGGTGACCTCCGCTCCCACCTGGACCGACGTGACTCTCTGCTAGAATGTGACGATCCAGAGGACTGTTCCGTCTGATCATGGACAGCTCGCGCGTGGTGTCTTCGAGTGTCGGACCGAGACATTCTTGGGGCTCTGCTTCGTGTGTCAGACCGTGTTGTCCCTGTGGTACCACTTCATTTCTCTTTATTGTAGTCCCCACACATCACTTCAAAGTGGTTAGTTCGACCACACTTCCGACATCTCTGGCCCATGGCAGGGCAGCTGTCCAAATGAGGGTAATCATACCCACATCGGTAAAATTTTCTCACTCTTTCCGATCTTTTCTCCTTCTTCCATGGTTCTCGTCGTTAATGTCTTGATTGTTCTTGACGGGAAGACGTGTGCGACCTCCATTGTTTGTCTCTTGAGCTTCTTCCACTGTCGCTTTTGGTGTGCACACGTCGCACCTGTTCATGACTCCCTTTGTCTTCCGTTTCAATATCGGCTGCGTACTTCTCCGCCTGATCATAAACTCGTGTCATTTCCTCTATTTCATCCAGTCCATGTACTTTTCTCAGCAGGCGCCTCCTGAGTTGATCCGAATAACATCCGTCTATTATTTGTGATTTGATGGCGTCATCTGTAGAGAAATTATCAAATTCACAGTGCTTGGCTAGTCTCCGCAGACGCATCATGAAGACACTCATGGGCTCATCCTTCCCTTGCCGAGCGGAGTGGAATGTGTGGCGCTCGTAATCTACATTTCGTTTGTGAAGAAACTTTTTATTCAAAACATCACGTGCTTTAACATAAGTATCCACATCAGTAGCAGGAAGGTCTTTGAGTATTTTAACTATCTCTCGCCCCGCCAGGTTGCGCAGAGCAATCAACTTCTTTTTGTCTTCTACAATGTCCGAACCTTCAGTGTAATCTTCAAACTCTTCCAGCCATTCTTGCCATTTGGGACCCATGCTCCCTCCAGTTGTCACCTTGAGAGGTGCAGGTGCCCGCAGGAGCGACCCACTTGGTGCAGGCTGAGCGTTATCTTCGTCGGACATTTTGCAGCAATCTCACTTGGTTTCGCCAATGCTTGTTTCCTTGCCAATGCTTGTTTTGTTTCTGTTGCCAGTGCTTGTTTATTTGCCAGTGCTTGTTTTATTTCTGTCGCCAATGCTTGTTTGTTTGCCAATGCTTGTTTTATTTCAGTCGCCAATGCTTGTTTATTTGCCAGTGCTTGTTTTATTTCTGTCGCCAATGCTTGTTTGTTTGCCAATGCTTGTTTTATTTCAGTCACCAATGCTTGTTTATTTGACCAATGCTTGTTTCTTTGACCAATACTTGTTTCTTTCCCAGTGCCTGACTTCAAAATGGCCGCCTTTGCTCTGTACAGGGTTGTCCTTCCCAGACGCCTGACTTCAAGATGGCCGCCGTCACTGCAGGCACACACGAGGCTGGCTCTCCAGGCTCATTCACTCAAGGCCACTCAGGACTCACCGGCGGTCGACTTCTGGGGCAGTCCACGCCAGGATTCACTCTTCCTCGGCCACCATGGACATCAGGTGAGGTTGGGGTAGGCTCCCAACTCACTTTTGTAGCTCCCGCTCTCTCTCGCGCCGATGAACTGCTAAATCTCACGCATTAGGCGTGAGGTTTTCCGATGTCCGACGGCGCCGGGCTCAGATTGCAGCGCTCTCAGCAGCGCTTGCTGGCGGCACGTTGTGGACGCCGTCCACGACTCTGGGACACTTCTCCTTCCTTTCTGGGAACCCTACAGGGTCGGATTGGGCTCCCGATCCCTGCACACGGGCCACTCACCCCAGGGCGCACGCTTCCAGCGCGAGGCGCGCTTCACCGCGCTAGACTGCTTGACTCTTGAGCCGTTCAGCGCTCGTTTCTTCGGCCCCTCTGCTCCCTCACAGACTCTAGGGGGGGGCACTCCTAACAGCTGCTGGCCTCGTCTTTCAGGCGGTAGCGTGGTTCGATTCAGCAGCGTTTTCGAAGCTGCTCGGGACAGGGCGTTCTGGTGAGGCTCTGCACACAGTGGGGCTGCTCTACCCACCCTCGTCGCCAGTTGTAGCATCCAGCTACAATAATCACAGACACTTACTGCTGTCTAACTGGATCTTTATTTAACACTTCTTACTCCAACCCTGTCCCTACTCTAACTGCCCCTTTCCTGTGTCCGCTCCTCCTCTTCCTCTGGCCCCCCTAGCTCCGCCCACTCCCAACTACTAGTGTGCTGACTTCACAACAGAAGGTAGTAGGCCCATTTTTGCTTTTTGCCTTTTTGGGGGTGTTCTGCTTTTTTGCGGGTGGCTGCAGGTGTCTGGGGGCATAGCTCGGAAGGTCTAATATCAAGTGTTTTGGACCAAATCCATGTTGAATTTTTTTTGCGTTTTTGCTCACTTGCCTGTGTTTGGAGTGCTGTTTGGGGGGTTTCCAGGTTTTTGTGGGTGGGTTTTGGGGTCTGGGAGTAACTCTGGGTATGGATACTTTTGATTGCAAGAGGTTTGAAGCAAATCCATGGTGGTAAAGGGGAGTTAGGGCCTAGTTGCAGAGCGCACGTGGAGTGATTTTGGAAATTTGCCTCAAAATTTCTAAGTCCCCATTGTTGGATTTTTGCTTTTGGGCTGTTTGGGGGTCTTCTACCTGTTTCCGCCTGGGTTGACGGGTCTGGGGCCATTGCTGGGAATGTCTAATACCGGATAAAAGTGTTTTGGAGAACATCAGAGGAGAAAAAGTTTTTGCGTTTTTGCTCACTTGCTTGTCTTTGGGGTGCTGTTTGGGGGGTTCCTGGTGTTTGGGGGTGTGGTTTGGGGTCTGGGAGCAACGCTGGGTATGGATACTTTTGATTGCAAGAGGTTTGAAGCAAATCCATGATGGCAAAGGGGAGTTAAGACCTAGTTGAAGAAAGCGTTTGACACTATTTTTAACTTAGGGCTAGTTAGGGTTAGCAGTATTGCATGTGTTTGGGGGTGTTCGAGATTTTGCCAACTGGGTTCTGGGGTCTACTCTTGGTGGAGCACTTGTCGAGAAATGTCTAATTTTGGTTGCAAGTGGTTTGAAGAACATCCATGATGGGAAAGGGGGGATTTCCGATTTGGGCCTACTTTACTTTCAAAGTACGTTTTGTCACCATTTTCCACTAGGCCTCAGACAGGTAGCAGTATCGCACGTTTTTCGGGTCTGATTGGGGGTATTCTACATTTTAGCGTCTGTGTTTAAGGGTCTGGGAGCACTGCTGGGAAGGTCTAATTTTGTTCTAAAATCTTAGTTTACACTACACCTAGCTTGAGGGGAAAGATCCGCAATATTCGCCCATACTTATTTATCCTTCAAAAGGAGACTCAGAGTACGCCCTTTCGAAACTATTGTACTGTTGATTCTGAAACTGAAAGTGTGACTTTTTGCACTACACAGCGTACGTACCTTATATTTTTTTCTCGGTGGTGTTTTAATATCACTTCCTGTTTTTCCATCAACATTTACAGGGCGGCTTTCACCCTGTGCAATGGAACAAAGGATGAAGTCAGGCTTCACATTAGCGACCCGCAATTCAGCATCCGCCAGGCAGGCAGTGGACAGGGTGTCTCTGGTCACCAACATTGATCGAAGGAGCGTCAGATGGAAGGGAGGAGTACCGCAAATAACCGGAATGGCCTGATGCATGCAACTTCCCAAATTCAACAGGACAAGTACAACAACATACAGTAGCAGTATCCATTCATTTCTACTTATCTTTTAAGTAATGTTATTGCTGTGAACTTCTTTGAGTGTGACTCTGCATTTCTTTGCTCTCTGCTTTTAAATTCATCCCTCCAGCCACTGTATACTTTTACTTTGTTATTTTTCAAACTAATTTAATGAACAAAGTGTTTCTCCGAGTGCAGAGATAGGCAAGTGAAAACGCATAATTACTGCAGCCCTGTACTGTCGCATTCTTACATTCATTAGAAATTTCTAATTAGTTAAAGTAACCTAACCATCCATGTAGCACTCAACTTCATGTCTGCAGAAGTGCAAGCACTTCCTTTATGCCCCTGTATGGATATCTTTGTATCCAAAGATTTGTTTATCTTCATTTGTTGTTTGTACATGCTCTGGTTTATTTTCCTCTCTTACAACAAAACTTTCCCAAAAAAACCCATTCCCATCCAATTTCCAAACCCTAACCCTCTTCCCCCGGGCTGTGTGGTTTTCATTGATGTGTGAGTAAATGACAGCAATAATTCGACACACTTGCTGGGGAGGATAAGGTCATAGCAACTGAAAATGAATTACATTTCAACGCTAGTGAAGGAATCGAAGGATATAATCTTAGTCAGCTTGACACAGACCCATGACTATTGGCAAATCAAAGCAGATTTTCATGGGCGCCATGAAATGGATTGATCATGAAGAACATCCTCCTCCTACACGTGGCAAATGATTACGCTGCTGTGTCCTTCACCTTCAGTACTATTTCTTGTAGTAGTAGCCAATGTCAAATTCCACGCAAGTGGTAGTTATACTTTCAATACTTTGGCATTTGTAAGGCTACATTTTGGCACTGTTCTAGTGTACTGTCACGTGCTATAGTATCTATCGTACCGTTCTAATGCTCCGCTAAGGCCAGTCAAGGTTTCAATTTCTTTTTTTTCATATGCTGCAACTGCCACTGTGTACCACCACTAGTACCACTGCAATGATACCATTTCAACTGCCAAGGATTGCCAACCTTAATCGCCATTTGCCATGCAGCCAGCCCTGTGCCTAGCCATAATTTCAAACAAGAATTAAAGGTAAGATAAGCATTATGGGGGAGCAAGAATACTGGAGTAGTATGAGAGATGAGAGACTGGCAGTAGTACTAGTAAAGTCCTAGGACAATTGAATTCACTAACACTGTGAGAGGCACTTACTTACTTTTGTAAACATTTGGGCAATTACTTACACAATTTGAATCAAGAAGCCACTTAAGTTTCCGGAAAACAAACTTACAGTTAACCCCCGAACTCCAGCCTCAAATGCAGTAAAAACATGTATGCTATGTTTAAGTTGAAAGTAATAATTATTTATATCCCTAACAAAAATAAACTATCCCGCAAGACCCGACCCACCCCCACTACCTGACCCCAAAGAATATCTGTGAAATAAAAAGTCCCCAAAGTCCAAAAAACCCAACTCCCAATTCCCACCCCCAAAAGTCTTTAAAAAAGGGGACAGGGACAGTCTCTCCTTCTCTAATGCCGACGGCGGCGTTTCTGGGCCTGGTGGTCATGCTCCTTGCGGAGGTTCTTGAGCAGGATTCTCAGATTTTTCTGCTCCTGCTCAAGGTAGGACACCCTGAGTGTTAGGCGGTGCACGCGTGCCTTGCACCTGCTGTGGGGGGCAGCTAATTTTTTCGGCTGCTTGGTGGTCATGGGGGCTGCGTTACCACGGCTCCGTACCACTGGAGGCCTGCACTGACTGGCTGACCCAGGGAGCACGGAGGAGGATGCAGCTGTCCCTGTAGATGTTGTGGTGGTCTGCGACTGTGTTTCCTCCTCCTCCTGGGCCACCAGCCGCCGATATTCGGCGACAGTCGCCTCCAGTTTCCTTTGCCGGGCCCGTCTAGCCAGCTCCTTCCGTGACAGTTTGGAAGGAGCATCTACATGGAGAAAGAAAAACATAGTCTGTAACCAATGCTCTTTAAGATTAACACAAAATAATTCAGCAGAAGTTGTGTCACGGTAGAAGTAGCAACTTGCAAGCACAGTACATAACATTTGTGGCCTGTATCTATCTAACCTTCCACTTCTTCAGCCTTGCTCTAACATTAGTGGGAGTTTCAGGATCAATTCTATGAGCTCTATGGACTCACTACATTAGAGTCGACCATGACAGTACATCAGTCTTATTCTTCTTCTTCTCTCTTGTTTAGCGAAATTGGTACGTAAACTTCTGGAAGCCGGCATAATGCCTGCGCAGTCAACTTGCACCCGAGAAAAACAGGCGCACGCCATGATGACACAGGCTTGCGTTACTGTACCAGTCCAGTACATGCAGGTGGTGAAGCTCTTACTTTTCTATAACGGGTGGCACTGAGAATACTCTGTTACAAGGGCTCCTGCTTCATTAATTTAACTTTCACCCTACAGTGCCAATGACTACTAGAAAAGGAAAATTGAAGAAGATAAATAATATGATTATCTATCCCTTTACAGGATATGTATTTGATTACATATGGGATGACTTTAGGAGATTTTTTTTTATTGAGTGAACACTGATGACAGAGTTGTACTAAAAATTATTAACAGAGGTAGTGAGTGGGTCCCGTAATCGCCGGATATATGCTGTGCTAGCAATACAAAGTACTGCTAATATTTATGGTAGTATTCAGAAAAATGACAACTTCTTTTTCTTGCCTTTCAGACACTGGAACGGACATGCGGGTGCGGTGTTACATGCTCTTCAAAGTAACACTTAGTTCATCCAGTGACCGTCTACTCTCTCTACATACACATATGCTATCTATGAGTCAGATAGTACCATGATCCAGGCATCCATCCATTCAAAGTAAATGTCAATCATTCTCCTTAATCTTGCAAGTGGACAAACCTTACTTTTTCTCACGGGAAAACAACTTTTTCATTTTATTTTGGAAACTGCAAGCCATGCATCCGTGCTTGACTTGCATTTGAATTTCAACCAAAGGATACCTTGCGCACACATACAGTTTCTTTTTCACCCACCCAGGCAGTCCTCTTTCCTTTCTCCTTCCACTCATCCTTGCTTCATCCTTCAAACGACCATGCATCATATTCCCAGCCACCTCGGACAGCATTCAAAAACACGTATCATTCTTTGCCAGTCATCATTACTTTTTAACTCCTCGTCCTTCCACACTTACTTACACCCTTCTTTCCCTTTTCGTTCATACCATCTATTAAGTTCATCTCTGATCTGACTTGGATTCTCAAAAAAACTTTCACAGCTGAGTTGAAGTCAATTTAGAGGAGGCTACTACCTGGTTAATAAAAACTTAGTTCTAAAGTTGTAAGTCTTCTTAGCAGTATAGTATACTTGTACTTTACAATATATACCCGTGCAGAGAGCACACTCTGCAGTCTGCTATCTCAATAAGTAAGGAATATAATGGCTTACCACTGTCCGCCACTACCGTGGCATCCCCAACAGCAGCTTCCGCTGGCTGTTGCACCGCCTCCGCCCCAGGAGTGCCCACCTCCGCACTGGCCCCGGTACCGGTGGATGGTTCTGCCGATGTTCCGCCTAGAAAATACATTTCAGATTCTTAGATGCCATATACACCACTCCTAAGTATTTTGTCTAGGAATGAAAAAATTTCACTACAACTACACAAAGAAATGTAATAATTTGTGACTGTCTAGTCAAAACTATATTTACAAGTCCCTCGCAGCTCTTTTGCTCCGTCGTTGCGTGACTTTTGTGACGCAGCGGCAGCGCAAAAGAGGCGCCATGGTGCGGGGTATATTAACAACGTGACGCATCTGGGAGATGCATCACGTTGTAAAGCCCTGCGCCATCAGGGGGCGTTCCAGCACAAGGGAGGGCGTTCCTGCGCAGGAATGCATCCTAAAAGTGGCTTAGTGAAATCTACAAGATTTCACTCAGTCACTTTTAGGCCAATGCTGCGTCACTCTAAACCCTGCGGCTGCTTGAAGCAGACGTACGGCTTGATGCAGCATTGGGGAGATAGAGCACCCAAGAGCATTGCTGGAGCTGCGTCGTAGTTGCCACGCAACTCCAGCAATGCGCTGACTTTAGGGCACAGATGCGTGACGCTTCTGTGCCGTTTTTGCCCCATGGTGCACCGCATTGTAAATGCAACAAAGAAACAATGTCCAGAGAGGTAAGGATATGTAGACAATTAAAACACTAGGGGGCATATAACCAAGGGCCATTATCGCCGCATTAGCGGGACTTTTTTCCGCTAATGCAGTGATAATTTCATCGCCCTATTACCAAGCTGTCGCTAACACCAGTTAGCGACAGCTTGTAAGTGATAGCGGGCATTTAGGGGCCCACTTTGCATGTCAGCGATAATTATCGCTAATGACATGCAAAGTGGGCGTGCCAAGATGTTAGCGACTGAAAACAGTCGCTAACATCGCTACCTCCGATTAGCAACTTTGGAAATATTTGCGCTAAGCGTGAATATCTCCAAAAGCTAACGCCTGCCCCTAGAACACCAAAAGGAGGTCCCAGGGGAGGTTTAACGACCCTAACTGCTATGCCCCCTAACTGACAATTAAACCAACAAAGAAAAGCAGTGAGTCAAAGGGCCAACTAAATTATGTATCTAACAGAAAACAACAAAGGTGTTGATAAACAAGAATGAAAATTGTGAAGGAAAGCCACTCAACGTGAACGAGTTCCCATCAGTCCACATGCATGCACATAGCATTACTTGTAAAGAAAGAAGGAGCATACTCGTTGGTATGACAAAAGATAGTTAATCATCTTTATATTATAACATTAGTTCCATGGTCGGATGTTATACAGTTGAAGACAGCACTGCATAAATTGAATTGATGACAACCATATAAAACTTGGTGCATAAAAGTGTTCAAAGTGCAGGTGGCAACGCAAGTGAAAGTGAACAGCGTGGACAGCGCAATGTGTATAAGGTGCAGATAATTTACAGTAAGTGGCTCAAAGGCGCATGTGACAGCGTGATATCACAGTAGGAAAAGGTTCTTTCAATTAAATGTAGAGTCACAAAGGAGGAGTGCGCCTGTTATTTAGGCTGTTAGGTCCACGGCGTTTCGATCCATGTTAGTTCGGATCGTCATCAGGACTTGGTTGTCTGAGTTGGGGCGTGCTGGAGTGGGTTCCGGTGGCGTGAATCATCTATTTAGCAAGTATCCACGAAAAGGAGGGGCAGTCTGTAGCAACTTGTGCAGACCAAGTCAAGGATCGTCTGCGGACTGCACGCGGGCACTTGAGTGATCTGTGCCTTGATCGGCCGTGTTGGACCAGCCGTGTTCAAGCACGTTCGCTGAATGAATCGGCGTGCAAGGAGCTCCAATGAAGGCAAGCATCTGAAAAAAAAAGGGCTCTTGTAAATCTTACAAGCATTGTAAATGCGGCGCACCATGGGTGGTGGAGGGGTGGCGCACAATTACTGGTGCATCCCTGCTAATTTGCAGGGATGCGCCAGTAATTGTAAATCTGCCCCTTGGTGTTTAGCATTACGCTGTTCTGTAAAGTACACTCCTACATAATTACTCAGGCCAATGAAATGAACACAAAAATCGAAAACAAATAAGCATAGTAGCACCGCCACTGAGCAGGAGAGCAGTGCACCTGAAATGCAATCACTGAACATTTTGAAACATAATTTACCTACAATATAATCAGCAGCATTATTGCTCTTCGGAAACAAAACAAATTTGCAATATGATAACACATAGAGCAGGAGAAAACAGAGTAGTGATTAAATAGCTACTACTACTCACCAAGCCCGGGAATCTCGACGCCTAGCTGGTCGAGCAGGTCGCGTTCACGGTCTAGGATGTCGGACCACCGGTGCGTGGCCTGGTTGTAGGTGCGCCAGACCCGAGAGTGTTGATACATGGCCCGGCACACCTTCTCCCACCGCTTCCGATGCTCCCGGAGCCCGTACCCGCCAGCGATCCTGCCGCCTGCCACGATGGTCTTGGGGAGGCGGCGCTGGACATAAAAAACCAGTGCGGCCACCTCCTCCGCGCTAAAGATCTCCCGGACTGTGACGTTCTCCCCCCGCAATCGCCCGCATTGGAGCCGGGTACGGGGTGCGGGACCCTTCCCCTTATCCTTCCCGGCTCCCTTTGCCATGGTCCTGTAGAGCAGAAAGGAAATAAAAGGAAAGAATAGGGAAAAAGTAAAGATAAAAAGTTTTAAAAAGTAGCTTTAAAAGTAATGAAAAGTTGAAAAAACTCAAAATATAGATCTAGAAAAAAAGAGGGATAAATATAGAGTAGAAAAGATTTAAAAAATGTCCAAAGAAACAAAGGATTGAACAGATGAAAGGAGGATTAGAAAGCATGTACAGAACCATAGCAATGAATGAAAAACAAGATGGCCGCGCCTATTGAGGACCGCGTGGGTAAGGTTGCGCGATATTTCCCTTGCGAGCATGCAAAAATGCCCGCGAATAAGTAATCGCGCGCTGCATACGACGCAAGCATGCAACTAGCGGCCGGAAAAGGAAACACGTCACGCAAACAAGATGGCTGCGCCTATACACGACCGCATGGGCAACCTCGGGGTCGGTGCGCTGCAAGCGGTCCGCGAAGGAGCAAAAAACTGCGCAAACACGCAAAAAAAAAAGAAATCCGCAAATTCGCACAAATTCTCAGATTGCAAGTTGGACTTTGCACGAATTCGCGCCCCGAGAATCTCCCGTAATGGCAGAAAAATGAATTTTGGAAAACTGAAAGCACTCAGCAGGTGCAAAATTTCAAGCTAATTTGTAACCATTCCCTGTAGTGCTTTCTGAGGGGCCCCTCCAGAGTTCAGTTGCCTACTTGCAACTATTCTCTGACCCTGCTCTGACCCTCAAAGCAGGGTTAGAGAATAGTTACAAGTATGGCACAATGCTCCTGTAAAAAAAAATTAAACTACAACAGGAAGCACTTACAGCTAAGGAAGCAGGTGCCAGACTTGAAGCTCAAAATCAGCGACACATTAACCAGCCCCAAATTAATTCATCTCAGTTGAGGCTGGGCAGGTGTGCTTTCCCCCCATAATCTACAGTGGTGAACCAGAGGGTGCTGTGATGAACCAGAGGGTGGCAGTGCTGAACCAGAGGATGGCAGTGGCAAACCAGAGGATGGCACGGATGAACCAGAGGGTGGCAGTGGTGAGTGCTGAACCAGAGGGTGGCAGCAGGGGTGAACCAGAGGGTGCTGTGATGAACCAGAGGGTGGCAGGGATGAACCAGAGGGTGGCAGTGATCAACCAGAGGCTGGAAGCCTTGAACCAGAGGGTGGCAGTGATGAACCAGAAGGTGGCAGTAATGAACCAGAGGGTAGCACTGGTGAAGCAGAGGGTGGCAGTGATGATCCAGAGGGTGGCAGTGATGAACCAGAGGGTGGCAGTAATGAACCAGAGGGTGGCAGTAATGAACCACAAGGTGATGAACCAGAGGATAGCAGTGATGAACCAGAGGGTGTCAGTGGCGAACCAGAGGGTGGCAGTGATGATCTAGAGGGAGGCAGTGGCAAACCAGAGGGTGGCAGTGATGAAAGAGAGGGTGGCAGTGGTGAGTGCTGAACCTGAGGGTGACAGGGGTGAACCAGAGGGTGGCAGTGTTTATCCAGAGGGTGGCAGTGGCAAACCAGAGGGTGGCAGTGATGAAACAGAGGGAGACAGTGATGATCCGGAGGGTGGCAGTGGCAAACCAGACGGTGGCAGTGATGAACCAGAGGGTGGCAGTGGCAAACCAGAGGGTGGCAGTGATGAAACAGAGGGTGGCAGTGATGATCCAGAGGGTGGCAGTGGCGAACCAGAGGGTGCTGTGTGTGAGACGTTGGCCTGGTAAATAATGATCACTATTCTAGTGAGCACCTTGCACCAGTCCAAACGACCCTTATGGTGATTGGTTGTAAGTCAACCTTATAGACCAGCTATCCTAGTGGTAGCATGGACAAAGGCAGTCTTAGGCTAAACTCAAGAAGGCATGTGAAGCCAGCTGTTTTACCATATGCAATCCTTTAAATACCAAATGAAAGGACACCACACAAGTTATATATTATAAAATATATGTATTTATTTCTAGAATAATCCCCTTGACTCTTTATGAGCACAGGAGCACAAGCGTTAAACAAAGAACACAGTATAACATACAATAAGATGCACATTTATGGATAGGCCGGGTGGCCACTCAAACCATATATTAAGAAAGTGGTATAAGTACCACGTCACAAACAATGAACAGGCCCAGGGCCTAGGGAATTGCTGGGCCTACACTGAACTAGCGAAGGTTAGGACATAGGAGGCCCACAGGATGCGGGTGCAATGTCTATAGGCAACCGCGTTTACCATACAAGTTAATGGTGCGTAAAAATCAGAAAGTTATAGGTTTAGGAGTCTTCCGACTGGACTAGAACTTAGCCACTAAAAACTAGGACACTAGAGGTGTAAACCACTATAGGAGCACCAGTGTAATCTCGTTACCTCATCCACAGGAAGCGGGTGCATAGGTGCCAATGTGCGTCGGGTTTCTTTGTGGAGTTCTATGGAGCCTGGAGGTAAAGATGCTGCAGGCGGCCAGGAGAGAAGAGCCTGGTTGGATCCAAGGGTGGATCGAAGATATAGAGTACCTGAAAGCAGAGGGGACAGAGTCTAGGTCACTAGCCTGTGACCAGGATGGAACCAGGACGGAACCAGGCAGTTTCAGGTTACAATCAGGTGCTGTTGAGTAGATTGTCTCCGCTGCCACGTGGACCAGGAAGGATCGAAGATGACCAGCTGGTGGACACGAGCTGTCCCACAAAGTCTCTTGCTGTCGGCGGTGTTGGTTCTTGAATTGGAGACCCCAACCCTTGGCAAATGCAACCCAATCAGGACCCGAAGATGTCTTCTGGATCGGACCGGGAAGGTCAGATCAATGGCTCCTTTTCAGGGGAACTAGGGCCAGTCTGGAGCAACCAGACCAGCAGTGTAGTTTTGATGGAGGCTACTAGCCAACGGGCAAGCGACCGGACAACGCGGCAAGCAGGAAAAGTGCAAAAGGGCCCCACGCAAATCTTGGTGAGTGTGGACGGGTGATCTTTGGAGCACAGGCTGCTCGGGGCTCGGGCTTCTCAAACCCCAAAGCACAGCGTCGAGGGTGCCTTGGGAGATGCACAGGAAGCACTTCGTTGACTCTTCAAGATGGCCGGTCCCACGTCTATCGTTGCCTCCACGGGTCTCAGTTTTGCCAGGACTGTGGATCGGGCTGATGGATGTCTGGGAGTCTGGGTCTTTTGGATCTCTGTCGTTCGAGCTCCGGCAGGAGCAACAGCAAAGAAAGTCTTGATGCGCTGATGGTGCCCGCTTGCACAGGTTGGCCACTCCTGGACCACAAAGGAGATTCTTCAGTCTTCCACGTCGAGTGGGATGTCGAAGGGTCAAGAGTTTCATTTCAAAGTTTCAGTCAGGATGATCTGGTTTGCATTGCGCTAGAATCGACTCCCGAAGGAGTATCTCTGCGCCATAGACTGCTGGGGAACCCGTCCTGGCTTTCCCTGTGAGATGGTCCCTACTGGGTATCTCCAAGGTGAAACCAGGCAACCCCGGTGTATTTGGGGGGCCGTTGTGGAGATGAGGCAAGCTAATGCCCAGAGTTGCCGAGTGTGATCCCTGGTTAGAGTAGGCATCGAGGTGAGAATTATCGAGTCCGCTTTCCCTGGGCCAGGACCCTACCGCGTCGGGAATTAAACCCTGGTCCCGGGCCTTCCTCTGCTCCCGGGTCTGCCGCCTCTAAACAGTGAGCCACACCACCCCACTACACAGCTCCTACCTTTATTCCAAATCTAGGGGCTGGATCTCCTGCTAGGTCCCTCCTATGGGTGGGACCCAGGAAGGGGGTGTTTACACCCCTTTCCCTTTGTCCAGTTTCGTGCCAGAGCTGGGGCTGGAGAGCCCCAGCACCGGTTTGAACTGGCCTTTGCATGGGACACCTTGTGTGCCCCAGGCAGTGTCTAGTTTCATTCAGCCCTCCATACCCCAATCCACAGCCTTGAACCAGAGGGTGTCAGTGATGAACCAGAGGGTGGCCCTGGTGAAGCAGAGGGTGGCAGGGATGAACCAGAGGATGGCAGTGATCAACCAGAGGGTGGCAGTGATGAACGAGAGGGTGCTGTGATAAACCAGAGGGGGACAGTGATGATCCAGAGGGTGGCAGTGGCAAACCAGAGGGATGCAGTAATGAACCAGAGGGTGGCAGGGATGAACCAGAGGATGGCAGTGATCAACCAGAGGGTGGCAGTGATGAACCAGAGGGTGGCAGGGATGAACCAGAGGGTGGTAGTGATGATCCAGAGGGTGGCAGTGGCAAACCAGAGGGTGGCAGTGATGAACCAGAGGGTGGCAGTGAGGATCCAGAGGGTGGCAGTGGCGAACCAGAGGGTGGCAGTAATGAACCAGAGGGTGGCAGTGATGAACCAGAGGGTGGCAGTGGTGAACCACAAGGTGATGAACCAAAGGATAGCAGTGATGAACCAGAGGGTGGCAGTGATGAACCGGAGGGTGGCCGCGATAAACCACATGGTTGCAAACAGGCTGGACACGTAGAAACAACATGGTCGCGACCGTTGTGACCACATTAGTAGGTTCGCGTTCCTGAACTTGTACAAAACCCTCGCGAACTGGCAAAAACAGCAAATTTGCAAATTCGCACCAAATTCGCAAATTTGGCGAATTGCGAGTTCGCTTTTGCACGAATTCGCAGATCGCAAATTCGCAAATTTCGCAAATGCCTACATTTAAGAGTGGGGAGTTCTTTGCCCCAAGTGCAGAGTCTCCACACACTTAAGTATACAGTTCAGTAGTAAATGTGTGTGGGATTGGAGAGAGTTGGTGGGAAAAGGGGCAGTCTTATTAAAACAAGCATTTGCAATGCAATAGGTCTCGCATTAGGAAAGTTTGAGCTATTGGTATTGTAAATGACACATTTTTTATTTATTTGTTGGTTTTGAAAATCGTGAAATTAATAGGTTTGTCATTTACAATGCCAATAGTTTTAACTTTCGCAAATGTGACACCTATAGCATTTGTAATGCAATATGTGTTGTATTTACGTGACTTAGATGTATTGATATTGCAAATAACAATGGCTTTTAATTTTTTTATAATTAATACTTAAATTAAAGTTATTGTAACTTATAATGGCAATAGCTTCGACTTTTGTAAATAACTTTTGTGAAGATTATGTTCAGTTTGAACTGGTGGAGTACACGAGGGAGGAGGGAGAGGACATGAGGGAGGGTGCGTGGGTGGGTAAAACAATTGACAGTATGAGGTGAAAGTTAAACGTATTGCATCGGGTTGTACAATGTTGTATAATGGTGCACGGAGATGTGCACTGTGATAAATGCGCATAAACCTGTGATGAAGCTGACATTGCTGTGCACGTCCTAGCCTTTGTTGTTGAGCCTTGTGTTTGGTGTCCTACTTTACAGGATGCGTGCGAGGGCATTACATGCAGTGAACCACTGCAATGCAGGACACGAGGGAGGAGGGAGGGGACATGAGGGAGGTTGCGTGGGTGGGTAAAACCATGGACAGTATGAGGTGAAAGTTAAAAGTTGTGCATGGGGTTGTCTACTGTTGTATAATGGTGCACGGAGAGGTCCACTGTTGTGTGAACAGTGATATCCTGCTATATCACATATCAGTGCTGAATCTGTCTGTGCTGCTGCTGAGTGTGCCCCATTCAGAGTCGACGAAGCCATGATCCGGGGGTGGGGACGCCCCCACCGCAACAAGAACAAGTGAACACAGTCTCTCATATCTTGCAAAACACCTGAATGTCAAAAATGTCAGCCACTTTACTTCACTAATGGGCAACACTGAACATTACTTTCATTCCCGTGCCGGAGCACATTTTGTGCCTAGTCCAACTTTGTAAGCATTTCTTCTACAACGTAAAGTGTTGGGACATAATTTGGAGAGCAGGGGCACTAAACAGACACGTGTTAGATGAACTGCGTGGTTTCTAGCTTTCGGGTTTAACGACTGGGTGGGGGGGTTAAATAAACGACGTTGCGCTCCAATCTCTGGATATCACTGTTCTCTCGGCCCCCGCTACTCACGCAGTCGTCGGTGCAGGGGAGCGCGGCTTCTCCACAACGGTTCGTGTGGCTGGTACTGCAAAAGGGAAAGGGAAGGGTGATCACCAGCATCGCACAGAAATGCCAGACTGCGTGGGCGCTACCAACGCGCAGGGGTGCGCGGGTGTGTTAATAAGAGTCGCGCGTGGCCTGCCCGTCAACGGAGCCATTCCGAAAGAAACCGCATTGTATCTAAGTGTAATACACAATGTCAATGACTACAATGCATTCGCTTTGCCTCGCTTCGCTCCTTTGTTTATTAGTAATTTGCGTCCACCGCTGACAATAGTTGGACTTTCCGGCTCATACGGAAAAAGGCAATCTAAGAATGGAAATAGAAGACGGAGGCTATACCACAGTAAATTGAAACCCATACTTGGTTGGTCTAGTCCTATCTCTGTTTTCCAATCTTCTTTGACGCATCAGTGCTACGAAACGCACGCATATGAAAGACGAGCTTCACCCAAGTTCGAAACAAATTCCTGTTAAAGGAAACAGGAGGGGGCCCGGGTGAAGACCAGCAGCTAGCACTGCGGGGCTCCCATGCCAAGACTGACCCAATGGCTGCAGAGGGAGAGAGGGACACGCGGAAAGAGCCCGCTGAGTGGGGGGGAATGTGTGCGCGCATGTGTCTGTGTGTGTGCAAGTGTGTCTGTGTGTGCGTGTGTCTGTCTGTGTATGTGTCTGTCTGTGTGTGTGTGTGTGTGCGTGTGTCGGTGTGTGTGTGTGCGCGCACGTGTTTGTGTGTGTCTGTGTGTATGTGTTATCCACTTCCTGGCAATGTAGGACAGGACATGTGCATGGCGTGTGGGTGAACGTGCGCGCTCACATGGGAGATTCGCCTGCGTGTGCCCATCCACTGTCTCACATTCCCTGAAATGAGTAACAAAAGATGCTTCGCTGGTCGCAGTGCTTCGCACTGCTTACACCAGCTCGACCTAAAAAAGGAGACAGAACTAGGGAGGAGCAAGGGGGGTTTAGGGAGGGCTAGGAAGGAGTTAGGGAAGGATGTCACCCACCAACACAACGTAAGTCACATGCATTACTCTCGGGGTGGAGACATGTAGCTTACACTTTTGAAGTAAGATTAAGCTTGGTGTTATTGAATACCAAAAGTAGTAAAAGTTCTCCAAATTTTAAGCATACTCAGAGAATGTAAGTTACCTTTGTGAATTGGGCCGATTGTGTCTAGGGATCCTGTGACAAACAAACATGAGGGAACAGCATGAGTTCAATGTGAGCTATTTACCACTACCAACATACCAATATAACAATTACCTGGAGCCCAAATAAAGCTGAAAAGTTCATTACTACCAGGATTAGGTGGCAGTAAAATAAAATATTCTGTCCAACTGCCCCTCTTTTCAGACCTTATGCTGCAATAAAACAGTTCCAACAAAGATAGCATAAACCCATTTTATGACACAAGTACAGAGACAGTATTTGAAATAAAAGGAAAATATTTAAGGCAAATAACAAAATTAAAAAAATAGCTTGTAGTTACTATATCTGAGTCAAGGGCAATTAAGGTCCAGCACACTAGCCACAATGTACGAACTACAAATAACAAGGTATGCTGTTCCTGGTGGTGAGAAAGAAGAAGGGGTATGCTCCTATAATGAGCAAAGGCCCTCACACACCCCAAAGGGTGTCATGCTCCTCGTTGTGCCAGTGCTACAATGAACAATGACCCCACAGGGGAGCTCTTTGCCGGAGATCTTTTATAGACCATGGTCTCAGACGGTGATGAAGAAGCGGGAGTGTATGGAATGTGTGGGGTCTATAAAAAGTGAGTAGAGTGGAGTGTGTGGATTAAAAATAACTATAGCAGCCTGCTAACTTTATTTAGCAGGTTCCGTGTCATGGTTAAAAAAAAGTAATACTTGAATGTAGAGATGCTAGTGATCTCATCAAGTATTTAAGTGAAAATGATGGTCAGCATGTTTCATGCCCTATATTGCCAAATTGATTGTGGCAGGCATCTCTTCAGGACAGGTATGTTAGCCATACCCTGACCAAATACACCAACTGCAGTCAGTACACTATCTGCAGTCAGTTTCCTCTTCATTAGGGACCTACATCAGAAGTGGGGATAAAATACAGAAGGGAGAGGAAGAAAAAGAGGAAGAAATGGGATGCAAATGAGGTATATCAGAGCAATATTGGAGATGGTGTAGAGGCATCCTCTATGCCGACGCTAGTCAGTAGTGGGTGGAGAAATGGTGGTACACATTTTCATCCTTCTAATCACTGAGTGTTTATGGTACCGAACTATTGAAATTTTAAAGGAACATGCAAGCATGGATATTATAATTACTCCTACACATGAAGATGATAGGTGTGATATCAGAACAACCATAGGTGAGGTGTAATCTGGATCTCAAAATAACCTATAGGTGTCAAAATCATGTCCTCTATTATGTAGCGAGCCGAGCCCCTTCTGTGATGCATCTTATTAAAAAAAAGCCCCTTGGAGTGCGTAAGGTACAGGGTGAATGGAGACCATAGAATGTTGTCCATGCAAAACATTTATGCCCCATATCCTGCATTGAAGTGCATATATCAAATAATGGTATCCAGAACGTTAAGAATACCAAAAATTAAAATTATAATGATTACAAGAAATCCAACGAAATGGAGGCACTTAACAAAAGTGGTGGACAAAGAGAGCTGGAAAGAAGGACTCACAACACTTTTCTGACTACATAATAAAAAATAGAAAGATATACCTAAACCGTCCATGTCTCAATTTATAAAGAAGAAGGTGGTTGGCATTAAAATAAAGCATGCCACGGGTATTGAGGACACGGTTTCTGAACAGGGAGTGGACTCTGACCATGCTGGACGGTGCAGCGGAAGTCACAATAGTATGCTAGAGCCTGATAGATTGAGGCGGCAGTCGCGCTAAGTGACTATGTCCAGGTGGAAACACCACACACAACAGAGAGTGTCCTGCTACGATTATATGAAATGCAACTCCAAGCGGAGACGGAAATACAAAGATACATTAATGTTCTCTTTTAGGAAAACGTGTCATTCGGCTACGGCATTCTGCTGGCCAAAACGGACTGGCACCAGAATTTGTAATGGATTACCCCGAGGGAGAAACAGTAATTTATCTGCGTTTTCCGACTACATCCCACATACAGTTAAAAAATCATACACCAGGGAGTGAGCTTTAGCACTAGCTCGTGCGTAATACGGCAACCAACTGGAGTGGGATGATGGTTCCATTATCACAATGTAAAAGTGAGGTTAACCTCACAACCACAAAGGCAGTACCCCCTTGAATATGAGGCTAAAAAACAAGTTTAGGAGATACACAACTTGAACACTAAGGTGTAATCGAAAGTTGCACCCCCATAAATGAATAATCCTTTGTTTCCAGTAATAAAAACTGACTATTCATATTGTCATATTGTCTAGTATTAGATTAGAGACACTTGAACAAAGCGACATGTACATTCGCTGTACAAAACACGCATAGCAGAGTACTAATGAATTACATTGGGTGGAATACAAAAGCACTTTAGACATTTCCAATGGATATTTCTGCTAAAACATAGCGACTGAAAGCAGGTATTTGAACACTTTCAGTGCAGTTGGGTCTCAGTTCTGTACAAGAACAACCAATGTTTCTATCCAGCCCGAGTTACAGAAATTTAGCAAGAAAATGATGACCAGGCATTGTCCTATGCGGATGACATATGCCTAACAGATGATGACCTTTCAACACACTTGGCTAGAGTAGATAGCTTAGTGATGGGATATACTCACATGGACTATAAATTCAAATAAAAAAAATAAAAAATAGTCAACCTAAATGTTCTATTTTCAGGATACAGGTTGGTAAGTGAAGGCCAAAACCTAGCAACACATTTCCTCGAGAAGGGTGTGCTTCTACAACCACCAAACACTTTGAAGAATCTCCAGTCAATATTGGGTCACCTGAATTTTGGCTGAACATACATTCCACACTATGCAGAGTGGGTGAAATCATTCTACGACTTGATACATCCAGACTTTTCAAGCACATGTTGGACAACTGAACACACACAAATACCACGTTCAATACAAGCTGACATGCTAGCTTACAAACACTTACACACATGTGTAAACATCACCAACCTGTTGATCGGTATATTTTTGGGGGCATCAGGGTAAACATATGTTACATTAAACAAAGGGGACACTCTAATAATTGCATAACAATTGCATTTACATACCAATGCTGAGATGCGTTTTGCACTGGCAGAAAGGATTCTGAGTGGGGTTGGGCGGGTGGGAGGGGAAGTGAACAGATGACGGGATAGAGAAAGTAAAAAACATAAAACAATGAAACCACTTACCTTATGCTTGCTAGATCGCCCAGTTGGCGATGAGTACAAGAGAAATGGTTTTATATTTATGTTATTTTGCTTACCCTATGCCATTGTCTGCCCACCTTCCTCCCCACCCGCCCCACCCCACCGCTATTACCTGTGCCGGCTGTGCGTGAAAATGAATATACTCTGCCTAATACAGTAATGTCTCTTGATTAGTATGACTACATTATTTATACAGATGGTTGACCACAGCCTGCTGTAGGTGCAAGACATCAATGCTCTGTAATATGCGCTGCTGTTAAGGGTAGAAAGGAGGATAGTGAATTCCACCCTCATAAGACTTATACAAAGTCACTACGTGATTGCACAGCAGAGCAAAGCTGGCAGAAGTCAGAGCTCTAATTATGGGCACTGAAGAATACGGATCCCAGATTTCACACACTTATAATGTGTAATTTGTATTATTTGTATTATTGTGCCAAGTCTTACAATTAGTACTTACACTATTGGGGCCAAAATGGATTCAGAGATTCGAAAAGGTACACTATAAAGCACAAAATGATTCGGAGACAGGTGGCAAAACTAAAAGAGGGTTTTCACAGACTCCTGTAATGCCCCAATGAGTCACAGTCCAAACTGCTGCAGTCGCTGCAATTACTCATTAAAGTACGAGAATAGATTGAGAAATCATGGTGTCTGTCAACGCTGTTCATGATGGCACTCACCTGCCAAAAGGCTTTCCAACACAACACTTCTCCAGTTTAGTGCGCATAGCATTCCTTTGCAGATCATGGGTTAGGGTTGATCCTAGCAACACATGAGGGCCTAGTAATTGCTCATGCAGGGGTGGCAGCTACTATTTTATTATTGCAGCAAGGCTATTGATGGGCAGCTCCATACAAACAGACTAAGGGTTTTGTCCCTTAATGTGACATCTGCCAGCAAATGAAGGGCTCTACAGTGGCGCGTCCACCACAGACACCTCTATTGATCTCCAACAAGCCTATCGCTCGTATTTACTTGGACCACTGCAGCCCTCTACAATAAGAAAGGGGATTACAAATACATCTTGGTAGCAGTGAATTCCTACTCTCGATTAGTATGGGTTTGGCCACAGCAATCGTCTTATTCCAGAACTATTATATAAGATCTATAATTCTTTATGGGGGACATACGCAGTAGCCACCTTCCATTCAGAAGAGGGTTTGGTGTTTGTTTTCAGGGTTTACTAAGACAGCATGGGAAAATTGGATGTGACTGTGCGGTACTCCTCTCCCCATCACCCTAAGGAAATATGGCAGCAGAGAGGAAGAAGCAGGACTTAAAGCATTTTTTAACAGCAAGGGTATTAGGTTCAGTTCACAGTTGGGTCCATCACTTATATGGGGTCCAGAGGGCCTAAACAATCTGTCTAGAAGATCCCTGGGTGGTAGTATGAAGTCCTGTTTGGGTTTAAGATGTGGGTTCCTGACCACGACAAACCAGTACAGTGGCAGCAGAAACACCATTTAACATCAATGAATGTGTGGATGTTTTACAGGATCTGAACAACTTTTGTGAAGCTAAGAGCAATATCCAGCAGAAACATTATGGCACTGGAGAAGTAAAGTAAAGGAATCTCCAGTGACTCCTGGTTGGATCCCCAAAATTAGTGAACTATTTCGGGAGAAGAAGGTGGTCAAGAAGGAAGTTGGGCCATCTTACAGAGTGCCTGTGCCTGTACCTGTCCTGGCCATTAAAGGTACGAGAACTGTACTTCTACTGCCCCTGGCTGGTAACAAAAGCAAGAGATGTGTGGCAATAGATCTTGTTAAACCACATTATGGGGCCAGTTCTATACAATAGGCCAAGAGAAACTATGCTCAGAAAACTATGCTCACAGACACATAGCTGATTTATTCTGCATCTTTCATTTCCAGCTGTGTGGACAAGGGCTTGACTTTTGAAAAGACATTATTGTTTTGAAATCCATTTTGGGAACTAAGGATTGGCAGGTCTAGGGGAACAAGAGTTCATTTAGAGCATGCCTTATACCACAAGAAATGATTTTCCTGAACAAGACTGTGCGATAATCTGCTTGTCTTGGCATGACCTAGATAAAAAGACATAATTGCTCGAAGCATTCCCACTTTGGCATAATTTGCAAACTGGCAACAATTCACAAATTACACACAGGTAGCATTGTGTGTATTTTTAACCATTTTCCTGTCTTTCTGTGCCCATTTTCTGTCTTTCTTCTAGCCTCTTCACTGTATTTTCATTGTGCCTGTCTTTATTGTGCCAGTTATTGTATCTGTGTGTGTTTTTAGCTATTTTTCTGGCTTCTGTACCCGTTGCTTTCTGTGCTCTTTCTGGCCTATGCCACCCCCACGGCCCCTCCCCCTGTCGGTTTCCTACTTCCCTTTCCCCTCTCCTACTTAATGGCAGCCACGCACAGCGGGTGCACCACTGGCGCACAAAAGGCAAGCCCGTCTGCACCCGTCCACTACCGACTGCAGCCAGTGCCAGAAACTCTGGATCTACGACCTCCCACTGCTACAAATCCGCTGCCCTCCTCGCACTCCACCCCGAAAGGTACAACAACTGCCAGTGATCGATGCTGAACACCACCCAGGGACAGTTCTCCTGCTATCACTGCCACCAATTCTTCACTGCCGACCGAACCACCACGGCACTGCACACGAATGTCAACAACACCAAAGCCCTGAAGTGCATCCTCCTCAAAGTGCACTCCCTGCACAGATAGGCCATAGAGATCTGGGACCTCCTCAACACCCTCTCACCAGACATTGCCTTCTTTACAGAAATTTGGACCAACGCCTTCTCTGTGCCCAACATCGCCACCACCATCCCCGATGGATACAAGATCCAGAGGGAGGACCGTCCCAATCCAGCCTGGAGGAGGACTTGCCATCATACACAAGAGCTCCCTCCGACTCTCAACCTCCACCAAGAAGAACTCCTTCCTCACCACTAAACACCTCCACTTCCAGATTCAGACCACCCCCGGAACCTCACGCCGTGGCACCTTCGCCTCCAGACCCCCCGGACCCTGCGCTTCGCTCACCACAACCATCACTGACCTCATCGCACCCCATGCCATTGCCTCCATCAGCCCCAACTCAACCACCCTCCTGGACAACCTCGCCAACATCGGACTAAAACAGGTCATCACCACGCCCACCAACAAGGATGGACATACCCTCAACCCCATCTTCGCAGGAGGCAATAACATCCACTTCAGCCCCACCATGCAACCATCTTGGACAGACCACCACTGCGTATACTTCCATGTCGACAATCCCACGCCGCCCAAACCTGCACAACGCCCCCACGAAGGAACTGAAGCAAAGTCACTGAGGAACAACTCAACTCCACCCTCAACTGTGACATCCCCACATCGACCAATGCCAACCTCACAGCCAAAGAATTCCACGCATAAATCTCCAGCTGCGCAGACAAGCTTGCACCACTTCACAACCCCGACAAACATCGCCCCAGAAAAGCACCTGGTTCACCACTGACATCCAAGAATCCAGACGCACGTGTAGACGTCTTGAGAAGAACTGGAGAAACAGCAAAACGCCAGGAGGCCACACCACCAACAAAAACACTGTGACGTAATACCACCAACGCATCAGATCCACCAAAAGGACCTTCATCCAAAACAAGATCCTCGCCAACACCGGCAACTCCAAGCAACTCTTCAGCATCATCCAGGAATTCACCAAGCCCCCAAGCAAAACCATGGACATCACCCCTTCCGAGGACCTCTGGGGAAAGCTCAGATCCTACTTCCATCTGAAAATAAAGGCACTCTATGACAACTTCAATGACCAGACACCCAACTCCAAATCCGCTTCCAGCTCCAGCAAGGCCATTTGATATTTGATATTTATTAATTTTTCTATAGCGCGACTATCGCTCCGGAAGCATCAGCCTTCCAATCTGGGCTCTGATCTGGTTCAGGTTTTTGAGATTGCTGATGCTGCTTTGACGCTTCCCAGAGCAGAGTCGAAGGTGAAAAGAGGAAAGACGAAGATTTCGCTCCATTGCTGCCTCCATAAAAAAGGCTAAAGCTCCGCCGTAAGCTCTTGCTGTGACCCCTCCCGTGATCCCACGTCCTTCAATCACCGCAGTTTGAGGTTTATCAGGATTTCGGGACTGTGGGGTCTGTCAGCGTGATTTGTGGTCAGGTGTCAGAGAGGTGAAATAGAGGCAGCATGAGCTAGGAAGCGAGTGAGTGAGAAGCAAGAAACTGAGGAGCCTGAGTGCAAAGCGGAAAAAGGCTCAGAAGCTAGGAGCTGAGGAGCCCGAGAGCAAAGTGGGAAAAAGCTCAGCTTTGCAGTTCTAATAGCTTCTGACACTGATGTCCTTGCCCACCCTAGCTGTTCTGGCCTCTGGGGCATAACTGGACGCGCCAGTACGAGGCGGTCAGTGCAGGTACCTGAGTGAGAGGGCATTGACAAGAGCGGCTGCCTTTAGCACAGCGGCTGCAGTAAGAGTGGCGGTATCGCAGAGGCGGCCTGATTAGATTATATGCAACCTGAGAGCCCCGCTTGCCCCTCCACTATCTTACTTCTGTTCTGGTACATTGCCTTTCTGACCATCAGCCCAGCCTTTCCCTGCCCACCGTCCCGGCGCTTGGAGCTCTTGGAGTTACGGCTGGGGGCTGATCGACTTCCCTACAGCAAGGGTTGTGGTGAGGCCAGCTGCAGAGGAGAGGCTGCGCCAGTACAGGGAAGACTCCTGCTGACTCTACAAACGACCATTTACAATTCTCCGGCAGCCGCATAGGGTGACTTTCCTCACTTTCACCACTCACTCACCACCTACCCCCTGCACAATCCAGCCTGGTGCGGTTGAGGAGGGGTTAGCATCAAAAAGTCAACCATGCCTTCTGGCAGGGTGAGGAAGACACCGGGAGAGAAGGCTGTCGCCCTTAAGGGACTCCGTAAAAGGAAAAAAGTTGGGAAAACAATAAATGTAAACGAGACAAGTTACACTCTAAAGAGCCAGTTAATCTCACCAATAGCCTCCTTGTTTGAAAAAGTCAAATCAAACAAAAAAGTTACACAAAATTCGAGATTTAAATTTTTAAAGGATCCCGGATCATCTCTTTGTGCAACTCCCGGGAAAATATCAGGACTGATGACTCCACTGGCACCCTTAAAACATACATTGCGGACAGACCCAAAGGAGGAAGATGAACTTCAAACAATTATTTTGGAGAAATTAAACCCAACCTTTATTGAGAATTGTAATCCAATCAAAACGAGTGAACAATCAGAAGAACAAGACAAAAGTAATCCAAGTAGGGGAATGCTAATACAAAATTATATTACAACAATAGCGACAGTACATATGGCATCAAAAGATACTAATAGTAAAACAGAGCAGCAAGAGCTACCACTCGCCCCTAGTATTACTAATGGAGAAAGTACGCCACGTGGTCTGGTTATAATCCAAAAGACTCAAAAGACTCAAGATCTTAATATCACAATGAGTATCACTTCCCAAGCTACTAAGCACGATCATACAATTAGCTCACAATCTCTACAATCAAGTACTGACGATCTCGCACACCTATGGCTAAACTCATGTTTATCCCTTGCTAACATGGATGAGGCTAAGGCAAACAAATCCTCAGTTGAAACAGAGGAGACAATTGAGGAGGCCCAAGGAAGTGATGATGTGGAGAATAAATTATTTAGTACTTGTCACAGCGGTGGTCAATGCAGGATAACAGATGCCAGAGACAATTCATCACCAAAACAAATAGAGAGATCTGGCAGAACTACCAAAAAAGGGGTAAACATCAACATTAGCAATACTGCTGGGTAAAATGAATTCATTACACCGCTATTGCAAGCATTGAAAACATCAACAGCAACTTTGATAATGCAATCAGACAAATTGGATATACAAATAGATTTAATGAATGTCATTGCATCATATTTAGCTGGAATAAATATGAAACTTGCCAATTTAACCAATCTAATTAAAAGAGTGCAAACAATTTATCCCCCATGGGAACCAGCCTGTACATGTGGGACAGAGACAGCTTATACAGAACAATATGGAGCATCTATAAATCAGATACAACCACAAGTAGTTACAAATTCCACACCAGAACAGAGAACGAAGCTCAAACCCCCTTAGCCGGGAACGCGGAATACATAGGAACTAATAATGCAATAGCAATGAACAATACAATTGAACAACAAGAAATGAAGCCAACGCAATCAAGAAAACAAAGAAAGAAGGAAATGAAAGCAAGAAACCAAAAACCTACCTCTTAACCTCAGCGAGGCATTAGAGTATACTTTATCTTTTATAAATTCAAAGCAGGTGGATCTCAAGAAGAACATCTCTCTGGAACTAGACTGGACAGATCTTTATGTAACTCCGCTTCTTCTACTGAAGGAACAGTAGATAAGTACATTAACATGACTCAGGTTCCGAAAAAAAGAACTTAAGGGTCCAACTATAACGGAAAGAGAGGTTTGTTCCTCACAACCGACGAAAGATTCTGAGAAGGTGGTGCTACTGGGTAAACCCTTTGTTAATATAGGAAAATGGGAAAAAAAACACATGGATTGCTAAACTGGCTGACGATGCGATTAGCCATTGCCATAAGGAGTAAAAACACAGACAAGAGCTACCCCAATGAGATTGCAGTCGCAAGAAAGTTAAATAGGTATAGGAAGAAACCACATCGAGGGACATCTAAAAACAACTGAGTTAAAAGCAATATCAAAGCCAACAACCCAGCTGGATGCCCAAAAGTCGACATTGGAACCCGCAGTAAATAGGGAAATAGATAATACAATTTTCGAATAATTACCCCTATGGAAATTACCATAATCAATCAATCATAGGCATTTATACCACGCACTACTCACCCGGAGGGTCTCAAGGCGCTTGAAGAGAAGAAGCAGAGAAAGAGAAGAAGCAGAGAAAGAGAAAATGACTTCTTCATTTTAACAGACATTAAAATAAGCGAGTGACCAATGCCTTTCAGAAGAATGCCAAAGCCCAATACCACGACTCAATGCAGCAAAGCAATGCAGCTTGTTACAAGGTCAACTAAGCTTCTGTATCTCAAATTAGGGCAAATCGCATTTGAAGAATCGTGAAGTTAAGGATAGAAAAAGGGGAACAACACAGTACAATGAGACACACCTCAGTAGGTGTGTCTCAATATGGACACCTGAATATGAAACGCAGGGCAGGCACGACACTCTGAATAGAAGCAATATTTTGAAACTCATGGCTGAAACTATGGAACTAAAAAATATACAATCGACAGATCTCGTAGCTGTCCAATTTCTTCCAGGGAATAGTGAAGTAACTGAAGAACAAACATTAACCACATGGAAAAAGCCAGAGCTAGCGCAAATAATATTAAATAGTTCAGATACATTTTTAGCCTGGGGTATACAAATATCAGCACCCATTATTCCCCGTTATCCATTTCCCTTGAAAGAACTTCATACACAGCAAAAATATAGGAAATCAGATAAGAGGGTAGCACATACACAGGTCTGCTCAATTATACAAAATGCTAAAGGTAGGAGTAATACAGCCCAGGTCCCCAGAGAGATCAGATAAAGATCCTCATGGGGAGTTCAATTCAAATTTAGATCAATGGAATTGGCTTCCCAGCTTACTTACCAATAAGAGGATTATTTGACAAAAGAAACATTGGGCCGATTACGCTGAATCTGGATTAATACATATGTTATCTTGGAATATAGATGGGGCAAGGCAACTACTCGCGGAGGGTTTCACACTAAAGTAATGGGCAAATTGTGAAGTCATTGAATTGTAAGAGACATGGTCACAAGAAGATCTCCCAATAGCATGCTTCATCCATTATATTGTAGCAGCAGAAAAATTTAAGCAATATATGGCCGTGCAATAGGCAGCCTGACAGTCTACGTATCTATTGCTCTAAAAATCAAAACTTAACAGCTGAAATCTCCTGACCTTAGTATACAATTTATTAAATTCTCGGATCAAAACACAGTCAATAAAAGAATGATAATATTGAATAACTACTATACACAACCGAAGTTTCGAACTAAAAAGGAAAAAAATGCTCAAAACAATTTTAGGTCTACGCTGTGCTGAGCCTACAGATTTTAACTCTAACTTGATATTCACGCCGGATGAAGACGAAATCTTGACAGCAGACAACACATATTGGTGTGTTCAACTGGGCCAGCAATTAGTAACAGATCTCGAATACCAAGGTATGCGAGTGCTCAATGGAAGGATGGAGGAAGACCGCCCGCCGAAAAAAACATACTAGGGCACCAGGGCACAAACGATACTTGATTTTACAACTATAACTCTTTCATTAATGTCATTGCTGGTATGTTTTTATATAGAGTACACCACCTGGTGTGGAGTGGAGTGGTGTGGCTCACTGGTTAGAGGTGGCAGACCCGAAAGCAGAGAAAGGCCAGGGACCAGTGTTCAATTCCCGACGTGGCAGGGTCGTGGACCGGGGTCAGCGGACTCGATAATTCTCGCTTCGGTGCCTACTCTAACCAGGGATCACGCTCTGCAACTCTGGGCATTAGCTTGACTTATCTCTACAACGGCCCCCACATTCGCCGGGGATGCCTGGTTTCACTTTGGAGATACCCAGTAGGGACCATCTCACAGGGATAGCCAGGACGGGTTCCCCAGCGGTCTACAGTGCCACGACGCCTCAGGGAAGCAGTGCGCTTTACAAGACCACACACATTACATCTTGAGTGACCACGCGTTTCAACACATCAAATTCAACTTTCAAGTGGAAAGATTTCAGTCCACCAACATACCATAGGGCCAAATAAACACAACTAATTTAAAAAGTATTAAGTGCACAAACACCAATCAAACAGAGTGGTTCTCAATAATAAAAGATATCCTGGCTTAATTGGCAAATGAATGTATGAATAAGATTCAAGCCTGGTCTCTTTTCCTAGGCAAACTAAAGATGAAAGTGAAAGAACCCAAGGCGAAGTATAAAAGATATTATCTAACTAAAAATCTACCGAAAGAGGTGCAAGATCTAAAAAGGGACTTAAAAAGAACGCAAAGGAAGTTACAATCAAAAAACACAGAAGGGACAGCATTGGAGAAATTTTGTTTATTAAGAAAACAATACAAAAAGAAGATATGTGAATTCAAAAGAGGGGAAAGGGAGATCTTTTGGACCAAACTAATTTTCAGCATAAAGCACCCAAACTCGAACAAATTTTGGCATACGATAAATCAACTGACTAGGCACCGAAACATCCTAATGTCAAACGTTCAGGAGCAAGAATGGGTCAACTTTCTTTCACAGAAATTCAAACAGATGTCACGGAACGCTCAACAGAAACAACCAGCAACAGTAAATTCAAATAAATTAAAATTAATGGGCGTAGGCGACTATCAATCACTACCAACGGATTTGACTCAATCATTTATGCAAGACCTAGTCCCAGTAACAAACCACTTTGATTACACAGCAGAGGATATAGCAAATATAATAAATAAAGGCAAAAGCGACGGGGCTCCAGGCCTGAACGGCATTCCGCAAGCGATCTATAAACATGCCTCTGAATACTGGAGCTCACACTTAGAGAAGCTTTATGCCGATGTAGAGATTAATAATCAAGTACCCGACAGCTGGAAAGGATCGATCATAACCCCCATTTATAAAGGAGGAGAAAGAACAAACCCAACTAATTACAGGCTAATTGCCTTACAGGATGTAGAAGCTAAATATTTTGCCTCATTAATTCTTGAAGATCTGGTAAACTGGTCTGGGGAACGTAATCTGATCCCAATTAATCAAACAGGTTTTAGAAAGGGGATTGGAACTATCTCAAATATCCTATCAATCACTATGATAGCAGAAAAATGTAATCGTGAGAAACAGGACTTGCATCTGTGTTGCATAGATCTGAAAGCTGCTTTTGACAGTGTGGACCGGAATTTGCTGTGGGCAAAGTTGAAAGCATGGGAAATACCGGAGAGAATATTGAGGGGTTTGTTATTATTTTACACAGATACCTGGATTCAGGTGAAACTCTGGGATGGTGCTAGAATCTCAACGAAAGTGTATACAACTATTGGTTTGAAACAGGGATGCGTGCTGGCCCCGCATCTATTTAACTTATTCATATCAGTTCTTTCTGGAAAACATGACAGTACCATTCTCCGAAATTAGGCAAGTTACAACTCTCTCATCTTGTCTATGCAGATGACATTGTCCTCTTGACAAACTAACTAAAGTTGGTCTGACTAGGCTCCTAACTGAACTCTCAGATTTTCTGTCTACAAATTAGTTGGAACTTAATTCATCTAAAACAAAAACAATGATCATTACCACTGGACTAGCCCCACAACACAACATCTGGCTAGAAGGCAAACAATTGGAAAAAGTATCCAGCTATAAGTACTTGGGATATTACATAGATGATAAGTTATCCCCACGTGACCAGAAAAATTACATGACACAGAGAGCGGGGGCATTAATATTTGGTTTAGGTCATTGGCAAAGAAGTTGGTGGGCCATCCCTAAGGCCGCTCCTGACGATTATCTCTGGCAAAGCTCGCTAACCTTATCTTATGCCAGTGCATCCATGCATGGAAAGGACTCAGAAATTCTTAATAAATTAACTACAAGAATCTATAAAAAGGTTTTTCAAATTTCCATGACCGCTTCGCCTGCGCAAATGCAATTAGAATTCGGACTAATGAACGAATCACTGGGCAGGCTGTATGCTTATATAAAGGTGTGGTATCGAATTGAGCAAAGCGCAGGGGAAAATAGCCTCAACAAATTGTTATGGCTGGATTTAGAAATGCAAATAAAATCGCAGGCCAATGCACTGAAGGCAACATGTTCTACTAATCTTTGGAATAAAAATATGCCTTTCTCATCATTTGTTGATAACGGATAAAGGAATCTTTTCTCATCGTTCTCATTCATGGACAGTGATTAATAACTATAAAACCCTTGAACCGGCGGCCTACCTAGACACTACGTTCTCTATCTACATTAAAAACAACTGATGGCATTGCGTTTCGGCAAATTTCCTACCCTGACCGACGAGCCACATTGGAAGCACATTGAGTCAAAAGAATGCCGTCTTTGCGGCTATCAAAAGGAAGAGTTAACTTATCTTAAATGTCATTGTAAGAAGCTGCAACCAGAGCGTGTCACTTTTTTAAAGAGAGCCTTCCTGGATAGAGGAATAAGCTTGTGTAGAACCGCCATCATTAGAGGTCTGGATCCAACAGACTCCCAAATGAACTGTAGAATGATAAAGTTTTTACAGGCGCATGATCAACTATTGAAAGCAGCAGCACTTTAATGAGATAATCTCAATATGGGACGAAAGTGACAAAATGAGGAGGAGATGAAACAGGTGTGATCACTGACTACTTGAGTTAAATACCTCTCCCTATTGAACTACTGCCATTCATATTTTTCAGACTCAGGGTTAGGAGCCAGATGAATTTTTTTTGGGCACAAAAAGAAAGAAAAAAATAGATTGAAGCAGATAATGTCTAGTCACACATATGCACATTATAGGTTCTTTAATAAGTTTGTGAAATGTGTAAATACTGATTCATGAACTGTCTTTTATACGTTTTATGATGAGTTTTAAAAAAAATGGTAATTATTTTTAATTAATGTTTGCAGAACGTTGTTCTATGTAAATTAATTCGGTTTTTATTAACCATACAATAAACAAACTATACAATCTGGATTCAGCAGCAACCATAGCACCGAAACCGATCTACTCGCTGCCACAGACGACATTCGCACCCTCCTTGACCAAGGACACACCGCAGCCCTGATCCTACTTAATCTCACTGCAGCATTCAACACCATCTCCCACCACACACTCACCGCCAAACTCCACGGCGCCGGCATACAAGGAACCACCCTCAACTAGATCCACTCGTTCCTCACTGGCAGAACCCAAGGAATCTGGCTACCACCCTTCCTCACGGAAATCAACTGCGAAGTGCCCCAAGGATCATCACTCAGCTCCATGCTCTTCAACATCTACATGGGCCCCCTCGCTGCCGTTGTCAGACAGCACAAACTCAGCATAGTATCCTACGCCGATGACACCCTGCTCTTCCTCTCCAAGGAGCCAATCACCACCAGACTCAACTTCCAAGAAGGAATGAAGGACAGTGCATCCTGGATGAGCAGAAACTGCCTGAAGCTCAACTCGGAGAACACAGAAGTTCTTGTCACACCCATGAACCATGCACTAAATTTCGGCATCGTACTCGACTCCTCCCTCTCCATGACCTGACATGTCAACGCTGTCGCCTCCAGCTGTTTCAGCACCCTCCGAATCCCACCACAAATCAAGGAAGGCTGTCACCCACGTGCTCATCACCAGCAGACTGGACTATGGAACCGCTCTCTACGCCGGGATCAACAAGTCTCTGATCCGCAAGCTCCAGACAAATACAGAACACTGCAGCCAGACTCATCCTCGGCACAAGTACACCACCCAACACCTACGGAACCTCCACTGGCTCCCCGTTGAGAAGATAGTCACTTTCAAGATACTCACCCATACCTACAAATACATCCACAACAGTGGACCCCAGTACCTCAACAAGAGAATCTCCCTCCATGTACCCAAAGAAACCTCCGATCTGCCGACCTCGCCCTCGCCGAAATCCCATGCATTCGCAGAGCCAGAACAGGTTGAAGAACCTTCTCCTACATTGCAGCCCACAGCTGGAACGAGCTCCTGCTCAACATCAGACGTCCCTCTCCCTGAACATCTTCAGGCAGATGCACAAGACTTGTTTTTTTGACTGAACAGAGCTGCTTACCCCTCCCCCTAGTGCTTGAGAACCTCACGGGTGAGTAGCGCACTTACAATTCTCTGATTTATTAATTGATTGATTAGACACCATACAATTCTCCACGTACCAATCAGAAGGGATGGTTAGTGTGGCCGTTAGACACTAACGGATGTCAGGCTTGCTTTGTTTTTGACACCTACGGTTTAAGATGAGTAGGTCCAACCCGACAAACGAGCAGACACAGCACTCGGGGTTGGTAACAACTTACAGTGTTGGGAAGTTATACCTAGATTGGCTAAAAACCTCAACTTTGTCTCACGTGAAACAACACTTGTCCTTTCGTTCTGGTGACATGGAATTACAGTAATTGTGCAGACAGCGCCCCTCTGCTATGAATGGCATTACAGAACTATTTACTAGGACCTTAAGGACTACGTCAAAAGCGCTTTCTGCATGCAATATACAATGAAGTGTGGAAGATGTCACAGAGGAAAGCTACTGAGAGATTGTGTGAAATTGACAGGGTAAATTTAGAAAAGGCTCTAGTAGTAGCAGATAATGGTATGACTACTTTATCCGCCAGGATTCACTTTCTAAGTAACATAGTATCTTCTGCAATTGAATTATCATACAGAGTGACAAATCTTCTTTATAACATGGGTAGTCACAGCTTAGAGCTATAATGTGACTGAGTTGGACTCTGCAGACACTTTGGGCTAGTCTCGCTCCATGAAACACCTTAATGCCTCTAGTTTGCTTTTGCCAAATAACCTCACAAAAGAACAGTTGTGGCAAAAAAGGACACAACTTATACTGTGTTACATATACAGAAAATAGAGAAACTGCCATTCATTGTTGCTGAAACACCTTCTGTGGACTGGATAATCCATGGATTCATTTCTCTGCCAATTTTGACATTTCACTTTTAATACTGCTTACAACACCCACAAGTGGGCAGACATGTTGCGCTAGGAGAAGGGTATATACACTAGTCATTGATCTTACCTTTTAAATTACCTATGTGGGAACAGGGAGACTGAGGTTTTTCTTAGTGGGACTGACTGCGATTATACCGTGGAACATTCTTTAGTTTGTAGGGAAGTATGACTTCATGGTACATGAATGCGTCTAAGGCAAACTTGTCATGCTACTTAAAAGGTTTCCTGGATGCTGTGATTTATCCGGCTTTCAGATAACTCTCAAATGGGAGTTACATTGATGCTGAATGATCAAGGTTACTGTGGGATGAAACCGAGCATTGCCTATCTGGTAACGGTCTCTGTGATTATAACTTGCTATACAAAAGTACTGTTTCCGGTTGCCCACACAGTAAGGGATACAAAGCTTTGGCCTTTGATAAAGCATTCAAATGTATGCTTTGATACTTTAAGCAGACTGAAATCCTTATTTTTCCAGAAATATGTGGCCTTAATGTCTACAAATGAGACATTTGATCTTGAAGTTTCAAGTACCTCTTCTGAGATACAGTTGCACTTCTCACACCATTTTGGGGAGTTTTTGCATAAATTTTTTAACACATCTAATACAGCTGGATTGGCGTACTTTTTTAAAGACAATCAGATCCATGTTGGTTAGCACCTTCCAGACAGTCTTCGGAGTCATTCCATCATTCATACACTCCGTACTTGGAAGCATTTTTGGGGGCTTACTGCTTGTTCTGTTTCCTAGGTGTCAGGACTATGCTTTTATTTTTTCTGCTCCCCAATGGAAGTCCCATCACACGGCCAAATGGGGATAACACTATCAAACGTGCTTCTGTGTTGTGCATGCATGATGCAGTGCTTTGGTACACCCTTAATTCAGGAATTGAATGAACATTGGTTCTTGTCCTTTCGGCCTCTGTCTACACTGCGTGCAGCCCGTTTTCCGGTGTCTGCTTTTGGCCGTTGTAAGTGTGGCAGGGTATGCTCAGACGTGAGTCCCTTGCTCACTTTGCCACTGGATTCAAGCAAGCTGGGCTGAAGACGGCGGGAATGCCAGAAACAGGTCCTCGGAAGCTTGTTTCCGGTCCAGGGAAGACATGGCTTGGCAGTTCGGGCTGGACTGTTCCCATGAGGCACAGGGTCAGACTGATTTGCATATAGCCATGTCTGAACTGGGGTGGCATAGTGGGCTAAAGAACGGTGATGGATTAAACCCAGATCTTTTGACTGGGTGTGAGTGTTTGATTGATTCAGATGCTCCGTCCATCACCACCCCCTTTTACACCGCTTTTGGCAGTCGTAAGTGTTGCAGGGTATGCTCAGACATGAGTCCCTTGCTCACTTTGCCACTGGATTCAAGCAAGCCGGGCTGAAGACGGCTGGAATGTCAGAAACCGGTCCTCGGAAGCTTGTTTCCGGTCCAGGGAAGACATGGCTTGGCAGTTCGGGCTGGACTGTTCCCATGAGGCACAGGGTCAGACTGATTTGCATATAGCCATGTCTGAACTGGGGTGGCAGAGTGGGCTAAAGAACGGTGATTGATTAAACCCAGATCTTTTGACTGGGTGTGAGTGTTTGATTGATTCAGATGCTCCGTCCATCACCACCCCCTTTTATACCGCTTTATCTTCAAACTAGCATGGTGTCTTTTAATAGTTTTAAGGTGTTTATGCATTTACATTTAGGTTTAGCCTTGTATTTAGATAGTTTTAACTTATTCATCTCACGTCCAAGGAGTGGGTGTCACGTGGAAGTATTAGGCCTGGTTAAGAAACACAATCTTTACATGCTCAAGTTCTTACGTTGCCTGCGCTCCCTAAACACAATGACATTTGCCACAAATTCATTTGCATGTACATATGGATAACATTCTTCAAACTCAGTTTTGCATACAATACTACTTCGTAGGCACTCCATCAGAACACCTTTTACATTCTGTATAAGGGATAAGTTCAGCACACAAGATGTTGTTACTTGTTTTTGGTCACTTGGCGACAGAGCTATCAAAATAGAATAAACAATAGGGGCCTGACTGGGGCTTCGGCATGGTAACATGAAGGATGTTAATATATATATATATATATATATATACAACAACAAGCCTTTGTTTAGACCGAGGAGCATTTCCCTGACACTGAGAGGTCGGTCCATGCTGGAATTCCAGCGGAGCTGATTCCTGTTTTCCTCATGCGAGGGATGCTATTCGGCTCTACACAAGACGGGCAGCTCAATTACACTAATCCATAGGTAACAGGGAGTTCAATCACCCCACAGAGATTTGGCGGATTCACTCAACCTAGACATGATAGGTTAGGATGCACAAGGTAGGAGTACACCATATTGAAGTACTTGTATCTAAGCATACGTTCTTTTTAATAAACAAAATGGTTAAACTGTTAATCTTTTTCACAATTCTTGTACTGCTAATCACATTATTTTATTTCCTTCTATTGATTATTGCTGCACAATTATTTTACTCAAGGCTAACAATGCTTCAATAAATATTGAAAAGCTTTACTGTGTATTTCTTGTATATCTCTGCTGGTAAGCAGAGGTAACTAAGCAAAAGGGTTTTGGATCTGTTACCATGAATTCTTTGGGAAGTCAGGGTTGTCATGGTTCAGGTCACACAATCCATTTATTACTGTGTAAGGTTAGGCATACAGACAGGGCACTGTGAGCTAGCAGGACTTTGGCCAACATATCTGGAAGATGTGCAGACAATCAGTCTTGAACTGACTATGTTTTTCAAGAAATGCACAGTTTTACTTGAGAAAGTATAAGCCATCCAAAAAAATGGTGGAAGGATGTATGGATGTCAGCTCTGTGGGTAATTGTAAAAGGAGATACGGAAAACTGCACTGAAGGAGATGTGTTATTTGTTATACACTCTAATTAGATAAAACATAAACACATTTATTATGATAGGAATGCCTGGCCCAAAATAAGGGCAGGCCGGTGCAAAACTTTCATGATTTGTTTAAAATTTACAAATTTCATGACATGTTACATCACAACATTCTGACAGTTCCACACCTGCAGAAATTCACACAGTTTACACATTGTTTTGTTTAGAGGGAGACTGGTTTGAACAGAAAAATATCTTGTAGAAGGCATTTTGCCCCTGTTCCAGCCGCCTTACCTATATCTTATATGACTTTTGGATAGGATAGATTGTGCCAAATGCATTTCATGAAATTTCACATAATGTCAAGTAATTTTCTTGAAACTTCAAAACATTTTGCAAACCAAAGATTTTATTGCTGTTCACCCTGACATATATTTTCATGTAGCTGTCAAATTCAAACAGCGCTCTCTAAATTCAGCTGTCAATGAGAGCATTTTAGAGTAAAATTTTGAAAACCAAAGCACAGCGTATACTTAATAAATTAAACCCCTCCCTTACCTCTCCTTTCTAATTCCTTATAGTTCAAAATCTGAACATCACCAATTAATAAAAGGCATCATCAGGATATTCTAAGATTCCTAATTTCCCTTGCAGTTACTCGCTTTCTATACCCTAGGGTACAGGTTCTGAAAAATGTTTAGGGCTTTTAGGCATGGCAGGGATATTTTGTTCAAGGAGCTCGTCAAGAAGTTATCTACTATTGGAGTTCAGCATGCTTCATAAGCCATGTTCTTTCTTCACATTGCTTACCAGGGGCTCCATTTCTACTACATCTCATACACATCCATACCAATGGAACATTTATGAGGATGTTTATTTTTCCACCATAGTGCTATGTCAAGTTTTGCAACCCTTAGACAACTCCAGATCATCACTGCTGCTCACTGAGAGGTCGCCCCCCTAGTCTCCCTGGAGAGACCTGGTATTGTTGTATTACCTGCATTTGATTGTAGCGCTTCGCCTCGCTTCCACGTGTTGCCTGCAATTATTATTGTACTGTAGCGCTTCGCCTCGCTCCCACGTGTTGCTTGCAATTATTATTGTACTTTAGCGCTTCGCCTCGCATCCACGTGTTGCCTGCAATTGTTATTGTACTGTAGCGCTTCGCCTCGCTCCCACTGCATTAATTTTAACTGTAGAGCGCGTTTACCCTCGGCGCTGTGCTCTGCCCTCCCCTCCGCTGCCATTTTGCTTACTGTTTCTTGTTGTTGTCCTCGTAAGCCCGCCCCGCCTCCCAGCTGAGACGCCCTCCCACTAAGTATTTACAGCGCTCCCGTACCTGGAAGCGCTGTGATCCCCTCACTGCTGCTCACTGAGAGGTCGCTCCACTAGTCTCCCTGGAGAGACCTGGTATTGTTGTATTGCCTGCATTTGATTGTAGCGCTTCGCCTCGCTTCCACGTGTTGCCTGCAATTATTACTGTACTGTAGCGCTTCGCCTCGCTCCCACGTGTTGCTTGCAATTATTATTGTACTTTAGCGCTTCGCCTCGCTTCCACGTGTTGCCTGCAATTATTATTGTACTGTAGCGCTTCGCCTCGCTCCCACGTGTTGCTTGCAATTATTATTGTACTTTAGCGCTTTGCCTCGCTTCCACGTGTTGCCTGCAATTATTATTGTACTGTAGCGCTTCGCCTCGCTCCCACTGCATTAATTTTAACTGTAGAGCGCGTTTACCCCCGGCGCTGTGCTCTGCCCTCCCCTCCGCTGCCATTTTGCTTACTGTTTCTTGTTGTTGTCCTCGTAAGCCCGCCCCGCCTCCCAGCTGAGACGCCCTCGCCCCTCCCCCTTTCCACTACCCATTTATGACCAATGAGCTTCCGCGCAGCCTTCACACGCAGCGATCGCGCCCCAGTTGCGCCAAAGGTGTGCCAAAGGTAAGCCCGTCTACGCCCGTCAGCGCCTGGACCGCGCCCAGCGCCAGACCCCCTGGCCCTCGTACCTCCCACCACCCCCGCATAACTTATGATGCCACCACCCTCCTAGCCCTTAACCCCGGCCGTTCCCCCAACTGCGTCCAAGTCGCTCCGGGTCACACCCATGGACCCTTCTCATGCAACTCCTGCAAGTTCAACGGCACCAAAACCAACTCCTCATCCACCGACACCAAGCAGAGACCCGACACCAACCACCTAAAATGCATCCTGCTCAACACCCGCTCAGTACACAGACACGCCATCGAACTCTGGAATCTACTAGACACCATCTCTCCCGACGTCGCCTTCCTGACAGAAACATGGATGAACGCCTCATCAGCCCCTGACATCACCATTGCCATCCCGGAAGGATACAAGATCATCCGTAAGGATCGCATCGACCAAACAGGAGGAGGCATCGCTATCGTCCATAAGAACTCCATCCGCATCTCAACCAGCTCAGACGTCAACCTAGCTAGCGCCGAACACCTTCACTTCCAGATCCACACCGACCCCAAGACCACACTCAGAGGCACTCTCCTCTACAGACCTCCAGGACCCCGTGCAAAATTCAGCGACGTTATCACCGACTTCATCACCCCACACGCCCTCCCCTCCGAGGAATACATCCTACTGGGAGACCTCAACTTTCACCTGGAAAAGAGCAATGACAGCAACACCACCTCCCTTCGGACAACCTCGATAACCTCGGACTCAAACAACTTGTCTCTACGCCCACCCACATCGCAGGTCACACACTCGACCCCATCTTCACCTCCAGCAAACATGTCTCCTTCAGTCACACCACTACCCTCCAGTGGACGGACCACTTTTTCTACAATAAAACCACCACTCACAACCGACTCCAACCTACTCTACGAAGAAACTGGAACAAAATCACCATCGACCAGATCTCCTCATCGCTTCTTCAAAACCCCCCAGCCCTCTCCTCAAACCCCGACCAAGCAGCGTTTAACCTCACCCAATGGCTATCCAACAGCGCCGACATCCTAGCACCACCGAAAAAACATCAAATCAAACTTGACAGCAAAAATGCCTCCTGGTTCAATGATGATCTTAAGAAATCCAAGAAACTCTGTCGCTCCCTGGAGAAAGCCTGGAAAAAAGACCCAAACACCAGCACCAGGGACGCCTTCAAAAACGCCACCCGCATACACCACCAACTGATCCGGACTGCCAATAAAGCCGCATTCAAAGACCGACTAGACAACAACGCCCACAACAGCAAGGAACTATTCAACATCGTCAAAGAATTCACCAACCCCTCAGCCAACTCCAACGACATCACCCCCTCGCAAGCCCTCTGCGACTCCCTAGCCTCATTCTTCCACAACAAAATTGCAGACATCCACAACAGCTTCGACATCCAACCCGGAGACCATCCCACCCAATCTTCTGCCATACCTGCACCCCCCTCGAACATCCTTAACGACTGGAACCCAATCTCCACCGAGGACACCATCCGCCTGATGAACTCCATCCACTCAGGATCCCCCACAGACCCATGTCCTCACCACATTTTCAACAAAGCAGACTCCATCATAGCACCCCACCTCTGAGACGTTATCAACTGCTCCCTCAACTCCGCCACCTTCCCGGAAAGCTGGAAACACGCCGAACTCAGCGCCCTTCTGAAAAACCCCACAGGGGATCCCACCGAACTCAAAAACTACCGCCCCATCTCGCTCCTACCATTCCCGGCTAAAGTCATCAAGAAAGCCGTCAACAACCAGCTCGCCGCCTTCCTCGAAAACAACAAATCCCTCGACTCCTCACAGTCCGGCTTCCGAGCCAAACACAGCACGGAGACCGCCCTCATCGCAGCAACAGACGACATTCGAACTCTACTAGACAACGGAGACACAGTCGCCCTCATCCTCCTCGACCTCTCCGCAGCCTTCGACACAGTCTGCCATAGCACTCTCCTACAGCGCCTCAATAACATCGGGATCCAAGGAAAAGCACTGGAATGGATCACCTCATTCCTCACCGGAAGAACCCAGAGAGTCCGCCTCCCACCATTCAAATCTGAAGCCACTGAAGTCATCTGCGGCGTACCTCAAGGTTCCTCACTCAGCCCCACCCTCTTCAACGTATACATTAGCCCCCTCGCGACCATCGCTCGCCAACACAACCTCAACATCATCTCCTATGCAGACGACACCCAACTTATCCTATCGCTCACCAAAGACCCCAACACCGCCAAAACCAACCTTCATGAAGGCATGAAAGAAGTAGCAGAGTGGATGAAGCACAGCCGTCTGAAACTGAACTCAGACAAAACAGAAGCCCTTATCTTAGGCACCTCCCCCTCCGCTTGGGACGACTCTTGGTGGCCAGAGGCCCTTGGAAAAGCACCCATCCCGACGGACCACGCACGAAACCTGGGCGTCATCCTCGACTCCTCTCTCTCGATGAACAGACAAGTCAACGCAGTCTCATCCTCATGCTTCAACATCCTCCGCATGCTCAAAAAAACATTTCGCTGGATCCCCACCGAAACCAGAAAGACAGTCACCCATGCACTGGTCACAAGTCGCCTGGACTACGGAAACACCCTATACGCCGGTATCACCGCAAAACTCCAGAATAAACTCCAACGCATCCAGAACGCATCAGCCAGACTCATACTAGACATCCCACGCAAAGACCATATCTCTAACCACCTGAAAAACCTCCACTGGCTCCCCGTCAATAAGAGGATTACTTTCCGACTCCTAACCCACGCTCACAAAGCACTCTACGAACTGGGACCCGAATGCCTCAACACACGACTTTCCTTCTACACCCCCCCTCGCCAGCTACGATCTTCCAACCAAGCCCTTGCTACCATTCCTCGCATCAATAAAACCACCATGGGAGGTAGATCCTTCTCCTACCTCGCAGCTAAAACCTGGAACTCACTCCCCACCCACCTACGTCTCACACAGAACCACCTAGCATTCAGAAAGCAACTTAAAACCTGGATATTCGACAAGTAACTCCCTTCCCCTCCTCAAGCGCCTTGAGACCCTCTGGGTATGTAGCGCGCTATATAAATTTCTGACTTGACTTTACTTTTCCATTAAGCATTATGGGGCAGATTTACAAGCCCCTTGCGCCTCTTTTACGCCGCCGTTGCATCACTTTTGTGATTACAACGTGACGATTCTGGGAGATGCGTCACGTTGTAAAGCCCTGCACCGAAGTAGGCGTTCCTGCGCGGGGGGGTTCCGATGCAGGAATGTTTCCCAAAAGTGGCAGAGTGAAATCTACAAGATGTTCCTCAGTCATTTTTGAGCCCATGCTGCATCAAAACCCTGCACCTGTTTGAAGCAGGCGTAAGGTTTGATGCAACATTGTACAGATAGGGCCCCCCAGAGCATTGCTGGAGCTGCATTGCGCTTGAGTCGCAACACCAGCAATGCGCCGCCTTTACGGCACAGCTGCATGACGCATCTGTGCCATTTTTGCCTCATGGTGCGCCGCATTGTAAATGCGGCGCATCCATAGTGGCGGAGCCACAGCACACAACAAGTGGCGCAATCCTTCTGATATGCAAGGATGTGCCACTTATTGTAAATCTGCCCCAATATAGTTGAGTTCAGGGTGTCGTAGGCCTAGTATGAACAGGGCTGAAGAGAAAGGCAGGGGGAAGCCTAGTATGTCTCGTGGGGCTTTATCTATGTCCTTCCAGAAGGGTTGTAAATATAAACATTCCCATCAAATGTGTAGAAAAGAGCCCCACTGGAAGCATTGTCTCCAGCGCATAGAGCTGGCTGCCCTTTCCCACTTGCTTTAATAAGACCACCTGGGAGTTACTTTCTGTCCCGTAAACTTGCTTATAATTTGGATATTATGCCTTTTTGGTGCATGAGGAGTGCCAGCAGTTTTTAAAAACTGTTTTACGTTGTGTTGCTTCCATTTTATTACATAATGTCTTTAAAAAATTGGCAGTTTTTGTAAAGTATATGGTGAATTAGTCTTCCAGAATGTGGCACTTGAGTGTCTGTTTCACTTTATGATGAGAAACTTCCTATATATCTTAAGAGATTGGGGGCCATATTACCAAGCAATAGCGATAATTATCGCTATTGCTTGGTTAGAGACAAAAATTTACCGCAGCGCTGCGGCGATTTTTACCGCAAATAAACCTTGGTATTACCAAGGTTTAACGCAAATGCGGTAAAAATCGCCGCAAAGCATGAACATCGCTGAAAAGTCAGCGATATTCATGCATTAGCGAGCTAATGCTCTTAGCCATGTTATCCACCTCCCATTGGATAACATGGCTAAGAACTGCTCAGGGCAGGTGTTAGCTTTTGGAGATATTCCCGCTTAGCGCGAATATCTCCAAAAGTTGGTAATAGGAGATAGCGATGTTAGCGACTGTTTTCAGTCTCTAACATCTTGGCACGCCCACTTTGCATCTCATTAGTGATAAATATCACTGACATGCAAAGTGGGGCCCAAGATGGTCGCTATCTCCTACTAGCTGTCGCTAACTGGTGTTAGCGGCAGCTAGGTAATAGGGAGATAATTTTATCTCAGCTTTCTTGGCTTTTAAAGCTAAAAAAGCGGAGATAAACCCCCTTGATAATATGCCCCTGAGTTATGAATGGAACTTGGAAAACTATTTTGATCCCCTAATGAGAAACTAATATATGTATAATGAAATTTGTATGACCGGCATACTAATTTTGCATTTATAACCATTGATAACTATTTTTCATTTTTTATCAAATGCTTGCTACTGAGACTTTAACTGGATGTGGTTTTTTAGAGGTTCAACAGTAGGCCGTGACAAGAAGATGGAGCACCAAAGTCAATAGTACCAATTATCATGACATTGATACTAGAGAAACAGTGATTATTTGAGGTTAGCAGGAGAACTTATCCAGTGGCAGTATTTTCTAATTCGGTCTTTAAAAGTGAAAACCAAAAAAAATGGGAAAGTGTTGTGTTCTGTACACATTGAAATATATGAAAACATTTCTCTCATGTTGAACATTTTTGTGTTTTATCATATGAATGACTCAGTAACTGGGATAGTCAGAGATATAAATCTCCAGGTTCAGTGACAACATACCATAATTATGGCAAAAAACAATTCCTTTATGTCAGTGTCTGCAATAAGGCATTTGCCTTTTAAAGAATCTCCCGTCATCATTCTTTCTTTCCAAAGTAAATGTTGTAATACATCAAATTTATTTTAAATGCAATCAGCAAAATGGAGGAAATTGATGAATTCTAAAAAATATGTTTTGGTGTTAGGTGAAATCCATTTCTTACTGCTTCCGTCCAAGTTTGAAGACAAAGAAAATGTCTCTGCACTTTAAAGTGTATAAAATGTTTTACTTTTGAACAGCAGCGAAACAAAATAAATGGTGATTTATCGTTTTGTCAATAAAATAAGTCAGTTTAAAATGAAATTTAATAAGCAGAAATTTCAAGGGGTTGAGCAGTGGTATTTGATTGTGAGTACCTGTTCCAGTACTATGTGTATGTGAATGGTTGATAGTTGGGTATTTAAAGTAATAACACCCAGTGACCACTAGGCATATTCACCTCTAAAATATGAAATATTTTGCAAAGCACTACACTAAACGTACTACCTGTGGACCATTTGCTATTAGATTTGTAGATTTTCCCTGTGAAACATGTCTTAAAGGCATACCAACTGGACTCGAGAGAAAACGCTTGGATACACAATTCAACATCCTTGCATACCAATAAAGGGAACATCACTGGCAATGCCACCTGATTAATGCATATCTCAAGATATCTTAGGACTGCATTGATTCCACATTCCAAATGATGCTTTCTGAAAATCCAGCGGTGCCAGTGGTGCAGTCACTAAACAAGAAATCTTTTACTACTTGAAAAGGGAAAAGCTGAAACATTGTAGTGGAAATACATGTTTACTGTTTGGTAAGTCCATATGTTTGAGTCACTTCTTTCTTTAATATTATATTTCTTTGTTACTCATTTTGGATCCAGTTTTTGCACTGGGTGGCTGTTCGCTACTATTGGCCCTTCATGTCTATCTATCTATCTATCTATCTATCTATCTATCTATCTATCTATCTATCTATCTATCTATCTATCTATCTATCTATCTATCTATCTATCTATCTATCTATCTATCTATCTATCTATCTATCTATCTATCATATGATTTATGTTTCTAATGCACCCAATAAAGAGGTTCAGCTTCTGTTTTAGATGAATTGAGAGTAGTGTTCAGGGATGCACATCAGGAAATTATTGTATCCTATAAGTTTGAATGCTAATAGGTTACATTGCATACCTGTGAAACTACATAAATCATTTTGAATTCTTGAACATGTGAACTTCATTTTGAACCCCAACAGGTGATTTCCTCAGTCTTACTATACAATTAAACTGCACCTCTGGCAGTCCAGTAAACCCTGTGAAGCAAACAAAGTAATAAGCAGTCTCAATGTAACCACAGACAGCCAAATTCAGAAATGGAGCTCAACATATGAAATTAGTAATCTAAAAATGAGTTACATTCCCCATGTAATTTGTAAAAGGTGCAAATAAACCCAGCCACATAGGAAAGCAATCCTGTGATAATGTCCATACCTCTGCAAATGTAAGTGAAAGAAGAGGAGCTTAACTTTTGAAAAAGGGATATAACTAAAAATCCTGGCATATGGTGGGCTACCTTTCAAGAAACCCATTCTTCCCATTGCTTGTTAAGGAGAAATATTATCTCTTGAGAGAGGTTGGTAAATCAGCATCCACTTCACTTATACCAGTCTTCAATGCGGCCCTGGACCCACTAGTGGCTCTTGAGAATGAGTTCCACCTCCTGTATGAGCTGTTTGTAACAGCTGAAGAAAAGGAGATGACCTCCATGTCAAAACACTTAAAAGCATTTATTCTACAGGTGTCTTCATAAACTCAACCAGTACATCGCATCACCCAGCTATTCCAACAATGCTGCTGCTCCAACCATCCTCCCGAACTCCCTTTTCCCAAGCATTCCACGTTCCATGCCAAACCTCCAACCTCAAACCTCCAACCCAACACTGAAGTCCTGATTACGACTTGGCTGGAGTGTTAACTCTGGGCAGGACACCAAAATGGCTGATCATGTCTGCCTCAGTGTTCATACTAAAGTATACAAAGAGGGATGGATGGAATGATTGAATTAATCTCAGACACTGGCAATTAACTACTCAGGGCCATATTTCAGTCCTTTGCTAATTTGCACACCATGTCATCTCAGTTTGGAACGAGCTATATGCAAATCAGTCTTGACCCTTAGTTAAATTAAGCTAAAGTATGTTTGAGCATGGCCTAAAATTTCTAACAATCCAGATTCCATAATGGGTGGCAATATTCCCTCAATCTTTTTTCCTCTGAATGCTGTAGTCAAGGGTATGTGCGCCAAGAACCCAACTGCACGCGTGGGTGCAGCAACAAATATCAAGTGTGCAGATTGTGTTAGAATTCATGTTAATGGCAGCGCCAGACATGTGCTGCAATTCACATTAATACTTTCTCAGAGGCACACAATATGCCCGCACAGGAACCGGCCTTAGCGCTTGTGGCAGCAAGTACCTCAACGACAGCATGACCTTCTACATGCCCACCCGCCAGCTACGATCGACCGGCCACGCACTCGCCACCGTACCACACATCCGCAGAGCCACCGCGGGAGGAAGATCCTTCTCCTACCTGGCAGCCAAGACGTGGAACTCCCTCCCCACCCACCTTCGGCGAACCCAAGACCATCTCGCCTTCAGGAAGCAGCTCAAGACCTGGCTGTTCAAGCAGTAACTTTCCCCTCCCCCAGCGCCTTGAGACCCTCCCAGGTGAGTAGTGCACTATCCAAATGACGTGATTGATTGATTGATTGATTGTGCGACAATGTTTGTTGGCGCCCCCCACCCAATAACCACCTCTGCCAGTGATTCCCTAACTATTACCCTTCAACAGTTCCCCTCAAGTCTCCATTACTACAATCTCAGAGATGCATTTATTTATATTTATTGAGCCACTCATACCAGTGTAGGGAGTAATTTACATTAAACACGCATTAAACAGAGACAATCAATCATAGGTATTAAATTAGTGTATAAATGTTACATATGACAGAGGACTGCAAGGTGTAGGTGTCGCATGTCATTCATACTGGTAGGCAGTATAGTTTAAGCGTGCTTTGTCTAGAGAAGAACAAACTTGGATATAAAATGTAACACCATGGTTAGGGTTTCTCTTTAAACCTCAATAAATTAAGTGCTATCTTTGGCAATGTTTTCTGATTTCAGTTTAGCATCATCACTGTTTATGTGCCTTAAAAATACTGCAGTGCATGTTGGAAGTACAGGGCCTAGGATGCAGGTAAAAGAGTGCAGATCCAGCATGAAGAAACAATAATCATTTGGTGATATTTTTCAAGCAACATCAAGTAGGAGTTGTTTTCAAGCACAAAACAGAGGCTTTATTCAAGGATCGGTGTAGAACAGTTTGCCTTTTCAATAACTCCCTAATCCAGAGCCATGAGATATCCCACCAGGAGCCAGAGGCTCGGGCAGTGGCGAATAGAGTCAGGGCTGGCTTTAGCACTGGTGGCTCCTGGTGTGACAATGTTTGTTGGCACCCCGCAGCGACCACCTTCACCACAGATTCTATCACTACCCCCCTTTAACAGTGACCCTCATGTCTCCATAACCACTCACTCACTGAGTTGCATTTAATTAGGTTTACAGCGCCGCTCATACTAATGCAGGGTGTCAGAGTACTTTACATCACACACACATTACACAGAGACAATCAATCACACATGAGTATATCAGTGTACAGAAAGTATTACATCAGACAGAGGAATACAAGGTGTAGGAGTCATGTCATCCATACTGGTGGACAGTATAGTTTAAGAGTGCTTGGTCTGGGAAAGCAAAAACTCAGAATTCTAAACATAACACCATAGTTGGGGGTACATTTAATAATATGATAGCTGCGTTCATATGCCTTTCCACGGCAGCATTTCCGCCCTGGAAAGGCATACGGTGTTGTCTTCGGGGGCCCGTTGCGGGCCCCCAGGGGTGAAGTGGGGGTGGGGGGTGCACATGGGGGGTACCTATGGTACCCCCCCGCCTTTGCGTGCACGAAGCGGCAGGCACCACGCAGTGCCTGCAGCTTCGTGCATGCAAAGGTAAACATGTTTTTTTTAACATTGCGGTGTGTGCTGCTTCAAGCAGTCCACGTGATTTCGTTTTTGTAGTTCTTTCTTTTATGTGCTGCTGTTCTTAAATTTCCATGTACAGGAAATCTCAAAATTGAGCTTTATTTCCAAATATTCATATATATCCAATGAAAGCACAAACTTGTAGCCAACACGTGTTTCGTCTAATGGTATTTCAACCAGCGACTTCATCAGGGCTGCAAAAAAAGGGGGAAGCAATACTCTCATGATTATTACTTTTATGTGCTTCCTGTATCTACTGTTCCATCACTACGGTGAATATTAGTATCATTGCAAATAACCATTGCCCAAGTGCTACATACTATGCTACCCCTTAAGTGGTAGGATAGTGCTCAAAGTTAAAAGTCCAAGAAGTGACATCCTATACCAGTGTGAATGAGGCACAGCAAGGTATAAGAAGTAGATTAAATCTATATGAGGCGAAGAGAACTAGTATTAGTGTCTATCATAAGTGGGTATTTTATATGGCCAAGTGATGTTTTATTAGTTTCACTGTAGAGGGTCAACTGTCCATAGAGTACATAAAAACTTACCCTGACATTATTCCAGGTAAGTCTACCAAACCAGATGCTGTATATCCTTAGTTTCAAATAACTAGAAAAACGTAAACATCATATCAATATTAACAATATTAACAATTAACCTATGTTTAACAATTAACCTATGTTGAACAATTAACCTATGCTAATCTGCATTAGCAAGTTGTGACTGCAAGCAGGGGTCTTATACAAGGTATCTAGTGACAACCATGTAAATTTCACACTGCTCAGCCAATATAAACCATGTATGTACATATGTTCAGTGTAGGTTTCAGGTAATTTCTGGAATATAATTCAGTGTATAAACAAATAGGTCCCTCCCTATTATTAAGGTATGTTAATAATTAAAATAATATGAAAAAAAGTTTAAAAAACATACGCACAATGGCAATGCCATGTTGTATGTCTCCCACCTTGCATTACCTCTCTTGTTAGAGCTGACATATTACGCCATCTCAACTACACACAAAAATTGTGGCAATGTCACCCAACCTTGAGTAGGGCTTGTTTAATGTTGGCAAACTCCAGCAAAACATACATTGATCTGTCCCAACAACAACAATGAACAACTGCAAGAGCCACTGTTACCAGGATATCCTTCTTTTTATCAAACAATCCACAGAGTAGAAACACAAGCATAACACAGGCTTAAATGTTATGGAAATAATAAACAAGACTAGTGATAAACAATAGAAAGGTTGTTACATAGATAAAAACAAAACTTAATCTACCTCATGAGAATCGATGTCAAAAAGTAAAAAAATGTATTACAAACCAAAGGATTACACTTTCCTATTTAAAAAAAAGTTGGTTAGCAATAACAAAAAAAAATCTACAATTAATTTATACGACTTGCCCAGCCAACGTGTCTTGAGCATGGAAAATATGGAGCATGTTTGCTTTGCTTGTCTTTTATGCAGATATGATGGCACTAAATAGTGAAACAGCATGCCCTAATCCTAAATATCCACCTATACCTCTACTCAGTCGCTTCAAAAACAAACTCAATTATCAGAGTCACATCGATATGTAAGATTTTTCTCAAAATCATTCTTGCTTTTTGTTTCATAAGTACTTCTGGCACTGGGGAATAGTTAAGCTCCTGTTCTTCGACATGATTGCAGCAAGGACAGTAAACATAAACAAGCATTTGCAATGCAATAGGTTTCACATTCACATGAGTTTGAGCTATTGGCATTGTAAATGACAATGTGCACTACTGTGAAAATGTCTGTATAGTAATCAATTTTGACATAATTTAAACAGTATTCATCCCAAAAGTACATCAATGTACACAATCAAATGAATGACACAAATGCAATTCAACTTAAGTTTGTTATTTGCTCAGTTCACAAATTATTATACATGACCCAATTAGGTATTCACATTTGATGTCACATGATCAAACGATAAGGGTTGCTTTTTATATACATAATACCTGTTCGGTTATCGCATTATGTGTTCAACACCAAAGCATTTACAAATAGCCCGATGCATTTTGGGACATCAGTCCCTTCCTCGGGGGCCACTGAAATTAAAACAAACACGTATTTCATTTCAGATGGAAATCCATAACAAAATAACATGAGTTTAAGCTACCAAATAGCAAGAACCCGGACCAGGGTGCCAATCTGTTTATTGAGTAGGCGCATACCTTAATCCCCACACCCATGTGGTCGAAAGATAGAAAACACAAATTGACAAAAAACACCAATGAAAGGTGGAAAATGAAATACACAAAAACTGGTACAGATGGCAGCAAAGTTCAAGGAGGAAAATAAATGATCAAGGGAGTGCTCCAAAAAACCTCAAGCAGAACCCGAAAAGATAAATAAACTGGGCGCGGGCCACCGAGTGGCGCTGCGCCCAAAAGTACCTGAATGCTGCACGAGTATGATAATGTGCTGTAAAAATAAACCACGCAAGCACTGAGTACACGAATGCCAACAGATACACAATACATAGAAAAAAGTACACAAAACTCCAATCATACCTGTCGATGTCACCAATGCAGACACAACGAAAAACTGCTGAAATCTAAAAAATACTGAAAAAAAATAGATACCGATAGTACTGAGTACCTGCCATCTCACTGCTCTCTATTGCACTATGCCGTATGAAATAAAAGACTCTTACCAACAGTGTGCTTGGGGGTCCCTGAAACACGAAGCAAATTCCAAAACGAGGCAGTATGGAAGTCTGTGAAAAATAAAAAATTACATTACTACAACTGACATGAAACCGGTCCGTACTCCTGCCGATGAATGTACCGAGAGAAACCTACCAAAAGGTCCCGGACGAGCAATCTCTTCTAACCAATGCTGCAACCAAACTGTTTACCGAGCACCGGTGTCGCAGAGATTCAAAAAGCGTACACGGGGCCTGTCATGTGACCGATGCGTCGGAATAGAAAGAGGACAGCCGCGGCTGCCCCTAGAGACAAGACTACTACGCTAAGTGCTGGATAAAATAACTAAGGGAATTGTGCCAAACCTGTGAAACAGGACGAAAAAATTGGAAAAAACTGTATAATCTGAGCAGCAAAGAAAAAAACGGAAGCCCATGAAAATAAACAACTGAACGTGCAACAGAAAATGAATCTTAAAGAAAAAATAAATATACAGTGAACCCACAAAGAAGTGACGTGCAAGACATGATATGTGTAACTAGACATTACTCTATGTTGATACTCAGTTTCAGAATAAGTATGCTATTGGTTGACTGAGTGACGCATGTAAATGTGTGAAAAGAGCAGGGAAAAGATTCAGGAGTGTAAGATAGATACTGGCTCTTCAAGTTGCCACAATTATTTACAAAAAGCAATTCAAATCTAATTTGTCATTCAGACCGTCTGGTATCATGGTCTGAATTTTACGTGTCCAGAAAACTTCTCTCTGTGAGAGCTTTTTGCTATTGTCCAAGCCCTCCTTTGTGATCACTTTTTCTATTACTACGAATCTAATTTGAGCAATATTGTGACCTTGTTCCAACCAATGAACTACTAAATTGGAATAAAAATTTTTGTTCCTGATCATACTTTTGTGTTCTCCTATAAGAATTTTCACTTTTCTTTCAGTTTTAGCGACGTACATCAAGCCGCATGGACATTTAATACCATAGATGACATTCATGGTGTTGCAATCTGATGTGTGGTTAATATTGAATCTTTCTCCAGTTTTGGGATGAGTTATGTGCTTTTGTTGCATGACATTGTTGCAATTTACACAATTGTAACACTTCCTCATGCCCATGTGATTAAATGTTGAAGTTTGGGAGAGGCACGCGGCGGCGGCGACAAGATGGCCGTACCCTAAGGACGCTCCGCGGACTCAACGGTGGTTTTGACTTGAAGGGGCTGCTTCCCGCCCGTCTCTATGCCCGAAACTAGTGCAATAAAGGTTGGAAACCACCGGGAGTGAGGAGTTTTTCAACTTTTATGCTTTACCTCAGCTCTGCCGGCTGTAACGACCGCCATTTTGCAAGCTCCTGCTACACTGCGCAATGCTGTTTCTCCTCATACTGCAGCTGTAACAAACTTCCAATTTGCTTTTTCTTCACTCCCCCTTGTAATTGGAGCAAATAATAATGGCATTTTTTATCTCAATCACGCTTGGAGGACATTATGGATGAACTTCGTCCATTTATGAAAGACACAACTACTATTTTACATAGAATTGAGGAAAAATGGTCTGGTTTGGATGAAAGATTATCTGATGTTGAGCAGAAGGTGAGCAATGCTCAAGATGTCATTGCGAAGGTTGAGTCCCTCACAAAGGAAGTACATCAACTTAAAATGACCACAGAGGTTTTGGAAAATAGAAATAGACGCAATAATCTAAGAATTGATGGTATTCCTGAAGGGTCTGAGGCAGCTGATATGATTTCTTTCTTAAAAACCCAAGTCCTACAACTCGTTGGTCTCCCAAAAACTGCTGACTTCAATATTCAAAGATCACACAGATTAGGTCCTCATAATTCATCCTCTAATGCCAAACCAAGAGGTATCATTTCCTACTTCTTACTCTACTCTGACCTAATGTCTATCCTCGCTGCAGCTAAACAACACAAACAACTGTTATGGTTTGGTCCTAAAATATTTTTTAGCCAGGATGTGTCCAAACCCACTGCCAACAGACTCAAGGAGTTTTTGGATATTCGTCTAGCCTTACGATCTATGAATGCACGCTATGGTCTCATCCACCCATGTTTCTTCAAAGTGACTTATAAAGACAGACCATTCTCCTTCGAGGATCCTGCGGATTTGCGGAAGTTTATTCATACTCATTGAGAAGAACAGATGGACTTAGGCAAACGTTAACTGTTTTGCTTTTTCAGTCTAACATGATTTTTTTCCCCTTGTCTTTGTCTTTCTCAAGGATATTGCTGCTCTGAATTAATGTTATTTGTTATTGGTCTCATTACGGATAGTTTTTTATTTTTCAGGTCCCCCATGTGTGTTAGTAGAAGATCCTTTCCTCTACCATTCGTTTGTCTGTCTCTGTTTGACGTTACCCTTAGCTGTCTCTCCCTAGATTCTTGTAAGTTTTTGTTTTACCTTGACCATTGCTCCTTTTGTCTCTGTTCATTTTATCTCATCCCTTCCTTCTTGATTTTTTGATGCATATCGTTGTTTCCCGGTCGGATGTCCTCCCGATGGTGTGGCCGTCTTGGTTCCTTTTCTCCGCCCCCCTCCCCTCATGATAATGTTACTTGTTCTCTTTTTACTATCTTTTATGACTGAAGCCTCTCGGCTTTTTGTCATCTCCACTTTCCTATTTTCTTTGAGAGCTAAGGCCCCCTTTTTTCTTTTTCTTTCTATAGTTCTTTTTTCTCTGTTTTCCTCCTTCTCTCTTTTTATTCTTGTTGTCCCCTATTCTCTTCTTCTATTGTCCTTCTCTTTCTCATTTTTTTGTACCTTCTCACTTTGTACGGGCAATACGTTCTGCTTCCTCTTCTTCTCTACGCTTTTTATGTCCTTCTTTGTTTCTAGCTTCACAGTTTCACGTTTACGTCTATTTATGTATCTTAATTGTACTTCCTTGGTTCTTATCTTTGTGCACAGTATTTAAATGAAAGGTGTGCGTGTGATATCCTGGAATGTTAAAGGTATATGTAACCCGTTCAAGAAACAGCGTGTTTTGTCTCATCTTGCAAGATTACAATGTCATATTGCATTTTTACAAGAGACTCACCTCAAGTTAAAGGACCTATCGTCTTTACGTAAACAATGGGTTGATGAGGTTTTTTGTCCTCCAGCTGTTGATAATAAGAATGGAGTTGTTATATTATTTCAGAAGTCTTTATCTGTTCAGTTACAAAATGAGTTTACAGATGATAATGGTAGATGGCTGTTTTTAAATGCTATTGTTAACAATACCACCCTCTCCTTGTGCAATGTCTATGGTCCGAATGGAATTGATCCCCAATTCTGCAATGATTTCTCTACCCTTTTATTTTTTATGCTGTGTTGATTTTACTCTGGGAGGTTACTGTAATCAACTTATGGATACCTTCCTAGATCGCAAATCACAAACTAAATATGTCCTAACAAGATGCAAAAATCCTTTAACAAAGCAATCTCCAATAGAGGCCTGGTAGACTCCTGGAGAGTTTCCCATCCGGATACTCTAGAATTCACCTTTTTTTCCCCAGTACACCAATCACAATCCTGCATTGACTATATTTTTCTCACCCAACACGCACTCCAGTTCTTGACAAATGTGGAGATAGGTTCCATTCATATTTCTGACCAGTCATCTTAGATATGGACTTTCCGTCACACTCTCCCACATCACGTCGCTGGCGCTTTAACAATTCTCTTCTCTTAGATCCAACATTTTTTGAACAATTTACTCTTTTTATAGATGACTTCTTTCTACGTAACCTTAACTCTACCCTCATTTTCACTCAATTTGGGATGCCTTTAAAGCCGTTGCTAGAGGCTTTATAATAGATTTTGTCGCTAGGACAAAGAAAAATACTATCTTAGAATTGTCTCGTATTCTTAAGCAAATTAAGGAGTTGGAGCATCAATACTTCACTTCCAATTTTCCTGATACCCTCTCTTCTCTCATCAAAGCTAAAATGCAATTTAATAAGCATACTTGGGATTCGGCTTGTAATTAACTTCTTAAATTTAATCCGAAAATGTTTGGTGGACGTAACAAAGCGGGTAAATCATTGGCTAATTACTTTAAAATTAAGAAACAGAAGTCCCACTTTACCACTATTACTGATTGTGCTGGTAATCGGCAGTCTGCTGACGACAAAATTATAGACTGCTTCGTCCAATTTTATACTTCTCTTTATACTCCAGAATCTATTCCCTCCTCTACTCAAATCGACTAATTTTTTGATTCCATTCCACATTCTTCCTCAGCCTCTACAGATCTTACATCCTTGGATACTCCTATTACAGAATCAGAGATTGTTAAAGCCCTTAATCTTCTTCCCAAAGATAAAACTCTGGGTCCTGATGGCTTTACAGTTCGGTTCTATCTTCAGTTCAAGAAATCTTTAATACCCCATTTATCTTCCCTTATACATTCTTTTCTCTATGAAGGGAAGTCACGTGGAACTTTTACTCAAGCAATGCTATGTCTTATTCCCAAAAAAGACAAAGACCCCTCCCTCTGTAAAAATTATAGGCTCATTTCCTTGATTAATACTGATTGCAAAATTGTTGCCAAAATACTAGCCGTCCGTATTAATGCTGTTATTCCTGATCTTATCAACATATATCAATCTGGGTTCGTTAAGGGTAGCTCCATAACTGACAATTCACGTACTTTTCTTAACATTATCCACCTTGCTTCCAAACTTGATTCTCCTGTTGCTGCCATTACTTTGGATGCAGAAAAAGCATTTGATAGGGTTAGCTAGGATTTTATGTTTGGAGCTCTAAGGTGGCGTGGATTCAGTCCCGCTTTTATTAAATATGTACAATTACTTTATTCCAATCCCTCCACATCCATTTGGGCTAATGGTTGTCAATACAAATATTTCCTGTTACACTGAGGTACTAGGCAAGGTTGACCCCTCTCTCCTCTTCTTTTCATTCTCGTGCTAGAACCTTTCCTTGAAAAAATTAAAGTTCATCCTTGTATACTGGTCTCCAATTTAAAGATATAGATAACAAGTTGACTGCTTATGCAGACAATATTTTACTTTATATTTCCAACCCCTCTACTTCGTTGCCGGATCTTTTTTCCCTGATTCAAGAATACTCCTCAGTGTCTGGTTATAAACTAAATATTGATAAGTCTGAAGTCTTGCACCTAAACAAATATTGTCTCCCTCATATGTTTCAAGGTTCTGGTTTTGATTGAAACTCTAAAAATATCAAATGTGTACTTATACTATATACTAATTCTATCAGATACACTATTAAAATTAATCATGCGGATATTCTTAAAAAACTTAATGCTTCTATAGATAGTTGGTCCCCGTTATTCCTGTCCTGGTGGGGTAGACTTTCCACTATTAAGATGATGCTCCTCCCCATTATTAATTTTTACCTTTCTATGATCCCAGTTTTTCTTACGCTTTATTTTTTTCATACTATTAATAGTTCTTTAACTAAATTCCTGTGGAATAATCACAAAGCTAGAATTTCTCTCACTCGCCTACAGCAACCTAAACATCTCGGTGGTGTAAATTTCCTGAATTCAATAAATATCATTCAGCTTTTACTCTTAAGCAAATTTGGCCCTTTCTGACAGACTCTCCTACTCCCCCTTTGACTGCCTGGAGTGTCCTTGAGCATTCTCAACTTCTACCCTTTTCATTTCTTACTGCTACCCGCTTGACTCAACCTCCCAAACGTTTCTCTACTCCCATTTTTAATCATTCCAAAGCTCTTTCTCGTAAATTATTTAGGTCCTTTCCCTCTCATGAAGACCTTCTCTCTTTAACTCGAATATGGTACAATAATTCCTTGAAGATCAAAAACAAAGCGCTTTTCTGGAAGGAATGGATCGACAAAGGTGTCATTACTCTCGTACAGCTGATGATCAATGACTTGCCAAAAGACTTTTCAGATCTTCGAGTGTAATTTAACCTCTCAGATACTCACTCTTCTCAAAACCCCTGCTCCACACATCTCTTCTTCAACTCTTTTCTCCGGTTCCTTCTCCGTCTACTCCTGCTCCCTCCCTTCCTTCTTCTCCTGATTTCTCTACTCCGACTAAAGCTTCTGCTAATTACAAGCTTCTCCTTCACCCTCCAGTTAACAGGTCTAAACTACCAGTTGAAACACTCTGGGAAAAAGATTTGACCCAAGAATTCCCAATTCCACTTTGGGACTCTATTTGGACTTAATTACGGGGCATATTACCAACAACTAGCGATAATTTTTGTCTCTAACTTGTTTAGAGACAAAAATTATCACCGCACATCGGCGATTTTTATCGCAGATAAACCTTGCTATTAGCAAGGTTTATCGCAAATGCGATAAAAAACGGCCGCAATGCATGAATATCGCTGAAAAGTCAGCGATATTCATGCATTATCGAGCAAATGCTCTTAGCCATGTTATCCACCTCCCATTGGATAACATGGCTAAGAACTGCTCAGGGCAGGTGTTAGCTTTTGGAGATATTCGCACTTAGCACGAATATCTACAAAAGTTGGTAATAGGAGATAGAGATGTTAGGAACTGTTTCCAGTCGCTAACATCTTGGCACGCCCACTTTGCATGTCATTAGTGATAAATATCACTGACATGCAAAGCGGGGCCCAAGATGGTCGCTATCTCCTATTAGCTGTCGCTAACTGGTGTTAGCGACAGCTTGGTAATAGGGAGATAATTTTATCTCCGCTTTCTTGGCTTTTAAAGCCAAAAAAGCGGAGATAAACCCCCTTGATAATATGCCCCTACATTCCTCTTCCCGCTCTGCTAGCACTACACAGACTTTATTCTTTTTTTATAACAGACTCTTTTTTACCCCCACTGATCTGCATAGATTTAGGTTGTTGGAGTCTAAAAAATGTTGGTCATGTTCATCTGAGGAAGGTGATTTTCTTCATATGTTTTTTTATTGTCCTGCAGTTAAGTCTTTATGGTCTCATGTTTGGTCCAAACTGAATACTATCCTCTCTATGCATGTCCCATTTGACATTATACACATATTTCTAGGAGGTGCTTCACCACTTTGGTCTGTTTCAAATATTACTCGTCAATTTATGGATTTGTTTATAGCCATTACCTTAAAAATTGTAACCACTAATTGGAAGGACACTTCCAAAATTTCACACTTAGCTTGGTGGAATCTGTTATGTCACCATCACAGATTTGATCGTTCCTTTGCTACCTCTGTGCCCTTAATGATTAAGAGAGATCTTTTATGGTCTCCTTTCACAAACTTTCTTTCCTCCTTCTCTCCCTGACTCTTTTTTTCTTCTATCCTATTTCCTATACTTATTCATATACTCATATCACTTTTTCTTTTTCTCTCTACTATTACTCTCTCATTTACATCCTACATAACGCTGTAGTACTTTTTTCTTTCTTCCCTCCTTTTTCTTTTTTCTCCTTTCTCCATCCTCTTTTCCCTCTCCACTAAACAAAAAATGTGTTAAAAGCTTTTTCTCTAATGTATAGTTTTACTTTTCTTTTGGACTATTTTGCAACTTCCCTGTTTTATTCCTGTTACTATATTCACTTGTAACGTTTTTGCTCTTGTATGATGTTATACTATGTTCATTATCTCTTCAATAAAGCTTTCTAAACTAAAAAAAAAAAATGTTGAAGTTGATTTTTTAGTGGATAAAAGTTCCTTTAGGTTTTGACTGCGAATGTACACGAATAGCGGCTGTTGTTCAAAGGAAAGCCCGAAGTCCGGTTCTCGGGATAGCAATTCCCATCTCTTCAAAATGATCTTCTTGATATTCTGTGACTTCGTAGAATAGTTGGACACAAACACTTTTCGGTTGGTGGGTGTTTTTTGTTTGATGGTGAGAAGTGTATTCCTTTCCATCTTAGAGATCCTGTTTTCTGCATGAAGAACAATAGTAGGCGGATATCCTCGTTGTACGAATCTGTTCTGAATCCTGGATAATTCTTCTTCAAATTGCTCAGTGGTAGATGATATTCTTTTAGATCGAATCATAAATGAATATGGCAAATTTTGAAAGAGTTTGGGATGATGAAAACTTGTGAATAATGAAGTATTATTGTGATCCGTTGGTTTGATGAACACCCTGGTATTGGTAGTAGTGCCTTTTTTTCCAACATCACATCCAGAAATGGTAGGCTAGTGGAACTGATGTTAAAAGTGAATTGTATGCGGTTGTTTCTAGTGTTCAGAATTTGAATTTGCTTATGTAAAGATTCTTCTGCGTCCGTCCAAATAAGAAAAATATTGTCAATGTAGCGACGACACATTTTCAAGCGGCCACTCCACTCAGGATTGTTCAAGATGTATTTGTCTTCGAATGATGCCATATAAATATTGGCATATGTGGGTGCTCCCCTAAAGCCCATCGATGTACTGCATATTTGCAGAAATTAGTCTTCTTTGTAGTGGAAGTAGCTGTGCTGTAAACAAAATTCCAACAGCTCCATCAAGAACACCTTGTGTGCTCGAATTTCTGGTTGATTTAATAGGGCCCATTCTGTAGCTTCCAAACCTTCCTGTAGAGGTATAGATGTGTACAAAGAAGTCACATCAATGGTGCAAAGCAAAAATTCCGGGATGTTAGATAAGTCAATCTGATTCAGTTGGTTAAAGAAATCCGTAGTGTCCCTTGTGTGTGATTTCCAGTTGCAAACGATGGGTTGAAGAAAGTGATCAATATACTTCCCTAAAGGTTTAGACAATGACCCGCACCCAGACACGATCGGCCTGAATGGGGGATCTGTGCAGTGCCCGACTTCGGGATTTCATTTGAACAACAGCCGCTATTCGCGTACACTCGCAGTCAAAACCTAAAGGAACTTTTATCTACTAAATATTCAACTTCAACATTTAATCACATGGGCATGAGGAAGTGTTACAATTGTGTAAATTGCAACAATGTCATGCAACAAAAGCACATAACTCATCAATCTTAACCACACATCAGATTGCAACACCATGAATGTCATCTATGGTATTAAATGTCTGTGCGGCTTGATGTACGTCGGTAAAACTGAATGAAAAGTGAAAATTCGTATAGGAGAACACAAAAGTATGATCAGGAACAAAAATTTGAATTCCAAGTTTGCAGTTTATTGGTTGGAACAAGGTCACAATATTGCTCAAATAAGATTTGTAGTAATAGAAAAAGTGATCACAAAGGAGGGCTTGGACAACAGCAAAAAGCTCTCACAGAGAGAAGTTTTCTGGACACGTAAATTACAGACTATGATGCCAGACAGACTGAACGACAAATTACATTTAAGTTGCTTTTTGTAAATAATTGTGGCACCTTGAATCTTTCCCCTGCTCCTTTCACACATTTACATGCGTCACTCATTCCACTAATAGCAAACTGATTCTAAAACTGAGTATCAACATAGAGTAATGTGTAGTTACACATATCCTGTCTTGCACATCACTTCTTTGTGGGTTCACTGTATATTTATTTTTTCTTTGTGATTCATTTTCTGCCGCACGTTCTGGGGTTTATTTTCATGGGCTTCCTTTTTTTTCCTTGCTGCTCGGATTATACAGCTTTTTCTACTTTTTCGTCCTGTTTCACAGGTTTGGCACAAATTTCCTTCGTTACTTTGGCTAAGGTGGTGGAAGAAGCTGGTCTATTCAATGTATTCATACGCGGATGACTCGCAGTTGATTTTCTCCCTTACATCTGAGAACATGGATGCCCCCTCCACACTCAAATTAGGTTTAATTAAAATAGCAGGTTGGATGCAGGACAACTTTCTCCAATTAAACAGGGAAAAAACAGAAGTTATTATATTAGGCAAAAACAAAAGCCTGTGGGGCCCCCAACATTGGCCAAATGAGATGGGCATTCTTCCTGTCCCAGTCCCACAAGCGCGCAATCTAGGTGTCATCATTGATGACTCTCTTAAGATGCACAAGCAAGCTGAAAAAACCGCAACTACGAGCTTTGCCATTTTAAAATGGCTGAAAAAGATATGCTGGATGTTGCCCGAGCCAACAAAGAAAACCTTAGTCAATGCCTTGATCACCTCAAGGATTGACTACATGAATGTCCTTTATTCAGGCTCAAATAAAGCAACCACCCATAAACTACAGGTAATTCAAAATTCAGCGGCCAGACTGATATGCAATATTCCTAGATACACCTCTACTACCCAATATCTTCGGGACCTTCATTGGCTGAAGGTTGAAAACCGAATCAAATTGAAAGCACTCTGTTTTATGCACAAAATTAATTCTGCTAAATCCCAGAAATATCTTCTTTCGCTTGCCCACCCATATCTTCCACCTCGATCCCTCCATTCCTCTACACTAAGAAAGTTTGTTATCCCCAAAATTAAGTTATCCCGCATGGGAGGCAAATCCAAGGGCCCGTGCTATGGAACTCCTTGCCTTTCTCAGTACGCAATGAAGATAACTATTTTAAATTCCGTAAAGTCTTAAAAACCTGGCTATTTAACATCTAGGCACTCGTCTCTATGCACCTCATTCACACATTCTCACAAATCTCGCGCCGGGAAACCCTTTGTGGGTAGCTGTTGCGTGTAACAAATGCAATAATAATAATAATAATTAATGGTGGTATTGGTATTGCTATTGGTTCTGGTATTGGTATTGGTGGTGGTATTGGTATTGTTGGGGTGGTATTGGTGGTGGCAATAGTGGTATTGGTTGTATTGGTGGTGGTGGTATTGGTAATGGTGGTGGTATTAGTGGTGATACTGGTATTGATGGTGCAATTGCTATTGGTGGTAGTGGTAGTATTGGTGGTAGTATTGGTGGTGGTGGGGTATTGGTGGTGGTTGTATTGGTGTTGGTATTGGTGCTGGTGGTATTGGTGCTGGTGATATTGGTGGTGGTGGTATTGGTGGTGGTATTGGTGGAGGTATTGGTATTGGTACTGGTGGTGGTGGTAGTGGTATTGGTGGTGGTATTGGTGGTGGCGGTATTGGTGGTGATATTGGTGCTGGTGGTGTTGGTATTGGTGGTGGTGGTGGTGGTGGTATTGGTGGTGGTTGTGGCATTGATGGTGGTAGTATTGGTGTTTGTGGTATTGGTGGTGGTGGTATTGGTGGTGGTGATATTGGTGGTGGTGAAGTTGGGGGTGGTGGTGGTATTGGTGGTGGCATTAATGTTATTAATTGTGGTATTAGTGGTGTTATTGGTGTTGATATTTGTGGTGGTGGTGGATTTGGTGGTGGTGGTATTGGTGGTGATGGTGGTATTGGGGGTGGTGGTATTGTTGTTGGTGGGGGTATTGGTGGTGGTGGTATTGGTGGTGCTATTGGTGGTGCTATTGGAGGTGGTGGTATTGGAGGTGGTGGTATTGGTGGTGGTACTGTTATTGATGGTGGTATTGGTGATATCGGATTGTGGTGGTATTGCTGGTGATGGTGGTGGTATTGGTAGTGGTATTGATCGTGGTGAAGTTGGTGGTATTGATGGTGGTTCTGGTATTAGTGGTGGTGGTATTGGTGGTGGTGGTATTGGTGGTGGAGGTATTGGTAGTGGTACTGGTGGTGGTGGTGGTGGTAGTATTGGTAGTGGTGGTATTGGTGGTGATGGTACTGGTAGTGGTGGTGGTATTGCTGGTAGCATTGTTGGTGGTGGTATTAGTGGTGCTGGTATTTTGTGGTGATAGTGGTATTAGGGATAGTGGTATTGATGGTGGTCCTGGCGTTGATATTATTGATGGTGGTGGTATTTCTGGTGGTGGTATTAGTAGTGGTGGTGCTATTGGTTGTGGTATTTTGTTGTAATGGTGGTGGTATTCATGGTGGTGGTATTGGTAGTGCTATTGGTGGTGGTATTGGTGATGGTATTGGTGGTGTTGGTATTGATGGTGGTATTGGTGGTGGTATTGGTGATGGTATTGGTGGTGTTGGTATTGATGGTGGTATTGGGGGTGGTGTTATTGGTGGTGATATTGGTATTAGCAGTGGTATTGGTGTTGGTTTTGGTGGTGGTTGTGATATTGGTGGTGGTGGTGGCATTGGTGGTGGTGGTGTTATTGGCAGTATTGGTGGGGGTGGTGGTACTAGTGGTAGTATTGGTGGTGGTGGAGGTGCTGGTATTGATGGTGGTTGTGGTGGTGGTATTGGTAGTATTGGCGGTGGTGGTAATGGTGGTGGAGGTGGTATTGGTGGCTCGTGGTATTGGTGGTGGTGGTGGTATCGGCAGAGGTGGTGCTATTGGTGGAGGGGGTGGTGTTGGTGGTGGGGGGATTGGTGGTGGGGATGGTATTGGTATTGGTGGAGGTGGCATTGATGGTGGTGGTGGCATTGGTGGTATTGCTGGTGGTGGTGGTATTAGTGGTGTTGGTATTGGGTGGTATTGGTGGTGGTGGTGATATTGGTGGTGGTGGTGGTATTGGTTGTGGTGGTATTGCTGGTGATATTAGTTGTGGTGGTATTAGTGGTGGTGGTAGTGGTGGTATTGGTGGTGGTGGTATTGGTGGTTGTGGGATTGGTGGTGGTATTGGTGGTGGGATTGGTGGTGGTATTAGTGGTGGTGGTGGTTTTGGTGGTGGCATTTTGTGGTATTGGGGTGGTGGTGGTATTAGTGGTATTATTGGTGGTGGTATTGGTGCATTGGTAGTATTGGTGCTGTTGGTATTGGTGGTGGTATTGATGGTGGTTCTGGTGGTGGTATTGGTGGTGGTATTAGTGGTGGTATTGGCGGTGGTGGTATCGGTGGTGGTTGTGGTCATGGTGGTAGTGGTAGTGGAAGTGCTGGTGGCGGTGGTGGTATCGGCAGTGGTGGTGGTATTGGTGGTAGTATTGGCAGTGTTGGTATTGGTGGTGGCGTATTGTGGTGGTGCTAGTGGTGGTGGTGGTATTGGTATTGGTGGTGGTGGTATTGGTGGTGGTGGTTGTATTGGTGGTGGTGGTGGTATAGGTGGTGGTATTGTTAGTAGTGGTGGTATTGGTGGTGGTATTGTTGGTGGTGTCATTGGTGGTGGTGTGGGTGGCTGTGGTGGTAGTGGTGGTGGTATTGGTGGTGGTGGTGGTATTGGTGGTGGAATTTGTGATGGTATTGGTGGTGGTGGTGGTTGTATTGCTAGTGGTATTGGTGGTGGTATTAGTGGTGGTGGTAGTGGTGGTATTGGTGGGGGTGGTGGTATTGGTGGTGGTGAGATTGGGGGTGGTATTGGTGGTGGTATTGGAGGTGGTGGTATTGGTGGTGGTATTAGTGGTGGTGGTGGTTTTGGTGGTGAAATATTGTGGTATGGGTGGTGGTGGTGGTGGTATCGGTGGTGTTGGTATTGATGGAGGTATTGGTGGTGGTTGTATTAGTGGTGGTGATATTTGTGGTGGTGTTATTAGTGGTAATATTGGCATTAACGTTGGTATTGGTGGTGGTATTGGTGGTGGTGGTATTGGTGGTTCGTGGTATTGGTGGTGGTGGTGGTATCGGCAGTGGTGGTGCTATTGGTGGTGGTATTGGTAGTGGTGGTTTTGGTGGTGGTGGGATTGGTGGTGGTATTGGTTGTGGTGGTATTAGTGGTGGTGGTAGTGGTGGTATTGGTGGTGGTGGTATTGGTGGTTGTGGGATTGGTGGTGGTATTGGTGGTGGTGGGATTTGTGGTGGTGGTATTAGTGGTGGTGGTGGTTTTGGTGGTGGCATTTTGTGGTATTGGGGTGGTGGTGGTATTAGTGGTATTATTGGTGGTGGTCTTGGTGCATTGGTAGTATTGGTGCTGTTGGTATTGGTGGTGGTATTGATGGTGGTTCTGGTGGCGGTATTGGTGGTGGTATTAGTGGTGGTATTGGCGGTGGTGGTATCGGTGGTGGTTGTGGTCATGGTGGTAGTGGTAGTGCTGGTGGTGGTGGTATCGGCAGTGGTGGTGGTATTGGTGGTAGTATTGGCAGTGTTGGTATTGGTGGTGGTGTATTGTGGTGGTGGTGGTGCTAGTGGTGGTGGTGGTATTGGTATTGGTGGTGGTGGTATTGGTGGTGGTGGTCGTATTGGCGGTTTGGTGGTGGTGGTATTGCTAAGGGTTGTATTGGTGGTGGTGGTGGTATAGGTGGTGGTGGGATATTGGTGGTGGTATTGTTAGTAGTGGTGGTATTGGTGGTGGTATTGTTGGTGGTGTCATTGGTGGTGGTGTGGGTGGCTGTGGTGGTATTGGTGGTGGTGGTGGTATTGGTGGTGGTGGTGGTATTGGTGGTGGAATTTGTGATGGTATTGGTGGTGGTGGTGGTTGTTGTATTGCTAGTGATATTGGTGGTGGTGGTATTAGTGGTGGTGGTAGTGGTGGTATTGGTGGGGGTGGTGGTATTGGTGGTGGTGGGATTGGGGGTGGTATTGGTGGTGGTATTGGAGGTGGTGGTATTGGTGGTGGTATTAGTGGTGGTGGTGGTTTTGGTGGTGAAATATTGTGGTATGGGTGGTGGTGGTGGTATTGGTGGTGTTGGTATTGATGGTGGTATTGGTGGTGGTTGTATTAGTGGTGGTGATATTGGTGGTGGTGTTATTAGTGGTAATATTGGCATTAACGTTGGTATTGGTGGTGGTATTGGTGGTGGTGGTATTGGTGGTTCGTGGTATTGGTGGTGGTGGTGGTATCGGCAGTGGTGGTGCTATTGGTGGTGGTATTGATAGTGGTGGTTTTGGTGGTGGTGGGATTGGTGGTGGTGGTATTGGTGGTTGTGGTAATTTTTAGTATTGGTGCTGTTGGTATTAGTGGTGGTGGCAGTAATGGTGGTTCTTGTGGTGGTATTGGTGGTGGAGGTATTGGTGGTGTATTGGTGGTGGTCATGGTGGTGGTGGTATTGGTGGAGGTATTAATGGTGGTGGTGGTATTGGTGGTAGTATTGGCAGTGTTGGTGGTGGTGGTGGTGTATTGGTGGTGGTGGTGTTAGTGGTGGTGGTGGTATTGGTATTGGCAGTGGTGGTATTGGTGGTGGTGGTGGTATTGGCGGTTTTGGTGGTGTTGGTGGTGGTGGTATTGGTGAGGGTTGTATTGGTGGTGGTGGTATTGATGGAGGTATTGGTGGTGGTGGGATTGGTGGTGCTGGTATTGGAGGTATTGGTGGTGGTGGGATTGGTGGAGGTGTTGATGGTTTGGGTATTGTGGTGGTGGTGTTATTAGTTTTATTGGTGATGGTGGTGGTGGCATTGGTATTGTTGGTGGTTGTGGTGGTATTGGTAATATTGGTGCTGTTGGTATTGGTGGTGGTGGTCTTGATGGTGGTTCTGGTGGTGGCATTCGTGGTGGAGGTATTGATGGTGGTATTGGCTGTGGTGGTATTGGTGGTGGTGGTCAAGGTGGTGGTGGTATTGGTGGAGGTATTGGTGGTGGTGGTGTTATTGGAATTGGTGGTGGAGGTATTGATGGTAGCATTGGCAGTGTTGGTATTGGTGGTGGTGGTGGTATTGGTGGTGGTTGTATTGGTGGTGGTGGTGGTACTGGCGGTTTTGGTGGTGTTGGTGGTATTGGTGAGGGTTGTATTGGTGGTGGTGGTGGTATTGGTGGAGGTATTGGTGGTGGTGTTATTGGTATTGGTGGTGGTGGTATTGGTAGTGCTGGTATTGGTGGTGGTGGGATTGGTGGCGGTGGTGGCATTGATGGTGGCGGTATTGGTGGTGGTGCTATTGGTATTGGTGATAGTATTGGGATTGGTGGTGGTGGTACTGGTATTGGTGGTGGTGTTACTGCTATTGGTATATCTACCCAAACAAACCCTTTTTGGCAACATTTTAAATAGTGGGGGTAAAAACGTAATGTTGTAACCTATTTTATGCAGTTTGCATGCAGCTCTTTGATGACAGTTCATAGCAGTCTCTGTTCTAAATTAGGGTTGTATCCTATGAACTGCAGTCACAAAAGGATATCTGGGTTAAAAGTGGTAATCCACTAAGCTATCCACATAAAATACAGATCTGTGATCTGCATTGCACCCGTTCTTTGCAGCAGGCATAATAACTATGCGCTACTACATGGCAAATCAAAACTGACACTAGGCAAAACTCTCTCTCTAGCCGAAACATTAATCACAAGAGTTATCTTGATATTTTTATTGCTACCTGAAAGCTGAATGCACCAGGAACTCTGCAGTAGGTGTTTTTTAAATCGTAAGTTATTGCTAAACAAGGCACCCCCCTGAGGTTAGCGCCCCACTCCCCAGGTCAGCCACATTTTTCGCACTTTGCTAAAGCAAGCCCTGTAGCAGTACTAATGCATCTATGTATTAAGGGTCTGTCTAATCCTTCAGTTTATTTCTCATGGCTCAGCCCTGTGCCATAAAGTTACCTCAATCTAAAAGGTATCAGAAAGGAGAGAGTTTCATAAATGTTACTCTGTAATACATAGGGCAAACAACGAATATAGCCCCAGGAGGAACATGGATTGACCACATCATGTGACACAAAAACTCTAATGACACAGAAGTCCTCTACAGCTGCTACACAAATCCCTAAGCACAAACATAATGTGACTTTCTAGTCCTATAAAATACTGCACTTTGCCGAAATGATGCCCCCCGGTGGCAAGTGAAGGCTGGTACCTAGGACCAGAGCAGTTGTAGAGTGACCCTAAATTGTTCATTCTACTGAGGCAGCGGAAGGTCTCAGTCTATCCTTCAGCATTCCAAAAGAGGTGCCAAAATATGCCTGTTACCCTCAAAAGGAGTCTTCAACTTTGATGCAGCAATTGTTTCCCATAGGAAATGTCCAGTAGACTTGGGTTCACTTCCAAATTGAGCTTTGAAGCATAGACAGCAATCTAGGATTCTCCTGTCATCCTGGTCAAGCAACAGCATGAAAGAGAGGGAGGGAGAATCCTCAGGGAGTCAGCCCCACATGGTTTCTCTCTGAGCCTCAAGCATGATAGAAGGGACTTACTGTGAGCTTAGCAAAATGAAGGTTGACTATTGTATCTTTTTGTGCATTGACAAATAACAGCTGTCATCACATTAAACAGCTTCTAAGCACTGCAGCCACTGCAGTACACTGGCCATTGACTTCTTTCAATTTCATTTAATCGCGAGGTTTCAGATTCCGTCATTCAACAGTGCGCCCTGGCCTTCGAATTCTTTAATATACCTTTTTTCATGAAGTTCTTATGTGTCCTTCTTTTCATCTTGGATTGGCTAATCATTCATTTTCCAGACACTCATGGTCACTGTCCCTTCCTTTTCTCCTGCTAGGCTGCGCCTCTCTTTTTAATAGGGCTGTGTTGCAGCGGCAATAGGTCACATCATTAATCTAGGTGCTACAAGCGCCTCCAATTGTAGTGAACGCTGCAAAAAATGCCTAAGCAAAACAGACATTATGCCTATGTGTTGTGTTCCCGAGGGTCCGCCCCGAGGTCCGGAGGGACGGACAAGTTGGTCATGTGACCGCCCTATAATAAAAAGAGGTCGAGCACGTGAGAGGGCGTTCAGAGACACGCGCCGACCGACCAAGCAACTTTATTCCCAGTGTATGGCTGAGTTTATTCTAGGGCCACGTGCTAGGCCTAGTCAGGGTTAGATGCCCCTTTGAGCATAGATCATCCGACACAACACCTATGGAGTGCTTCCTCTAATCCTAAAAACTGCATTTCTTCGGTTTTTTTGCATTTATTAGTTGTGGCCCCTCAGTGGTACCCCTGCGTTAATTCACCTTAAGGGAGCACTGTGCCTGGTGATCTCGAACTCCTTGTTATTTAAGCGCTTAGATGCTCTTCCATGCATTAAGGTTCTGTGTGCCTGTCAATGTTTCAGAGTCATACATGCAACAAGGTTCTATTTATCAAGGCTTTGTTTGAGCCCTATCTTATTCGAGGGAATCTGTCCCGTCTATCATATGTATATATTATAGCATGCATTCAGGTGTAGAAGCTGTGTACAGAGGCATGAGCTGAGATAATGTGTGCATTTCACATCTGCGCAGTTGTTGCAGACCTCGAAGCATAGGCTCCTCCCAGAGTTAAATGCAGCTGAGAGATTGCACACAGACTTGACCTAAGGAGTGGCTGCTCCTTGTTTTAGGATTAACCAATTGGGGTCCTGGATACTGACAGCTCCTCCTCTGGTGTTACCAGGTTGAAAGTTGAGGGTATCACGAGAGGGCAGAAAGAACTTTGGTGTGATTCTTTCTGACATCTGTGACTCTGACCACGCACAATAAAGGCAGCAGACGCAGTCTATTCAACGATTAGCATCAGATGTGAGATAATGGACAACACTGCATCCTTCTCACATGCTAACACCAGAGACGGGGGTCAGATTCAAAACAAACAGGATATCCTGTTTGATTCCTAGCATGAGTGGAAGAGAAAATGTGGATTACAGCACCTTGCTCGACCTGGACCTTGCTCGACCTGGACCTTGCTTGACCTGGCCTCCTTGGCGTGCTATTCCCCCGGACTATTTGCCTGCACTCCTCTATTATTTTGCTGAATCCATGTCCGTTGGCATAGGGACTATGGGGCATATTATCAAGGGGGTTTATCTCCGCTTTTTTGGCTTTAAAAGCCAAGAAGGCGGAGATAAAATTATCTCCCTATTACCTAGCTGCCGCTAACACCAGTTAGCGACAGCTAGTAGGAGATAGCGACCATCTTGGGCCCCACTTTGCATGTCAGTGATATTTATCACTAATGAGATGCAAAGTGGGCGTGCCAAGATGTTAGCGACTGAAAACAGTCTCTAACATCGCTATCTCCTATTATCAACTTTTGGAGATATTCGCGCTAAGCGGGAATATCTCCAAAAGCTAACACCTGCCCTGAGCAGTTCTTAGCCATGTTATCCAATGGGAGGTGGATAACATGGCTAAGAGCATTAGCTCGGTAATGCATGAATATCGCTGACTTTTCAGCGATATTCATGCATTTCGGCCGTTTTTTATCGCATTTGCGATAAACCTTGCTGATAGCAAGGTTTATCTGCGATAAAAATCGCCAATGTGCGGCGATAATTTTTGTCTCTAAACAAGTTAGAGACAAAAATTATCGCTAGTTGTTGGTAATATGCCCCTATGTGCCCTTTACCACTTCTTACAAGGGGTAAAGTGCTTGAGCCCTCTCCCCTAAACATGGCAAAATTTGTATATATCTAATTGCCACATTAAATTTACTTATACATCACTAAGAAATAGTACTACGTGTACTTGGGTCTGTAAATTAAAGTGGGCTCCAGTACCCTATGTGCCGCCCACTAAAGTGGCACTCTGAAACATGCCTCAGGCCTGCCACTGTAGCCTGTAGTGCAGCTTTAAGTTGTCATTTCAAAATGGCAAAATAAAGCTTTTGTGTGGCCTAAATCTTCATTTTTTAAAACTTATAAATCAGCCAAAGACAGGCCCTAAAGGCTCATAGGTTAGGGTGCATGGCATTCAAACAGTAGGACATTGTAAAAAGTAGGACATGTGTAGTGTTACGAGTCCTGACAGTAAAAAAACTCTTCAAGTCGTTTTCCAGTGTAGCAAAGTTATCTCTCCCATAGACTAATACTGGGTTACCTCATGGCACTTATTAATTAACAAACTCAGATTGAGAACAGTTAAAGAAATACTTCTTCCACTCATTTGAATTGTAGTTTAAAATCCTCCTTAATTGTAAAGTCAGATTTTAAGTTACTATTATAAAAAGAAAGTTTATATTTTTCTGCCTAAACCTAATTTGCCTTTCGGTCAGTGCTCAAGGTCACATGACTATGATCTCCCCTGTGGTGTGCTGTGTATTCCTTCCAGACCTGGGGAGAAAAGGGGCCTTGATTGTGGGGCAAGGCTTTTTTCTCCTGAGTAGGACGATGTGGGAGTTGTACTTAGCCCTTCCTTAGCTCCAGAGGGTACCCGTAACCTGAGAGCTGCACCCACCCCCTACCTGACTTCTATGGCTAACTGCCCTGCCACTCACAGATACTGGTCACACCTAGGCCTTCCTGTCTTTTACTCCCTACACAGATTGGAACCCAACCCAGGGAAGGGGGAAAATCCACAAAGGGTGCATCCCCACCCACAGGCTGGTACTAGGTATAATAATGGCACCCTCAGAACCTCTCATCAGGACCCTCCTGGATTTGTTTTGAAGATTCAGAGAAAGGACTGCCTGTTTGAGGAAAAATGACTGGACCTGCTTGCCTTGAGCTCCAAATTCCGAGAAGTGACTCCAAGGGTCAGTTGTCAGAGGCCTGCAACTGCCCAGCTGATGAGTGACAACTAAACCTGCCTGATCCCTGCTGATGACCTCTTCTGGAGTGAGTCCTGATCCTCAAGAGGTGCCCCTAGGTCTTGGTTGGTCCTGGATTGTACTACTCCTGCTTCAAAACCGAGCTACGGTTCAACACCTTCATACCGCAACTTTCATTCCGCATACCTTCAGTCCGCATACCATTATAACGAAAGTACCATCAGTCCGCAAAATTTTAAAACGCATGCCATTATATCTTATATGCTTTTACCACGCTTGCTTTTACAACGAAATTCGTTGTAAAAGCATGAATGGTAAAAGCATATGTTTTTAATATTTAAGTGTAAGGTAAGTATATGGTTTTAGTTTGGTGGTGTTGGGGTATATGTTTTAGGGGTTCAAGAGTATTTTAAGGGTGTGTTTAGGGGTGTTGGGGTATATGTTTTAGGGGTACAGGGGTATTTTTAGAGTTCAGGGATAGGTTTGGGGTTTGGGGTACAGGGGTATTTTTAGGGTTCAGGGAAAGGTTTGAGTTTTGGGGTACATGGGTATTTTTAGGGTTCAGGGCTAGGTTTGGGTTTTGGGGTACAGGGGTATTGTTAGGGTTCAGGGATAGGTTTGGGTTCTGGGGTACAGGGGTATATTTAGGGTTCAAGGATCGGTTTGGATTTTGGGGTACAGGGGTATTTTTAGGATTCAGGGATAGTTTGGGGTACAGGGGTATTTTTAGGGTTTAGGGATAGGTTTAGGTTTTGGGGTACAGGGTTTTTTAAGGGACCAGGGATAATTTGGGGTTTTGGGGTACAGGGTGTTTTTAGGGTTCAGGGATAGGTTTGGGTTTTGGGGTACAGGGGTATTTTTAGGGTTCAGGGCTAGGTTTGGGTTTTGGGGTACAGGGGTATTTTTAGGGTTCAGGGATAGGTTTGGGTTTTGGGGTATGGGTATTTTTAGGGGTTAGGGCTAAGTTTGGATTTTGGGGTACAGGGGTATTTTTAGGGTTCAGGGCTAGGTTTGGGGTTTGGGGTTCAGGGGTATTTTTAGGGTGTAGGGCTATGTTTGGGTTTTGGGGTACAGGGGTATTTTTAGGGTTCAGGGCTAGGCTTGGGTTTTGGGGTACAGGGGTATTTTAGGGTTCAGGGGTAGGTTTGGGTTTTGGGATACAGGGGTATTTTTAGGGTTCAGGGAAAGGTTTGAGTTTTGGGGTACAGGGGTATTTTTAGGGTTCAGGGCTAGGTTTGGGTTTTGGGGTAAAGGGGTATTTTTAGGGTTCAGGGATAGGTTTGGGTTCTGGGGTACAGGGGTATTTTTAGGGTTCAGGGAAAGGTTTGAGTTTTGGGGTACAGGGGTATTTTTAGGATTCAGGGCTAGGTTTGGGTTTTGGGGTACAGGGGTATTTTTAGGTTTCAGGGATAGGTTTGGGTTCTGGGGTACAGGGGTATTTTTAGGGTTCAGGGATAGGTTTGGGTTTTGGGGTACAGGGGTATTTTTAGGATTCAGGGATAGTTTGGGGTACAGGGGTATTTTTAGGGTTTAGGGATAGGTTTGGGTTTTGGGGTACAGGTTTTTTTTTTAAGGGACCAGGGATAGTTTTGGGTTTTGGGGTACAGGGTGTTTTAGGGTTCAGGGATAGGTTTGGGTTTTGGGGTACAGGGGTATTTTTAGGGTTCAGGGCTAGGTTTGGGTTTTGGGGTACAGGGGTATTTTTAGGGTTCAGGGATAGGTTTGGGTTTTGGGGTATGGGTATTTTTAGGGTTTAGGGCTAAGTTTGGATTAGGGGGTACTGGGGACCTGCACCAATGTGTCAGATACCTAATAAGTGTGCGGTCTCTGCCGTCACAACCTACCCCCACGCGCCTGGTCAGGGCACCAGTCGCTCTGATGCCCTGACCAGGCGCGTGGTTCAGGTCCCACGGGAGTAGACTGCGAGGCGCCTTAGGGAGTCACTTAGGGTCTCCATACAATAGCAGGACCTGCTGGCCTGCCTTCTTATTGACCTCCAGGAATAAGGTTGTATTTCACTTTTCTGTTCACTGTGTAGTACTGAGCACCTAGGTCCTGAAGAATTGCCATTAAGGCAAGAAACATGTTGACCTGACCTGAGGGTCGTAGATGTCCTGCTGAGAACATTCCCAGCACATATCTCCCCTCACACTAGTTTTAACCAAGGGTGTCAGCCACGCCAATAAAGCTCACTGTGGACTGACCAACCTTTTTTAATCCACCACCACTTCACAACTACACTTTCACTCGCCCTCTCACCCACTTGCACCATATGGCCAGAACAAAAGATCTCCAATAAAGAGCCCCTTTACGGGTGCCCGTCAGACATTGCAGCGCCAGTCTGACGAGGAACAGAACCCATATGATGAAGCATGACATCTAGCTTGCTAGGTGTGTGAGGGTTTTAGTTCCAAAAAGGGAAATGCCCTTTTCCCTTTTACCTTCCCTTACGCTGCACGCACTCTTATCTTTCACATTCTCTTCGGGGAACTTTGTACCCCTCTTGTGTTACTAGTCTCCCGGACCTGTACACTGGACCCCGGTAAATATCGTCCGCTCTCGGTTCCCCCTTTTTTGTTGATATAACATACTGAGACCCCCAACACTGCCAAGAAGCTTTGGAAATGTAAAATGTCCCGCTATAATAAAACACACAACCTGGGACCAGATGTACGACCCTTTTTTGTGGCCGCAAACGAGAGAACCTCCTGTTTGCGGCCTCGAAAAAGGGTAATAGCATGTACCAATGCGAGTCACTGACTCGCAAAATAGCATTTGCAACTCTCGCTGTTAGGAAAAGGCGTCCCTTCCTAATAGCGAGTCAACATGCTACGTATTAATGTTTTACGGGCGCATTTGCGGCCGCAAAACACTCGCAGTTAACCACCTACTTCAAGTAGGTGGTAAACCACTGCGAGAATGTGGGAAAATATTTCAGGCCCAGAGACCACTGTCTGCCCTTAAAAATATGAAACTGAAAAGTTTCATTTTTCTTTTTTGAATGCAGCCTGTTTTCCTTTAAGGAAAACGGGCTACATTTAAAAAAAAAGCTGCTGTAATAAAAAAGCAGTCACAGACATGGTGGTCTGTTGACCCCAGCAGGCTACCATCCCTGTGAATGCTAGCCATTCCTAAAGTAGTCGCAAATTGCACCTGCCTCATTCATAATAATGAAGCATGCAATTTGAGACCCCATTAGGAATCGCAAACAGTGTCTGTGACACTATTGTGCATTCCAAATAGAGAGTCGCAAATTGTGAGTTGCAAATGCGATGCAATTTGCGACTCGCTAATTGGCGGGTCGTACATCTGGCCCTAAGCCCTTTAAAATGTAAATTATTACATAGAATGAATATGGGTGACAGTACAACATATTTCATTATGGTAACTATCCATATCCAAGCCTGGGTAGAGAATACATATTTGGATATCCACTGCACATCCCTCTTCATTCTAGATATTAATTTCTCCACAAGTTAATGTCCAAATCTTGACAGTAGGTCTGGTAGAAGTGATTATGTGGCATCTTTGAAAGGGTACAGGGAGGTCCGAATGACTATTTGATCTTATTAACCACCCTTCCACTAGTAGTCTAAAAACACCCACAAATGTGCTGCTATCACTGTGAGAAGTTGGCCTGATATATGATGTTCACTAGTTCTAGTGACCACCTTGTATCAGTCCAAACAACCCTTATGATGATTGGTTGTAAGTCAACCTTATAGACCAGCTATCCTAGGTGTAGCGTGGACAAAGCAGTCTTAGGCTAAACTCTGTAAAGGCATGTGAAGCAAGCTGTTTTACCATATACACTCTCCTTGAATACCAAATGAAAGGACACCACACAGATATATATTGAAAATATATATATATATATTTATTTACTACAAGTATCCCCTATACTCTTTATGAGCACAGAAGCAAATGCGTTAAAACAAAACAGTGTTTAAATATACAAAAGTTGCACAATATGGATAGGCCCTGGTGGCCATTAAAACCATATACTAAAATAGTGGTATAAGTACCACGAATAGAAAAGGGAGAAGGCCTAGGGCCTTGGGAATCGCAGGGGCTACGAGGAGCTAACAACTGTTAGTGACTAGGAGGCCCACGGGATGCGTGTGCAGTGCTGTGAGTTACACGCGGGCGCCCATAGACTTTCAATGGGTGCGTAAAAAGTACAAAGTTACTGCAAAGGGAACCTTCCGGACAACCTAGAACCTAGCAACTTGGAACATAGACTCTAGAGGTGTATTGCTACACAGGAGCACCGGAGTGCCAGGGTTACCTCACCCACAGGACGCACGTGCGTATGTCTCAAAGTGTGTCGGGGTTCTTCGTGCTGTTCTATGGAGCCTGGAGAGGAAGATGCTGCAGGCGGGTCGTCGTGGAGAGTTCTGGTGGATCCAAGGGTGGATCTGAAGAAGTGAAGACCTGAAAGCAGAGGGGACGATGTTCAAAGTCACTAGCCAGTGACTACCGTGGAACCAGGATGGAACCAGGCGATGTCGGGTGCCAACAGGTGAAGAAGTGAAGATTGTCTCTGCAACCACGTGGACATGAAGAGGTCAGTGAGATCCAGGAGTCGATCACGAGCTATCCCACAAAGGCTCTAGCTGATGGCGGTGTCGGCTTCTTGATTGGAGCAAACAGGCCTTGCCTAATGCAAGCCACGCAGGAAACGATGCAAGCTTCTTACTCTGACCAGCAAGGTCAGAGGGGCTGCTCCTTTTTACAGGAGCAAGGGCCAGTCTAGAGCAACCAGACCAGTGGTGTAGATTTCAAATTTCGTCGCCAAGATGGCCACTAGCCAATGGACCAGTGACCAGGATGACGCGTCAAGTGGCAAAATGCAAAAGGGCCCCACGCAGATCTCGTGGATGCAGGAGGGCTCACCTTCGGTGCAATTACTGCTCGGTGGTGAGGCTTCTCAAACCCCAAAGCACAGTGTGGAGGATACCTCGGGTGCTGCGCAGTCAGCTTCTCAAGGATCTTCCAAGAGGGCCGGTCCCACGTCTCTCGGTGCCTCCACGGGTCTCCTCTTTTCAGGGACTGTGGATCGGGCTCTGACATGTCTGGGAATCCAGGTCTTGTCAGGCTCTGGGCTCGGGCTCCAGCAGGAGGCGGCAGCAAAGCAGACGTCGAGTTGCTGGGTGGTGCCTGTGTTCACAGGGTGGTCACTCCTTGGCCACAAGGGAGATTCTCTACAGTCTTCTGTGCAGCAGAATGTCGAAGTCCAGTTTTCTTCCTAGTTGCAAGTCGAGTTCAGGATGATCTGAAGTCTATGGACACAGCTCCTACTCTTAAACCAAATCTATGGGCCGAATCACCTGCTAGGTCCCTCCTCTGGGTGGGACCAGGAAGGGGGGTTACACTCTCTTTCCTTTGTCCAGTTTCACACCAGGACTGGGGCTGGAAAGCCCCAGCTCCGGTTTGAACTGGCATATGCACAGGGACACCTTGTGTGCCCCAGGCATGTCTCAATCTATTCAGCCCTCCCTAACCCACTACACAAAATCCTGTCTGGGGTGGTGCGAGCACCTCCCCTGACAGGAAACCCTTTGTCCAGGCCTCCCAAGCTGGAAGAACTCCCAGCAGCAGGAGGTCAGACTCGTGTCTGTGGTGGCAGCATCCATTTTGTGATGCTGAGGCTCATGTTTAACTGTACCCGGGTTTCAGGTTAGGTACATGTCGTGTCCCTCTAGAAGGGTGGAATGCTACCCCCGTTGCCAGAATTGGCGAGGGGGTAGTATTCCAATTTGTATGACACCTTACTCGACATGTTTTGATAAAGCCAAACCAAAGATAGCATTTAACCGTGAGGTTCATAATGCACTTAAGAGTATATGGTATGGCAATATCATGAAGCAGCTAAAGGACGTGGTTCCGAAAACTGCAGACAGGCTCAGCTCATGCCAGAGCACCATCTCACATGAAACCAAGCACTCTGCCTCCAGGATTGTCAAGGCCTACCATAGGAGTGACTTATAGGTTACCATGTGTCCATATATGTTAGATATAGATATACTATATCTAAGTAAGAGATGATTACACCAATTTACCACAGCTGAGTGAACAGCCAGTTGTGTCAAATAGCTAGGCCAGGCCAGGGGTGGCACAATACATGCTGCAGCCCCTGGTAGGCCTGGGTTACACCTAGGCCCTGGGTACCTAGAGTACCACTGTTACAGGGGCCTATAAGGTGAACCAATTACAATTGGTAATGCACCTAGAGTGCATTGGTATTAATTTAGAGAGAGAACAGCAGGCTGTGGGTCTGATTAGCAGACCCACAGCCACATTAAATCAGAAACCAGTGAAGCAAAAAGCAAAAATTTGGGGTGACCATAGGATAGCAGACCCTACTCTCCTACAATCACCTGTTGGTATGCATGCTAGATTAGACACAGCGACTCGGGTTGCCTTTCACATTCTTTGGAAGCCATGAATAAAATACAAAAACAGGGAGTGCGATAGAAAGGTGGCAGAGGCAGATGGCAATTTATGTTATTTTTATCACTCACATTAATTCCTTACATGAAAAATGACAAGCATGTATTTTTATTTCCGGGGTGACTATTATTGACAAATCTGGTTTAATTTTGATGTGTCTAAAGACAATTTGCTACCTGCAACTGCATTTACCTCTCTTATATGTTTATTTAAATCCAACTCAATCTCATAATGATTTACCTTAACATATTTTAATATGGCCTGTATCATCCTCTCTATTTAGTACATTTTACCTCATTTGTCTTGCAAGAAAGATGTAAGCTCATAAGGTGAAAATTTGCATTTGAAGGATGTATAGATTACCTTATTTTACAGCTAAAAATGTTAGATACTATTACGGACATGATTTCCCACTCCTGGTATAGATTTTGCACGTGTAATGCTGCCCCTGGATCAAACATTATTAGAGTTACTATTGGTTTATGAATAAAAAATGTCATGATGTTGGATTATGTGAGACATTTATTTTTGCCTTCCTTGCACAAAAGTCTTCTCATTTGCTTTTATGCCATATATTTCACGAGACTGGCCTTTGCTTCAGTAATAGGCTAATTATCTGGATATTTTAAATTCTGTAGCCAGGATGCCCTAATGAAAAGATCATAATGTAAATCTCGCTGCTCTGGGTGTCAGGGGAACACTACTTCTTACCCATTTCTTTTTATACACGTACTATTTATTAAGTATATAAACATAAACTATGCTTGCTAAATGTTTGTCCAAATTACTCTCATATTTCCTGCCAGCATCGGTTTCTTGGGTTCCCTTTCACTAATAAGTTTGGAATTTGCAATATTAATTATTATTTATGGTTTTCTCATCTTAGAATATGGGTTATGAAAAATAATTGCAAAGCTTATTTTGAGCTCAATTGTTTATTTGGGTACATTTTTACCTGGGGAGAGGTTGTCAGTTGAGAAGAGAATTGTCAATAGAGGGGCTACTGCTGTGCCTGATTGAAAGTAAACCAGGGGCCGAATTGTGATGGGCTGTGGTAGCTCACAGTCCAGAGTCGAGATAATGGGGCAGATTTACAATTACTGGCGCATCCCTGCATATCGGCAGGGATTCGCCAGTAATTGTGCGCCGCAGCTCCGCCACTCTGGATGCGCTGCATTTACAATGCGGCGCACCATGGGGCAAAAACGGCACAGATGCGTCACGCATCTGTGCCGTAAAAGTGGCGCATTGCTGGAGTTGCGTCAGAAGCGCAACGCAGCTCCAGAAATGCTCTGGGGGGCCCTATCTCCACAATGCTACGTCAATCCTTACACCTGCGATGGAACGCCTCCTTCTGGCGCAGGGCTTTACAACGTGATGCATCTGGGATATGCGTCACGTTGTAAATATCCCGCACCATGGCGCATCTTTTGCGCCGCCGCTGCATCACAAAAGTGATGCAACGGCAGCGTAAAAGAGGCGCAAGGGGCTTGTAAATATGCCCCCTTGTGTTTATGCACCTGCAATGCCTTAGTGCATGATTTACAAACAACTCAAGTCAAGGAAAAAGAGGAATACCCAGGTCACTGTTTCCGAGCTGTACTGTCTGAAAATAAAGGTCTAATTCAGCGAAATCTCGGGTTAAATAAATTCACTTTATACACTGCAGGCACAGAAATACAGGTGCTCAGATAAGCACCAAGGGGCAGATTTATGTTAACTGGCGCATCCCCAGGGATGTGCCAGTTAACATGCGCCACAGTGCGCCACAGCTCCGCCAGCCATGGTGCGCCGCATTTATAATGCGGCGCACCATGGTGCAAAAACGGCACAGATGCGTGACGCATCTGTGCCGGAAATGTGGCGCATTGCTGGAGTTGCGTCGCAAGCGCGACGCAGCTCCAGCAAGGCTCGGGGGTGCCCCATTTTAACAATGCTGCGTCAAGACCTACGCCTGCTTCAAGCAGGCGCAGGCTTTTCACGCAGCATTGGCTTAAAAGTGACTGAGTGAAATCTCATAGATTTCACTCAGCCACTTTTGCGAGGCGCACCTGCCTCGGAACGCCCACCCTGCGCCGTAACGCCCACAAGCAGCGCAGGGCTTTACAACGTGACGCATCTGCCTAGATGCGTCACGTTGTAAATCGTTCGTAGGGATGCACCACGTTTACGCCGCCTTGCGTGATGCAACAGCGGCGTAAACGTGGCGCAAGGGCCTCATAAATCTGCCCCCAAGTCTGTGGATCCCATCAGGATGGGGCTCCCAGTGCAGGCGCCCACACTGTGCCTCCACCTCTGCTTCTGTACTGAAATTACTTCAGCTGGATATGGGAGGAAGTACTGTGTAGAAACAGACCAGGAAGCAGAACTCCACATGCTGAAAGCTTACGGGTAGTTCTGATCTGTGCATGATTGTGCACACTAGGTGCCCCAGGACTCAGTATAGCCTGGTGCATAGGACGAATTATCCTTCATAAATGGTGTTTCTGGACCTGGGAAGTCTAGTCCACTTTAATCACGCTACATGTTACCTTCCCCTTACTACTCACCGTCTCCTTCTTGTATGCATGTTTCTTAGTATTGTCAGGGTTTTACGTAAGATTGTGTGTATTGCCAATCTGCTGTCGGATTAAAATTGTCTGTGCTATTTTGCGACTGTATCAACCGCGCCTACCCATTTGTTACTAATGAAATGATGTTCCAACAGCGTTACTACTTCCAAAAGTAGAATTACTTCCTGTTTCAGTGTTACCACCATCTCATCTCTTAAAAAAATTGATAGAAATATTTTGCACAACTCACTACATTATAACTAGCAGAGAGAACGCACCACACTTTTGGGTGCTCCACCATGGATACGAGCAGCATTTGCACGCATATCTTGTACCTCCTCTAGGCCCTGCAGACGGTAGGGGTATATTTAGGAAGCGAACAATGGGGCAGATTTACAAGGAAAATGACATTTGGCTGTGCCCCTCTGAGTCACTTTCAAAGCACTAGGGTGTGACCTATTTACAACATTAAGTCGCATCTCTGTGCTTCAACGTGCGCTGGTGCACAAACGCTGCCATGCGCTAGCTCAGGCACTCTTTCACCATGGGTCAAGGATACTTGCGTTGTGGGGAGATTGTTTATGTGCAGGAAGGGACACCTTCCTGTACATAAACAATCACCAGAATAGATTTCCCCTTTTTATGCGTGCTGCAGACTGCAGCACGCATAGAAAGAGGAAAACCACGAGGAGAAATTAATACATTTCTCCTTGTTGCTCCTTCCTACGCCTCCCCTGGGGAGACGTAGCATTCAGACGTATTTCCAGATTTACGATTTCTTGTAAATCTGGAAATGTGTCTGGTTCCACAGCAACAGCTACACTCATGGAATGCCCCTTTCACTCAAAGTGCTGCGTGGAAAGGGGCCATATTTACAAGGACAGGAAAAGTCACGCAAGGTGGTTTTTCCTGTCCTTGTAAATATGTGGTAACAAAACTTCACTAAAAGTGATGCACCGGTGGCGCAAGTGGCTTGTAAATCTGCCCCATAGTTTTTTCAGTGCAATGATTAAATTACCATATAGCTATGCATTCTTTTTCCAGCCTCATGTTAGGAATAGGAACAACCTTTCATTCTACAGCATAATGCTCTCTCTATACACAACAAAATCCTCATTGATTCTCATTTCCTTTGTTGACACATGTCTAGGGCTTAGGTTCTACAGATTTTCCCATTGGTCATCACCAAAGGGAATATCAGGACTTTTTTTCTATTCTTGTCCTCAAAAAGAGAAACCATATATTGAATAATCCTGCATTGCATACTTTGGCTTGGCTTACAACCACAATGCTAATTCCCAATCCCAATTTGCACAACTGAGAGATTGTTTTATTGATATAGTAATCACTATGTACCATCATCTCAGTCTTATTCTCTTATGACTGAAATCTGATGATAGTCAGCCTAACAAGCTTAAAAAGAGGGAGCTATAGATTAAGAAGACACAGAGTCTGACTAGACTGCCCCCGCAAATAGCGGTGGGGTGCCCTCAGTCACGCCATGGGCAGGAGCCAAACTGGTGAGTGCCTCATCTGTTTTGTCATGAAGAGGAGAGGGTCACCAGTGACTTCCTCTGGGGTGTCCGGACAGCATATAAGGCTTCACGAGGCAAGGGATCAGCCTCTTTTTCTCTCCACTATACACAAGCTAGTGTACCTCTGCAAACACCCACCCACCCACTCCCGGTAGAAGGAGGAAGAATTTCTTGCAGCATTTTGTGCAGCAGAAAAAGGCGGGCTACCCACAATTTGTACTGATTTTCTGAACTTACACTTTAGAGGCAGGGGTGTAACACGGGCCCCTGCAGCCCCCGCGGTGCGAGGGGCCCTCACCCTCCAGGGGGGCCCTTCAGCACCGCACTTCTGTTGGGGAGCTCGAGATTGAGTCCGGAGGGGGCCCCTTCACTTACCCTGCAGGGGGCCCCCTCAAGGTTCATTACGCCACTGCTTAGAGGGGTGTTGTTTTGTGTGGGTACTGGGCAGGCAGGAGGTGGGACTGACCTGCTTGTGGTCCTGGACCTTTATTCCGTACACTGGGATGCCTAGATAGGAAAATGTTGGGGGTTTGTCTGGTGACAGGTACCCTGGCAGGGGCGAAGCACTATGCGGTGCCCTGGTGTATGTGGAAATGCAGCTAAGGTATTGCCCATCCCTCTGAGTGATGGAGGGAAATTTGCCAAAGAATTATGCCCCAGATACCCTGGGGTGAGGGCGTGGGTGATGGATATGGAAAAGGGGCTTGCTGGCACTTTTGCATTACGAATTGTTGCCAACTGTTTTATTGGTTGCACAATCTCTGAGCTGTTTTTCTGATCTTACATACTGTATTCTCAGAGCAATAATGGCTTGGACTGATCTTACAAGTGCATTCTGAAGTGAACAACTTAACCCTTTAAGTGCTGCGAACGTCCAACGGTCGCCGCGTGCACTACCTCGCTAGTGCTGCGCACGACCGTTGGACGTCCGAATCCCGTTAGCGCGATCGAACGTCCGCACTGGGGCGGAATGTTCGACGCGCTAAACGGGTTAAAGGAGATGACCAGGTATATATCAGGCGCACAACAAGAATATGGCATACAGTAATAAACACACAGTGAAAAAATGGTGCTTCAAAGCAAAGAAAGGAAGGTCACCCCTCTTCCCTGCAAACCCAGAAAACCAGTTCCAGGTATAACACTCATAACAATTCTTTGCTGAGCACTTCCAATGTATATAGTATGTATGCAACAAAACTTTATCAGTCCAAATATCTTTAGATGTCCAAAATTTTCCAATCAACAATTAGTGTCCAAGTCTAATCCATTCAGGTAGAGTCACTCCAATTGAATCACCAAGGTATGTTGTTGATTACAGCATCAGTCCAATTTTATTTCATCTTTCTTCCATCAATCAAAATTGGCAGCCAACATGTGTTTCGTCAGGCATTAATGTCATGCCTTTCGACTTCCTCAGGGCTGCAAGCCAAGAAGATAGTGGTAAAACTCTATTTACAGCTCAAAATCTTTAAACACATCATTCGGAAAATAAATCTAGAGTAAAGTCACCACCTACGTGTAAAACATAGTCCTAATATAACTGTGAGTTTTGACTTAAAAAAGTAAAAGAGCACCCAAATAAAATAGTGCATACCATGGTGTATATAAAAGACAAGATAAGACCCAAAGTCCCACATCTTTCAATAATATAAAAGTTATTTACCAAAATAAATTATCTTTGTCTTATTGAAATTTCCAATAGTATAACCAAACTCGGGATCTGAAACGATAGGAGGCCATCCTCAGCTCTGCATCTACCACAGAGTCACAATATTCGACACATAAAATAATATACTCACTCTAGTCACTGAAAGTTCAAAACGTGTATAATTCTCCGCTAATATATATCCAACGTTAGGCTTCAATACTTCAAAATAGATGCGTCATATAACTCCTGTAATACAATAATTATAATATCCACAATAAGAGTACCCTCTACTATAATATCAGGTTTACTTGGTGATTGGTAATCCTAGTGTCACTCACCTCGAAATTCTATATCACGATTCCAAAATATAAATGCCACAATTTTCGTGTCAATCATATACTGCGTTATATCTCAGACAAACAAGTGTACATGTCAACGTGCCCCTTGCTAGCATAGAAAAAGAGAAAAGAAGAAAAACGTACCATCCTTAGGTACTTTAATTATAACCTAAGGGGAAGTAAAGTCTCCATTTAGTCAATGCTTACCGCTCGTAGCAAGCGTGTACGCTCACTCCGGTCTCCAGCTCGGCAACTGGCGTGCATCTTAAGCGCCATTTTTTTTAAGTAACCGTATCACAAACAATTGTAACATGGTCGCCATCTTGTAATGGCTAATAACCGTGTTAAACTTCCTGAATTTATCAGTTAAAACGTTCTAGTTAAGAAGACATCTATTACATGTCTCTTATTAATTACAATTATACGGCTTTCAGTAAGAGCGATATTACACGGTGTTATAGTAATACAAAAAAGCATCTGTTAGACCCTACCCTATGCGTCTCGAACTCTACATGATTAACACGATAAGGTCTGAGTAGGTTTCAAAGACGAAATCCCGATCACATATATCAATCCACTTAAAGTAATATCTAAAAAAAATTATATATATGCTTAGGTCTGAAATACTATACCTGTGTAACTATCTTGACGTGTATTCAAACCCATAGTGGGCTAGTAACTAATTCATGGTCTAACGCTTGGTGCCACCAGAGCCGAGTGTTACCCAGAGTAGACTTAGTAATGTAAACCTCACTATATTGAGTATGTGTCAATTCTAAAGGTCTGTAAGTCGGATATGTGACCGGCAGCAGAGCGAAACCTACGGACTACCCACACACATTTCAGAAACCCAACCCTGGGCATACATGGAAAGAATATATCAATATTATATATATACATGGTGGGGATAAACAAAGGGGTGTTATAGGGAAGAGGAAAAAGAGGTGGAAAAGACAGAAAGAGACATTACATATCTGACATTGGTACATTCATATAACCGTACTCTCTAACTAGTGTATCATCATCAAACAGCACAAAGTATAATATTAATTATTCAGACGGGCATTAGTTGGATGAATAGAGGTTACGTTGTAAGGTTAAGCATCTCTTATATTTAACTCTCTACAGCTTGAGTTGCATTATTCTCAATATTAATTTATCCAACAACATTATCATTAATCTCCTTAAAAAAATTGCAATTCTGGGTCTAAATTTAATCCCTCTTCAACTGCCCGTAGGACCATAATCCATCTTGCTTCTTTGCGTCTGAGTTTCAAAATTCTATTCCAACCTCGTCGATCTAATGTTACATGTTCTATTCCATGATAAGTAAATTTATGGTTAACAGAGTCATTACCGTTTTGGATAGCATGGGAGGCGATAGGATATCTTGTATCCCCATTTTTTAAAGCACGGAAATGTTCCATCATTTGATCCTTCAATCGTCTAACAGTGCTGCCAACATAAATTTTTCCACATGTACATGCTATTATGTAAACTACAAATGTAGTCTCACAATTTATAAATGAGTTGATCTTGAAGGTACCAGTATTATTATATTCAAAAGATTGTATCTTCCTAGTAGCCCATCTGCAACAACTGCAGAAACCACAGTAATAAAATCCCACCGGTCTTGTACGTAACCAATGTTCTGTTAGTGGGGGTTTGATAGGTTTAGGGTAACTTGGGCTCACCATATTAGCAATTGTAGTACCTTTACGAAATGTTAGGCTAGGTCTGTCTGTTAAGAATGGTGCTATATCACTATCTGTTCGTAATAAGTGCCAGTGTTTGTTAAGAATTGCAAAAAGTTTATGACTCCCTGTTCCAAAATTGGTAATCATCCTCACTTTTTGTAAATTCTTAGTCCTCTCACTTTTATTCTTATATTTTAATGTATCCTCCCTCTTAAGTTTGGAAGCTCTATCACAGGCTTTAACAAGACCTTATCTTCATAACCTCTATTTTTGAATCTTTTGGTTATGTCCTGAATGTTTATTTTAAAATCAGCATCATTAGAGCAATTCCTCCTGGCTCTCAGCATTTCACCAAAAGGGATAGCATCAATCTGGCTCCATGGGTGGCAACTATCTGCTCGTAATAGTGCATTACAACTGGTTTCCTTCCGGAACATTCGACTGCATAATCTATTATCTTCCACAAAAATTTCAATATCTAAAAATGTAAGATGTTTCTTGTCAAAATGAGTAGTAAATGACATATTCAGATTGTTGGAATTGAGATAGATGAAAAATGTGTTGAGCTCCTCTGGGGTACCTCTCCAAATCAACAAACAATCATCTATATATCGTCCCCAGTAGTATATACGATCTATCCAATTCTGAACCTTTGGGCCCCAGATCCACTCCGCCTCTAAGCGTCCCATGAAGAGGTTCGCGAAGGATGGAGCGAATCTGGAACCCAACGCAGTCCCAAGTTTCTGTCTGTACCATGTATCTTCAAACAAGAAGAAATTATTCTGTAATACCATTTTGGTCATCTCTATAATCATAGTTGTATGGTCTAGGTATTCAACTGGTCTTTGGTTCAAAAAATATTCTAAAGCTTGTATACCAAACTCGTGGTTAATGTTAGAATATAAGGAAACAACATCTAATGCCGCTAAAATCATATCAGGTTCCCAAGTGACATTGTTCATAATGTTAAGAATATGTTTATTATCTTCTATATGAGAAGGAAGATTTTGGACAAAAGGTCTCAGATATAAATCTATAAATTGTGAAAGTCTTTCAGTGGGTCCACTTATACCCGAAATTATAGGCCTGCCTGGTGGTTTCTGGCGATCTTTATGGATTTTCGGCAAGGTGTATAGACATGGAGCCCTTGGGGACTCCACTCGCCAATACCAGTATTCTTCATGATCAAGTAAAGAATACTCATACCATGTGGTAGATGCGGAGCTGTAGATGGCCTCCTATTGTTTCAGATCCCGAGTTTGGTTATACTATTGGAAATTTCAATAAGACGAAGATAATTTATTGTGGTGAATAATTTTTATATTATTGACAGATGTGGGACTTTGGGTCTTATCTTGTCTTTTATATACACCATGGTATGCACTATTTTATTCGGGTGCTCTTTTACTTTTTTAAGTCAAAACTCACAGTTATATTAGGACTATGTCTTACACGTAGGTGGTGACTTTACTCTAGATTTATTTTCCGAATGATGTGTTTAAAGATTTTGAGCTGTAAATAAAGTTTTACCACTATCTTCTTGGCTTGCAGCCCTGAGGAAGTCGAAAGGCATGACATTAATGCCTGACGAAACACGTGTTGGCTGCCAATTTTGATTGATGGAAGAAAGATGAAATAAAATTGGACTGATGCTGTAATCAACAACATACGTTGGTGTTTCAATTGGAGTGACTCTACCTGAATGGATTAGACTTGGACACTAACTGTTGATTGGAAAATTTTGGACATCTATAGATATTTGGACTGATGAAGTTTTGTTACATACATACTATATACATTGGAAGTGCTCAGCAAAGAATTGTTATGAGTGCATTCTGAAGTGTTGTGCTGTAATGGGTGGAGACAACTGTTTCATTGCTTACACAATCGTTCAGCTGTTTTGTTGATCTTATGTCCTGTATTTTTATAACTATGTCCTTGGCTGATCTTCCTGTATTCTCAAAACAATAATGTATGCCTTAACTATGGTTATCATTCCTCACTGATGCTATGTGACTATGCGATTAAAAGGATACGCCCTTGGTTAAACCACATTAATTGCAGTTGCCTATTGTTGTATCCTCGCGCTTCATGCTGCGCTTGCCACATCGCATGCTCTGGAATGTGGAATCCTATGCCTAGGTATTCCGGTGATTCCAGTGCAGCGGTTGGCGTGGGCTCTTGTTATCTCCATCTCGCTTTTCCAATAAATCCTGACTTTCCACGATTACATGAGCAGACTACTTCATTTCTTCACGGATACTTCACTGGCGACTTGGTGTGAACGAACCTACGCGATTTCGGAGCCTGCAGCCCCGGTTTTCCCGGACCAAGATTACCGTTGCCGACATGAAGTACTGAACTTTCTCTTCTATGCTTTCGGAGCCTTTCTGATCGAACTGATGTCGTTGTGCTGAAAATCCCATTTTTTCCACGTTAAGCGGTGAGAATATCTTCATTTATTTCCGCTTTTGCTATTTCAACGCGTTATTTTTATCTGCGCGAGTTAATGCGTGCGCACTGTCACGCGCCTAGAAATTTCAGCGCGAGCAAACGCATGCGCTCAACATTCTCTGCATTCTGTTCTGGCAGCGTCAGCACAAGCAAACAACATCTGCACTTTAATATTATCGTCTTCTTGGCAATTGTGACGTCACAAAGCTCTTCTTCATGGAAGTTCTTCCATTGTTTTTCAAGGCATAATTTCTTTCAAGAACTTTTGACCACTGTATTTATGACATCACAATACTTTTCTAAGACATTTGCTGCACATTGTTAAAATCACATTTCTCTTCAGCTTTTCCATTTTTTTTTTTTCTACATCATAATGGAAAGCTTCAATGCTCCTCCGCCATTTTTGGCAAGTCCTGGTGAACCACCATTGGAATGGAAACAATGGCGTGAAGGTTTTGAAGCCTATCTTGAAGCCATTGGTGGTGAGAATTACACGGACAAACGCGAACTCGCCATACTCAAGCATTCACTTGGTGCAGAAGGAAGACAAATACTTTCTCATCTACCTCCAATGACATTAGATAATTCATCCGAGGAAGAGGTTGATGTCTATGAAAATGCAATTATGCAGCTCGACAAACAGTTCATAAAAAAAGTTAATGAAGTCGTGGCACGTCACAAGTTTCTTAGCAGAAAACAACTTCCCGTGGAACCAATTGATTCTTTTATCAAAGATTTAAGGATCCTTGCTGCCAAGTGCAACTATCAACAATTCCAAGATCAAATGCTAAGAGACCAACTTGTGCACAACGTCTCTGATGTGAAACTTCAAGAAAAATTGCTTGATGCAAAAGACTTATCTCTTTCAAAAGCGCTTGACATCGCTCACCGATTTGAAGATATGAAGCTTGGCATAAAAGAATTATCCGATAAAAAACCTAAAGAATCTCCTTCCGAAAATTCCAGTATATCGGTAGTCCAAAATATCAAGAAAAACTCATCTACTTTTACTTCCAACAAACCTATGTTGACCTCTACTTCACATCAAAATTTCAGAAAGGATGTTGTTTGTTTCAAATGTGGCTTTCCTGGCCATGTAGCAACGGATAAGAGATGTCCCGCTATAGGACAATTCTGCAACTACTGTAAGTCTGGGGTCATTTCTCCAGGATGTGTAAAAGTCGCAACAGATCGAAATATTCTAATTCTGACCCTAGACGTCCCAGATTCTCTGAGGTTCAACCTGTGGACATTGATGACGATGAGTACGACGATATCTGCACCGTCTACGAAGTTGGAGAGGAAAAAAAAGACTCACCCTTCTGTATGCTTCAAATTGGGTCCAAATCTCTAAAAGTCATGGCAGACTCTGGTGCAAAGTACACTCTAATAGGTGATGATGTATTGCTAAAAGAATTTCCTGACGTCATATCATTATTTCCCTCTGACATAAAATTAAGGGGGTATGGGAAAAAACCTATTGAAGTATTTGGATACTTTCCCTCCACTTTATCGTTTAAGGGCAAGTCAATACATGCTAAGGTTTATGTTGCTAAGGATGGATCATGCTTACTGGGTTGGCCACAACAGAGAGAATTGATGATGAAACTTGATCCCAATCACCCCGATCAAGTTTTAGGATACTCTGACTTCATCAATTCTGTTGATGTGTCCTCCGACAACAAATGGGAAACTATTTTTCCACAAGTTTTCTCCCCTACTTTGGGTCTACTCAAAAATTTTAAACACAAAAGTATTCTCAAACATAATGCTGTTCCCAAAGTACATAAAGTACGCAACATACCCTTAGCCTTACGTGAATCTGTTAAAAAAGAACTTCATAGGTTATGCGACTTAGACGTAATCGAGGAAATTGAATCCTCTGAGTGGCTTTCGCCAGTAGTCGTAGCCCACAAACCTAATGGGAAAATTCGTTTGTGTGTGGATATGCGCGATTTAAATTCAAATGTGTGGGTGGATAGACATCCTTTACCCAATATTGGAGAAATGTTTGCTAAGCTCAAGGATGCATCTATCTTCACCACATTGGATTTATCTAACGCATATCATCAGATAGCACTTCATGATGATAGTAAGCATCTGACTTCGTTTATAACCACTGAGGGTGCATACAGATATAAAAGAATGCCTTTTGGGTTAGTGTCTGCATCCTCAGTGTTTCAGCGTGTAATGCACAACATGTTTAAGAATGTATCTAATGTGTTATATTTTCAGGACGGCATTTTAGTTTTCGGTAAGGACGAATGTGAACATTCTGAAGTTTTGTTTTAAGTCCTGTCCATCCTACAAGACAACTGTCTCACCCTCACCAAAGAAAAATGCAAATTTGGAAAGAATTCAGTAGACTATTTGGGTCATTCCATTAGTAAACAGGGCATTTCTCCCAAATTGAGCTTAGTTAAGGCAATTGAAAATGCACCTGAACCTGTCAACAAAGATCAACTTAGATCCTTTCTCGGTTTAGCCGAGTATTATGCCAAGTTCATCCCATCTTTCTCTGATAAAACTTCTCACTTACGCAAATTAATGAAGAACCATCAAGAATTTATTTGGGATGATAACTGCAAATGTCAATTTAATTTTATCAAAAAATGTATTATTTCAGCTCCTGCCTCATTCCAGTTTTTCCCGTCTGAGGAAAGCTCCTATATGGCATAAAGATTACGTCGTTGGTGTATAACCCTCATCTTTCAAAATGTTCTCAATGTTATGAATTTTGCATTCATTATTTTGCTTGTATGTATTTTATGTCCAGGTTAATTCTTTTCTTTTCTAGTAAGGAGGATGTGTTGTATCCTCGTGCTTCATGCTGCGCTTGCCACATCGCATGCTCTGGAATGTGGAATCCTATGCCTAGGTATTCCGGTGATTCCAGTGCAGCGGTTGGCGTGGGCTCTTGTTATCTCCATCTCGCTTTTCCAATAAATCCTGACTTTCCACGATTACATGAGCAGACTACTTCATTTCTTCACGGATACTTCACCTATCTCCTTGGGTGTTGTTTCAGTGGGGGGAGGCGAGTTGCACATTGTGAGAGCACTATCACGTACGAACTAAACAGTTCAAATTGTGAGTTGATGGAGCAGAGATTCTAATATCTCAATCACTCAGTAAAATCATCAAATAGCTATGCTAGCCATCACATAATCAAATGAACCTTCTGAGAAGAACCTTAAAATACTGTTGTCTTCATCATATTATGTTTTGACTTATCAATTCCTTTATTTCATTATATGCGTGCCCTGCTTTTCCACTAATTCAACTTCATCCCTCTTCCATTTAACTCCCTTTCCTTCAACGACAATTTTCTTTGATCTCATGTACTTAAGTACTTTTATCATAGAGAATAAGCTAATCAAGGAACTGGTAAATAATCAAAATTGGTCTCCATATAGTGCCTAGAAGTCCTCTACCTATGTTGCCAAGCCAACCACAAATAATAGCAAATCCCTTTCCATTTACTTCCCAAGCTCCTGTTGCATTCAAATCCTCCAATTCAGGTTTCAATCCAGTGTTATTCTTCACAAACCTGGACTGGCCAGCCGGGCCACGGAGGGATACGGTATAGGATTCCAGCGGAGCATTCTCTAGACACAAATAGTGACAGGAGTGACTCCCCCCTGCACCCCGATTCTCGGGATCTTCGTATCTAGCGATGATTTTTTCGCTTCAACGAAGGCGCCTGTAACTGGCAGACGTGCCTACTACCTTTTTCCACACACCTTAGCGCGTGTGTAGGATATTAAAACACGTGGCCCTCCTTTTTGCCACTCACTTATTCTGGTCCTGAAGAAAGTCCCGTCCAGATCCTACAGGGACTGAAACATGTAGACCGCGACCTAAAGACAACTGAGTAATCATAATTTTTTTACTACTAGTTGCAACCACTGTTCCCAAGAAGCCGCGCGGCAGCGCGCGCGCGCACTTCTCTACCCCCGAGCGCGCAGTCCCATGTGTGGAGCGCACACAGAGGGCAGGCACATCCCGTGAGAGTATTCTGTGCCACCGCCGCTTTTAAGGCGCACGAAAAGCGGGCATTTCCAGACGGCAGGAGACGGCGGCGAAAGGAGCAGAGGTGTTTCCATGTGGCCACTTGCGTTATGTATTTCCCTGAAACACCTTTCTTTGCTGTATTGTTTTGTAGAAACGCGAGGCTGCGGGGGAGTTGAGTGTTTTTATTTAAGAATCCATGTTAATTGCAGCCCCTTCACGAGCGGCGATTAACATGGACATTTAAATAAAAGCACTCCATCTCCCCCAGCCTCGCGCTACTATCAGAACAATACAGCAAGTTTAAAAACACTGCGTGCATTTCTAGGCTAATCTGCCTTGTTTGCCGCCTTGCTGTATTGTTCTGATAGTAGCGCGAGGCGGGGGGGAGATGGAGTGCTTGTATTTAAATGCCCATATTAATCGCCGCTCGTGAAGGGGCTGCAATTAACATGGATTCTTAAATAAAAGCACTCCATCTCCCCCGCAGCCTCGCGTTACTACAAAACAATACAGCAAGTCTGCAAACAAGGCAGATTAGCCTAGAAATACACACAGTGTTTTTATATTTACTGTATATGGTTTGGTAGTAACGCGAGGGGAGATAGAGTGCTTTTACTGACAATGGGGACATGCAAAATGTCTCAAATATCAGACCCCAAAATTAAAATGCCTCGGGGAGGTGCCTAGTGAATCGCCAGATTGCCATCTAAGAATTATTACTTCTCTGAATGTATTTCCATCACTGGAGCAGACTCACGCTCTGAGATGCTGAGCAAGAGCTGCAAATATGTCAGACATTTTAAACTCGGCGGGGTCACGTTCCCTCTGCCCAGCTGTCAGTGTTGTTCAGTGTTACACTGAGATTTCCGGTAATATAAAATCCGACACTGCCAAGGTTTCAAATTGCTTATGTGTGACATTTTCATAATTTTATTCTAATTACGAGTGACATTCGACCACTATGAGTGACGTTTTTTCACGAGCAAAATCAAGAAATGAAGACAAGGGCAACATATAAATATCGTAAATCACACCCTTTTGAGCAACAAGAAACTCTTACAAGATCTTAAAACTGTTTTAAATCACCAGAAATTGATGGGCACTAACCTAGTTAAAAGCAGTAACTCACAGCTAAATCTCATTAAATACAGTTTTGAGAATATGCAGGGCTCATGCTCTTTCGTGAAAACTGTTACTAAACAAAACGCTAATCTTGCTCCAGCACTCCATTATTCACAAGAGTGGTCTTGACGTTTTTATTGGTGCATGAAAACTCTAGGACACACAAATAATTCTGCCCCACAATTGTCAAACTTCTAGGAGTGTGATGGTCAGTAGTTGCGTGGCTACTATCATTGGCAGCATAAAAGGGGCAATGGGTGGGAAGTTCCTCGCTGCCTGCGCATTGTTTTTGGCACTGTTACTAGACTCCGTACAGCCGTTCAGATGGTTTTGTGGGGGGTGGGGTGTTCACATGATACTGGGTGAAAAGGATGACTCTTGCTTAGCCCCATCACGCCCACTAATCATCGCTCTCTTAGTTTTTTTTCCTTGATGGAAAGGCGCACTCAATCGATGCTTCTATCCACACTGCTGAGTCCTTCTTACCCCGAGCCATTCAGGAGTTCCCAGGCCAGGGTTCCACCGCCAGAGCACAGTGCCGGAGGGGACCCTAGAGCTTGTGGAGAAAGAAATGTGCCGGTACCTTAGGTGGTTTGTCGCAGATGGTTGAGCCGCTACATAGTTCACAGCAGGGCTCTTCGGAGTTGTAAATTCCTACTGCGAAAATAAACAGAAATTGCCCGATTCTCCATTAACAGTGCTGCACTGCTGGGATTCTTACTTTGCGCAGAACAGTAAGAACTCAACAAATCCACTACGAACCATATAGGCGCGGCGCAGAGCGAGCTCAACTGCAGTTTCCGCTGTAATAGCTGGAAACGTTGCCCCGCCCACCCGGTATCTAGTCAGACTATGTTGATTTGCAAAATTAAACTCTGGCTGAGACTCAGCCTCTATGACGATGAAGTCAATATTTTTGCCGTACCGCTCGGTAATTTAAACAATGTAGCCATCCCTGCCAGCTACAGAGCGAGCTACCTGAGCAAGCCCCCAAGCATGCCACAGCACAACACAGGCTGCCCTCTTATACCAAATAGTCAGTGGTCCTTAAGAGCGCTGCTTGAAAGCTGAGGAGGCACTATAATGCGTGACAATGCATTTCAGTGCGGTGATGCGGACCACCACACTGAAATGCCTTAGTCTAACGCATGATGCATGCGTGATACTTGGCAGGGCTGACACTATAGTAATGAACAGCATCATGCCCCATAGTTTGAGTTCTGCTTTATGAGCAGACACCCAGCATCCAATGAGGTTTGTAAAGTTGTTGTGCAGTCCTCAGAGGTCCGATAGGGCTGCAGAGTCTGTAGAGGAGAGCACAGCATGGGTCCTACTTACATTTCTTCACCTGGGCGTGTTAATAGTTCTTGGAAATCAGAGTTTCACTAGAAAACAAAATATGGCCGGCTGTGGACATTATTAACCCTATTCACTGGAGTGGAGAAGTGTGGCTCAATGGTTAGAGCGGCAGACCCTGATGCAGAGGTCTAGCCCGGGACCAGGGTTCAATTCCCTGCCTCAGCAGGTCTTGGGCTCAAAATTCCACAGACCTGGTAATTCTCGCCTCGGTGCCTATTCCAATCATGGAGTCCCACTCTGCAACTCTGGGCAATAGCTTGCTTAATCTCCACAACGGCCCCCACAACGCTAAGGATGCCTGGCCTCCACCTTGGGGGTGCCCAGGAGTGGACGCCTCACAGGGAAAGCCAGGATGGGTTCCACAGCGGTATTCGTACAAGCGCCTTGAGACCCTTGCGGGTGAGTAGTGCGCTATACAAGTATCAATTTACAATTCACTTCTGCTAAAAGAAACAAAGCCTAGTCTATGCCAGTTTACAGTTAAATGTGTAGGAATGCATTAAAAATAGAAATCCTGTATAGCAGCCAATTTGCAAACCGGCCTTAAGGCCCTTAACGTGGCGCTGTATGTGTGAAAATGCACCATCTTTTCACTTTTCTAAGTAAACGTTTAGAGTGACATTTGGCGCTGCACATGCACGTGGTCTGGTTCCTGGTGCACATAGCCATGGTTGCAGCGCACAGAGACCCTCCACTGCCGCACACAGAGGAAATAAATTAGAGGGAACATTGGTTGCAACACATAGTTTTTTATCCACACCCTGGGCCGCCACCAATAAATAATTAGGCAAGGATCCCCAGAGGTGTATTTTAACACTCACCATCACCCACTTCACACTATTGCACGACACCTGCTCCGCTGTAGTCAGGCGTTGAAGCACAACCAGGCGGCACTCTGCTGCCTGGTTGGACCCCGATGATGAAGCATGACACCAACCAGGTTAGTGTGTGAGGGGTTTTTAAACAAAGACTGTTTGTGCCTAGCTGACACAGCTACATTTACAGGTGACATGGGATACTAACCAGATCCCATCTCTTCAATCCTGTGGGCTAGTCCTCGTTGTTTATTTGAAGTTGACATACTTGCCAGGCTCAACCCTTCCTTTTCACTACATATACGTCACCCCTAAGGAAGGCCCTGCCCAACCCTAAAGGGAAAGGTGCAGTGTATTTAAAAAGAAGGACATTTATGTTTTACATGTTGTTGTAGTGAACTACTCTTTAGTTCATTTTTCACTACTGCAAGGCCTATCTCTCCTATATGTTAAAATGGGGACTGCCTTATAACATATTATAAGTGTTGTTTCCCATTGGGATAAGATAGGAAAATTCAATTTGGCGGCAAATTAAAACCAAAACTTAGGGTGAAGGTGGTTTTTAAATTGCAGTTCTGAAAATGCCACTTTTAGAAAAATCTAGATCGTCTCTTCACGCTAGACCTCCGTGTTGTAAGTAAAAAAAGGTATACTGGCAGTGATGTCGTGATGAAATAAGTAAGATGCCAAGCCTACTCTAAAGTTATTTTGGGTCTAATCTAAAGCCCATTAGTTGCCTAATGATTCATTTTCACCTTTTAGAGCATCTGATAAAACAGCTAAAGAATTGCCTTTATTTTTTAGATGATACCAAAGTCAAAGCCCTGAAGAGAGCCCCATGAGCACTACTGGGACTCAAAACGCATCAGCATTTTTCGACCATGGGGGAATTAAATTATGAACTCAAGCAGCTTTGAGGGAAACGTAACTTTAACTCAACCCCAGCTATCTTTATGTTTGTTCCCAATGGGTAGCATCCCCTTAAGGATTGTACGAACCACACATAATGGGATTGCTAAATGCATGATGTTTTTGAAATACCTGACTGGTGTATTATTTTATTGTATCACTTTGAAGTTGTCTTTATGTATTATCCGAAAAGTGGTTCAGATTCAATGTTGATTTTCACGTCCACAATTTATATTTTGCACTTGTTTGAACCAAAAGTGTTTTCTCCATTAATAGACATATATGATATGAAAATGAAATAATGAATGAATTGTTGAATAAATAACCACGACCAATTAAATCAGGTATTGGTCCTTTGTCTGTTTAAGTAGATAACAGCATATAAAATGGTAGCTAGGTTCCTTGTAGTGCTACTTTTAGAAAGTTGGCACTTTCTTACTTAAACCATGTAGTGCCTTCTGCCTGTCCATGGAATACACATCTGGGGTAGGTGAGAGCTGGCTTCCTGCATTCCCTCTGGATAGCTACACACAAAGGCTGAATAGGTGTGACTGAGCAGTTCTTTGCATGGTGATGGATCATTCCGAGGAGGGATGAGAGGGAGGACTTGACACTTGCACCTGAGTAGGGGCTGTGCCTGTCCCCACACAAAGGATTGCCTACCCTCCTGTAGTGAGTCCCTACTTGGGCAGGTTGCAAACCTCTGCCAATTAGAGACCCAATTTCTAACAGAAATAAAGGTGCAACATAGTTGAGCTTTATGCATCTTACTGACTCCACCTTCTTTTGCTAGCAAAATGTCTAATGCAAGTCAATTTTGCTAAACCTAATAGCTACTAGATATGTATCCATAGCCAGCAGTACATCAGCTGTACTAGTGGCAGTTTGTCCACTACTTTGGACAGCTTGTTAATCTTTAAATCACTTGCAACAACCCCTACTAAAGGAATCATAGCTCCAAAAATGTCTCCTACAATGCAAAGCACTACTACTACTACATTTAGGTGTACATGATGATCCTCTTTCAAGCGCATTTAAATGATCTACGTGATATATTTTTGGGAACACTAAGGCTAGATAACAAGTACCTGCCCAAATTGACGGCAACTTAAACTAAGCATTCTGTCCTGGAATCACTATAAGTTCTCCTGTAAGAATATGACCACAGCCACCTAACGTTTCAAATTTATGTTCACACACACTCAGTCCCATATGCTTATTCCTTTATGCACTTAAACTCTAATAAATGCACAACTTCCCTTTATGTTGTCAATCCAATTTCAACTTAGAATATACTCCTTTCTCCTAATACTCATTTTCCTCCTTTTTCCACACGTTCTTTAAAACATCCTCTCTTCCCATTAACTGGTGGTACATTTTTGCCCTCTTCACCTCTACATCATCATCAAACAGCTTCACTATAGGACTCATAGAACATGTCCAATTCGGTCTATGTGTGAGATCAGTGTCAATTGTATAAGGGGGTCAAAAGAAATACCAATCTCATCTGCCTGAGGATGGGAATTCATGCTCCTAATAAGTGAAACTTCAGAAAGTATAAGTCAGAATTTAAAAAACAGCACTAAACAGACTTATAAATCCTGCAACATTTCTTCTTGTGCAAATGGCAAAACTGATGTAGTGATTAGACAATGAGATTAACTTTATTGTCAGCAGTCTCCATGAGTCATGCCTAGCCCTACCCCACCTTCTTTTAGAATGGCAATCCTTATCGTCTATTGGAATTTGGCCCTAGGGAATCTTCAAAGTTCAACCAGGCCAAAGTTCAATAAAGTTCAGTTTATAAACATAGGCTGTTATGATAATGACAATCAGATCAGGAAATCAAACACTCCTTGTTGTGATAGCACAATCATGCTCTGCTGTCTGATCAGCTAAATCTTAGGTGATCTATTCAAGTCCACTGTAGGCCTAGTATGTCCACTCAGTGGCTGAGCACCTTTAACAGGGTGCCCTTGCTATTTTCAATCTCCTGAGTATTGTCTGTTCATCTTCACTGTCACTCAGCCCACTTGACTCTGTTTCTTCAGTGTTATTTGGAGGAACGAGTTCAATGGATAGGGTTGGTCTCAGTCTCTCACTCCTCCTTGGCCACTCTCCTCTCCCACAAGCCCTGCCGGTCACATTACTCAGTCCTTCTCCATGGTTAGCATCACCAACCACCTACGCATGAGGCTGATAAACTGTGGTTACTCCTGGCTAATTCACCATGCTTCAAATCGACATTAAGTTGCTTTTGGAACTTGAATCACAGGTTGACTCAGACTTTTGTGGCCTTGGCTCACATCCCTCTGCTCCTTGGGCTGGTCATGAACTGGTGGTTGTGGATCAGTGGCAGGTGTCACCACCTCTTCTATTGGATCTCTTACACATTGAGTATGGGAGCAATGCACTTAATCAAGCAGTCCACTACACTTTAAAACAGTGTTGGTTACCAGGAAAACTTGAAACTGGCCATTCCTTTGGGGTACCAAGCACGGCCTCTGAACATGCTTTTTCACATGGACCCAGCCCCAAGGACATAGGTCATGGCACTGCTCCTGGTGGGGGAGGAGAGTGGCAACTCCAACCTGGTGAGAAACAAAATGCACCACCTTAGCATGTCCTTTGCAGTAGTCTAGAATGATATCATCAGTGACATTTGCAAACGCATGTGCAGGCACAGCAGTTAGTTTCATAGCTCTTCCCATGAGAATCTCATGGGGCGACAATCCTATTTTCTGGTCTGGAGTGTTCGGAGACTCATCAGCACCAACAGCAAAGGAGCCGGTCACTTCAGAGACATACACACACACCTTTCAAAGTCGGGACCTCAGGGTCCAATTTATTTATTCTTCAATGCCAGAAGCTTCAGGTAGGTAACTACAGTGCAGTTGCTGTTCCAGCAATACAGCCATATACAGCATTCTCAGGCCTTCATTATGGAAATGAGCCCCTCAGTATGACTCCAGTGTGGCTTCGGAAAAACCGTGAATCCAAACCTCGGTATCATTTCATGTAACAGTGAGACAGTCATTCCTCCGAGCTGTGTAATCTTCAACCAAACAGGAGAAAATACATTCTATGACCAGGACTTCTCTCAGCACATGACAAACAGGCATTTTGATAAAAATCCAACTGCATTCGGTTGAAAGTACCTCCTGAACTTCCTTCTTTACTCATGGTTACTAGGGTCCTTCTCTCTGCATTCATCAGCTGGCAGACGACACATCTGTTACACAAATTCTCAGCCATCATCCTAAATCGAGGGTTGAACCAGTTCTGTCTAAACAGCCTAAACATTGCACTCAATAGCCGGTTGAGTCACCGCCTGCATCCTCTACCAAGGGACACTTTAGAACTCCCTTCAATGTTTGTGGGCATCTTGCAGAGAAACGTAGGACAGTATTTCACTTCTTTTGCATATGTTGCACATGGTTCCCGTCTGCATCGGGTGCACCACAAGAGGGTGGGCATGAGTACCGACCATCCAGGCACTGGAATTTTCCAATTTCGCATCATGATACAGCAGCCCCTTGTGTCACTCAGGTGAGCCTTTCACAAGAGCATTGGGACACAGCCTGGAAGAGAAACCATGGTACTCGTACACAGAGGGGTTACTGTCACTGAAGCACTTCACCTCTCCCGTTCAACAACTTAAACCTATAAAAGTGATAGGAGGCTGTGAATAGGACTCTGCATTACTCCCTATCAAACATAAAATTAATAGATAAAATAGTACCTGACATTCACACTGAAATTGCTTCCTTTGAAAGCATTTTGAGCTGATCATTCATTATATTTAGGAGCTGATCTTCCAATTTCATGGAGTGCTGCCCTGTATGAAAAAAGTGCCATAGCATAACGTGTGAATGGTAAACAACTGTCTGCGCCGTGTTTATACTTTGATGGTATTATCGATCATGTTGTACTTAAAAGCAATTTTAGAGCCACACTTAGGGGCCCATTACGATGTCGGGCGGATTGCCCCCGCCAGGCTGGCGGTAGCCACCGCCAGTCTGGCAGGGGCAATCCGCCCGACATCCACACTCATTTTCCCCCCGCCATATTAGTGTGGCGGGGGGGGACCTAGGCCGACGGAAAGACCATCCACCGCTTTTACGCCCTGGTCGCCTTGCGGCCGGAGCGGAAAAGGTTTAATATGGTGGCAGTGTCTAATAGACACCGCCAGTCATATTATAATGGGCATTTTGGAATGCCTTTCCGGGGCGACGATGCCGCCACGGAAAGGCATGCGGTCTTAACTCTGGGGGCCCCCTGCGGGCCCCCAGAGTGAAAGTGATGTGGGGGGTGCATACGGGGGGTACCTTTGGTACCCCCCTACATTGGCATATACAAGGCGGCAGACACCGCGCGCTGCCTGCCACTTTGTATATGCAAATGCTGCTTTCCATTGCTAGGATTGTGGCGGCCGGTGCTGAGTGCTCCACCCGCCACTATGCTAACAATGCAGGATGTTCCCGCCACTGTGGCGGGCACATCCTAATACCAGTCACGGGACCTCCGCCCTTATGGTCCCCAGTTACGATAGGATAGCGGGCGGGTTAAGTTCGCACGCCATCCTAATGGGCCCCTTAGTGTTGCCTAATGTGGGATTTGCACGTGAGGTACACCCTAAGGCAGTGTTTCCCAAACTGGGGTCCGCGGACCCCCAGGGGTCCGTGACACATTCCCAGGGGGTCCATAGGCAACAGTTTTAAAAACTTAAAAGCACAGAAAAGTTTCTTGTATAATTAGCAGCTTTTCAGCAACAAAAGTGTCGAGATAATGCCAGTGATTAATGTACCCACTGGAGCGTGAGGAGAGTTTTGTTCAGTTGCAGCTTTGACTTAGCTAGTGTAGCGCAGAGGATTAAAGTGCCTACTGCAAAGAATGTGTAACATGCATTTTAAAAAGCAGTATTTTATGTGCGTTGGTTCATGGTTACTGCTTTTGTCACAGAGATTCTTTCGTTACTGTGCACTTTATAAGTGACAATCGTAATGTAGCAGAAGGACCTATAAACTGTCATCAAAGAGCTGCTTGCAAACTGCATGGTACCAGTTACTAACTTGTGTTTTTTCCCAGTTATTCATTATACTGATGCTGCTAAAAAGATGTATTTGGTCTGAGTTTGTGCTTTTCCAGACTAAACACTCTTTAAACATTTTATGTACACACTGATTCACATGTATGATTCAATGTCTCTATATGTGTGTGATGTAAAGTGCTCTGACATCCTACAATGGTATAAGAAATGCTATTTAAACAAATTAAATACATGTGACAGAGGGGCTATTACTTCAATATAAAATACTAAGGGCCAGATGTACGATCCGTTTTTATATGCACGAACGGGTTCGCGAACCCTTTTGCGCATGCAAAAACTTATTGAGCCATGTACATTGCCTAATTTGCGAGTCGCAATTTGTTTGCAACTCGGTAAATAGGTTTTACAACTTGCTATTTGGAAGGGGCATTTCCTTCCAAATAGTGAGTCTCAAAACCATGTACAAATGTTTTGTGGTTGCAAAATACTCGCAATTACCACCTAGTTCAAGTAGATGGTAATGCATTCGCAAATGAGAAGGGGTCCCCAGGGACCCCTTCCCCTTTGTAAATGCATGCAAAATAATTTTTTAAGGGCAGGCAGTGGCCCAGGGACCTCTGCCTGCCCTTAGAAAATGAAACGAAAACGTGTCATTGTCTTTTTTTATATGCATTTTAAACGGGCTCCATTTTTTTTAAAACTGCTTTATTTAAAATCAGTCCCAGACATGGTGGCCTGTAGAGCCCAGCAGGCCACCATACCTGGGAGGGCTGGCATTCCCAATGGGCTCGAAATTGCAAGAAGCTCATTAATATTAATGAACCTCGCAATTTGCGACCCCATTGGGAATCCCAAACAGTGTTAAACACACTGTTGTATATTTAATTTAGCGACTCTCAATTTGCCACTCGCAATGTGTCGCCAATTACGAGGTGCTAAATGAAATGGTTGTACATCTGGCCCCAAAATCCTTGGAACGTTGAGTATTTGTTTTGTGTGCACACGTGTGTATTTTTTTCGAATTACTGTTTTAATATTTGAAATTTAACTCATACAATTTTCTTGGGGGTCCCGGCTTCCAGTGGTGACTCAATGGGGGTCCTCAGGAGTCAAACGTTTGGGAACCACTGCCCTACGGTACATATTATAAGGTGGACACAAGCGTCCAATTGCAAATTGTGCAAAATGTGCAATTTCTTCTGTAATTACACATCATATCTGTAGAAATATCTCGCGGTATTTCGCTTACTGCTTACTTGCACTTCATTTTTTCTGGCTTTAGGATTTCTTGCAAACTCAGGTCACACACTTTTAGTCGATCTGGTTTTCTGTGAATGCCTGTAAGAGTGTTTGCGGTCTCTACCCCATCACACCGCCCATGCATTGTAAAGGAGCATTGGTGCTCTGCAACACAAAGCTAACTTGTGCAGCCCTCACATCAAAGTTTATTTCTTGCACTGAAAAGTGGATTGCTCTGTTTGTGCTGCTTTGCATCGCGTGAAAATTAGTTCTATATTGTACTAAATAAGTGCACTTATGTTTTTTATGTGTTCTAATACAACAATGATGCTTTTCTTTGATTTTTTGAAACGTGAAGGCTGGTGCGCTAGCCATCCTGATCCAGGTCATTGAAGATGGATCACATCATACAGCCTTCCAGTCTCATCCATCGCCTGCCCGCTGTCGCGATTCAGTCACTTCTCTTGGCCACTAAGTGCTCCCACTCCTAGCTACCCTTCCTGTGCTACATTGTCTCATCAAATCGAGACTAATGATCTGCTTCCTTTGCATACATTTGAAATTAGGAGAGACACTTTATGAATCATTCAATGGCGTAGGCATGCCATGAGTTGTATGTGTGCTAGGACATAAATGGAAAATTGTTTCTGACATTTAGTTAAAACAAAAAAGGAAAGAGTAGAAGAGGAAGAAGAGATAAGGAAACCTATAAACACAACAGGACGTATCAATTGTTTAATGGTGACATTTATGGGTACAAATTAAAAACAAAAACTCTGAAATTCAGAAGTCATGGTTAGAACCACAATCCATGCAAACCATAACTGGCTCACAAATTACATTTCTCATGGCCTCATCCAAATGGAAGCCATTACAAAGTTGTAAATCATCTGACAGACCTTCTACTTTTGGAATTAAATATGGCCAAAATGTGTGATCTGTCATGGATGGTGCAGTAGGGTGCACATCCCACTCAACAGTCCCTCCCCTCACATCAAATAAACTTGCATACTTCAAATCTTTGGAAGGTTAAGGGGTGTTTTGAGCCTGACTCAAACAAACCAAAGTACATATCCGCCATTTCTGAAGCTATTTCCTCTTTTGAATAAACTGATCCTGTTAAACTACCATCAAATGTCAAATCTACCTCCTCCCAGTAAAGATTTTGACAAATAAGGTGCAGTATCAAGCCAAACTAAAGGAACAAGTTCAGCAAAGCGTCGCCCTTGACTGACAACCATCTGGATTTGGACCTAACAGATTAACTAAAAGGACCCTAGACAGCAGCAGACATCTGACATACATTCCATAGCTCTCCTTCGAAGGCAGTTTTCAAGTCACTTGATCATATTTGATTGATCTTCCATTGGTATATCTTACCTCGCACAAATACTCTAATCCATAAACCTGGACATTCATAAAAGTTACAAACTTACTACTACTTTTTTACTAGTTTCCCCAAAGGTTATCAACACAAATACATATATTTGTTCTTCAGTAAAGCACCCTAATTCAGCATTGTTATTTGGTAAAGCACCCTAATACAGTACAGTACATCCATGCTATAAAAATCTTTTATTTGAATAAAAAGTATTAAGTTAGTAACTCCTCAAAATCTTGGATTTAAGTTAGTGACACTCATACTCTTAGAAGTCTCAGCAGGATACAATATACTGTACCATGCAATTCTTCTCAAAATGCATTAGGAGTAGGCTGGTGCCTTGGGGTACACCCACTCCTTCCTCACCATCACACTTACTAGGTACAGATTTGATACATAGGGTCATATGTACAAGCGCCTTATCGCCAGGGGAATCACACTTTTTAGGGCGTTCCTGTGGGGATAGGGGCTTCGCCTTATTTACAAGGCAGCATTGAGCCACTTAATGAGGCTTAACGCTGCCTTGCAAATAAGCCCCCCTTTCACGCCATGCGTAACATGAAAGGGGAGGGCAGTGGGTGTTGCTTTGGGCATTCCACCGCAGCACCCATTGATTGTAACGCTGCCTCCTATTTAAAATAGAGGCGTAAATAGGAGGCAACACCAGAATTAAGACCAGGGAAAACCTGGTCTTACCCTGGCACAACGAGGCAGAAAAGGCTAATGATTGTTTATGTACGGGAAGGTCCCCCTTCCTGCACATAAACAATCAAATAAAAAAAATGCTATTTTGCAACTTCTGTGTGTGCTCATGCTGCATTGCGCAGCATACATAGAAGTTACAAAGTGGTATTTAAAGATTGTTTATGTGCAGGAAGGGGGATATTCCTGCTCCTAAACATTCTTCCCCTGTATGCAGTCACCCTTGCACTATGGCGCAAGGGTGACTGCATTGACAATAGGCTGTTAAACTTAATGCCGTACAAAAGGGGGTGGTGATGGACGGAGCATCTGAATCAATCAAACACTCACACCCAGTCAAAAGATCTGGGTTTAATCCATCGCCGTTCTTCAGCCCACTCTGCCACCCCAGTTCAGACATGGCTATATGCAAATTAGTCTGACCCTGTGCCTCATGGGAACAGTCCAGCCCGAACTGCCAAGCCATGTCTTCCCTGGACCGGAAACGAGCTTCCGAGGACAGGTTTCTGGCATTCCAGCCGTCTTCAGCCCGGCTTGCTTGAATCCAGTGGCAAAGTGAGCAAGGGACTCACGTCTGAGCATACCCTGCCACACTTATGGAAGCCAAAAGCGGTACAAAAGGGGGTGGTGATGGACGGAGCATCTGAATCAATCAAACATGCACACCCAGTCAAAAGATCTGGGTTTAATCCATCACCATTCTTCAGCCCACTCTGCCACGCCAGTTCAGACATGGCTATATGCAAATCAGTCTGACCCTGTGCCTCATGGGAACAGTCCAGCCCGTACTGGCAAGCCATGTTTTCCCTGGACCGGAGACAAGCTTCCGAGGACCGGTTTCTGGCATTCCAGTCGTCTACAGCCCGGCTTGCTTGAATCTAGTGGCAAAGTGAGCAAGGGACTCACGTCTGAGCATAACCTGCCACACTTATGGCAGCCAAAAGCGGTACAAAAGGGGGTGGTGATGGACGGAGCATCTGAATCAATGAAACACTCACACCTAGTCAAAAGATCTGGGTTTAATCCATCACCGTTCTTCAGCCCACTCTGCCACCCCAGTTCAGACATGGCTATATGCAAATCAGTCTGACCCTGTGCCTCATGGGAACAGTCCAGCCCGAACTGCCAAGCCATGTCTTCCCTGGACCGGAAACAAGCTTCTGAGGACTGGTTTCTGGCATTCCAGCCGTCTTCAGCCCGGTTTGCTGGACTCCAGTGATGTGGAGTGCCTGGGACTCACGTCTGAGCTATCCAGGCTGAAGAAGGCTGATACCCAGAAACCGGTCCTTGGATGCTTGATTCCGGTCTAGGAAAGACATGGCTTGGTAGTTCAGGCTGGACTGTTCCCATGAGGCACAGGGTCAAGGCTGATTTGCATATAGCCATTGTCTGACCTAGGGTGGTGTGGAGTGCAAAAAAACGATGGATTTAGGCCCAGATCTTTGTACTGGGCTGAATGTAAGACATTGTTCTGCATTCTGTCCATCAACTGTGTTTTTTGCAATTTTCACCCCGAGTGGGCTGGGTATGCTTAGACGTGAGTCCCAGGTTCTCCACATCACTGGAGTCAAGCTATCCAGGCTGAAGAAGGCTGATAGCCAGAAGCCGGTCAACTTGGGAGTTGCTTTTTGAGAAGTTTCTCTAGTATAGGGAAACAGCAAAGAAATTGGCCGAAAGTTAGATAGATTGGTTTTGTCAGCTGAATGCTTTTTTAACAGGGGAATTGGTTTGGCATGTTTCGAACAGCTGGTGACTATAGCCATTGAAATCGATTGATTTAGTAGCAGGTTTAGGGAGCTTGATTGCTGAACAATAGGAAACCAGGATGTGGGGGGGAGGGGTCACAGATCATCCTGGGACCCAGACTTGCAAGTGCTGAGTACAAGGCAGAGTCCCCTAAGGAATTAGGAGCGAACTCCTTAAGGGTGGTCAGTTGGCCAGTCATCCAGGTGAACTGCATGTAGGGAATCAGTGATTCATTTTAATTTAGTATCTAGGAAGTTATACAGTTGAGTAATGAGATTGAAAGAGGGCGTTTGTGGCTGAAGTAAGGCGTCTGGGTGAGAACATTTTTAAACAATTTTAAATAACTCGCCTTGTTTGTTATTGGAGGAGTTGATCTGGGCTGTGAAAAAAACTGATTGTACCTTCCTAATAGTACGGTGATAGTGGTTTAAGGCCTTCTTATAGAATAATTTGTTGTGCAAAAGCTACTGGTGCCTCCAACCTCCTTTCAGTCTCTTGCAATGCTTATGAAGCTCTTTCAGCTCCTCATTGAACCACGGTGCCGATTGTCGTTTGGCCATAGAACTGGCTTGTTGTGATTTGATGGGAGCAATGGTGTCGACCATCTGCGTAAGCCAGGCATTGACTGACACGACAACTATAATGATGTTGCCACACAGATGTAGGGGATGCTCACTTAAGGAAGGACTAATCTCCGAGAGAGTAACCGTGGCCCAGTTTCTGCGGGATAGCTGGAAGCCAGTCCTGCATTCATGGGGGCAACAGTGAGTCTCCCACAAAGCAGGTAAGAGAATGGTCTGACCAAGCCAGAGTTAAACTGTCATGAACATGACAATTAGAAGAAACAGCATCTATAGTATGGCTGACAATGTGATTGGGCTGAGGTACAAATTGCTGCACATTCCATGAAGACATATTACCCGACAGGAGTTGCCCATGTGGATCAGAGGCAGAGTCCACATGTATGTTGAGGTTGCCAATGATTGTAACGTTGGAGTCATTTAGCATACGTTTTGATAAGACCTCATTTGGAAGGACAAAAACTTACCAACAGGGCCAGGTGGGCGATAAACTAATATTCCAGACAGGGTTGTGTTAGAGGACAGGGAAAGGAGAAAATCCATGACTACTCCCCCAGCAACTCAACAGTGTCAAAGCTAACGTAATTGAGAGTATGTCTGTAAATAATGGCAATTTCACCCCCTCTTCTGACGATTCTGTTGCAATGTAGCAGGGAATAACCCTCCTTTACAGCTGTTTCAACATCAGCCGCAGAGCTATCAGACATCCATGTGTCAGTGAGGAAGAGTATGTTAGTAGTATCCTTGCTTAGTAAGTCATTTATGTGTAAAGCATCTTCATGCAGTGAATGTATAGTACAAAGCAGAACGCGCATTCCTTTTGTTAGGTTCATGAGGGAGACATAACAATGAACATGTGATTTTAACTGATGTGACCAGGCTAGGCAATGCAAAAGTGCAATAATGACAGCTGGGAGGAAGTATCTGCTCCAGTATCTTAGACCTACTAGTACAGAATACACCCTGCCTCAAGGAGAGGATTTCGGAGGCGGTGTGTGAAATGCGCTTTCTTTGCGTGTTGAAACAGGCAGCATGGCTTGTGCTGAGAGCGGGCCGGTTGCAGAAGGGCACAGATGGGCTTCCCTTTGGTGTGCAGTTGGCACACCAGTGTCACGTTCACACAGCGGCCTGTCCTATAAAGCAGTCAGGCATGTAATGATGGCCAGAGTCTAGACCGGTAACTGCCACACATTGGAGACTGGAGCGGTGATAGAAGTCAAAAACAGACCCCTCTTCCCACCTCCAAAATACTCAGATACAGTTGTTTAATGGTGCTATAGGAGAAAGCCCTGCCTAAAATTAAGCCCTCCTAAAGTTCCTACATGGAACAAAGGACAATTAGTGCAAAAAAGCTAATGGTGAAAAACTAGTTTATAGTGCAAAAAGGCAAAGTTCAGCACCTTTGGGGTATTTTAAAAGTCTTAAAAACATTCCCAACAGTTAAAACACCCATACAATTTCTAAAAATAGATTTCTGAAAGATTTTTCAACACCGTAATCCCTTCTAGAGAGGATCTTGTTGAACTTCACATTCATAAAGGCATTTACACATGCAGCCATTTACATGTAAATAAACTGTCTCTTGTCGGTGGGATGTGGGCATTTGTAGGTATTCGCAAACTATTGCCCAAATTCTTACCACTCTGTCAAAATCAGAAGTACACATTCTTTTCTAGGACAGGAGGGGAAGGTAACACTCTGAAAACATAGTGGATAGTAGTGGTGATTTCACAGGGAAATATATTTTCCTGTGGACATGAAAAAGGGAAAACAATCTGGCAAGTTTGCGGGTGTTCTCTTCCTTTTTATATGTGAAAATGTGCATTTGTTTTGGAGGAGAAGAAGAAAAGGAGACAGGCCAACCTAAGCTTCCTGTTGGATTTGGCACTCTTTGCAGGGTAATCCCAAACATTTTTGCTGTCACCCTCCTGTTTACTGAGCCTGTTTTGTTTGCTTTTAGGGCTCTCTTCACTGTACCACTGCTAACCAGTGCTAAAGTGCCTGTGCTCTCTCTTTTAAACATAGCAAAATTGGCTCACATTCATTTGGCATGTTCAATTTATTTGTAAGTCTCTAGCTGTACTGCAAATGCTAAGAACCTGTAAATTAAATGCCACTAGTGGGCCTGTATACTGATTGTACCACCAACTTAAATGGCCCTTTAAACATGTCTCAGAGATGCCAGTATGTGCAATTTTAAACTGTGATTTCAAACTGAGAAAAAAAACCTTTTGCCAGGCCTAAACCGGCCTTATTGATACATATGTAGCCCCTAGGGTAGATCCTAACCAGCCAATAGGAAAGAGTGAAGTGTTTTTAAAAAGTTGGACACGTACTTTAAGTTTTACATGCACTGGTAGTGAAAAACTCTTACATTTGTTTTTCACTACTGCAAGGTCTACCTCTCTCACAGGGTAACATTAGGTTACCTTATTACATTTTTATATATGATATCTTTCAATTGGGAGCAAGTCAGAATGCTGAGTTTGGTGTCTAAAGAATTGTAATTTAAATCTCTCTTTAATGGTAAAGTTCGATTTTAAGTCACAATTCTGAAAATGTCACTTTTAGAAAGTTGGTATTTTTTTGTTCCTACCATTTGGTGCCTATAACCTGCACCCAGGGTCTCATGCCTAGGTGTAGCTGGCTGCTGTTCTTTCTGTGTTGTTCCCAGACAGTGAGATAAAGGAGGAATATATGTTGGCAGGATGGGCATCTCTGACTTGATAGGGAAGCGGAGGAGTCACATACCACACTTGCACATCACAAAGACTGTGCCTCAGCACACTCAAAATTGGTTTCACATTAGTCTTTTGTGCCCGTAGACAAAACTGGGCTATGACAGGTAGGAAGGATTCCAAGCACCTCTGGGTATAGAACCCTCTAGAAACCTCTCCTACTTCAAAGAAGACACCAAGGATAAATAGTGGACCCTTGGACCCAACTCTTCAGTACTGATCTGGACTTGTGGAAGACTCAGGAGAAGGACTGCTGTGCCACTCTGCTACACAAAGAGTGCTAGTCTGCTACCTTGCTGCCTGAGTGAGAAGGGCAGGACCTGCATCTTGAACTCAGGACTGCCAGATTGACTCCAAGGGCTAGTTGGCTGGCTTCCTGATCAGGGCCTCAGGAACAGAAAAGGCTCTAACCAACTTGAACCCTACACCTGGACTCTACCTGCTGTGAGTTGTGTCGCCCATGTGGTCCCACCCCAATACTGGACCCTTGGCGGAAGGCCTGAAGTTTGTCTGCCAGCCGAGCTGTGGTCCTAGCACATCTGATGCAGTGCAGCGCATCACTTCGCAGCTCTGGAAAATAACTCTACCTGTGCAACGCTGACCTGATGCAGGACCTTACAGCTCCTCAAAAACGGGTATGTGCAACACAGACCCTTGCATCACAACTTAGCAAGTCCTCGGAACTGCCATTGAGTGACACCTTCTCGATGCAGGAGTTTAAATTCCTGACCCAAAGCTCCCCGGAACCTCCGCTGCATGACGCATTCTCAATGTGAAATCTTACAACTCCCCGCAACCAGACTTTAAGGTACTTTGCTCAGCAGGCCTTACTGGGTTTCCGTTTCCAGCCCATGCCTCAGCGCAGTCGGACCAAACTTGTGAATTTGTCCCATTCTGGCACGACTAGATAACCACAGCTGGCGCTTTGTGCTTTTAGGCACTATTTCTTCATAAATCTTTAAAACTGCAAATCTCCAGTTTTACTGATTGGATTTTTGACATTTTTGTTCAAAATAATGTACCAGATTTTACTTTATTTTACTTGTGTGGGATTTTATCTGTGTTGTGTTTTCACTTTATTACTGTTTGAACTTCTGTATAATTACTTTACACATTGCCTCTAAGTTAAGCCTGACTACTTTGTGAAAAGTTACTAGAGGGTTCAGCACATGTTAATTTGGGTTTTGCTTGTGTTTCACAAAGATAATGATTGTTGCTGCTTGATTAGGGTTTCACGCCCTCTCAACAAGTAACCCAGTTTCCTATACTCCCTTAGTAAAGGATGGAGATGTAGTGGTAACCTGGCTGGATGAGATCCGTCTTGATGCTATGTTAAAGATATGTCCACAAAACTCACAGTATGCCCACCTATTGTAAGTCAAGTCCACGTTTATGCTGAATCAATAAAATTCACTTTGTTGGTGTAAAGGTTCCTCCAACTGCCCAAGAGAGTATGGTCCATCGGCAGTAAGCCATTTGGCTATCCACCCTATTTAGAGTGGTCGATTGGATGGCTCTTTTTTACTGTCTGTCACTGCCAGTGATGGCGGCACAGTAAAAATAAAAAAATTACCCTCAAGACATTGGAGAAAACTTTCCTGATGTTGGGGCCATTGGTTTTTACTTTTCCAAAAACAAACTACTGCTTTGAGAGTTTGTTTTTGGAAAAGTAAAAACATTTGAAAGTTTGTTTCAAGCATCCACCACCAATGACAGACACCCCAGACTTTTAAATGCCTTTGAGTGGCCTGCTATGACAGAGATTAATACAACCCCATAGAGTTCACCGCAGGGGCGGTGGTGAACTCTAAATCTGGTGGATGAAGTAAATGCAAGGTTGCTGACTTAAATCCCTTGCCACCCTGAATGAGCTTGCTCCTTATCGTCAAACTCTATGAACACCAGGGTGCCTCTGGTGAAGGTGAGTTCAAATAACAGCAATTATTTCCAATGGGACTTTTACCTAAAGTAAATGAAGAGCTGTCTACATGACAGACACTTTCCTGTGCAGGCTGAAAAAATGGCCATGGCAGTCAATGCATCAGTGATGGCATCAGCAGTTGGGCAGACGGTTGATTCTGGTGGCTTTGGGGCTGAGGTGGTGCAAAATGGCAGGAAAGCAGGAAAAATGTCAGCACTCCTGCGGAATGAGACACCAGTACATGTTGGGTCTGCTTTATCAACACTTATGGATGGTACAAAGTCATCAAAATTGATACAAACCAGTGTAAGTGTTCATGTGTTATTATTTGTCAGCTCAAAACTGTTGTTGCACTGGAAAGTTCCCTTTAAGTAAAGGAGGGTAGTGCGTTTCTCTAATTTGCTGTACTTTGCATCGAGGGGGGCACCAGGGGTGGTACATCAGCATTGCCATGATACTAACCATTGTTTTTTAACTCAAAGCTAACAAGATCTGAAGACAGGATTTTGCACCAAAACATTCCACTTCAAGGCCGGTGTTAATTTGGAGAAATATTTCTATTCTTCCAAACATTTTCAAACTTTGCATTGTTTGAAAAGTTTTAAATTATGTCTTAGTAATGTTCTTGTACTGAAAGTGCGCCTTTGCACTATGACACAAAGGTATGTGCATCCTGCTACGCAGCCTGTTTGAGCACCAGCACAGTTGGTGAGAGCAGCAGTTCCATCCCTTGTTGTACAGGGCACTACCATGCACAACATTTGAATAATCTACACCTGACACTCCGGAAAATAGCATGTTATTCAAGGGGGTGGAGCGGGGGCTATGTCTAGAGGCGACCTGTTTTTTCCTAACCTTGGGGCTCGTGGGTCCCTGTTTGGCCTAAGGTACCTACCTCAGCCAACCATGGATCCGCGGATTCTAACAATTTGGCGGCAGTGCAGTGGGATTTACTAACATTATTTTTGTAATTAATGCTGTACGAGTCAAATGTGTATTTGCAAGTTCACTCACAGCAATTGGTGTACATCACAAATTTAGTAGACCATTGCGCAACCACATATTGTGTTCTTGATTTGTTGGTTTTATTTTTGAGCAAACCTTTAAGTCCCTCATCATGACTAAGAGGAGTCAAGGAGCTAGTGAGGTTGCAGTATTAGAGTTCAACATTGAGGCATTGCTTACCTACAAGGTTGATCAATGGAGGCAATTCTGGAAGGCTTTGGGATGTCCCATGAAAAGTAGCGCCAGGAAGGAGGAGCTGAAAGTGGCCTTGAGGGCCTTGCGGGAAGCCAAAGGGACTCAGGAGGCGGGTGATGTTGAGGTGGATGATGATGACCCAGTGAATGAGTTTGTTCCACAGAATTTGCCAGTGGAGGGACCAGCCTCAGAGGCTGGTAGCAGCCATTCAGGGAAGAGTTTTTCGCCAGAGGAGTTGGAGGAAAACCAAAGGGTCAGAGAGCATGAGTTGGAGGTGCTAAAACTTAAAACTCAAGCAGAAGAGAAGAAGCTGCTTATAGAAAGTGAAAAGTGAGCAGAGGAGAGCAGGAATGCTCTCGCCTTAGTAGAGAAAAATATTCTCTTGGCTCATGAGTTAAGCATGAGGGAACTGGATATTAAGATTAAACAGACTGAGTCCAGTTCAAATGGTGGTTGTGTACAGCCAGTGCCCTGTGTGGATGAGTACAAGTGTGCACTGGATGATTGGGTGTTGTTAAGCATGGCAAATGATATGCAGGGGTTGCTCAACTGTACACTTAGGGAACAGAGGCTCAATAATTGTTATCCAGGATTGCGCCAACCCATGCTAGGGTGCAAGCTCTTTGATTCCCGGGAGTTGGCACAGGAGCCGGACCCCTGGTCATGGGTCCAAGGGCCTGAAGACCCTAGAGAAGGAAGAAAGGCGAAGTAGAATGGGTAGGTCCCAGAGTAGTGGGGGCGGTATGCGGGCTAGTGCCCTGTCTCAAAGGAGAGGGAGGTAGTGTGAGCTGTGCCCCCAGGGGTTTACCACCCCAACCCAGGGACTGGAGGGTTCCTTAGAGGAGCACCCAGTGGAAGGCCTAGCGCCTACTTACCCACTGTGCGAGGAAGAACACAGAGCATCAGGAGGGCATGGAGTATCTGTCAAAAGAGCTCCAGCGTTCCTGAGGTTTATAGGTGCCATTCCTAAATGGCAGACACAGAAATCTAAATGGAAGGTTAAGGGAGGACGGTGTCCTTCCATGGGAAGAACCATGGGACAGTGCCTAGCCAGTAGAGCTGGGTCCCCTAGGAGTGACCAGGGTCCATCCACATCTAACCTGGATGACAGGATATCTGGAAACAGTGTCCTGACTTAGAGGTCTTCCAGGAATCCCGCTCTAGGTGGGGGTTGGCAAGGAGCCAGCACCCCTAGAGTGACCCCAACGGACTGGAAGCGCCCATGGAGCGGCATAGTAGGCTCAGGAGTAGTGACCAAGAGAATCTTCTGGGGTAAGGAAGGCAGAGAACCAGAGGGTGTCCTTGTGGAAGAGGGCCTGCGTCTGCGTTCTATCGCCCTAAGTAGGGAAGTCCATCAAGGTAGTTGATTGGTCTACCCTGCCTTTTGGCTGGGAGGGGGCTGTGTGGGACTTTGCCCTTTTTGGCTAAAGTTCCCTAAACTTTTTGCTTTTCCTCTAGACCTTTTTTCTGACATGTGTTGCCAACTGGACACTTTGCCACTGCTAGTCAGTGTCAAAGTGCAAATGCTCCCTGTGTACAGTGAAATGGTAAATGGTAATTCGTTGTCCATATGTTGTATTACTAGTAAAGTCCCTAGTAAAATGCACTATATGTGCTATGGCTAGTAATGCAAATGCTACTTGTGGGCCTGCAGCACTTAATGTGCCACTCACTCAAGTAGCCTTGAAAAGGGAAATTAGGCCTTCCATTGCTGGGCCTGCGTGCTGTTTCCTAACATGCCATGTTGTTCTGGTAAGTGCACACACTTACCAGACCATGCCCTTACCTTTCCATACTCATCAGGCACCCCTATGGTAGGTATAGGGTACCCACCGGACACAGTGCAGTGCATGGGAAAGGTGGGACATGTACCAAGGTGTGTACCATGTCTTGGCAGTGAAATCATCTCCATTTTGTTTTCCCTGTTGAAAGGCTATCTTGCCCATTAAAACAGAATGGGAAGGCTGTGTAAAATGTTTTACAGCCTATCTTCCCAAAGGCTCGAGATGGAAAGTGAAGTTTAGTATGCCAGAACTCACCCTGCAATAACACATCTTTTTATGCAGATGGTTATTGTATTATGTTTTTATAAGCCAATCTTTCAGAAGTGGCTGGGTTTTTGTGCTCTAAACATTTCTGTGTGTCTCTGCCTGGTTGTGGATTGACTGGCTGTATTTGAAAGCGAACGGATCTGGGGAATGTCTTGATCCAGGGGAGGAGATGAGACAGCCCAGGCTGACCTGCATCTGGAGTGTAAGGGGAGTAGTAGCCCCAGAGGTGAAGAGACCTGGGCTGGTGCTATAAAACAATTGTCCCATCTCCTGCTGAGTGATTGAGAATCCAGACCCCCACTAATCAAAGGAAGAAGGAGTCACTGGTAGGGAGGCACCCATAACTGGTTTGAGCCGGGGTCAGTGCCCCTTGTAGCACAAAGACTTCAAACCATTCAGGGGTATAAATATGCGAGCTAAAGACCCTGAACTTTGGATGATGGCTTTATCAAGATTGAACAAGACTGGAGCTACTTCGTGGTTCAAGAGGAACCTTTGCCAAGTGAATAGACTGAAGGGAAGGACGGTGGCTTGCTGTGTGTCTGGGGGCTGGTCTGTAGTTTGCTGTTTTAACCAAGGAAAGGCTGTATGGACTTTCCAGTGTGCTGTGTCCCCCTGCTTGAAAGGACTTTGCTGTGCTGTGTCCTGAAGTAACTGATCTCCAAGGGCCCGAGGTGAGCTGGCTCCCTGTTCGGAAACACAGGAACACTAAAGTTTCCAAAGAAGATTCTCAGAGATGCTGTGTGCGTGTGCTCTGTCTAGCCTGAGACCTTCGTAGGTTGTGCCCTGTGATCTTGGGCACCTGGAGTTACAAAAAAGACTCACCGACGCAGTGTGCGTGTGCTTTGTGCAGCCTGAGTCCTTCAAGAGGATCGTCCTTTGAACGTGTGCACCGGGAAGCCAAGTAAGTCTGAGCAACCAAGTGTGCGTGTGTTTGGTGCAGCCTGAGACTTTCGCGTGGATTGGCGCGTGATCGTGCACACCAAAAGGGCAAGTGTCTCTCAGCGACGCTGTGTGCGTGTGCTGTTTGTTCCCTGAGACCCTCGCCAGAGGTGCTCTGTGATCGGGGGCACCCGAAGATGAAGCGTGTCTCAAGCGCTGTGTGCATGTGCTTACGTTGTGCCCTGTGATCGGGGGCACCAGAAGATGAAGTGTTTCTCCGCGACACAGAGTGAGTGTGCTTTCTACCGCCGGAGATCTGCGCAAGTTGTGCCCTGTGATCGTGGGCACCAGATCAAGTGTGTCTCAGCGATGCTGCTTGAGTGTGTTGTGTGCAGCCTGAGACCCTGGTTAGGAGTTGTCTGTTTATCGTGTACCCGGAGTACAGTGAGTCTCATTGACTCTGAGTGGGGGTGTAATGTGCAGCCTGGGTTCTTCCCATTGCCTGGAAATTCAGAGAGATTGCTTTGGAGACCAAAGTCGCTGGACGAGGAGAGGAGAGTGGTTTTGTACACCCCAGATAACATGTGTTGACTCCTGGGGAGGGGTGCGGATTCGGAGGTGACGCTCTTGGCCTCTTTCTCTGTCCTGCAGCGCAAGTCTCTGCTTTGGCTCGGATCATGGCCCATGTGCCAAGGGAGTGGCAGCACGGGGGCCGCAGTGCAAAGCTGCATTTACTGTGTTATATCTTATCCTTGTGGGGGGCAGCTGTGGCCGTAAACTAACTGCAAGCCAGCACGAGTGGCATAGAGGCCGCCAGAGGCACAGTGAACGGCACTAGAGTAAATTATGTATTGCATTATTCCTGCATAATGGAGTATCTGATGATTGTATGACGCATTGCCTTATTTCAGCACAACAAACTGCCTCTTTGTCATATTGCCCATTGCATTCGTTTTTCCTAACGAACTGCCTGATAGGTGTGTTACGCATTGCACTATGTTTGCATAACGAACTGCTTGATAGATGTGTTACGCCTTGTCTTACCACTGCATCACAAACTGCTGGATTGTTTTTTTACACATTGCATTAGTGCTGCATACCAAACTGCCTGATAGATGTGTTCCGCATTGCATTAGTTTCGCATAACAAACTGCCTGATAACTGTATTACATGTTGCATTACTTTTTCCTAACAGACTATCTGAAGGGGACCGTATGCAATGCATTACGGGGGGCATAACAGTTTACACCGTTGTTGCATAATGCACTGCATTACAGTGACAGTACAAATCACCAGATAGCCGTATTACGATCTGCATTATTCTTATGTTGTGAAGTACCTGATTGTTGCATGACGAATTGCATACTACGACATTAGGATTACATAGGATTGTTTAGTTTAGCTCAATAATAATAGGCCAGGGGAGCATTACCCTGATGCATATGTTGGTATAATATTGTGTGGTCGCATCGTATATCTTTGTATAAACATATACTTGTTTTTCTATGAAACTCGTGTGGAGTCTATTTGTGGTGTCATCATTGGGTTGCTGTGAGTGTAATTACAAATACTTTACACATTAGCCTTGAAGATAAGCCTGGCTGCTCGTGCCAAGCTACCAAGGGGGTAGAGCGGGGGCTATCTCTAGAGGCAACCTGTCTTTCCCTAACGTTGAGGCTTGTGGGTCCCTATTTGGCTTAAGGTACCCACCTCAGCCAACCAGGGATCCAGGGATTCTAACAGGTTGCATAAAAATGCAGGGTAAAAAATGTGTGGTTAAGGCATGCAATGTATTTCCATGTGTTGTTAAATCGTCCACCTGTGATCACAGGTTGGCAGTCACATTTTCTCAAGGAATATAGTATTTCTCCAAGAGGAATAGCGGTGCACGGAGCACTCATCCCAAGTTGGCTAGTAAATGTTAAACTTAGGTCAAGAATATCCAACAGCAACTGGATAAAATAGTTTTTCCTAGTGTCACATTATATGATATATCAGACCCAGAAGACATCCTCTAAATCCAGATTAAATGAACTCTGTTGTCAGCCTTAGGGCCTGATTTACTTTGGTGGTGTGGGAGCAGGCCGCCATGCCAGTGCCCCGCTGCAACATTGCCAAAGCCGTCCGCTTTGGCGGTCTTGTGGCGGTGCAGTTCTAAGGCGAGCCTTACCACTGCAGTGCCGAGGGAACACCAAACCCCTTCCTGCATGGCATGGACTGTCCAGTCTATGCTGTGTAGGAACAGGGGTGCATAGAAACAGGAGGGCACAACATGTGCCACCCTCCATGCACCCCCATGCACAAGGGCACCAGGGGCCTGACCGCCACACTTTTCATGGTGAGCTCACCACAATGAAAAGTGTGGAGGTCTGGAAAGTTGTAATATGCTTGGTGGTGCTGCAGGGGCACTGTCAGCATATTACTGCCCAGACCGCTGTACCACCACCGAGGGATCAGGAAACCCAGCGGTTGTGGCGGGTCTGTGGTGATGGGCCCGCCGCACTTGTAATGCGTCATTTGGACCAACAGTGCGGCAGTTCATGCCATGCCACCACGAGCTTTGCGGTCCGATGGACAGCCAAACTTGGAATTAGTCCCTTGCTCCTTTGTTTACGAACTGACCCATGGTATTTTCATTTGCAAAGTTTATAACACCTGACTTTGCAGGTGCATTATTTACGACCCTGAATAAATGTGCATGCATTTATGTTAAAGGTCATAGAAAAGAATCTGATCTTTTAAAGCAGAAAAGAACAAATACTCCTTCGTGAATAAACATTTTCAGGACATGTGGTCAAGACGATGTGCAGATCAGAAGCTACAAGGCCATTCAGATCATCTTGGTATCCATATTTGCTACAGCAAAGAACTTTGCACCTTAAACAGAATCCATAAACAGGTTCCTACAGATTGCCCCATTCAGACACAGGTAGACGGCCATCCCAAGAAGAAGGTATCTGGTAGACAGTGTAAAATTGCATGCTTGGAAAGTGAGCATCACATCCTAGTGGGTGAGATTGTGAGGGAGTAGGCATGCCAGTGGGCCACCTCACGACAAAAACAAGTGGAAATGTATGGGGATATTTGTGACAGAATGTCACAGACTGGACAAATATAATGTCTACATTCCCACAGGTTGAGAAAGACTGACAAAAATAATTTAGTGATCAAAGGAAGAGCGTTAAGGACCTCCTTGTAAAGCACTGTGGAGATACCCTGGATGATTTAGGAGCTTCAGCACCACAACAGAAACTGGAGACCTGAAAGGAAAGGATGTGTACAATGCCAAATGCCTGGTGGGAATTGCTGGTGGTGCAGAGGCTGGAGGAGACAGAAACTAACCATGGTAAGCAAACACCTTATTTGATTACTCCCACATACATAAGGCAGGCAAAGTATGTTAAAATACCAGTTGGCTTTGCCATACACATGCTTCCATGTGCCCATGTTGTACTTGCATACAGTTTAGTCTAAATTCATACAGTGAGAATATATCCTTAGCTCTTCATAAAAAAGGAATCTAATTATACGTCACTTGAAACATACACAGTACATTCCTTAAAGAAATCTCACAAAGGCCTACATTAATCAAATAAAATATGTACATGTACACAATACACCCACTGCACAGTGAGGTTAAATTAACATCATAGTGCCTTATGCTGTCAGAGAACAGTCCATGTCTAAATCCTTGCTCCACGTGAAGTACTTGTACACAACGCTGTGATACTCCTAATCCATTAGTCCATTGACTTCTTGCACTAGGTGCACTGTCCATCATGATAAACTGTGAATGCGACTTCAGTTGGTATTGCCCCCCCATGCTTAACATCATGTACATGACTTTAACTAACATAAATAAATGAAATGCTTTTTAAGGCCATGTTTCTATCTCAAATATATGTCATTTCCTTTTGCAGGCGACGTTCCCCATCGTTCAAGTGACCATCCAGTAAGAAAGTTCACCCATCATGAACAACATTCTCTACAGCTGTAAACACTACCCATTGGAACCACCTCTTCTTCACAAGGATTGTCTGCCAAAGTACATAAAACAGCACCTGCGGCCTCTGCTGGTGCATGCTTGCACAGCTGCAATCAAATTTACTGTGGCTACTTTAGGCACAGTTACAATCATTACTAGTTCAGCCACTGTTAGTACAGCTGCCAGTCACCTCTGCAGAGACCACCAGCAGATCTGATGCAACCATCTCTGAATTTAGATGTACAGCTGCAACATTCCACATATCTATACCAGTTGCTGTTGTCATAACAATCATCACCTCTGTCACAACTCCCTCCAAATCTCTGTCACATTCCACTTTTATGATCATAAGAACATCTACCATGCCAGAGGATGAGCCTAGCCAGCCACACAACTTAGAGAGCTGCGTCAAGGAAGTTAGCATTTATTTTCACTGGCCTCTATAGTGTATGAGTTACATGTAGCATTGCTTATGTTGCTAATGTTACAACAGTTGTCCCTTGGCCAGCTTACTCTCATTACAGCAATGCAGTCACACACCGGAATGCTCTACAGATTGGAACGCTATGTGTTGTCTGGTTCACATATCCCTGCCCAAAACATTAATGAAAAAGCAACCTACCTTATCACCTATATCCTTCTCTCTTTCACTTGTTTTACAACCTGTTTAACCACTCAAGCCTCACAAATGTATGCAAACAGCATATCTCTGACATAATATCAATCCTAGAAATATTGATATACACATATATCAGAAATTGAATACTGTTTACAAAAAATATTGCCTCCCTGTACTTAACTATTAAAATCACTAATATCAAACACGCAAATATCATTCACAATAAAATAGATTTTTACATACATCGAAAACAAAAATATCAGAAACACTAATATTGTCGCCCAGAAATAAATATATAAAATGTCAAAAATATCAATTAACACAATATCGATCACAATATTTTTGCCAAAACAACTAATAAATCATTATAAGTAAATCAAAAAAGACAATTTTAACTGAAAACAATTACTATAAATAAACCCAAAATGTATATTAAACAACTATAATAAAAACAAATATATTTCATTAACCAAAAATTTAACAAACATCTCAGAACAATCGTAAACCTAATATATATCTATTTAAAAATACCTATTATTAACTATAAACATATGAAGACATTCATCAATACAAATTAATATGTACATACAATATAATTCATATATAAATAAAACAAACTATATATTATGCTACGAAAATAAAACATTCATTTGCGTTTACCAAACAAGGACTCAACTGATAAAAAAACATTCAAACTATACTAAGCCAACCTATAAAATACCACTATAAACAATAATAACCAATAACATCAAACTAACAATTAAACCAACAATATAAAAGGCACAATAATTAATGCAAGTAACTACTCAAAAAATGATAAATACTGCAAGAAGAGGAAACTCTGCCAGATTCTCCCAAGAAATGATTAATACAGAAATAAATCTCAACAACTAAAATTTCAAGTAAGTAATACATATATTTAAACTACAAATGTACTGTATTAAACTAAAAAAGATGTGTCTCTGCCACCTATCAACTATATATATTTCTTGTTTTTATGGCAATGAATTGTACATGTTTTTAATGTACTTTTTTATGAGATGTATATATATTGTAACTTTTATGGTTTTTACATTGTAAAACCGAATAAAGTTTTGATTGATTGATTGATTGAAACAAAAAATATAATTTAACGAACACATTGAAAATCACTGTGTAACTTTTATCTTTTTACATAGACTACCTAAAGGAAAAGAAAACAAAATTCCAAACCAACAAATTGCCAGAAAGTATAAACTATATGTATTTATATTCATTTAAACACTCTCCCAACCAATGACAAATAATACACTTGACTCAATAAACCTCAACAAACTTGCAACAAAATATCATCCTTTTCTCTATCAACAGAAAATAAAGCACCTGCTCCATGTTAAAATAAGGCAAAAAGCAAAAAGCTTCGAAACCGTTCAAAACATCTAAAATAAAATACAAGTAAGCAAACAAATTACAAGTAACTGCATTTTTATACAAATGAATAACATATAAGCAAAAGTTAGTTCATAATGTATTACACTGTTAAACCTTTTACAGATACAATGAAAGAAGATGCAAAATATATACATTCACAGAAAGGGAAACAATTATTAAATCATATGAGCTACAGCCAAGAAAGTGCATCAACAGAAACCATAAATTGAAAATGTATTAAATATTATTTGAATGCATTCTGTGGGTGGACCACTGCAAAGGAAAAACGTGTGCTAAATGTAAAAGAGCACAACCACCCCCCAAATGTTACAAAAATAGATGTTAGAGAAATCTTAAAATATATGAGAGAGAAAATGCACAAGGTCCCAGGAACCTACAAGCAAAATCCTGAAAGACATACTACCCAAAGTCCCATGCATGTAATAGGCCAACTACCGCCTATCCCCATTTTAAAATTATATACCATTTTTAAATATATAATAATTAAGGAAATATTTAAAAAATTTGAAAAATGAAATTTATAAAAGTTAACAAATTTATAAAAACTGTAAAAAATGTAAAATAACAATTGCAAATGTACATATACAAATATAATAAATATAATGTCCCTATTTCAGAAAAAATTAACAAAAAGTATTTTTTGAATTCACTTTGTAATTACTTTTATTTTTACTTTAAAAATATATTTGTTAAAATGTAAAACTGTATAATAAATTGAAAATGTAAATATGTCTGACATCTTATTATTATATTTATGTTAGAAAATTCATGTGCACTAAAAGGCGTGACATTTACTATTCCCACTCCAATCTAAACCAAATTGTATTGTATTGGCCCTGCTCAACAAGTAGTCAGATAATGAAGCAACTTTCGTATAGGTGGTCGGAAACACCCATTTTTCAATTGTGGCTTGTGCTGCGGCCCGTAAAAGGGCCACAGCACAAACTGCAATTGAATAAAGGATGCTTTTAAACATCCATGCATAGTGTGCCAGGCACCACAAGGTGCATGGAGGTTTGAGGGGCATCACATGTGCCTCCCTGGCCACATAGCAGAAGCCCACGGAGAAAGAGGCCCTGCTGTGGTCCCCCAAAGTCCCTTTCCGTCTGCCTTTAAGTGCCATGTAAAGACTGAGGGTAAGGGACATCATAATCTCTATGGCAGTGGCTCTGCAGGCACCACCTCGATTGTAGGGATTAGGCTCCGACCGCTGCCCCATCAAGATTTCCCCCCATGCAAATTGTTCCGACTGCTGGTATTGTAATCCGACAGTCAGACTGATACACTGGATGTCAGGTAAACCGACACTGGCATTCTGTCATTGGCAGTCCACCCGATATCGTAATCAGGTCCTGAGAGGTAACATTTACTATTCCCACTCCTATTTAAACCAACTTGGCGAAAATGTTGGACACAAAAGGAGTGACATTTACTATTTCCAATCCAGTTTAAAACAGATTGGAAAAAGTTTTGGATAATAAAGGTGTGACATTTACTATTCCAACTCAAATCTAAACCAACTTGAGGAAAGTGTTGGAGACTAAAGGTGTGATATTTACTATTCCCAATCTAATCTAACCCACAGTGGGGAAAGAGTTGGACACTAAAGGGGTGACATTTACTATTCCCACTCTAATATGAACCAAGTTGGGGAAAATGTTGGACACTAAACGGGTGTCTGTTACTATTACCACTCCAATCTAAATCAACTTGGAGAAAGTGTTGGAGACTAAAGGTGTGACATTTACTATTCCCACTCCAATCTAAACCACATTGGGGAAAGTGTTGGACACTAAAGGGGTGACATTTACTATTCCAACTCTAATTATTAAAAAAAAATAGGGGAAAGTGTTGGGCACTAAACGGGTGACATTTACTATTCTCACTTCAATCAAAAACAACTTGGAGAAAGTGTTGGACAATAAAGGTGTGACATTTACTATTCCCCCTCAAATCGAAACCAACTAGAGGAGGGGTGACATTTGCTATTCCCTCTCCAATTTAAACTAACTTGAGGAAAGTGTTGGATCCTAAAGGAGTGACATTTACTATTACAATTCCAATGTAAACCAACTAGAAGAAGGTGTTGGACCTAAAGAGGTGACATTTACTATTCTCACTCCAATCTAAACCAACTTGGTGAAAGTGTTGAACACTAAAGGGGTGACATTTACAATTCCTACTTCAATCTAAACCAACTAGAAAAAGGTGTTGGACTCGAAAGGAGTGACGTTTAGTATTCCCCCTCTTATCTAAACCAACTTAGGGAAAGTGATGGACACTAAAGAGGTAACATTTACTATTCCCACTCAAAACTAAATCAACTTGGTGAAAGTGCTGTGCACTAAAGGGGTGACATTTAGTATCCCCACTCAATCAAAGGTCCTTATTACAAAAACCTGGTTTAAATTCTTATGCGTTTAAAATCTACTTTATCAACTTTATCAAAACGATGTGTGTTTTAATTAATTAAAAATGCTGAACACTACACATACATAGTTTACTATTCCTACACCAGTCGTAAATAACTCAGGGAAGATGCAAGACACTAAACATACATAATTTACTATCCCCACTCCAATGTATCTTAAGTCAGGGAAAGTGCTGGTCACTAGGCAAACATCATTTACTATTCCCCCTCCAATCTAGCGTAAGTTTGGGAAGGTGTTGGATACTAAACGTTCATAATTTACTATTTCCACTTCAATATAGTTTAAATCAAGGAAGGTGCTTCACACTAAACATACATAATACACTATAAGCACCTCCGGAGGTGCTGGACATTAATATACATAATATACATAATTCACCATTCCCACTCCAATGTGACTTAAGTCTGAGAAGGTGCTGGACACTAAACATACATAATTTACTATTCCCACACCAATATAGCTTAACTCAAGGAAGATGTTGACACTAAACATCCATAATTTCCTATTCTCACTCCAATCTAGCTTACATCTGGGAAAGTGCTGAACACTAAACAAACATACTAAACTATTATAACCGCCATATACCTTAAATCAGGGAAATTGCTTAACACTAAACATACATAATTTAATATTACCACTCAAATATATCTTAAATCAATGAAGGTGATGAACAGTTAACAAATTACATGTAATATTCCCACTGCAATATAAATATAAAATTAAACCAGAGAGTGCACATTAAACATATGTAATTTACTAATCTAACTTCCAAATAACTCAACTCAGTAGAATACACAACACTAAATTGAAAAAACATACTATTCTCTCTCCAAACATAAACTAAGCTTTAAATTTAATATAGATTTTTACATATTTATTAAATGTACCTACTCTAATTTCTTTATAAGTAAACTGTTAAAAAAAATTAAAAACACTTAGGAGCCGATTACGACGCGGTTCCGGCTGGTGGGTGTACCTAGGGTGCCCCTTGCTAATCCATGCACTGTGTGCTAGGCACCATGGGGTGCCTGCTACAGGGTGCAGGGTTTTACACACATCGCTCTTTCTTTAAGAGAGCCTCTATTATAGCCAGTTTATAGCTGTAACACAAGCTCCCATAGAGAAATGTGAGTATCCAACCTAACAGTGCTTGGTCACATCATAATCAGAAGGAAATAACCGCCGACCGGAGGTCAGTTGGTCCCAAGACCGCGACGGTGTCGGTCGGAGGCAACTCTGACCAACATCATAATAGGCTCCTTTATTTATTAAATTTAATCACAACTTGACTTAAATTAAAGATTATGCAGCAACCCATATGTTTTTTTAATACATTATATATTTTTTTAATGTAAATCTTTAACATTTATTTTCACTTTATTTCAAATGAATAACTTAAAAAATAAATGTAAACATACAATTTAAATAAAAATGTTTATAAATTATAAAATGAACTTTGTACAACCTTATTTACCAAAGATTATATTTTCCTAATTATATTACATTTTACTATATCTAAATTGCAAATGTTTAAAATATTTCTTCTAATAAACACTAATTCATTGCAATTTTTTTGTTTACATTTGTATAATTAAAAAATAAATTCTAAAAAACACAACTATAAAAAGTCACAAAAATACTAATTTTAAATAAATATTGATTTACCACAAGAAAAAATATTTGCTTTTGTAAAATAAATAAAGAAATTGAAACACATAATAGAATAAAATAGAAAAGACAAATATATAAATAAAAATTAAATATTAATCAAATACAAATATAAATTTTATTTATTTTGAAACTAAGGGCCCTATTATTATGGCGGGCGAACTTGCGTCTGCCACCCTATCGGGTATTGGGACTGCCCGACAAGATGTTGGAGGACCCGCAGTAGCAATTAGGATGTAACCACCACCACGGCGGTTGAAATGTCTATATTTTCCATTGTGGCAAGAGTTGCTAGCTGCAGCAACCACCGCAATGCAAAAAAGGGACACTTGACATATGCCTGCACTAAGTGGCAGGCACCATACGGTGCCTGTCACATGGTGCACGGACATGTTGGTATCGTGTTTGGGGGCCAAGGGGAGTCCCTTTCCACCAGTATTTTCATGGCTGGTTCACTGCCAAGAAAGGGCCAGCAGAAAGGAACATCGTCATGCCTACAGCGGTGCCTGGTAGGCACCGCCACCATGGTAGGCATTACAGACCATTCGACGAGCCTGTTGGATTACTGTTGGACGGTCTTTCCTTGGTCCAATCGTCTGCCCGCTATTATAATATGGTGGGTGGTAAACATACAATGAGACTGACAGGCTGTCAGTGATGGGCTTACTGTCATTGTAATCGGCCCCTAATTTATATACATTTTTTACATTCTTTAAAAAACTTAAGGGCCCGGTAATGATGGCTGTTGGACCACAACCATTTGCTGCTGAGGTCCGACCGCTGCATTACAATGCCTGCGGTTGGAGGCAGCAGGCGGGTGAACTGTCCAATGCTTTTTAACAGGCTTGAGTAGTCTGTCGGTGTGTTGGAAACACCTCATAATCCCTTAATGATGGTGGCTCCTCCTTTGAGATTATGATGTCTGTTTCTGACATCCATTTCATGCCAGCCTTAGTGACATGGAAAGGCTGTTGGAAAGTAACAATGAGGGCCCCTAGCAGGGGCCCCTTCCCTCCTGGCCCTCTGCATTGTGGCCTGTGCCTCCCTACATATGCCGGCACCATGTGGCAGGAACCATGTGCCTGCCACATGGTTCAGGGATGTTTGAAAACATAAATTTTTCAATCAAAGCTTGTGCTGCGGGCCTATCCGATGGCCCCATTACGATACATGCACTGCTAAACTCCGACTGCGGCAGTCAGAAAGACATCAATTCCGACTGATGAGGTCAGAAAGCTTTCAGCTCTGACTAATGCAGTTGGAAAAGCCAGTGATTTCATATACGGCAGGAGTGGTGAAGTCTACAATGGCATTGGATTTCCTTGTAATGGAGCAGTTGGAGCAGCGGAAGGACTTGTAAGGCAGGATCCATGGTGTCCCAAAATACAATGAGGTGCATGGAGTTGAGTTGTGCCATCTGTCCCTCTGTTTCCGCCACCTCTGTTGAGACGGTTTAACCGCCTCAGTCTGATGGCCTAATAGGAGCATTGTAATAGGGTGGGCAGTCAGAGTGGCTTTCCGCCCAGCTGTCTGTCTCCATTAGCACCTTCCAACACCGACACAGTCGGACTTTCCTGTCGGAGTCGGAAGAACCCCGTCAGTCAGAAAACTGCCTATCAATGCCCAGTGTAATATAGCGGCTGGGAGGACTGCTTCCCACACTACCGCTCCTGTCTTTTCCGACTCTGATGGCTCGTGGTGGCCCTTCCGACTGCCATCGTATTCAGGCCCTATGTTTGGTGAAGACACTTCAAAGTTGGATGACTATTTGACAAGATACCAGTGAAGTTGTTGATTTATGTGGGAAAAGTTCTGAGGCTGAAATTCTAAATTTCTTGAGCTCTGAAGTCTTCTCTTTGGCCAGAACCTTTTCATGCCTTCTTTTGATTAGGAATTCAACTATCCGGACTATGGACCAGATTTTATTCTTGGCGGTCGGGACGTTTACCGCCAGGGCAACAGAGTAAAATACTCCGTAGCCTGGCGGAGGTCCTTACCAAAACATCTAGAAATGTCTGTCTGGCTGTCTAGTATTCACATGAACTGCTGTAAAGGTAGTTCCTGTGAATGCATTGGAACTTTTCCCTACAGCTACATCTAACATGATCGGCCCTTATGCAAAGTTTCCAAAAGGTTTTTATTTACAAGTGTTTTTATTTGGTTTGAAAATAAATTTTAAAAAACCTCGTCCCCTACTCGCCATGGGAGTCATCTCCCATGCCAAGGGGCATTTATCGTTTTTTACTACCCTTACTGCCAGGGCGTGCCTGCCATTGACAGGCAGTAAAAAACAGCTATACCTCCACCCATCCTAACTGGGCGAGTGGACATATATCCAATTCTCCAATGGCCTTTAATTGGTCAGGCCATCGTAGAGGTTTGCCCACAGTGGAGACAGAGTAGTCGCCGCTGTGATAGAACAATGATCCACCAGCTTTTAAATTTGGCAGGCAGAATATCATGTTGGAGGTAAGCACACTCTGCCACCAGTGCGATGGAGTATGCTTACTTTCAGCATTTAATTTTCTCTTTCTAGGAGCTCAAAGGTCCATACCAGAAGTTGTATCCAACATATTCCTCTCAAAGCCGGACACCTTTGCCACAAGGTTCCGATGAAGATCTAGTGGTCTTGGAAGACTATCTGCTCTTGGCCACTTCTAAGGCTCTCAGGGACCTCACTTACAGGCCAAGACTCACTCCAACAGGAACCAACAGCCTGCTTATGATCAACTGATCACTCTAGAAAAAAGTCCCCTTACACCTCGTGACCCTGTAGTCAGACAGGAGGTCAGCCAACTGACCCTTGGAGTCCACTTCTGAGTCCTGGGTAAAATTGGGAGCATGGTCAGCCCCTCAAGACTCCATACATCTCACAGACAGAAGGTCCAGTACTCTTGTGTTCTTCTGCATGTCCAGAAGTATTTTAATAAGCTGTGGGGGAGTTGGCGCTTCCTTAAGATTCACTAGTCTTGGAGGGGGTTGACTCTTAGGCTGTCCCTAACCAAAGAGGAAAACATTCCATTGGCAACCCTTCACACTACTGCAGTACACCCTGTTTATCTGATGGCAAACTATCCCATAATTCACTATTTGTAAGTAAAATCCAACATCTCAGCACCCTGCTGACTTTGGAGGCACTGGTGTGCCAGCCAGGGGTAAATTTAGGGAAATTAGCAGTCTGATCCCCCTTCTCAACTACACCAAACTGGTTCTGGGATCAGCTCTCGCTGGTATCAAAATAGCTAGAGATGGCCCAGGGAAAAAAGGCTTCTCCTCCCTAAGTCTGAAGTCTGACTTTCCACTTAACTATAAATGACCTAACCCTGGTCCCTTTCAAATTAATGAAGTTACTGGCTGCTTTCTAGCTTTCCTTCCTTAGCTGAAAGGAGTCATATGCCTTACATTCAGCTCTTACTGTCAAGATACCTAAGTCATTGTTTCATCTCTGAAAACAGTTTTTACACTTCCTTAGGGGAAGCACTGACTGTCCCAGCTGCTAGCAGGATAATGCTAATTAGCCACTGGAGTTTTAGGTAGACAAAGTATAACTTTTTAAAAGTTAATGTTCCTAAATATTTATTACAAATTTGGCTTCATCAGTTAATTTGATGTTTAATAAACAATAAAAAAAATAGTGGTTGAATTATCCTGGTAGCTTGTTCAAACCAATGAAAGCAGAATAAATATTTTATCTGAACTCTAGTTTTAGTAAAAAAAACACTTAGAGCCCCTCCCAGTAAAAATAGCTTTTGTGGCATGTCACTGTAGGTACATGCCAACACTAAATTCTTGCATGTACCATTTTAAATGCTTGCCACATGATCTTGTGGGCTATTAGGCCAATTTAGGAGTGTCTTATTTAATATTAAAAAATTAGGGCTCTCTGTTTAACAAAGGGATATTTTAACAAGTTTGCCCACAGGTTTAAAAACTCCAGCGGTCATGCTACAAAGATAGGCCTGAAACCATGTTTTCTTTATCAGCCTACTGGATGGCAAAACATGTGATGCAGTCCACAAGTGGCATCTAATTTTTCCATGTAATTGGTGTATTTTCCTGCAGCTTACACTTTGGTACTACTGCAGAGTTAAATATTCTAATTGAAGATTAGCCAATGTTAAGATGTTTCAGGGGGTCACACCCCATACAATGAGCACTGGCCAGCAGTGCCCCAGTGTGCAGAGTTAAAAATTTAGCACAAACAGGCATAAAAAAAATCTTTTTTTTAACATGCATTATGTACATTTGCATTTAGATTATGTTAGGCCCTGTGATTTTTGGCTGGCTGGGACTCATCGAAGCCAGACAAAATCCACTGTCCTAGATAGGATGAGTGCGATACAATTGTCCAATAACCAGTGCTCACACTTGGGTGGCTTGATGAACAGCAGCCAGGCTTATCCTGAGGTTCAAAGTGTAAGGTATTGACACAACACCACCTTCGCAACACACGGAGTACACTACAAAAAGACTGCACACTGTATGTATAAAACACTGGTCTTTGTACTACACACACATTGAAATCAAAATGAGATACACATTGGACATATGCTTTACAGTTATATGCAATTGTCAAACTCTCCCAATAGCATCAGAACGGCATGAACATATATGTACTAGTCATTAGCATTCACTTGCCCCGTTATCCTCTCAGTCTCGTAAGCAACATCAACCCATGTGCGTACTTCCCCAAGGTGCACATGATTCAAGCAATCCCTCCCACATCAAAAGCGACATAAACATAAAAGCAGGCTGTTCAGAGTTATTCCACTTTCCCACTAACACATTGGCATATAACACAACATTCCCAATATCGCATACCATGGAAAGTTGTAATTGTCAATAAATCACAGGCTTTGACTATGCCCCTCATCCACTCAAACTACACCAGCCAATGATACACGTTGCACCTGCTGACAACACTTTGATTAGATTGTCGGGACCACTTGAAGTGAAAGAAAACAGTTCCGGGGTTTTGTCCCTCCAGATTAGGTCTTCAGGCACCTAGCAGCACTTTCACAAATGCAGGATCACAATACTCCCATAGGAAAAAGACCGTAATACCAGAAGTTGATGCGCTTCCAAATTGGAGACATTTTTCACCCTAGGCGGAGGTGCGAGCTGCAGTTGCTCCAGGCAGCCAGACGTGGGTGCACAGAAGGCACCACATGACCCCGTCCAGTCATGAAAGTCTCAACAACAGAGTACCTTGTGGCGTGGGTCCAGGGAGAGGGAGCTGGAGACCTAGGATGGATTCTGTGATGTCAGGCCGTTTCGTCCTCCAGACCTGGAGGGCAGAGACCGTCTACACTTCCAGCTCGGGTCCCTCGGACGTAGCAAACTTCGCCCAGCACCTCTCAGACACCACACTCTACAGAGTTTGAGATTGCACAGGTTTCCGGTTGCAAGCACTGGTGCCTCAAACTTTGCAAACTTCCCCAGCACTCCTCAAACTCCTCACTTTCTAGCACCCCAGGGGGGCTGCTGATCTTTACAAGCACATTCCTCTGCACAGTGTGATTATGGTGTACATCAGGATGGTCCTTGTCTCAACCAACGATCCCTTCCACCCATTTCCACCGCACCCTGCGCAGTCCTTACAATCTAGTGCAATGTGGATATCATTCATGTATGGGATTTCGTGGATAGGTGGAGAGCTAGCAGGCCATTGGAGAGTTCTTAGGGACCCAGGCCACGACAGTTGGCAATTAGCTGCAGGCCAGCAACATCCAGGCAAAATCCACTAAGTGATAGTCCCCTTCCTCGAGCACATCAAGCCCCAGGTCATCATAAGTCTGCAGATAATCCAGTTGCAGTGCCGCCTGCCCCAATGGTTCTTCTTGTTGATTACCCAGTATCAAACCAGCACTTCCTACCTTTGGATTCTTGATCAATGGCTTTAGGGGGGTCAAAACCCTGCCCTTGGAAAGCAGGTGCCAACTCCACCCCCTCATATCCGTCCCAGGAAGGCCCCTCAGAGTAAGAGGTCTGCAGTTTCCCTTGAGCCCCTAGTTTATGGCATAGTATCAAGAATGCAAAGATGTATCTGTCATCCTAGCACCCAGATGTGGATTGGAGACAGGCTAACAGGCACACAGAGCCACCAGATTCTAGACCGTCCATGTGTCGCAGCCAGACTGATCCTAGACATCCCTGTCACATCCATATCACCCAACATCTCCATGATCTCCACTGGCTCCCCAAAGAAAGATGAATAACCTTCAAGCTCCTCACTCATGCATACAAGGCTCTTCACAACATCGGACTAGCATACCTGAACAACCGCCTCTCCTTCCATGCACCCAAGAGACACCTCCAATCAATTGACCTCTCTCTGGACACCATCCCACACATCCACAAGATGAGAAAAGGAGAAAAGTCCTTCTACTACCTCACAGCCAAGACCTGGAATTACCTACCCTTATAGCTCCAGCAAGTCCCTAACCTGCTCCAATTCAGGAAGGACCTCTTCCGATGCCCAAGCACTCAATGGAACCGCCCTTCACTCCTAGAGCCTTTAGACCCTTGCTGGTGAGTAGCTGTGACTTACCAACCCCTAATTGATTGATTGATTGATTGATTGATTGATTGACGAGCACAGAAATGCCCACTTTCCAAAGAGGTATTTCCACATTAGTAATGTTCAATCCACCTGCACGAACAGAGAGGATTTGCCATTACTAGCTCATTGATATCAAACACAATGCTCTTACTCTTCTGCACTTAAGAAATACTTCTCAATAGCCTTTTCACTGGTCCTCCACATTAATCAGTGTGAGAATCAGGACCCACTGCACCGAACACACCATTCGGTGCCATTCACTACCAGTGCATGTAGCTCACAGACACACATGCACTGCCTCTTCCAGACACCGCACCCTGCCTTCAGGGAGCACTCCGATATAGAGAGCGACATGCAGAACCATGGCAAGTAGCTTTTTAAATGCCAAGCCGAGTAACAGTAACCTACACACACTGGCCCCTTTAGGGCAAACCTGTGGCACGTTAGAAGAGCTACCTTCCTGTGTGGCACAACCAGTGCTGCAAGCCCAAAAAGGAGCGTTTGAGTTGCATGCCAATGGTACGTCTTACCCTTAGACAAGAGACTAAAAGCTAAATTAAATTAGAAAATCATGTATACACCCATCACTAGTATGTAAATAACAAATACAGCGCTTTAGCACTGAATGGCAGTTCAAAAGCGCTCAAGGCCTAAGGCGCAGCCTTTTTTCCCAGTGGGATGGGTATGCCCAGACATGGGTTCCTTGCTTGCTGTACCTCTGGATTCAAGCTTTCCTTGCTGATGAGGGGTAATACCCTGAAACTGGTCCCAGGAGCTGGTTTCTGGTCCAGGGAGGACCTGGCTTGGCAGTTCGGGCTGGACTGTTCCCATGAGGAGCAGGGTCAAGACTGATTTTCATATGACTGGGTCCAAACCTGGGTGGCATAGTGAGCAAAGGAACAATGGATTTACCCCAGATCTCTTGACTGAGGGTGAATATTTGATTTGTTCAGCATTCCGTCCATCATTTGTTTGCGCAGCATTTTTCGCCCCAAGTGAGATGGGTCTGCCCAGACGTGGGTCTCTTGCTCGCTGTGCCTCTGGATTTAGGCTAGCCTGGCTGATGAGTGGTGATACCCCAAAACTGGTCCCAGGAGCTTGTTTCCGGTCCTGGGAGTACCTGGCTTGGCAGTTCGGGCTGGACTGTTCCCATTAGGAGCAGGCTTACGACTGATTTGCATATGTCTGAGTCCAGACCGGGGTGGCATGGTGAGCAAAAGAATAATGGATTTAACCCAGATCTCTTGACTGAGGGTGAATGTGTTTTCATTGTTCAGCATTCCGTCCATCATTTGTCTGCAAACCAAAGTCACAAGGCTAGCACAAAGATCAGCGGAAAACCAGAATTAACAAAAGCAAACAGTTGAGGAAAAGCACCCTAAAAAGGGCCATTTCCAACAGATGACAATTGGTAGCTGGACACTTTCTGGAGGCGTGTCAATGAAGTTGCTACTATGCCGATATTTGCAAAAATCTATCATTCCATTTTGTATATATATTAGAGTAGCTAACTAGTACACTTCCTAGGAGGTAGGGGTCTCCAATGTCTGAATGGTAGAATGAAGACAGATTGCCCAGCAGGGAAGACCTTTAAAATAGGCTCACAGAATTGCCCAATCGACCACATGTTTATACAAGCCTGGAATTTCCCCCAAGTACGGGAATTTAAGTTAGAACAAAAAGAGGTTAGTGACCATACCCTACTGCACCTATCAATACTTGGGGGAAGAAAAATTCCCAGAGACAAAGTGATCCCCCCGGAGGGTGAGTACCCCAAACGTGTGACGACACGACTTACGGAGGAATATCAGGCAAAACTGAAGGCTATGCAAATTAAAGTTGAGCCTGAAAATTTCGAGAATAAAAACTTGAAATGGTTCTTAGAAAAGTTAGAGGAAGTGGTCCGGTGTTTAAGAATAGAACTAAAAAGGGATAAAAATATTAGTGGGAAACCACCCAGTCGAGTAAAATGGTTTTCTGTCGAGTGCCAATCTAAAAAAAGGGAGATACGGGCAGCACAAAGAAGACAAAAAAAGATCTTCACCCATGAGAGACAGGATCACATAAACAAGTTGAAAAGAGACTTTAAAAAATTTGTACATGACGCAAAAAGGTCATTTAAAGAGAAATGTTGGTCAAACCTGTTGGAAGCAATTGAAGAAAAAAACCTTAGACAATTTTGGAAATTGGTAAAGGCAGCAATTGGTCCAACGGATGGCGAACTAAAATGTGTAGTTAGTGAGGCAGCATGGGAGAAGTATATAAGGGAATTGTACGGGGTAAGAGCTCTTGGAGATCAGGTAGAGACACAAAAATGGCAAGAAATATCAGAAGATCTTAAATCTAAGTTTAATGAAAAGCAAGTAGAACTTACAATAAGAGAACTGAAGCTAACTCGTGCGGCAGGACCCGACAACCTTCCTGCAATAATATTGAAGTCAGAAGTAAAGTGGTGGGCAAGATTTTTTGCACAGATGTTCCATATAATATTAACAGAAGGCATAATGCCACCTAATTGGAAGGGCGCAATAATCAGGCCAATCCATAAGAAAGGGAGCATGGAGGCACCATGAAATTACCGACTGATTAACCTCCTAGACATAGGAGAGAGAGTTTTTTCAAAAATTGTATTGAATCAAATCAACTCATGGGTAAACGAGTTCCAAATTGTCCCCATAGAACAGGGAGGTTTTATGGAGGGACACTCCATGATAGACCATGGATTTGCATTGTGGGCTATGGCAAAGAAGTCAACGGAACAAAATGGCAAGTTATGCTGTTGTTTCGTTGACTTCCGAGCAGCCTTCGATTCAGTAGATCGGGTATGCCTATGGGAAACACTACTGAAGGTAAACATTCACAGCGAACTTCTGACTATAATAAAAGAGCTACACAGTGGGAACTGGGCGCAAGTCATCAAGGATACCGTGGGATCATTGACGCAAAAAATACCTATCGACAATGGTTTAAGACAGGGTTGTGTTCTGGCCCCACAGCTATTCTCCATATTCCTGTCAGACCTCCCGGCCTATTTAGAGGTTGAGGGTAGTGCAAGCCCGAGAATGGATGGAAACAAGGTGCCCTGCTTACTATATGCAGACGATCTGGTAATTGTAGACCAGACTGAGAGAGGCCTCCAAAGAAAGCCTAACGCTTTCAACGCATATTGTGCTAGCAAATTTCTAACTGTCAACCTAGATAAAACAAAAATCCTATGCTTTGGGAAAAAGATAAGCAGATTCAACTGGTACCTAGGTGAGCTAAAACTGGAGACGGTTAATGAGTATGGCTACCTAGGTATATGGTTTGACAAGAGACTAAACTGGTACACGCATCTGGAAACACAAAAAGCAAAAGCACACACTTCAATATGTGGCCTAAAATGTTTTTAAAGGGATTATGGAGAGATGTCACACCAACCAATGCTAAGAGCCTTTGAGGCAATGAAACCCCCCCCCCCCCGCCCCAAGTCCTGTACGGAGCAGAAATCCTTTATTTGAGCGGTAAGGGAGCCTGGGACTTGGTGGAGGGGAAATGCCTCAAAAGCCTTCTATCTCTCCCTCAATCATCTATGGTCCAAGCTATAAGAAGAGAAATAGGCACAAAGTCTTGGGAGATACAAACACAAATGGCAATAATCAGAATTTGGAAACGATTTGAAGATCCAGATGGGCAAAAAGTAGCACAAAGGTGCAGGAATGAAATCCAAAAGAGTGACCAAAAATGGGCAAAAGCATGTAGGGAAAGATTGATGCAAATTTGCATAAGGCTAAAGGTAGAGGCGATCCAGGAAACGCATCAATTACTTTGCACTAAGAGTGAGCTGAAAGTAAAGGGGAAGGAAGTATCTAGAATGATTGATAGGGGATACTTAGCGAAAAAGAAATCAGTAGCACACATGATAAGCTCTTGGTCAAACGAAAATTGGTTTCCTTACCTAGACATCCTACCCAACCGCGGCTATAGGCAGGAGATATTAAGGCTGTGGATTGAGATTAATCCATGGTTAACAAATAAAGATCTGAAAGCAAACATGTTAGATCAGAAAGGTGGCTGCAGGTGTAACCTGGGATGCAAAGGAGACCTGGTACATATCCTACTCGATTGCTTGACATTACTGGAACAGCGGAAACTGTGGCTGCGGCCTGTGTTCCTAAAACATGATATAAGAACTAGGGTGCAGGCAGCCAACCTATTAACTGAAATTCCCACTATTGACATTGCAATTGCCCTTGGGAAATACATAACGGTGGCACTGAGTGAACTAAGAAACCAGCAATAATCTGTAGGATTGTATGAATTTTAATTTAATGAAATTATACTCAAACTAAAGGAAATTAATGGGTTTTAAATGCAATGCTAAGTTTTATCTTAAATATAATTTTATTGGCGTTGGTAAACGTATAAGAGAATGTAAGAGTCTTAACCAATATTGGATTAATTTTTATAATGTTTTACCGTTTTTATGTGAATATTTTAAACTTGTGATACTGCCTCTTGCACCTGTTTAAAGACTATGGTCACAATAAACTTACTTTTGACTTGACTTGACACTTTTGCATTGCGTATTTTACACTTACACATATAGGGGACAATTGTTGCAAGACTGTGCAATGGTACAATGTGCAGTGACGCAAACTAGTGCAAAGTCTGGATGAAGTATTTACTTTTACACTGGAAAGATGCTGTGTAATTCATATAGTACTTCGTGCAACTTTGCCTTTCTTTACATAAAGGCGGCCTTCCATGGATGGTACATGGGTGCTCCCACACTCTCACCCACGGCTCTTAATATGGCTCTATCCACTAAAATTGGTACACAGGTCTTTGAGCTAAATAAATAATGCCTCCTTGAGTGAGAAATGCTTTCATTTCTCTTAACTTTTGACAAATGGTCTGCACTTTACAGCACATATCTAATAAGTGAAAATGTTTAAAGGTTAGTCTGAGCATAGAATTTTGCACTGTGTGCTAGGCAGTCTGTGTGCTGGCAAAAATATCATTCACACAGTATGCTAATAGCCTCTGCAATGCTCTCTCCCCATAGTGCAAAGCAGCACCGCAACCTTGGCTGCTTTGCTGAGTTGTGCTACTTCTTAATACATATGCCCCATGATTTTATACTTATGTGAATCAGCCACATGCTTATCATTGTGTGTACAAAAAGTCCGCTGCATGTTCTGATGCTCAACGCGAACAGTTTGAAGAGGAATACTATGAAATGTCTTGTTGATGTTTATTGGGTGGTTATCCTGAGAGAAAAATATGTTCAGTGTTAATTGGCAACGTAGGGCCTGATTCCAAGAGTGCTGAAAATAGCAGGTGCAAATTGTGCTCCTGCTAATCACAACTAGCATAAAGTGCGGTTATTTAGCAAGTGTGCTGTATGCACCTGATTTCGAGTTGCACTTCCCACAAGGGAGAATTATGCTCAATTTTACACGTGGGAATGCATAAAACACAATTACCGCATTTTACGCTTTTTGTGGTTTTGTGATTTGTGGCATGTTTACCATCCCTAAACTGTGGAGCTAACCTTCAGCATTTGGCACAGTTTTTAATTTCTTTTTGATCCTATTTTAGTCGAGATTACCTCCTAATTTGCAACCTATGCTTTAGAACTTTATGTTAAACCCAGGACATTTCTTGCTAATAAAAAGTTGCACTCTTGCCTTCCAAATGCTTCACTTGGTGCAAAAATACTCCATACCACCAGCGATCACCAACAGTGTATATCCGTGACCTCAAGTCATTGTTTAGTTATACCTGTGTGCTCAAGTGTGTTCGAGCACGAAAACTGTAACTTGCAATGATTGGGTCAAACTGTTCTCTTTACACTAACATAGAAGCCGCGTTTAACAACTACCCTGTCAAGAGTTAAACGCTCCCCGCTGACATCTGACCGCTGTTCGTCTCATGAGTTTGCATTTTGCAAGTACTTTTAAGTAGGATACTTGTGTGATAGAAGAACATCGTCTTGAGGGCACAGCGTCTGCGAACGGAGAGCTGCCTTACAGACGGTTCATTTTCAAAGAACTTAAGAGAGACACTGAAAAGCAGCAGAACCAGTGAGTCGTGCATGCCTCTGACATTTGCAATCTTGATTTTGAAACTATACCAACCAGTGCTTTAAAAGGGCAGACGCTCGCTGGAAGTGAGTTCCAACACTTATTTAATCTGAAAGGGGAGTACCTGCACTTCTCAGCACCGTTGAAGTACATTTCATGGGAGAGTACTGGCACCTTTCACAGGAGCAAACAAGCACTGGAAAGAGTGAGTATCTGCACTTCTTTATTTCCATTTAAAGCACTGTTACCAACGTCACCTCTTCAAAGAGCACATTATTACACTGCCAGAGCGCTTTGGCAGGTGGAAGAAATCCCTAGGTAGAGCATCGGCCTCAACCTGGGGAAAATTGATGACGTGCTTAATTATTAATCTCTAATGGTGAGCAAAGCTCTCGTGCATTTAGACTAAGCGCCCAGTGCATAAATCTTCCGCACACCTGCCGCACTGACCCTCTTGCTCGTGAGGTGTCTCACCCGTCGCCATTTTCATTGTTAAACGGGTGCAATTGTAATGGCCGCGGCCCAGGCGCGGGGCGTGCAAAAAGTTTCATATCAGATGTTTATTTCAAATATGCTTCAGAAAACTGTAATACACTTCAGAACTTAATTGAAAGAGAAACTCGCACAACTAATCTCTGCGGAGGGCGGCTGGAAATAATAAAATACTTCTCCCTGCGGGAGAGCTCGATGAAATTGTATTTCCGCCATCCGGGCTCACGTTTCAGGCAGCCACTGCCATCATAACAAGCCCCTGGACCAACTGGCGTGGACATGCAACATTGACCGGCTGATGGGCGCATAATTCCTTTATCTCCACGTAGAAAAAAAAGATAAGCACTCTGGGGAAGAAAGGGCCGTAGTTTTTCCGCATTCCTCTCCGTCCTGCTTAATAACAAGCCCAGTGTGCAATCAGTCTGCCGCTGGTTTCTGTTTTGATGTCGAGCCAGGAATCATTAAAAAAAAATCTGGAGCTTGAAATTAAACTGAATTAAGACGTCCTTTTTGTCAGGGAGATATTGATAACATTAGAATGGTAAATATCCGACGCCGTGCGTCCTTATCGCGATCTGGCGGCAATTTGTGAGTTAAAAGTGTTTATCTCGTGTCAGATTGGGTTGAAACGGCACAGAGTGGTGCACGTTACGTGCACGCGCCTCCTGTCGATATAGACGGGCGTGCAGTGACATGCAAATCTTACATCAACAAGCTCACCGTTCTAATTATAATGCAAAAATATGTTTACACAGGAAGGAAACGCTACACCTTCTGGTTATCGAGCAAAGATAAACGAGTGACAACTGACAAGGCACTGTTCTATTTAGCGATCCGAATTTCAACCTGGATGATGAAATAATGCACTTGTGGCCGTTTTGTAAAAAGTGAAACCGGTGGCAAATTGCACTTTTTGCGGTTTGCCTCCCTCGAACTATCAACGTTGTTTACATTTTCAGACGAGTACTCACAGTTTTAAAAGTGCCCATCTGACCTAAGTGACCTTAGCACGTATGAATACAGAGAAATGATCATACGCTTGACAGAATAGTGCCTCTATCATTACATATTTGTTATTTATGCACTTAATTTTATAGACATGTAATGTAAAAGGCATTTCTCCAGCGCAACTGTTACTCCAAAGAGTGTCCTAGTGCTCTGCAGGGTCAGTGGAAAAGCAAAGAGACAAAATAAATCAGAATCATTTATTTGAAAAAAGTCAGGATTTCAGCATCTTCCGGAACAGGGGGTAGATGTGATGCGTCTTAATTCTACAGGGAGCTTATTTCAAAGAGATGGTTCCAAAAAAGAAAAGGACCCCCCACCCCTTTCTGGATATCTATATCATCTTTAACTATTCAACCATACCTCACTGTTGTGTCAATCCCGTTTCATCGCTGTTTATTGACTACATTTAGATTTAACCACATTAATTTTTTGCTAACTGACTCTATTGTTTGGGCAAGGCCCGAGGACGTGGCCCTATGTAAGCGCGATGGATACTCCCTGCAGGATACCTTGCATTTTACTTTCTTCTGCTCCTACTATTCCTTACCCAGAAAAAAGTTCATTAATCCCCTGATAAAATGTAAGGGGTTTGTACAAGCGAAACCAGCACTGTTATTCTTAAAATTATTGGAATCCCCATTCATAATGTTTGGAGTCGCTAACTTTTTTGTTGCTGCTATTCGCCTCAGGAAACGTATTATGATGAGACACTTAAGCAGGTGTTGATTAATGAATTTATATTGACTTAAAAATGTTTTAAAAACTGTAAATATTTTAAAATTTCTTTTAATCATGTCTTTTTCATCATGTCCATGTATCCCCCAATTTGCTCTATACAATGTACTTTTTATGATTTTAATTAATCGAAATAAAGTGGTTTTGAATTGAATTGATCCGAAGAATTTTGGCGAAAAAGAGATTGGCTGAGTGCAGACTTCCGAAAGGAGCATAAAAAACGATTCTTGCTCTCAAGTACCCTGGGCCTGACTGATGCAGAGCTCTATGGATAAACAGCAAGGATGTAAAATAGTAAAAGTAATCCTCTTCCTGATGGGAAGCCATTGCAATTCTCTGAGAAACAGACACATGAGTTCTCTGAGGTAGGCTGAGTATCGTTCGAGCAGCTCCATTTTGGACCACTTACAACTTACTGATCAAAAAGTTAGATAGGCCCAGGCCCAATGCATTGCTATAGTCCATTCTAGATGTTATCAGAGCCTGGACCACCAATTTCCTAGCCGTCAAGGACAGAAATTGTGAGAACTTCCTAAGCAGTCTCAGCATGCCAAAGAAAGTCCCTACTACTGCACTAAGTTGTGAAAGAAAGGAAAGCTCACTGTCAAACTTAATGACTAGGGGGCATATTATCAAGGATCAGTGTTGAAATTATCGCCGTTTTATCGGCAGGAAACTGCTGATACAACTGCGATAATGGGCTTGATAATAAGCCCTTGGTAATTCCCATGGAAGCCCATGTTCTGATGTTAACATGGGCTTCTATGGGAATTAACAAGGGCGTATTATCAAGCCCATTATCGCCGTTTTATCAGCAGTTTCCTGCCGATAAAACAGAGATAATTTTAACACCGGTCCTTGATAATATGCCCCTAGATTTTTAACAGAGTGGGTATGAGTGGTGGGGGAGCATCTTTTGGCCAAAAGGCCTGTTGGGCGCCTCCAATCTTGAGCCGAAGAAGAGAAGCTTAGGGGTCTATTATGATGTTGGGCTGATTGCCAACGCCCGCATGGCGGTGGCGATCCGCCCAACATCATTCCCCGCCCGCCTCGCATTTCCCCCACCATATCCCGCCATATTATGATGGCGGGGATACCGCGGCAGACGGGAAGACCGTCCGCTGCTTTTCCATCCAGTCAATGAGTCGATCGGGTGGAAAGGGTTGAATATAGTGGCGGTGTCTGCTAGACACCGCCATCCATATTATGATGGCAGCGGGAAGCAGCCTTCCGTGGCGCGTTGCCACCTTGGAAAGGCATGCAGTTTCCTCAGTTGGGGGCCTGTTGCAGGGCCAGAGGATGTTGGGGGGTGGGGAGGGCACATGGGGGGTACCTTTGGTACTCCCCTACATTTGCATGGACGATGTGGCAGGCACCGCGTGGTGCCTGCCAAGTTGTGCATGCAAATGCGCACATGCCTTTTTTGCATTGCGGCGGGTGCTGCTGACAGCACCACCGGGCGCAATGAAAATAATGCAGGATGAGCCTGCTAGTGTAGCGGGCGCATCCTACTTGCCCATGCGGGACCGCTGCACCCTTAGCGGGCAGTCCCATTTCCCGGGGCGATGGCGGGCGGCATAATAGACCCTTTAGTCTTTCCCACTTTACACTTCAGTTGTTTGAAGGATAGCCATTGGAAAACTTCAGACTGACAAGTTCTGATTTTTTTGCCAGGAAATGTTTCATCCTTACCCCCAGGAAAACAGCAGCTGGGTGTCATCAGCATATGAGACTAATTTAGCACCCAGGGTATCAGCCAAGCGTGCCCGGGGAGTAAGATTTATTTTAAATAGTGTAGGGCTTAAAGCTGAACCCTGAGGTACTCCCACCTTAAGATCCCGAGGTCCAGATGCAAATGGAGGACACCTTACCTCTTGACCCCTACCTTCATGAAAAAAAGCTAGCCAGTTCCATGCCTGCCCTCTAATCCCGAAAGACTGGAGGCGAGCCAGGAGAGTGGAGTGGGGTATCGTATCGAATGCTGCTGACAGATCCAGCATAATCCAGTGGTGGCTCGGCCGTTATGGTGGAGGAGCGTTGCCTGCCTGTAATAAGCGCAGCAGGCACACGCATTAATAAAATGGCAAAGGTACCATTTTATTAATGTGTCCCAGGCTCCTGTTGTTACAGCGTGAAGGCAGGGGGCGAGGCTTGTGAGAAGTTGGCCTGGCATATGCTGTCCACTATTCTAGTGGGCACCTTGCACCAGTCCAAGCGACTCTTATTGATGGTAGGTTTAAAGACAACCAATATAGAAAGCTATCCTAGTGGTAACTGTGGAGAGCAGCCTTCAGGCTAAGTCTTGAAGGAATTTAAAGCAGCTTGTTTTACCAGTCTATAATCTCGTGAATGACCAAATAAAAGGAGAACCACACCAGGTATGTATATAAAATATATGTATTTATTCTAAACACATCCCTCTAGTCTCTTCATGAGGCTAGAGGCAAAAGTACATAAGGAAAACTTAATAGCACACAGTAAATTAGCACAATATACGTTGAGCTCCAGGGCCGTACCAAACCATATATTAAGAAAGTGGTATGAGTACCACAACTTACATAGAGAGCTGGACCAGAGCCTGTAAAACCGTTGAAGCCACCAGGAACCACCCAAGGTAGTGACACAGGGGACCCACGGGGGACGCATACAGTGTCTAAACACAGCCACGAATCACCATTAACTTCTATGGGGGAAGTCACGGTTGGAAATTCAGAGATTAAGGACACTTAGAAGAGGACTTGGAGCAAACCCCTTTAGAACTAGGAGGTTCTAGAGTCAACACCCACGGGAGCACCAGAGAACTCGAGTTACCTCACCCAGAGAAGCCGGGTGCATAGGTGTCTTTTCGTGTTGGGTCTCGTCGTCGATTTCAATGACGTTCTGCTGCAAAGTGCTGCTGGCCACCAAGTGGAAAGTGTCCGGGTGGATCAGAGATTTGAAGAACCTGAAAGCAGAGGGGACAGAGTCTGGGTTACTTGCCAATGACCAGGAAGGCGATGAGAAGATGCCCACAGATGTTGGTGACTCTTCAGCCACGAGGACCAGGAGGCGTCGACGACAGCCAGATGCTGGATTCGAGCTGTCCCACAAAGGATGCTGAGTGCTGCCGTGTCGGTTTCCGGATTGGACCCAACAAGCCTTGGCAACAGCAACCCATGCAGAAAGCAAAAATTGGCTTTGGTGCAGACCAGCAAGGTCTGTTAGACTCACCTCTTGGTAGGGAGTCAGGGCACGTCTGGAGCAACCAGGAAAGTCCAAAGGAAAGAAGAGTTTCCTTCAAGGGTAACCACTAGCCAATGGACCAGTGACCGCAAAGGGGCCTCGGGCAGAAATGCTAGAAGCAGGCTCATGGAACACTCGTGTAGTGTAGGCCTGCAATCTTTGGTGCAGTTGGTGTTTGGGGCTAGAACTACAAGTAACCCAACGCACAACTTTGGGAAAGCTCGGGAAGTTAATGCACTTGTAAATGTGCACAGTGTCCAGGAGTTCTGGTACCTCATCACTCATGAGGGCTGTGGGTCTCAGCTTCGCTGGGATCTCGTGTCGGCCTCTGTGAAGTCTGGAAGTCTGTATCCTGAGTCACAAATACTTTGGGGCCCGGCGGGAGGCTCAGAAATGCAGACTGGCAAGATGCTTCTTGGTGCCTGGTTGAACAGGGGAGTCACTCCTTGACCCCAAAGGAGATTCTTCCATCTTCTAGTCGTGTAGAATGTCGAAGTTCCAGGATATATGTAGCAGAGTTTCGTCCAGCTTTAATCTGAAGTCCTAAGGACTGGGGTCCTATATTTATACTAAGATAGGGGGTTGAACATACTCTGGGGACCCACATATGGGAGGGTCTGGGAAGAGGGGTGGTTACACACATTCCCTTTGTCCAGTTTCATGCCAGAGCAAGGGCTGAGTGCCCCTGCAACCAGTTTAAACTGGGATATGCACAGGGACACCAAGTGTGCCCCCAGCACTGTCTGAAAAGCATTCTCTGAATGCACCCACCCAGCCCCAATACACTAAAACCTGTCTGGGAGCTGGTTACACCTCTTTGTGATAGGAAACCTTTTCTCCAGGCCTCCCCTGCCGGAGTTTCGTCCAGCAGCAGGCGGTCAGACTTGTGCCTGTGGTTGCAGCATCCATTTTGTGATGCCAGGGCTCTTTTAAACTATTACCGGTCAGGTCAGTGTGCATATGTCTCTCCCTCTAGAAGGGTGGAATTCTACCACCGCCGCCAGGACTGGCGGTGGAGGGGTAGGATTCCAAAGTGTTTGACACCAAACAAAACATGTTTCCATGCAGCCATTCCAAAGTTAGCATTTACCGCAAGGTTATAATGCACTAAAGAGTATATGGTCTGGCTGCATCACAGAACAGCTCAGAGAATAGATTCCGAAAGCTGCAGAGGGGTCTTGCTCATGCATGGGCAGCCTCTCACACAAAACCAAGCACTCTGCCATCAGGATTATTAAGGCCTACCATAGGAGTGGCATATAGGTTTATATGTGTCAGTGATTAAAGGTAGATATAGGTAACCTATATCTTAGTATATGCACCACCTTACCCAGGCTGCAGTAGCAGACCTGTGGTGCCATTTTGGAAGGCTTCCCAGGGGTGGCATAATACATGCTTCAGCCCCTGGTAGGCCTCTAGGGTACCTATGCCCTTAGTACCTAGGGTACCATATACTAGGGACTCACAAGGGTGACGCAGTAACCAATCTGGAGTGTACCTAAAGTACATGCAATAATTTTAGAGAGGAAGCACCTAGGCTGGGGTCCTGAATAGCAGGGTCCTAGCCAGACTAAAGTCGAGAAACAGTGAAACACTAGCAAAAAGAGGGGGTAACCATAGTAAGCAGATCCTAATCTCCTACAGGGCTGATTAGTGCAATTGCACTACTGCTTCCGCCCCTGCCAGTCCGCATGGTTGGTGTCATGCTGTACAAGAGAGCAAGTCCTTCCTCTTCCTCCCTAGTCACCGTCAAGGGCGGAGAGCACCAGGAGGAGAGAGAGACGGCAGCCAGACCCACTAGCAAAGGCAACATGCATATGGTGAGTATTTGGGGGATCACGCCCCACCATATTTAAATGTTTCCGGCCACTGCTGGCATAATCAGCACCTCTCTGCCACCAGCATCTAGAGGGCCCCTGATACAGTCAACCACTTCTACCACTGCTGTTTCTCTACCACAACTGGGGCAGAACCCGATTGTCTTGGATACAGCAAATCATTGCTTTTCAAGAATTGGAATAGCTGCTAATTGATGTGTTTTTTCAAAACGTTAGAGAGGGATGGGAGGAGTGGAATGGGCCTGTAATTAGGCGGGTCTGTGAACACTGCCTGGGGTTTCTTCAGCAGTGGCACAATTTTAGCCTGGCATGAATATCATATGAGTCTGCACCACCAGAAGATGTTTATTCTAGAACTTTAAAGAACGGGGCAGTCTGCAAAGGACGCTGTGCACCCTTAACTGTCCTGTGGTGAAATCTCCAACAGGTACAGTGCTTTGAATGGAAAGTGTGTGTTTGCTCCTGAGAATTGCCGGTACACTCCTGTTAAATGTATCACAGCATGATGAGAAGTGCAGGTAATGACATTTAGCCAACAACACTTGACGTGCACACATGTTCTCAAAGATTCACTCAATGACATCACAAACTTCAAACATTACGAATTCAGTATGCCATCTGCTACCTTCATATCAGCAGACTTCACCCTAGCTGTCATGCACTACAGGTGGGGGCGGGGATGATGAAAAAACAGGGAGGACAAATCTGGGCACAGGGGGGCACCCTGTTGGAAACAATGGGCCTCATTTATGAAAAAGTGACGCACCGCTGCGTGAAAACAGCGATGCGTCACTTTTCACTGCACTCTTGATGCGTCATATTTACAGTATGATGCATCATTTCACAAGGAGTTACAGATACGTCAGTATTTCTGACATATCTGTAGGCGCAAAAGTGACGCATTGCTGGAGTGTGTCACAAAAGTGACGCAACTCCAACAACGTGTACTTTCACATGGGCAAGTCCCATGTTGTTCGTGCCTGCGTCATTCTTACGCCTGCCATGAGGCAGGCGTTAAATTTTGACGCATTAGCGTCCAAGAAATGGCGCAGTGAAATCTTATAGATTTCACTGCATCACTTCTATGACTCTTTCTTGCATCAAAACGCCCCCCCTTGCAGACATTATACCTGGCGCAGATATAATGTGGCGCAGGGGTTTACAAAGTGACGCATCTACCTAGATGCGTCACTTTGTAAATATGGTGCAACAAGGCACATTTTTTACTCCGCTGTTGCATCACAAAAAGTGACGCACCAGCGGCGTAAAAGTGACGCAAGGGCTCATAAATAAGTCCCGATATGTGCACTAGAAGAGTTGGCGGCTGCAGAAAGCAGCATCTTATCTGTTTTGCATCTCACTCTTCCAGCCTCCCCTGGTTGCTGCTCTCCTCCAGAACATGACAGAGGTATTGAAGTACCGGGTTTTTAAGAACCCAGCGGTGCCAGGGAACACACCCAAAGACTTCGAGTTCTTCCTGTTTCAGACTACAGAAACACAGAGTCTTCTTGGTGAAGTCAAAGATCGTATTTATTGGCTGCAGCCAGTAACAGGTATCCTAGAAGTACAACACGGTGTATATTCTCAGGAGACTGCTCAATGTTACAAAGCCAGCCTTCTCTTTTTATACAAAATAATATGCTTCAGGCAAACATTCCTTATTTTACAGTTGACCATTCACATATTTTCATTACAAAGAAAAAGCAGAGTCATGATGACAAGCCCATATTTCAGTTTGTCCAGCCCACAATCAATTACCCGGCAAGGCCCAGTATTTTCATCAGATATCGACGGACCCCCAATAAAAACGGGCACCTCCTCCTCGTAAAGTAAGTCATAAAGAACGAAACAGGGACAGGTGTGTGTAAGATTAGGCATGGTTTGTGTGCGATGAAAGGTTTATGATATGTTGTGCCTTGATACTAATCTCATTCGGCCACTGGGAAAGGAACTGGCCGAACAGGTTTGGCTCCAAGCAGTGGAGTCAGCTTGCCGAGGTTGCAGAGGAGTCAGAAAAGGTGTACGTGTCCTTCAGATCGAATTTGGCCTTAGTCATTTTGCCTATGTGAGGGCAATCACAAAATGGCTGCCGTTCACAAAATGGAACCCGAGGGTTCAGGACGGAAACTCTGATTTCAGGGTGATTTCGTCACCCGAATATGACGGAAATGCTTGTGCATAGTATTCTGATCATTCCCGGTCTGCTGATACCAAAATCGTCATGATACGACGATGTTTATAACACGGGTCCAGAATTTTCAGTACCACAGACCCTCCTTTTGCCCTTACATAGGCAATAACCTATACTCACGCTAATCTGAGTCCAGGTCTATATGCCTAAAGTCACTGAGATGTTGCTGTAGCATCATCCTATTACTTAGCTCATCTCTTGATACAGGTTTACTTTACTTACACACGATGTAGCACAGAGGCCACATATTGCAGGAGCACACTGTATACACAGACAGAACAGGAAAAGAATGGCTAAGATCATCCCAATGACTATCAGAATCTTCCATCCCCAGGCGGATATCAGTTCCCAGAACCACCCCATCAATGACCAATCTCCTTTATCCACGTTAATAGATTCAGAGATCCTATGCAGTTTGGAAATGGCCTGGTAGACTGTTGGAGCATTATCTGGGATGAAAACAAAGCAACTTGATTGAATCACTTTACATACCCCACCTCGGTCTGCAAGTATGACGTCTAATGCGACCCTGTTTTGAAGAGTCATAAGGCGATCCGACTGGAGCTCAGCCGTCAAATTACTAAGGGCACCGGCTGTTTCAACTACAGTGGATTCAACCACCCTTGTCAATTGCCTTATGTTTCTGCTGTTCACCATAGGCCCCCAAAACGGCAGAAAACCCTTTATGAAATCTCCAAATTCTTGTCCCGCAGTGTCTTCTTCACTGATGACACCTCTAACTGTCCTTGTCTTAGGGTAATCTGCCATGGCCGTGTAGGTGGGAGGCAACAGGAATGAAACAAAACATGTGCCCGAGAAGTCAGGGGGCAACCATGTATAGGCTCTATCATGGCAGATGAAATAGGTACCCTAAGCTGCTAGGAACGAAGGGGAAGTCGGAGATGCAAAAACATAAGTTTCAGTGCAGACACTTTTCCCTAACTGAGCTCTGAGATTTTTGCCATTACCTTGCAGACATAGGTGACCCTGATGGGGTACAATCCAAATCGGGGAGGATCTCCTTGCTCGCTGGTTCTCACTCAGAGTAACTCCATATCCTGTTACGTTCCATCTAGCGTAAGCTTATAACTCATCTCTTGGAATCGTTCTATACGAGTCAATGTTTCTGCTCATATTTGTGATTCCCACTACCAATGCCTTGTTGCTCGAGTTACTTCTCGTGGAACGTGGGGGATATGGTTCGATGGCATATATGAACATCGTCTGAAACACCCACAAAGAACCATTGTAACTAAATGGTAAGACCAAGTATGGGATACCCTTATCTGTCGTATGCGGCATCAGACCACACACCCAATAATTAGTTGTGTTCACTACTAATTGGTGTTGGTGTAAAAGCTGAATGAAGGAGTTATTGATAAACTCTAATCTCCTGGTGGACTCATGTTCAGGCAGAGGGTGAAAAGAATGCGAGGAAACAGTAGAAGGAGGTATGGGCTGTGTAGTGGGTGCAAAGGTCACTTGAAAAGAGAATAAAACATATCCTATCAAAAAAGTCATTACACTAAGCAACATGAAAATACATGATATCAAAAATCGTGTCTTTGTCATCATTATACACATTCTGGCTTTAAAATCCATCTGCCTGGCAGGTCTCTCCATCTCGAAAAACTCCATCCTCTCTAATTGCTGCCCGCGGTGGAAGGGTGTTCTATGCTAAGGAGTGCTTCTGTCAGTCCAGGGCAACTCCCTTAGACCGACCAGAACTGTCGACCTAACGTCTTCAGCTGCACTCCAAAGACTTGGGCACCGCTACCCTAGCAGCTGAACTGGATGGCGGTTCGAAAAACAAAAATAAGAAAGTTTCCCAGATGAGAGAGCTGCACTTTCAAAAATAGCAAAAAGGAATATTTTTATTTGTCCATAGTTCTCGGCCTCAGATTATAACGGCTTTTTCCAGGTACTGTCTGGTTCTGAAATAAGAGTTCAGGTTCGGTAGTGTTCAATCGAATTGACGGTGGCACAGCTTCTTGCAAAATATTGTCACTTTCTCATTTAGAAATTGTTCCTTTTACACGTGCATCGCTAAAAGGCAGAAAACGAGGCACAGTCTCAGTCTCAGAGTCAGCGATCCCCTCCTGGATCCAACGGTCGTACGGTAGAGGCAAAGGGATCCTCTTGCAGTGTACGCCGTGGATCCAGTTCTTTTTCCCTTCCACTTGAACAGCTGATCTTGTTGAGAGAAGGACGAGGTGGGGGCCGGTCCAACGGGGCTGGTCATTCTTTGTCTGTTGGAAATTCTTGACCAGCACCCATGATCCAGGATCGATAGGATGTCCTGGAGCTTCAGAGACCTGAGGCAGAGTATTGTGGACCTGTTGGTGTAAAACACGCAATTTAGCCGTCAATTCATACAAATAATCAAGCAGTACAGGGTGTTCGATCTCACTGAATTTTGTTGGCCTTGACACTCCCCATATGTTGGCCGGGCGGCTGAACACAATTTCATATGGACTAAGTCCCACTCGCGAATGAGCAGTCATTCTTGTTGATAGGAGTGCGAAAGGCAGAGCGTCAGGCCATTTAAGACCAGAGCTCGCTTGAATCTTTGCCGATTTTAGTTTTAGTGTGCCATTATAGCACTCTACTAGTCCAGCTGATTGGGGGTGATTTGCAGCGTGGAATTTTTGTTGGATGCCTAGCCCCTCACATACTTTCTTCATCACTCGACCCACAAATTCACTCCAGACCATTCTCGGCATTCCGAACCTAGGGAAGAATTCCTTGACAAGGGCTTTAGCTGTGGACTAAGGCAGTATTGTCCTTTAAGGGATATGCTTCTACCCATCTTGAAAAGACACAAACAACAACGAGTACGTATTTCAAATTGTTGCACCTTTCCATGTGGATAAAATCTAGCTGCAAAACCTCGAACGGATACGTTGGAGGCACAAAATGACCAGCTGGAGTTGGGGGTTCCCCTACCAGGATTGTATTTCAGACACACCATGCAATTCTTGACCACATTCTCTGCACACTTAGGAATTCCAGAATTTTGCCATACTGGAGCTAACAACTTACAAATTCCTTTCACACTGATATGAGCCATTCTATGGGCCATTGTCACCACTGCAAGCACGTACGCATCGGGTCTCAACCATCGTTGATGTTCTGATAATTCAACCCAACAACCATTGGCGTCCAATTTACCTGTACTCTCTCTCCACACACTCAACTCTTTCTCTGAAGCTTCAGCTTGAATAGACTTCACACTCTCTATTGTATCTTCACACATTCCAACATCACCAATCCATCTTGCAAGGCCTGCAACATACATTCGATTCATCACATTCCTTGCAGTATCTTTTGCGACTTCATCCGCAAACGCATTTCCGCGACCAACATCATCCGCAACCTTTTTGTGTGCACTGCATTTCACAATCGCAACTTGTAACGGCAAGGTCAGTGACTCAAGAAGCTCATTCACCAACTTACCATGTTGTATCTTAGCTCCATGCGAAGTCAGGAACCCACGTTCTTTCCACAATCGTCCAAAACTATGAGCCACACCAAATGCATACTGGCTGTCGGTATATATGGTCACTCGTTTTCCTTTCGCCAACACACACGCTCTTGTCAATGCAATCAACTCTGATGCTTGCGCTGAATTATGTGGGATACGTGCAGCTTCAACAATCGTACGCAAAGCCGTGACAGCATATGCCGCAGTCGTATCACCATTCGGAAGCTTGAAGCATGAACCATCCACCCATAAGGTTCTGTCACACTTCACAAGAGGAGTATCTTTTAGATCTACTCTTCCTTTCGTTTCTTCTTCTGTTCTGAGAAAACAATCATGCTTTTCGACATCATCTGTCTCCACTGAAATCGGCAATAACGTGGCTGGATTCAAAGTATTGCACCTCTTTATGTGCACATGACTCGCTGATAGTGTCAACTCGTAACCTGACAATCGAGCACTAGTTAAGTGCTGTGTCTTGGTTCTGTTTAACAAAGTATCCACCGCATGTGGAACCATCACAATCAGCATATTATTCATCACTAATCCAGCAGACTGTCAAATATAAACAGCTGCTGCCGCTGTGGCTCTCAAGCAACTCGGCAACGCCTTAGCTACCGGATCCAAAGTCGACGAAAAGTACGCGCATGGACGCTGTTTGTCTCCAAAAGACTGTGTCAGTACTGACAATGCACAACCTTCTTTCTCATGGACATACAGTGTAAAGGGCTTACTGTAGTCGGGGGTACCCAACACAGGAGCCGAACACAATGCATTACGCAATTCAGAAAAACTTTTCTGACACTCTTCAGACCACGGAATGGGATTCGGTGTATCTTTACAAGTTAATGCCACCAAAGGTTTGGCCAACAAAGAAAAGTTTGGTATCCATTGCCTGCAATATGATGTAATGCCCAAGAAAGCACGCACTCTCTGTGTCCTTGGCACACATAATTTTGCAATTGCCTGAATTCTTTCTGGGGTTAGTTTCCTTCCCTCCTTCGATAAGAGGTTACCTAAGTAGGTCACTTCTTGTCGACAATATTGCAATTTTTAAAGAGACACTTTGTGATGCAAATCAGACAAATGACGCAACAATGACAAGGTGGCTTCTTTACAAATCTCCTCAGAATCTGCAGCGACCAGCAAATCGTCGACGTACTGAATAAGTGTAGCGCCATCAGGAAAAGCAATCATATCAAGCTGTGTTTTTAAAGCCTGACTATATATTGATGGACTTTCACAGTAGCCTTGAGGAGCGCGTTTGAAGCGGAAACTTCGGCCTCCTAAACTGAAGCCAAAAATATCCTTGCTCTCCTCGGCAATCGGGATGCTGAAGAAAGCATTCTTCAAGTCAATCACCGAGAACCAAGTGGCAGAAGCTGGAATCATAGTCAATAGGACAGTGATATCAGGGACAACTGGAAACTGTGGCACAACTATTTTATTTACCTCTCTAAGATCAATCACAAACCTGTAAACAGGTGCCTGGGAAGGATCAGTACGCTTCAGAACAGGCAAAACAGGACTATTGCAAACGTTACCTCTAGTTTCTTCAATTACATCTTTTTCGATCAGATCATAAATGATCGCTAGCAACGCTTTTTCATCTTCACTAGAGATCTTGTATTGGGGAATGCGCGGCATTCTAACATTGGCTTTCAATGTTACAACATATGGCGGTATATCCAAGAGACCCACATCATTAGGACCAGTAGCCCAAAGAATATCCGGAAGAGAAGACAATTCTGTCGGAAGTTTATCCTTCGACAAATACATCGGAGAGACCACTTTCTTACCCAGTGTAAGTTGTACTCCCGAAGGAGAACAGTACAAAGTCGAATACAATCTTTTCAACAGATCCAATACCAACAAGTTCTCACCACAACCTGTTGTAAGAATAAGGGGTGCTTCCAATTCACAAGGACCAACAGAAAGGGACATAGGACTAGAAATCGGGTTCCTAACCGGGGCGGCAGAAAAACCTACTGAAACATTCATTTCGCCAGACAAAGGTGGGCCAGGGAGTTTTGAGTGCATAGTAGAACTCTTTGTAGCACCAGTATCCAACAGAAAAGGTTCTGACACACCTGATGTAATCACCTCAACATAAGGTCCACTCTGATCTACTGGAACTGAAACAACTCCCTCTCTTTGTCCATGGCTGTCCTAACAATCATTACCATTCATTTCTTCATCTACATTATAGTAATCGTCCGTATATTACTGAGCGGTCTTACCAGATGAACCCTGTTGCTGATCAAAACTATTCATTGAGCTCTGTGGGGGCAAAGAACGTGTATTTTGCGGGAACGCACCGCGTCCCCTTCCTCTAGGCGTTTGTTGTGTACCACGACCTCTCGCACCAAACCCATTTGTGCGCTGTAACAAAACCGGACAACTACTCTTAAAATGGCCCTCTTCTTTGCAATACGCACACTGATTGGGTCCATATGGAAAACGTTGTTGAGAAGACACGTTTCTTTGCGAGTTTCTCGAATATTGCTGATTCTGCTGATAATCGCGTTGATTATTAGTACGGGGCGGGTAAGCTTGCTGTAGAAGAACTTTAGTTTTTAATTCCTTAGTCTTATCAGCTTTTTCTAACTCATCTTTGTGCCTATTTTCATAGTACTGGGGAGTAGCCAAAATTTGTGCTGATGTGGAAACAGCCCAAGCACTTTCAGAATCCTTCAACTTATTGCACAATTCAGGAAGCAAATTATGCACAAATTTGTCGACAAACAACCTCTGGCCACCCTCGGTAGCCATATCCTGACCACTATGATCTACAAAAGTTTCTGCAAACCGCGTGAAAAAGTCAGACACAGTCTCGTCTTTCTTCTGCTTACATGCGGACAACTTGTCCCAATTGACACGCAATTCGGGCATTAAAGTCCTCATGTACGTAATAATCTTATCAGGAAGTTCAGTAATCAAATCCTCAGGCTTAGCACCGCCTACTTGCCTATTGTCGGCATCTCTAAGATTAACCCATGTTTCACCCAATTCCTGTGCATGATCTGTGTGACGAATCTTACTCCAAATGGGCTGTGGAACAACATTGCCAAACAACATGTCGATGTCCGCCAAATTCATAATACACGAACCCATAGTCTGAGTCAACTCTTTATAGTACCCTGCTGGATTTTTGCGTGGATCAGGCAAAGACTGCTTAATAGCTAAAACTTCAGCACGTTTCCAGGGAACATGCACCCATACACGCTGGAAATGAGCCGGTACAGCTGGCGGATTATTACCTGCACCAGCAACCACTGCTTCTTTCCACACAGGAGGAACCTCTCTCATTGGATATTGTCGCGCCTTTCTCCTAACTGAAGAATCAGGCTCGAACAATTGTCGAAAAGGAGAGTCACTCCTAAATGACAACAACATCGCATCCGCTTTCCCAACATCAGATGGACTTACAATGGTTCCTTTCGCAAATTCGGAACGTATGCGGTACAACTCGTCAGGAGCTTGTCCCATTTCCTCATCCCACTTTTCAACAAGGAAAGCACACATCGTATCGAAAACGTACCGCTGCTTCGGTGCTTCCCATTGAAGGAAAACATGCATAACACCCTCCAGATTATACTGTGTATCGTACATAATCCATTTACGCGCCATGTGATCCAAAATCGTACGCTCATCCATATTCGGCAACTGACTACGTGACTGTCTACGCTCAGTAACAGGGGACATACCCAATTGTCCCAACCAAGGAGAAAAGAAGCCAGTAACTGCAGTAGTCATTCGTTGTCTAGCAGAAGGAGAAGGTGAAAGAATAAGAGAAGACGGAACAATAGCAGAAGAATCCAGAGTCGGGGCAGAAGGAGTATTAGGGACAGGCGTAGGAGTAGCAGACAAAGGGGGAGGCAAAGTTGGCGGCCCCTGAGGAGGCTGCACCAAAGGGACAGTAGCCAACGGAAAAGGATCTGGCTGTGGAGGAATTACAGGTGGCACAACAACTGGGTGTTGCACAACCACAGCTGGTGGCGGTGGCGCCGTAGCATTTTGTGCATAAGGGGGCGCGAAGTCAAGAGGTGTGACATTAAAGGATCTTTCTCAAGATCTTCCTTTGCTTCTTGTTCTTTACGCAGCAAAACTGGGTAGCACTTATCTACCGCCAATTTCCTAATCCTATGCATTTGTTCGCTGTCTTGTTCTTCTTCATTATCCCTATATGCTATAGCAGCTTGCACCATTGACAAACCTCCTTCTCGTTTATTTTTCTTCGCTAACTTAATTTCTCTCTGTTTGGCTTCTTTGCGCCATATGCGAAAAGAGTCAAACATTACCGGCCGGGCTTTCTTCTTAAAAAGTTTAACCTCCAGATTATCCAAAAATCTCTGTGTCAAAACTACCATATTGGGGCCATTTTAAAACACCATCTTTCCTGGTGTATCGGATCCATACTTCATTGTATGCAATGGGGCCTACGCCATGTTTCACATATAATTCGTAGGTTGGAGTTCCAATCGGAGAAACCGGACATGAGTCCTCCAATCGGGAATCCCTATTACAACCAAGACAAAACAAATTTCCAAGTCTGCTAAGACCAGGCATCTTCGCTCTCTAGCCTAGCTTCAAACTTCAAAGGATTATCGAATACGATAGTCTTGTGAATACACGAGTCCCTCGGCTTTGGCACTTGCAAGTTCCAAATAAAAGCGATCCCAAGGGGATACCAAACTAAGAACCAAACTAAGGACTGGGAGACGCTCCACTCATACTTAACTGAGGTATCGATGACGTCACCAGAAGACTCGTCTAACGTTTCGCTCTACCAATCATCAAGTGTCCAAAACAGGGCGATAGTCAGGGCAGTCAATCAATCAATCAGGAGTTTGTTAAAGCGCAACTACTCACCCGTAAGGGTCTCAAGGCGCTAGGGGTGGGGGGGTGCAGGTTCCATTCCATCAAGGAGGGGGTCTGTCCAAGAGCCAGGTTTTGAGGTTTCTTCCGAAGATGGGGAGCGATGTTGTCAGTCTGAGGTGAAGCGGAAGGGCGTTCCATGCTTTGGCCGCGAGGAAGGAGAAGGAGCGGCCACCCGATCTGGTCTTTCTGGTGTGTGGGACCTCGGCGTAGGAGAGCTGGGCTGATCGTAGGGTCCTTTGGGGTGCGTGGAATTTGAGCCGGCTGTTCAGGTATACTGGTCCGGTGCCGTGGAGGGCCTTGTGTGCGTGGGTGAGCATCTTAAAGGTGATTCTTGCCTCGACGGGGAGCCAGTGGAGTGTGCGCAGGTGCTGGGAGATGTGGCAGTGTTTTGGCAGGTTGAGGACCAGTCTTGCAGCGGCGTTCTGGATGTTCTGTAGCTTGCGGATGAGGTTTTTGTTTATTCCGGCGTAGAGTGCGTTGCCGTAGTCAAGTCTGCTGGTGACCAGGGCGTGAGTGACTGTCTTTCGGTGTTCGAGGGGGATCCATTTGAAGGTCTTACGAAGGAGGCGGAGGGTGTGGAAGCAGGAAGATGAGACAGAGTTGATCTGGCGGTCCATTTTGAGCTCGGAGTCCAGGATGATTCCCAGGTTGCGTGCGTGGTCTGTGGGGGTTGGCGGGTTTCCGAGGGTGGTGGGCCACAAGGTGTCGCTCCAGGCGTCGGGGTTTGGGCCCATGATGAGTACTTCTGTTTTGTTGGTGTTTAGTTGTAGGGAGCTGTTTTTCATCCATTTGGCGACGGCTTTCATTCCTTCTCGAAAGTTGCATCTGGTGGTGTTGGGCTCGTTGGATAGGGAGAGGATGAGCTGGGTGTCGTCTGCGTATGACACGATGTTGAGTCCGTAGGTTCTGGCGATGGGGGCAAGTGAAGCCATCTAGAGGTTGAAGAGCGTCGGGCTGAGGGAGGAGCCCTAGGGAACTCCGCAGGTGGTAGGTGTGGGGTCTGACAGGAAAGGGGGGAGTCTGACCCGTTGCGTCCTGCCGGAGAGGAAGGAGCAAATCCAGTCGAGGGCCTAGTCCTGGATTCCTGCGTCGTAGAGTCTGCGTATTCAGGTGCGGTGGGAGACTGTGTCGAACGCCGCTGATAGGTCTAGGAGGATGAGGGCTACTGTTTCTTCTTTGTCCAGTAGGGTGCGGATGTCGTCTGTTGCGGCGAGGAGGGCGGTTTCTGTTCTGTGTTTTTTTCTGAAGCCGGATTGGGAGGAGTCGAGGATGTTGTGTTCTTCAATGAATATGGCGAGTTGGCTGTTGATGGCTTTCTCGATGACTTTCGCTGGGAAAGGGAGCAGGGAGATGGGTCTGTAGTTTTTGAGGTCGGTGGGGTCCGCTGAGGGTTTCTTCAGGAGGGGGTTGACCTCGGCGTGTTTCCAGTCGTCGGGGAATGAGGCGGTCGCCAGGGAGCGGTTGATGGTGTGGCAGAGCATGGGTGCGATGGTGTCAGCGGCTCTGTTGAAGATGTGGTGGGGGCAGGGGTCCGTGGGGGCCCCTGAGTGGATTGACTTCATTGTCTTCAGTGTGTCTTTGGTGGTGAGGGCTGTCCAGTCATCAATCGCTGGTTTCCGGGTGTCGGGGGTGGTTGGTGAGGGTTCAGTGTGTTGGTTGTCTTCGTCGAAGCTGTCGTAGATGCTCTTGATTTTGTGGTGGAAAAAGGTGCTGAGTTTGTCTCAGAGGTGAGGGAGGGATGTCGGTAGACTCGCTGGTGGGTTGGGCGAACTCCTTGATGATGCTGAAGAGTTCCTTGCTGTTGTGTGCGTGGGTGGAGATTCTGTCTTCAATCGCTTTTTTCTTCGTTTCTCTGATGAGTTGATGGTGAGCGTTGGTGGCGGCTCTGAAGTTGTTGTGGGCTTCTGTGGATTTGGTGTTTCTCCAGGCCTTTTCGAGGCGGCGGCATGTGCGCCTGAACTCTCGAAGTTCGGTGGTAAACCATCTGGCTTTCTTGGCACGGGTATTGTTGTTTTTCTTGAGGGGGGCTGTGGTGTTGGTGCTGTCCGAGATCCATCTATGCAGGGTCCGGGCTGCGGTGTTGGGGTCGTCGTTTTCTCGCGATGGTTGGGGTGGAGTTGTTGAGTGAGGAGATGAGCTGGTCGTCGGTGATTTTGGTCCAGTTTCTTTGTGGAAGCAGGTGCTGGTGTCTGTGGGTGGTGGGTGTTCTGAAGGTAAAGTGGACGCAACAATGGTCGGTCCATGGGAGTTCGGTGGTGGGGCTGAAGGTGATGGAGTTTCCTGTAGTGAAGAGGGGGTCGAGGGTGTGTCCTGCTGAGTGCGTGGGCTCGGTCACGATCTGGTAGAGTCCAATGTTGTGGAGGTTGTCCAGGAGGCATGTGGTGTTGGGGTCCAGTTGATTGTCGAGGTGGAAGTTGAGGTCTCCCAGCAGGGTGTAGTTGGTGGATGCGATGGCCTGCCGGGAGATAATGTCCGTGATGGAGTTGGCGAAGGGTCCGTGGGGTCTAGGGGGTCGGTAGATGAGGGTTACTCGGAGGGCGGCAGTGGGGCTGGCCAGTATCTTGAAGTGAAGGTGTTCCATCAGTTCTGTGGACTCGTCAGGGAGTGTGCTCAGGCGGAGGCTGGATTTGTGGACGATGGCGATTCCTCCTCCTGGGTGGGTGGGGCGGTCCTTCCTGTAGATCTTGTATCCTTGGGGGATGGTGATGGCGAGGTCCGGTCCTGAGGTGGCATTGGTCCAGGTTTCGGTGAAGAATGCTACGTCCGGGGTGGTGCTGTCGAGGAGGTCCCAGATTTCTGTGGCGTGTTTGTGGAGGGATCGGACGTTGAGGAGGATGCATTGAGGGTCTTCGGTTCGGTTGTGTTCTTGTGGGCGGGTTGTGCTGGATCCGTGTTCTTGGCGGTGCTGCAGGTGTGCCGGCAGCGGTGACAGCTGAAGGGTCCATGGGTGTCGGCTGGAGATGCTAACTTGCAGTTGTTGTTGCAGCCTGGGTTGAGTGCGTGGAGTGCTGCTGGGTCGTAGCGTTGGCGGGGCGGAGGTCCAGGGTTCCTGGTGCTGGTCGCGGACGGGTCGCGGACGGGCGCAGACGTGCTTGCCTTTGACGCGCCTTCGGTGCACCAGCGGCGCACCCTCAGCCTGCGGCCGCTGCGTGGCTGCTGCGTGGCCGCCAATGAAGTAGGGGTCGGGGAGGGCTGGACAGCTGGGAGGGGGGACCGGGGAGAGGAGCTGGATTGGGCCGGTTGCGCTGGGGGGGAGGGGCCGCAGGGGCAGCAGCGGCGGGGAAAGGTAAAGGGAGGAAAGAAGGGATAAAGAAAAAAGGGAAAATAAGCATAAATAAGGCACAAAAGAGCAGAGATGCAGAAAAGGGCAGAAAGGTGAAAGATGGAAAGGGTAGAAAACAAGTGAAAACGAGTGAAGGAGCAGAGGGGGAGAAAGGGAAAATGGACAGAAATAAGGCAAAAAAGAGCAGAGATGTAGAAAGGTGCAGAAGGGTGAAAGATAGAATGGATAGAAAAACGAGTGAAGGAGCAGAGTGAGAGAAAGGAGACAGAGGTCAACTCAAGAGTGCAGGGGCAGAGGCACCTCACTTAATGGTGGAGCTGCGAAGTTGGGAGAGCAATTTCACTGACAATGAGTCAGTGGTCTTGCTCGCCTGTCCCCGCAGTGGCCGCCATTAATTAGGGGTTGGGGAGGGCTGGACAGCTGGGAGGCGGGAGCGCGGAGAGGAGCTGGATTGGGCCGGTCGCGCTGGGGGGGAAAGGGCCGCGGGGGCAGCAGCGGCGGGGAAAGGTAAAGGGAGGAAAGAAGGGATAAAGAAAAAAGGAAAATAAGCATAAATAAGGCACAAAAGAGCAGAGATGCAGAAAAGGGCAGAAAGGTGAAAGATGGAAAGGGTAGAAAAACGAGTGAAAACGAGTGAAGGAGCAGAGGGAGAGAAAGGGAAAATGGGCAGAAATAAGGCAAAAAAGAGCAGAGATGCAAAAAGGTGCAGAAGGGTGAAAGATAGAAAGGATAGAAAAACGAGTGAAGGAGCAGAGTGAGAGAAAGGAGACAGAGGTCAACTCAAGAGTGCAGGGATAGAGGCACCTCACTTAATGGTGGAGCTGCAAGGGTGGGAGAGCAATTTTACTGACAATGAGTCAGTGGTCTTGCTCGCCTGTCCCCGCAGTGGCCGCCATTAAGTAGGGGTTGGGGAGGGCTTGACAGCTGGGAGGCGGGAGCGGGGAGAGGAGATGGATTGGGCCTGTCGCGCTGGGGGGGAGGGGCCGCGGGGGCAGCAGCGGCGGGGAAAGGTAAAGGGAGGAAAGAAGGGATAAAGAAAAAAGGGAAAATAAGCATAAATAAGGCACAAAAGAGCAGAGATGCAGAAAAGGGCAGAAAGGTATAAGATGGAAAGGTAGAAAAACGAGTGAAAACGAGTGAAGGAGCAGAGGGAGAGAAAGGGAAAATGGGCAGAAATAAGGCAAAAAAGAGCAGAGATGCAGAAAGGTGCAGAAGGGTGAAAGATAGAATGGATAGAAAAACGAGTGAAGGAGCAGAGTGAGAGAAAGGAGACAGAGGTCAACTCAAGAGTGCAGGGGCAGGGGCACCTCCCTTATTGGTGGAGCTGCGAGGGTGGGCGAGCAATTTCACTGACAATGAGTCAGTGGTCTTGCTCCAGTCCTTCGTAGCCGTCAGGAAGCGGGGAACCTTGCAGCAAAGACTTTCGGACCACGTCGACATACAGGGGTCGATAAAGTGGCGGCCTTCCTCCAAAATTTTCACACGAAGCCCCTCACGAACCTCTGGCTTGGACCAGTACCACTGAAATCGCCCTACGTTGGGCGCCAACTGAAGTACCGGGTTTTTAAGAACCCAGCGGTGCCAGGGAACACACCCAAAGACTTCGAGTTCTTCCTGTTTCAGACAACAGAAACACAGAGTCTTCTTGGTGAAGTCAAAGATCGTATTTATTGGCTGCAGCCAGTAACAGGTATCCTAGAAGTACAACACGGTGTGTATTCTCAGGAGACTGCTCAATCTTACAAAGCCAGCCTTCTCTTTTTATACAAAATAATATGCTTCAGGCAAACATTCCTTATTTTACAGTTGACCATTCACATATTTTCACTACAAAGAAAAAGCAGAGTCATGATGACAAGCCCATATTTCAGTTTGTCCAGCCCACAATCAATTACCCGGCAAGGCCCAGTATTTTCATCAGATATCGACGGACCCCCAATAAAAACGGGCACCTCCTCCTCGTAAAGTAAGTCATAAAGAAAGAAACAGGGACAGGTGTGTGTAAGATTAGGCATGGTTTGTGTGCGATGAAAGGTTTATGATATGTTGTGCCTTGATACTAATCTCATTCGGCCACTGGGAAAGGAACTGGCCGAACAGGTTTAGCTCCAGGCAGTGGAGTCAGCTTGCCCAGGTCGCAGAGGAGTCAGAAAAGGTGTACGTGTCCTTCAGATCGAATTTGGCCTTAGTCATTTTGCCTATGTGAGGGCAATCACAAAATGGCTGCCGTTCACAAAATGGAACCCGAGGGTTCAGGACGGAAACTCTGATTTCAGGGTGATTTCGTCACCCGAATATGATGGAAATGCTTGTGCATAGTATTCTGATCATTCCCGGTCTGCTGATACCAAAATCCTCATGATACGACGATGTTTATAACACGGGTCCAGAATTTTCAGTACCACAGAATGGGTATGGAAGAAAAGAAATTACAGAAGTAGAACCTGTGGGCACATGGAAGTTAAGGAGGGGCCATAAATACTTGATCAGGGCGTTAAATGGGATGGTGCTGCTCCTAACTGAGTACCTGCACTTCTTTAATTGAAAGGGAGATTACTGAGGGTTCTAGTTGAAGGTCAATGAGCGTGTCATGGGTGAGCCATGTTCCTTTTCATCTCAGTGTGCATAACTGAGACCCAACCTTTGGTGAGACTACAGGCACAAGGATCATTATAGCTGCCAAAGAGGCAAACACTGCACAGTCCTAAGTGACTTGCTGTGGAGCGGCAGTGCTGGGTCTGGCTGCTATAATTTCCTGCACTCTCTTTTCCAAGTTTTAGTATAAGCACTTGCTCAATGGCAAGCAGTGCTGTGTGCTGCAAGTGGTGAAAACAGGGGCATAATGCAAGTTCCTGCAATCCCTGCGGCTCAGGGCACCCAATCCTTTCAGGTCACCAGCCCTTCAGGCGTCCCCATTCAGCCAAAGACCAAAGAATATCTGTGCGATATGGGGTAGACGACAGGGGTCCAATCACTTTCTGGTATGCCACTGGGTGTAAACAACATCAGCAATCAACTTCTGAGCGTAAAAGTAGTTCAGTAATGAAAATTGACACAAACACAGTCCTATCGGGCTGATTACAAGATGGACAAACCAGAGTAGCTGGAATTTCTGAGGCCAGAATTCCCATTTCCCTGTACCATTTTGATTACTAGTTAAGCAGGCGGGATGGGAATTTCTATGTAGAGAATGGGTTTAAAAGTCAAATTTGGCATGGCTTTACTGATTACGGACTGCTTAACACAGCATTTTTAGCCTGTGGTCTGTGGACACCTGTACGTCCATGACACCTACTCAGGGCAGCGCTTAAAATGGGCTGGTACTGTTGGGTACTGAGTACCTGCACTTTTTTATTTTGAGAGGGAGAGTACCTGCACTTCTCAAGAGTGATGTAATACTTTTAATTAGAAAGTACTAGCACTTCTCAGAAACAAGCAGGTACTCTGCTGACTCAGGGGGTCCATTACTATTTAGAAAATTTTATATTAATAGCAGATTAACAGAATACATATATGTAAAAAGTAAAATCTTAAAGCGAAAATGTTAAAACGCTTTATAAAGGTTAAATTAGAGCCTAAAAATGAAATTGGCATCATTACCTTGATTCATGGGAGCAGCACAAGTAGAGTAAACGGTATCTAGCATGGACTATTGGTGGCCTCAGTTGAAGCAGCGCTGTTATGTGCCAACAAAAAGAGTTCATGTATCAGGACTAAAAAAAGACAAAGTGATATGCTGGAGTCTAGCATGTCACTTTGTAAAAAAATGTAAATCCAGTATTTGTAAAGCGCTCAGCTACCCGGAGGCATCCCGGCGCTGGGGGGAAGATTAAGCGAGCTAGTCACATGGTGCTGGGCTGACCTGCCACTGGTGCCGGGGATCGAACTGTGAGCACCAGCGTCCGGAGTCAGTCGCTCTGGCCGCAGCGCCACACCTCTTTGCAGAAATAGAACTAAGGCGCAGATGCACTAATCATTGGTCGCAAAATAATAGTCATAATTTGACACCAGTATTTTTGTGACCTGTAGGCCATTTTGGGAACAACCTATGGACTAGCAGCGGGCAGATTCCAAATGCACCGCTGCTGAGCGTCATAGTCCCTGCCCCTTCCTCTGTCCGACATGTGTTCCAGTTCGGGGTTAGTACGTGGGGGCAGCAGCACGGCCGGCTCCCCCCAGTGAGATTCATGCGATGACTGAAACCGCGGGCTTACGCCAATGGACCTGCATGTTTCTTCTGGTGTGAGGAGACTCCCTTGACCTGTGACCCGTCCCTCAGAGACTCGGTGATTTGCGGGCCATAGAAAAAGAAAGAGTGCAGGAATCGCGAGGCTCCATCGGCGGCTATGGGCTTCTTCGGTGCCATATGATGCTCTACAAGGCACAAAGCGATGTCTTGGAGGGTGGAACCACTCCTTTGTATATATGGCTGCCAGGAACTTTCCCTAAAAAAAAAAAATCCCTCTAAGAAAAGGAGTCGTAGTCAGCAGCATTTTGACCCCCAACTCGATCCAGAGGACTGGGTGTTTCTTCATCTTGTTATTGTTATTGTTAAGGGGCATTTGTATAGGGCATTATCACCAAAAGGTCTCTAAGCGCTGTCCAAGAGGGACCCAATAAAGAAAGGCAGAAGGTAAGGATTGCTTCACATAGAGCCCTAAGCTTCCTGGAAGAGAACAGTTTTTAATCTCTTCCTGAAAGTGAGCAGGTTGGTCTCTTTGCGCAGGCTTTCCGGAAGTCTGTTCCATAATAATCTACATATTATTGTAAAAAAAGAAGAAAGAAATTAAAGACTGGCTTGAGCAGTATATCGCTCTAACTAAGGGCACTGGTCCAGTTTTGGGGAAGCCCCGAACTGACAGGTTTTCAGCTGGGATGGGAAGTGCTTTCTCTTTAACCTTTGGTTTTTCGAGGGGCACTAGGATTCCGCCCAATTTGGGTTCGCAAGTAGGGTCCACAAAGTTATTGCAAAGAGTATGCGGAACTACTGTAAGGCAGTAGGCGCCTTCGCCAACCCAGAGGATGCAGTTTTGTCAGAAAGGGCAAAAAAACACAGAGGTCAAGCAGCAGCTCGGACTAATTGTACCCCTCTATTCCATAAGGAGCTGATGAAGGTAACAAATACTGGCTCGGGTGAAGGAAGCTTTTAGAATAGCTTGACTTCCCCGGACACTAATGAGCATTCAGATTCAGAGCCTTTAGGCTCTCTTTTCCAGCTGGATCATAAAAACCTTTAGGTCGTAGGGGTCTCAATTTGTAAGCAGGCAACTGGGGGCAACCCGGCTGAGACGTCTTTGCATCATGAACCAGATATCAAACGGTCGACGGCTATTGTTAAAGAATATTCTTTTTTGCAGAAACTAAAGTCTATTGCCACTGAGGATACATTAGAAAACTCCTAGGTAACAGCTTTGCCATCTTCTCTCATGTTACCTGCTTCAGACTTAAAAGGTCAACACGAAATCCTGCATTTATCTCCATGGGGTCCTCAAGTGGCCACATCCACTTTTTTGCTTTCAAAAGCCTTGGAAGATCGATTAGCTTAGGCGGACCGGGGTAATTTGGGGTCCAGGACTCAGCAAATAATTCAGCAGGAAGCTTTACAGCAGGGTGCTGTAAGCCCTGCTCTGTAATTGGATGCGAAAAATATGCTCAACCTAATCCTTGAGGAGATCAAGGATTTTAAGATCTCACAAGCACTAGAAACCGCTGCCCTCTATTCTAGACTCAATATAATTGAGGAATCAATAGCACAGCTCCAAGAGATGTTGAAGGGGGGCGAATTCAAGATCTCAGAGTTAGAGGATCTGCTTACTACAACCCAGAACGATATTGACCAATTTTATAAACAACAGACCCTGCTAGAAATGAAGATCGAGGAGCTTGAAACCCATCCACGCCGCTCTAATTTGCGCAGAGTGGGAGTTACAGAGGGCTGCAAGGGCCAACAAATGCTTCTTTGGATTGACTTATTTATCAAGTCCCATGTGCAAGAGCTCATTGAGTTCGAGGTCAACGCTCAGTCACTTCAAAATTCCTACATACAATTCTGGTAAATTTTGGGGATTTTTAAGTTAAAGAACAGATACTCTCTAAGGCACTTCAGCAGAGACAGTTTGCCTCACCAAAGTACCCCTGTGTCAAATCTTTTCGGCTCTATCCACAGTTGCTGCCAGATGTCGAAAGGATTTTGTTAAAATACTTATTTTTTATAAAGTGCAAGGGGTACAGGCCAGCACTGTGCAGCAATCTAAATTGAAGGTCCTCTAGAAAGGGAAGTTCCATCTCCTGTCTAATGTTTCCGAAGCCTTGGAGCTCTTGCAACAGATTTCTAAAGCAATGAATACTGATGCATGATGCATGTATCACATTTTTTTACAGTGCTGATTGTGCGTGGGGGCAATGAATAGGCACCAATCTTAGCTAGGGACACGCAGGAAGGGGTATGGTGGGCTCTTCCCCTCCCTCTGGGGATGATTTCTGTGGGATTCATTAACTTCTTCAATGGTTCCTCTCGAGGTCTTTGGGGGTCACAGGTGGGCCTTTTGGGTTAGGGGTAGGTGCATTCATCAGAAAATGAGCAGATCTTTTTTTGTTTATTTTGGTTGGGTGGTGAAGAGGGGTTCAGTATCTTTGTTTATTCTAAAACAAGTGTTTTTTCTTCTGTCACTGGGTAAGGGCACTATGAAAAAAACCAAATTGTAAATAACTGAGAAATCAAAATTCTATCCTGCAATATTTATGGTATGGTGAATAGGCAAAAGCGAGGTGCAATGGCTAGATGGATCACTTCATTCTCTCCAGAAGTAGCACTTTTGCAAGAGACCCATCTCAACGATAATCACCCACAGTTCTTTATACCTAGGCAGTATTCACATGTGTTGTTTGCTTCAGCCAGGCTGGCAGTAATGGGGGGGAGGGGGTCGCTATTTAACCGAGTGGAGCCCTTGACTGGGTTTAAGTGACATAATAAGAGACGCTGGCATTGGGTCAAGGTCGTGGTCATGGTTAATGTGTCCCCTATTATCCTAGTAAACTACTACGTCCCAGTGAGCGATGTACCCGAACCTCTGCAGCAGATCTATACAATTGCACTGGGAGCGGTCGGACTGATCATCATCGGGGTGACTGTAATTTTATTCAAGAGCTTAGGTTTGATAACTCCAATAAAACAAATCTGCAATTAAAACCTCAAACTAAAAATGTTTTCAATACTTTAAAGAAGGATTTCCATTTGATTGACCCATGGAGGGTGGATCACCCCACTACCAAACATTGTATGAGTTTTTCAAATCAGTATCCTTCTGCGTCCCAAATGGACTTTTTTCTTCATTCCTGTTCAATATCAAGGGCTGGTTCAGTTATTTGGGCTAATTATTTTTCCTGATGGCTGAGAAGACGGCTTGGACTGGAATGCTTAATGGGGACTGCTGGAGTGGCAATTATCCACACAGCGACCCGTCACGACTACTGGGGAACGTAGTGAGAGCTCTTCGCCACCCGTGAGCCTGGTGCCCAGCAGAGCCCGCCAGCCGTGTGAGGTTCCGTGACAATTGTAAGTGGTGTTTTCGACTCGCACGAATATGGTCGAGTCTGGTATCTACGAACCGCAAATGACGAGTTTAGTAAGTGTGCGCAGTTTCGCTGTGCTAACTTAAACCGTTCGTTTGTTACGTGGGTTTTTCATCTGTACCCACGGGTTCCATCTTAGATACGGCATCCATTTTGTCTCTTGCCCTCAAGTAGCCAGCGAACGGACGTTGTCCGCTTCGCGACCCTGGGGCTCCCAAGATATTTGCGGAAGACACATGTCCTTTGTAAGTGGCTTTATGATGAGGGGGATGATACTGTAAGGCAGATGGCCCCGCTCGAGGCTCATCTCGCCGTGCCGGTATATTTTTCTCAGCCGTGCATCTCATTAGGCACGTCCCTTTGATCCCTGTAGCTCGTGTTCCCCGATACCTCCCCTTTTACACCCTTTCCAATCTCCCCACTGTTTCCATCTTCCTCCACACCTGTTCTTGTTCCTTCTTCGATCTGTTTCACTGCTGATTGGAATGTACTAATGGTGGGAGGATGGGTTTTTACAGTTGGGAACCGCCAAATGTTTCCGCACTCATGTTCCGGACCTTGTATGTATCAAAGTGACCAAAGCGACCCCTCTCGGGGATAATTGTGGGAACCGGGTTGTAAACCTTTGTCTGCTATGCAAACCTATGGGAGAATCGTGTATAAAAGGAGCGACCCAGAGAACCAATTTGAAGCAGTCTCCCCGAACTACACTCGTTGTACTTCCGTGATTTCTGTGTTTCCCTGCAGCAAATAAACCTTGAATCTTTGACGCCGAAGGAAGTGTCCCGTGTCTCTGTCATTCGTACGCCGGAGCAGGTTACCCACGAAGGTTTCAGGTGTTGTCCCCTAGCACCGCTGGGTCTCAGTGGTACCGGTCCAAGCCCGACGATCGTGAGGAACTTCGTGTGAAATCTCCGAGGGAAGGTGCACTCCGCTTCATCGATCCTGTTGTCGAAACAAGTGGCCCAAAGACTTTTCCCGCGAAGATTCCCGCCTCCTGACGGCTGCGACGGACTGCTGCCCTGACTGTAGACCTGTTTTGGCGCCTGGCGTAGACCTTGGTAGAGCGAGACGATTGACGGGCCTTCCTGGTGACGCCATCGATCTTTGAGTTAAGTATTTGTGGGTCGCTCCCAGAGTTCTTGGTTGTGGTTGCTTAGTGGTTGCATGGTTCCATTGCGTTTGTAGTTCTAGGTACTTTGTTGTGTTGTTTGACGACTGCAGCCGCCAAAAACCGAGGGTTTTTGCTTTTTGCTGGGACTTGGTAAATCCCGTAACCCTTGAAGTTTGTGAAACTCGGCTAGTGTGCAAGATGCCTGGTCGTAGTACTTTGTTTAGTTGTTTCAGACGTTGTGGTGCGGATTCCCGACTGGAGGACTCGTGTCCGATACCTCCGGTTGGAACTCCGACTTATGAACTGTACAGCAAACACGGGCTAGGCCCGATTACTTTTAATGATTATTGGATTCGCTATACTAAGAAGGACGGTGTCCTTAGTTGGCCACCTCATGGTAGCTTTGAGACCCCGATCTTAGATAACTTAGAGGCTAAATTGTTCGAGAAAAAGTCAAGGCCGGCCATGTTTGATGCCTTTCGGTTGTGGCGTAAAGAAGCCCGACAGAAAGAAATCAGACAGACTAAACGAAATCAGAGAGATGGTGTTGCTACCATTGTAAAGAAAGCAGAGCAATTTCAGCGTGATAAGGAGGTTAAGGAAAAGGAAGTGTTTGACAGACTACAGCGCATGACTATAGATAAATGCTATCCTGCTTTGCCTACGGAGTCGGAAAAGAAGGAAGAAGCAGTTGAGGATCCTTTAATGTCCTATCTTATGAAGTCGCCACCTCCGTATGTACAGGGAACCGCAGCTCCTGTGGTCCCCCCTGTACCTATTCTTCCACCTATTCTTCCTCCGCCTGTTCCTCAACCTGCACCCGTTCTTCCGACTGTTCCTGCTCCTTTGCCTGTTGCTATCCCTACTGCCCCTCCGCTTCCACATACTCCTGCTCCCGCTACTGCTCCTGCCCTGTTAACTCCTGTTGTTGCTTCTGTCTCTACTCCTTCGCTTGTTAGTCCTGTGTCCTATACTTCTCCCTCTACTCGTAGTCGTACTTCTCCTCTTGCGGCTAGCTTCTTTCATTCTCTCGGACCTGTTCTTGGGTCCGCAGGTTCAGATGGTCCTCAAAGACGTAGTCAGCTTCCTGGTAACAGGGAACGCGCTTCGCTATATAATATGGCGATGGGTTAGATGACACATCCTCTTAGAAATCCACCACGTGTCGTACTCGATACGTTTTGTCAATTCAATATACCAACCCAAAGATTCGTGTTCGAAGAAATGTGTAAGGTCCTTCGCGATCAGATATCAGCCGATGCACCTGACGAGGTGCTGACCGCCCTGTCTGATCTACAGCTTCAGTTCTCGACTGGACTGATAGTGGATACCAACGTTCGGCGTGCTGTTGAGCGGTTGCTATCTTTTCGTCCCACTCCTATACCTCAAGCCCTCTTTGTTGAAGATGTTGAAGGACAGCCAGATGAGTCTGGTCAGTTTCCTATGCGAGAAGTTCCACCAGTGTGGATGCCAGGTAATCCTGGGGCAAACCCCCCGATCTTGCCGTTCTTTCAGAGAGTATGGATACATCTCCCATGGAAACGCTCTGAAGTATTACAGGTGAAGCAATCTTTGCCTGACCCTCGCAAAAATCCTGCAGGGTATTATAAGGAATTATCGCAGCTCGTAGATGCTACGGTAATGAATCTTGCTGATATTGACATGCTGTTTGGTAATGTTGTACCGCAACCGGTGTGGGCTAAGATTCGTCAGGAAAATCACGCAAACGAATTAGGTGGTGATTGGGCTGCCATTACAGCAGCGGATGGTCGACAAACTGGTGGTGCTAAACCTGAGCAGTTGATTGCTGCTCTTCCTCAGAGAATAATCACATTAATGAAAACTCTTATGCCAGCTATGAGGGTGAATTGGGACAAATTGTCAGCTTGTAGACAGAAGAAGGACAAGAGTGTCTCCGACTTCTTTACGAGGTTTGAGGAGGCATTCATCGACCATAGTGGTCAGGATATGAGCACTGAGGGTGGTCAACGGTTGTTTGTGGACAAATTTGTTTCTAACTTATTGCCCGATTTGAGCAATAAATTGAAAAATTCAGAAAGTGCGTGGGCCGTTTCTACCTCGGCTCAAATATTGGCTACGGCACAGTATTATGAGAATAGAGAGAAAGAAGAGAACGACTGTGCTGATAAAAAGACGAAAGAACTCAAAACTAAAGTGTTGTTACAGCAGGCCTATCCCCCACGTTCGAATCAGAATGCTTCGCAACCAAATAGATCGCAGCCGCAATCGAACCGACCACAATCTCGTAATGACTCCTCTTCCCAAAGATCTTCGTTAGGGTACAACCAATGTGCCTATTGTAGACAGGAGGGTCATATCAAATTCAATTGTCCTGTTCTAAACGATCGTAATAGCGGTAATTCATCTAGAGGAGGTCGTGGTGGTTCGCAGCAGACATCACGCGGTAGAGGTCGTGGTGCTCAGAATGACCGTTCAGATAACCCATCAAATTCCGATAATTGTTTTGATCAACGTGGATCATCGCAAGGACGATCTGCGCAGTACAATGTAGACGATTATTACGTCGATCAGGGAACTGACGACAGTAATTACTAGGACAGCCATAGACAAGGAGAGGGAGTGGTATCAGTTCCGGTTGATCAGAGAGGGCCTTACGTCGCAGTTGCTACATCGGGCGTCGTTGAGCCTTTTCTGTTGGACACTGGTGCTGCAAAAAGTTCCATTAAGCATTCGAAACTCCCTGGCGCACCTTTGTCTGGCTTAACGAATGTTTCCGTTGGATTCTCTGGCGCCCCCGTTAGCAATCCAGTTTCGCGCCCTTTGCCCCTTACAATTGGGCCTCGTGAGCTGCAAGCTCCGTTGATTTTGACTACTGGTTGTGGTGAAAATCTTTTGGGCCTGGATTTGCTTAAACGTTTGTATGCAACTCTGTATTGTTCCCCTGCGGGTGTAAAGCTTACGTTGGGAGAGAGGGTTGTCTCTCCTATGTACTTGTCTCTCGATAAGCTTCCACCGGAATTGAGTTCTCTTCCTGCATCTTTGTGGGCAACAGGTCCCAATGACGTGGGCCTGCTTGATATCTCCCCGTATATTGTTCAGTTGAAATCTAATGTGCGGTTGCCACGTATTCCCCAGTATCGTATCTCTCTTGATGGTGAACGAGCGTTGTTAGCGATCATCTATGATTTGATCGAGAAAGACGTAATTGAAGAAACACGGGGAAACGTGTGCAACAGCCCTGTGCTGCCCATTCTAAAGCGTACTGATCCTTCGAAACCGCCTGTTTATCGTTTTGTTATCGATTTACGGGAGGTGAATAAAATTGTGATTCCTCAGTTCCCCGTTGTGCCTGACATCACGGCACTGCTGACTCTGATTCCAGCTTCTGCATCTTGGTTTTCGGTGATTGATTTGAAGAATGCGTTCTTCAGCATTCCCATTGCAGAAGAGAGCAGAGACCTCTTTGGTTTCTCTCTTGGTGGACGCAGCTTCCGGTTCAAACGCGCTCCTCAGGGCTACTGTGAGAGTCCATCGATTTACAGTCAAGCCTTGAAGGGTCAACTGGATGCGTTTTCATTGCCGGTTGGTGCGGCCTTAATCCAATATGTCGACGACTTATTGGTAGCTGCAGATACTCAGGACATTTGCAAAATTGCTACGGTGTCGCTGCTGCAACATCTCTGCGAGTTAAATCACAAGGTGTCACCTTCTAAACTCCAATATTGTTGTCAAGAAGTAACCTATCTAGGTCACTTATTGTCATAGGAGGGAAGGCGGTTGACCCCAGAGAGAATTGCAGCAATTGCGCGAATGGCTGTGCCAACAACTCAAAGAGATGTGCGTGCCTTCCTAGGTATCACGTCGTACTGCAGGCAATGGATTCCAAATTTTTCATTGCTAGCGAAACCATTGGTAGCTCTCACGTGCAAGGATGTTTCAACTCCTTTACCATGGACGGAAGAATGTCAGAAAAGTTTTTCTGAATTACGTGATTCATTGTGTTCGGCTCCTGTGTTAGGTACTCCTGATTACAGTAAGCCGTTCACATTATATGTTCACGAGAGGGAAGGTTGTGCTTTGAGTGTCTTAACGCAACCTTTTGGTGGTAAGCAACGTCCATGTGCATATTTTTCCTCGACCTTGGACCCGGTAGCTAGAGCATTGCCGAGTTGTTTGAGAGCAACAGCGGCAGCTGCGGTGTCCATCCGACAATCAGCAGGACTGGTCATGGATAATATGCTTACGGTGATGGTTCCGCATGCAGTCGACACTCTTTTAAATCGTACGAAAACTCAGCACTTGACGAGTGCAAGGTTGTCTAGGTACGAGCTGACGTTGCTGGCAAGCCACATTCAGATAAAACGTTGCAATGTTCTGAATCCGGCGACGTTGTTACCAATTAGTTCAGAGTCAGATGAAATAACAGAACATGACTGTTATTTGAGGACAGAAGAGGAAACAAAAGGTCGAGTGGACCTTAAAAACACTCCTTTGGAAGACCCAGATGGAACGCTGTATGTGGATGGTTCATGTTTTAAATTACCGAATGGCGATGTGACTACTGCATATGCTGTTGTAACGTTGAATACTGTTGTTGAGGCTGCAAGATTAAATCAGAATTCTGCCCAGGCTGCAGAACTGATTGCTCTTACTAGAGCGTGTGTGTTAGCGAAAGGGAAACGTGTGAATGTGTTTACCGACAGCCAATATGCTTTTGGCGTCGCACATAGTTTTGAACGGTTGTGGAGAGAGAGAGGTTTTCTGACATCGCATGGTACGAAGATTCAGCATGGTCAGCTTGTGAATGATCTTTTGGATGCACTTACGTTGCCTAATCAGGTAGCGATTGTTAAATGTAGTGCGCATCGTAAGGTGACGGATGATGTTGGTCGTGGTAATGCGTTTGCGGATGAGACTGCTAAGGAGACTGCCCGGAATCTTAGCACCCGAATGTATGTGACGAATTCGGTTAGGTGGCCTACAGAATCGAGTATGTGTGAAGACACTATCGAGAGTGTGAAAGCAATTCAGAATGAGGCCACCGAGACTGAAAAGACGAAGTGGAAAGAAAGTACGGGAAAGTTGGATGCGAATGGTTGTTGGGTTGATTTGTCGGAACCTAAGAGATGGATGTTACCGGATGCATATGTGCTAGCTGTTGTGACAATGGCGCATGGGTTAGCACATATTAGCGTGAAAGGTATCTGTAAGTTGCTGTCTCCTGTGTGGAAGAATGATGGTATCACGAAATGTGCTGAACGATTGGTTAAGAATTGTATGGTATGTATGTTGTACAATCCTGGTAAGGGAACCCCAACTCCTCCTGGTAGCTTTGCTCCCCCTTCATGTCCCTTTGAGGTGATCCAACTAGACTTCATCCATATGGAGCGATGCAATAACCTGAAATACGTTTTAGTTGTGGTTTGCGCATTCTCCCGATGGATCGAAGCCTACCCTCTTAAGGACAACACTGCTTTGTCAACTGCGAAAATCCTACTGAAGGAATATTTTCCTCGGTATGGAATGCCTCGGATTGTATGGTCGGATAACGGAAGTGAGTTCGTGGGGAGTGTGATGAAGAGTGTGTGTAAGGGCCTTGAAATTAATCAAAAATTCCACAGCGCCAATCATCCCCAGTCAGCTGGTTTGGTTGAAGGGTACAATGGCACCCTTAAACTGAAGCTAGCAAAGATTCAGGCTACGACTGGTCTCTCGTGGCCTGACGCTTTACCCTTAGCATTACTGTCAACAAGGGCAACCGTACACTCCCGAGTAGGGCTAAGTCCCTATGAAATAGTGTTCGGTCGTCCTGCAAATGTTTGGGGGGTCCCTAGACCGGGTGTGTTCTGTGATCTTGAGTATCCAATGTTGATCGATTATCTTCATGACTTGACTGCTAAACTGAGGTTAATTCACCAACAGGTTTACGAAGCATTGCCGACACAGACGGAGGGTCCAGGCCACCAGCTCCAGCCCGGAGACTGGGTGGTGACGCGCAATTTTTCGCGCAAGAAGAATTTGGAGCCCAGATTCACTGGACCCTACCAGGTCCTCCTTGCCACGAGAACTGCTGTTCGTCTAGAGGGTCGGAAAAACTGGGTGCACGCCACCCACACGAAAAAAGTCCCTATTCCGAAACTGAAGGACTGCCGGCGTTTGTACCTTTTAGCGACGCACAACCTGTCGGAGAATCCTCAGTGCAGCAGAAAGACACTGTTGAACATTTGTCATCAAAAGACTCAAGACCAGAACATTCAACTGATCAACAGGACGCCGTCTCCTCAACGGATCCTTTGTTTGACGAACAGACACGTCCTGGGAAAACCCGATACTTTTTGCGATCCAGCAGTAAAGACTAATAAAAGATCCTGTTTTGTCCCTTGACAATTGCATTATCCCGTTTTCCACGATCAGTTTGAACACTCGTCTCATTGTAATTATTCTTGTTTATATTCATTGAGTTTCGTTATTCATATTTTTGCTTCCACAGCTGAGAGACACTTTGCATACACATAATTGTGAACAAAGGCCGTAGGGCCGCGCGTGTACTTCCTTCTGGTTAGTAGGTCTTGACACTAGGTTAAAGACCGTCGGTTCCTGGGAACTCCTAGGGATTGACTACTGCTACACAGAACGAAGTGCGTCAAGAAACGTTGCGGACGGTCGTAGGGAATGGCATTTTCGAAGCTGATGGACTTGGAAGAAGCTCAGGCGCAAAGGTTCAAGTTGCGACAACTTAGTCGTACCAAATGTTTTATGTTTCAAATTTTCGTATTGCTTTTGACTGTTTGTGCATTATTGGCGGGAGGGGTGTATTATATGATGTCTTGTTTCTTGTCTCCTGTCATACCTACTCCTACTCCTGACCCTAAACTTACCACCGTTGCATCTCCCCATTCTTTTCATTTCTTACCCGAACACGAGCAGGCTAGACGTGCAGAATTCCGCAACAATTCCTTTATTCAGCTCCTTCATCAGCATCAGTTAGTGGTTAACACTACTAATTGTTGGGTGTGTGGGTTGATGCCACATACTACGGATAAGGGAATTCCATATCTGGTGTTACCGTATAGTTCCCAAGGGTCTGCTCGAGCATTTCAAACAATGTTTCGAAGCGCATTAGATTCTCAACCCAATCGAGAGCCACGTTCTCCCTACCTTGGCCCTGGCTCGTACTATAAGCCTTTGTCTATAGCAATAGAAGACTTAGATAGAGATATCTATGAGCCATCGCTCATCCCAGTGGAAGAGGTACAAGCCTATAGGGTCCTGAGTAGGGTCGAGTACAGTGCGCTCACGAGTGATAAACAGCTTAAAAGCTCGCCTCCGATATGGGTCGTACCCCACATTGGTAATTTTTGTCTAATGGGTCGTGGCCGAAGATCGAAAGCCCGACTTGGAGAGAGTGCTTGCACTGAAAATTACATGCTGCCGATGATCTCGTCCCCTGTGTTTCTGGCTGCCAAGGGTACCTACTTTGTCTGTCATGATCGTGCGTATGCATGGTTGCCCTCTGACTTAATGGGCTCATGTTTTATCGCAAACTTGTTGCCTCCGACGTTCACTGTAGATGCAGATTATCACAAGACTAGAGTTGTGAGAAGCGTAATTAGCGAAGAGGATACTGCCGGTCAAGAGGCAGGAGACTTTTTCAAGGGTTTCCTCCCGTTTTGGGGACCTATGGTTAATAGTAGGAACCTGAGACAGTTGACTCGAGTGGTAGAATCGACAGCTAATATTACTGCCAGTGCCCTTGGTAATATCACCACAGAACTTCAGGCGGATAGAATTATGACGTTACAAAACCGTATGGTTTTAGACGTGATCTTAGCAGATCGAGGTGGGGTATGTAAGGTGATCCATTCGAGCTGCTGTATTTTCATTCCTGATAACGCTCCGACTGTCTATCAAGCCATCTCAAAGTTGCATAAAATCTCTGAATCCATACACGTGGATGTAGGGGATTGGATGCTACTTGGGTGGTTTTGGGGCCTGATGTCGACTTGGGGTTGGAAGATTCTGATGATCATCGGAGTTATTGTGGCGTTCCTGTTCACGTGTTGCCTTTGTGTGCGGTGTGGTCCTGCCTTATGTGGCCTCTGTGCTACAACGTGTATGAGACAGCCGCCTGTTACCAATGGAACTCGGTTGGACAGAGCTATGCTACAGCAACATCTAGATGGTCTGATGAATATCGAGTATGATTCCGACTAGTGCTTGCCTACATGAGGGCAAAAGGAGCGTCTGAGGTTCCGTGACAATTGTAAGTGGTGTTTTCGACTCGCACGAATATGGTCGAGTCTGGTATCTACGAACCGCAAATGACGAGTTTAGTAAGTGTGCGCAGTTTCGCTGTGCTAACTTAAACCGTTCGTTTGTTACGTGGGTTTTTCATCTGTACCCACGGGTTCCATCTTAGATACGGCATCCATTTTGTCTCTTGCCCTCAAGTAGCCAGCGAACGGACGTTGTCCGCTTCGCGACCCTGGGGCTCCCAAGATATTTGCGGAAGACACATGTCCTTTGTAAGTGGCTTTATGATGAGGGGGATGATACTGTAAGGCAGATGGCCCCGCTCGAGGCTCATCTTGCCGTGCCGGTATATTGTCTCAGCCGTGCATCTCATTAGGCACGTCCCTTTGATGCCTGTAGCTCGTGTTCCCCGATACCTCCCCTTTTACACCCTTTCCAATCTCCCCACTGTTTCCATCTTCCTCCACACCTGTTCTTGTTCCTTCTTTGATCTGTTTCACTGCTGATTGGAATGTACTAATGGTGGGAGGATGGGTTTTTACAGTTGGGAACCGCCAAATGTTTCCGCACTCATGTTCCGGACCTTGTATGTATCAAAGTGACCAAAGCGACCCCTCTCGGGGATAATTGTGGGAACCGGGTTGTAAACCTTTGTCTGCTATGCAAACCTATGGGAGAATCGTGTATAAAAGGAGCGACCCACAGAACCAATTTGAAGCAGTCTCCCCGAACTACACTCGTTGTACTTCCGTGATTTCTGTGTTTCCCTGCAGCAAATAAACCTTGAATCTTTGACGCCGAAGGAAGTGTCCCGTGTCTCTGTCATTCGTACGCCGGGCAAGGTTACCCACAAAGGTTTCAGGTGTTGTCCCCTGGCACCGCTGGGTCTTAAAGAACCCAGTCCTTCACGTGGGATCGCAAGATGGCGGCATGAGAGACAAGAGCTGTAGCGGCGGCAAGCTAGAGTTGCGGGCGGGTTCAGGAAGTCTGGGCCGGCATCGGGAGACTGGCACGATTGGTGGTTCTATGCAGGGGGGAGCTGGGTCCTGCTGTGGCGAAAGACGAGACACAAATATAGGTGAGTTGGCCTCCCCTCCCCCTACCCGAGAGCAGAATCGGCAGCCCCAGGAGGCGCTGTGGTATGCCGGGAGGCACCCGCCGCGACCGGACTGTAGCACAGGAGCAGCTGGATCAACGAGGTCACTTGGAAGGACTAAGCCGACCCCGGGGAAGGGAAGAAGCAAGGTAGCAGTGCTGACTGGGGCCGCACACTGGAGCCTGTGGTGCGCTGGTGCATGGGAGCTGCTGGCTGGGGAAATCTGCTAGAGGCACACAGTCGCGCTCCATCCGTTCTCAGGCACAAGGAGAGGCTGCAATTGCGACGACTGGAAGGGGTCAAAGGAGCTGCATGGAACTTGGTGCCCTGGGGCAGTGCAGACCTTGGCAGCTGGCAGAGGAAAGTGGCTGCAAAGCACTGGAATGGTGCGACGGCCCAGGAAGTGACCTATATTGAGGGCACCAGCATCACAGTGTGGAAGCTGAGATAAACGGACCGGCTGCTTCTGAACATTAACCTGGGGATGGGAAGCCCAGAGACTGGTATGGTTCCAGTGAGGAGGATTACTCGGCGGCTGGACATTGGTGACATGGTGCCGCTGAGCAAGCATAGGGGGTGACTCCCCCCTTCCTGAAGATCTCACCGGGGGTGCAACTGGGCCGCTTGGATCAAGGAAGTGGCAACACCTGATATGTTGATGGGGCTTGGCAGGGTGGAGAGACCACGAGGAGCTGGTGCACAGGCATCTGGAGACGCTGGAGAGTGACCTCAGCAGGGGACGGCTGAGGCATTAACAATGTGAGGCGGTGGGGATGGTGAAAACGGCAGGGGAAGCACCCACGCAGCTGGCACAGCTGCGGGACTGCGCCGCGCACTTAGCAGGAGAAAGCTAAGCAGTGGCGGCGTGGTCTAGGATGACAAGTGGGACGTCACGGCTGGAGATTGCTGGACAGGAGTGGGTCCCACTGCTGGCATAGAGAACCTCTGGCACCAGGCGTGAGAGCGGTCCACCTGGAGGGGTGAGATTGTGAGGAGCAGGACTGGAGAAGGTGTAGGAGATGACCTTGACAGGCCCTGTTGGAGTACAGCCCTCCTAAAGGGTTGAGACAGCGGAGTGAAAGGGCATGACCAGGCTTGGAAGAGGACCTTGATGGGGTGAGTGATTCCGGAGGAGAGCAAAGACCGGTGCATTGGGGGCGGATAGTCCGTTTGAAGCGTGGAATCACAGCGGGCAGCTGCAGAGAAGAGGTGAATCACAGGGAGCTCCCGGCTATCTAAAGGTTCTTGTACTCTGAGGGAACATGGGAAAGCCTAGAGGGAAGCAATTGGGGGCACCGGCGGAACAGGAGGAAGACGGGCCCACCACAGATGTGCAAAAGGGGTCGCAACAACGCTCAGAGGGGATGCTCCAGCAACAGGTCAATTAAATACTGCAGGCCATAACTGACACTAGGGAAGCCTTGCAAAAGGACATCAGACATGTCGCGCAGGGTCTAGGGCTGCTCCGGGCGGACCACGCTAAATTGGCCGACAGGGTGAAACAAACAGAAATAGCCATAGAAGCCCTGGAACCGACTCAAAAGTCGATGGTGGCACAGATGACCGACTTTCAGGATAGACTACGGACACTGGAGAGGCGCGCGGAGGATGCAGAAGGGAGGAATCGAAGAAACAACATCCGGGTGGTTGGCCTTCCTGAAGAGGTGGAAGGGTCCAACATGGTGGAATATCTGGAGGAGTGGCAGAAGGTGACCGTCGCAACAGCGGGACTGGCGTCATTCTTCACTTTGGAGAGAGCTCACAAAGTGCCTGCTAGGCCATTTTCCCACGGGAGACCGCCAAGGCCGGTGGTTGCCAAGCTGCTTCACTACAAGGACAGAGATCTCCTGCTGAACCAGGCCAGGATGGCTGGCCCTTACAGTGGACCACAGCAAGGTGACATTGTTCCCGGATGACACGCTTGAAGTCCAGCGCCTCAGAGTATCATTCGTGGCAGTCAAAAGGGTACTTCGAGAAGAGGGCATTCAATACTCGTTGATGTTTCCGGAGCGCCTGAAGATAACGATGGACGACAAGTTTTTGTTCCATGACAGCCCTGAGGAGGCCTGGGATTGGCTGGAGATGTATAAAGCAGGAATTGGAGAAGCGGGGAGGGGCGTGAATGCAGAAAAGACTGGGCCCCGGCCGTGCAGACTGAGGTGCAACCGGCGTCGTAATCCAGCGGCCCAGAGACCGACGGAGACGCAAACGGAGAAGGAGCGCACGGCCGCCTTGCAAGCCGTCACGGCCATCTTGCAAGAGGGAGGGGGACCACAACCAGAAAGGACAGACTCGGAAGGGGGATTCTTGGAAGAGGATAATGACCAGTCGGATGCCAGAAGCTACCCCATGTGACAGCTGGGACTGCAGATGAGATCGTCGATGGGTGAAGTAGACACTGGCTGGACATGAATAGAGTGTTAGGTGGGGGGCTGGTTGCGGACTGGGTTGGCTGGTACCTGGCTATTCAGAGATAAGGAGTGGATGGGGACCGTGGAATATATGCAGCAGAGGCCTCACAGATAGACGGCCCGGTAGGGGCTGGTTCAGTAATTAGGGGGTTGAGCGCAGGAAGGCGGACAACTGGGTGCCCGATGCTCGGAAGCTTAGGGCTTACCTCCCGTACGTTTGGGTGGGTGTAGCTCTTTAGGAGCTTAGTGGGTATACTTGAGCAATAGTTTGGATGGGTTCTAATGTTGTAGAGCCTGTTCTGGGGAGGAGGGAGTTGGGGAAGGCTTGGGAAGAGGGTTTGGGAGTAGGGGACACCAGTGTGCTCTTAGGTATGGGGTGGGTGCGAAGGAGGAAAGGTTTGACTAATGGGGACGTTACATGATTTATAGTGAATGTGCAGGAGCTTCATACAATGCAAAGGCGGCACAAGGTGCATGCTTACCTGGTGAGACAAGGGGTGCATATAACTCTCCTTCAAGAAACGCACCTTAACCGAGCTGAAGGAGTGGCCCTGAAAAAAAGATGGAGGGGGCAATTGTTTTACACGACTTACTCAGCGTTTACTAGGGATGCTTTGGGGCGTCCCTTTCCAGCCAGTGCAGTACTTGGCTGACCCAGAGGGACCGTTCGTAGCGGCTTGGGGCGACTTGGTAGAGAGGACGTAGCCTTATGCAGTGTGTATGCCCCCAATGTTGACCAGCCCTCCCTTTTTGATAAATTGTCAGGGAGCCTAGCGACTTATCTAACTACTGCGACAATAATGGTGGGAGCCTTTAATTCCATAACAGACATGGGGCGAGATAGGTCCCATCCCCTGTTATCTGGGGCCTCAGTGCATAGGATATCCGAGGCGAGGAGCACCTGGCAGACAAATTGGGGGTTGATTGACATTTGGCATGCCCAGCATTTGCAAGAGAGGGATTATTCTTATTATTCAGGCCTCCATGACCTACATGTGCGGTTAGATGCAATATTATGCGCCCCTGTTGTTCACTCCAAGGTGATGGGTAGCGAGTATCTGGCGAGAACGTTATCAGACCACAACCCATTGCTAGTGCGGATACGGTGGAGTCGAGAGAGGGCGGCAATACCGACCTGGCTGCTCAGACCGGAGGCACTGGAAGACCCGACTTTTGGTGAGGAGCTGGGGACGGGCATTGAACAATACTTTGAGGAGAACGAGGGGACAGCGACATCAGCAGCAATTGAGTGGGACACGTTTAAGGTTGTGATCAGGGGTATATGTAGTAGCAAGATGACAGGAGTAAGGAAAACGATTTTAACTGACCTAGAAAAAGCGGAAGGCCGCCTGTGAGCCGCGGAGAAGGAGAAGGACCGACTGGGGAACCCGGGGGCACAGGCTGAGGTCTCGGAAGCTAGAGAGGCAGTAGCGGTTCAGGTGGAGAGGCTGCGCTCCTTTGGTTATAAGACTTACAGGTCAAGGATGCATGCAGAGGGGGAAAAATCAAGCGCACTGGTGACGTGGTTGGCTAATCCAACCCCCGGGGAGAGCCAATATTGGGCCTGGTAGCTCCCACACGGGAGGTGGTGTACACACAATCGGGGATAAACAGATTGTTCCTAGAGTATTATACTGGGATTTATAGTAGCCAGCTGAACCAGGGGTCCGGTGATATAAGGGACTATCTGGAGGAGGTAGCCTTGCCAAGTTTGAGCAAGGAGCAGGGGGATCTGCTGGGTAGTGAGATTACGGTGGGAGAGAGTCGGAGTGCTTTTAAACATATGGCCTGTAACAAGACACCCGGGGTGGACGGTCTCCCTATTGATTTCTATTCCAAATATGCAGATTGCTTGGTTCTGCGATTGTAATTGATGTATCGGGAAGCGCATAAAGCAGGGATATTGCCTAAGACCACTAGAGAGACTATTATTATTCCCCTAATGAAGCCTGGGAGGGAAGCTACAGATAGGAAATAATATCGCCCACTGTCAATGTTAACAACCGACTACAAAATTTTGAGCAGGATCTTAGCATCCCGCCTACTCCCATATATGACAAAATAAATACATCAAGATCAATCAGGTTTCATACCTAAGTGTAACACATCTATAAATGTGAGACGGCTGCTGCGAATTCTGGAGCACTGCCGGGACATGGTACCGTCCGCCTTGATTCTCTCGGTGGACATAGAGAAGGCATTTGATAGCCTGGAATGGCCATTTCTTTTTCAGGTCATGCTCAAGATGGGACTGGGGGAGGAGTTCATGAGATGGACGCAAATACCATACAACTCAGCAATGGCCCGGGTGAGAACAGGGGGAACGGTGTCGGCACCCTGCGCGGTGGGATGATGAACGCAACAGTGTTGTTCGCTTTCTCCGCAGTTATTCAAGCTGGCAATTGAGCCCCTGGCGGTGCGAGATAGATCATGGAGGCATTATACTGGGCTGGAGATGCGGGGAGACATGCATTATATATCACTCTATGCCAATGACCTGCTGATGTTTCTAGCGGGCCCTGGCGAGGACTCAACAGGAGCGACTGCGTTGTTGCGGGTGTTTGGGGCGGCGTCGGGGCTGTGCGTGAACTGGGAGAAGACCAGCCTGTTCCTGGCACGTCGAGCAGCGAGAGCCCCTGACGGATTGAATGGAGTACGATGGGAGCCATGCTGCCTGCCGTATATGGGAACTAACATTTATCACGAGCAAGCAGATCTTTTGGAGGGAAATGTGAATAGAGCAGTGCGAGGGATCAAGGGAAGCATGACGTTCTGGAGTACTCTGGCACTCTCATTAGCAGGAAGGGTAGCGCTTCTGAAGATGGTAGCTTTACCTAGACCACTATATTACTTCAGGACACTGCCGATTTGGATCCTGGGCCTGGTGTTTAGGATGCTCAGAACTATGGTGGAATGATTTCTATGGGGAACAGCAGGAGGCAGGTGGCTCTAACTACGATGATCAGGCTTAGAGCAGAGGGGGGACGAGCAGTTCCGGATTTTGAACTGTACTATCTGGCGTCCCAGTTACAGTGACTCATGCAGGTGGTTGCTAGAGAGTTCAGGGGGCCGGATGGCCCAGAGGACCAATGGTTGCCACAACATATGCTGTCCTTTGTGATCTTGGGCCAGCGGTTGCGGGTCGATTCCTTGACCCATGAGGAGAAAGCGCTGAGGGCATGCTGGAATAGAAGTAAGCATAGGATAGGCGGCATTCTCCTGTATGCACCGGAGATACCCCTTGGAATGTGTATAGCCCTTCCTCATGGGGGCGACTGGTCAGCAATGGCAAAGTGGGAGGGGCTGGGGTTGCAGATGGTCGGTGACCTATATGAGGAGGGAGCTCTCTTGCCTTACCATACACTACAGGATAGATACGGCTTGCCCAGAGGTGACTTCCTGCTGCACGCCACACTGGTAATGGCGATTCAGAAGCACTGGGGGAAAGGGCTGCTGGAACCACAAACATCCTTGACATGCCAATATGTAGTGATGGCGGCAGGGATGGTAGAAGCTGTAATGTGTCTGTATAGGCGAATGGTAGAGGAGGGGCTTCAGCCACTGAGTCAGCTGCGAGGAAAATGGGAGGTGGACCCGGGCAAGGATATACCTGAATCGACTTGGGCTAAACTAGTGGAACGGGCGTGGAAGGGTACGCGAAATGCTAGATTCCAACGTATTCATTTTTACATCATACACAGAGTGTACTTAACCCCTGCGCAGATAAATACATACTTTAATGTGGAATCGACATGTCAGTTGAATGCCGCAGACTTCCAGCATATGCTGTGGAGTTGCCCGCAACTCGGAATGTACTGGGAGGAGGTGGTTGAGGTCCTATGCGGGGTGACGGATCGGCAGATAGAACCCAGCATGGATACTGCATTGGTTTCCTCATACGTAACTAAGGTAACAAGCAAATTCATTGATCTGGGGCTGCTGTTGGCCAAACGGGAACGTACAAGAAAATGGAAATCCAAGCAGGGCCCTAGCATAGAGCGATGGTAGGCGGAATTCACGGTCTGGGCAACTAGTGAGAGTAGGTCGGGTTCCAACAGGAAAGAAGAGCGAATAATGAAAAGGCGATGGAAACTGCGCAGGCATGGGAAGCCCTGGTGGTGCTGCTGACATTGCCAGAACTAGACTCAGATTCCGACTCTTTAGAGGTCTCTCGGTAAAATGTTGAAGCACGCAGCATGTAGACAGGCTTGTGATGGCTGTTGGGGAAAGGAGGCAAGGTAGGATAGGGCAGGAATAGGGAAGCAACCTAAACGCATTAGGATACTGGCACACTTTACACAATGATGTTGAATGAAAATCCGGGTTAAGAACACATAGAGCACACCGGTGAAAGAGGTTAAGTGGGACGGGGGAAGGGAGGCAAACGTTCGCGGGAGCATCAAGTTGGGCTTCCACTGTATTGATGGGTGTATTGGAGGCATGTAATGATGTTTACGTTGGCCAAAAGAGACGAGGCTGGGTAGACTATTGTGATACTGATTCTGATATGAAGATGAGCTGAACTGTTGAAAATGACTTTTTACAATGTATCCAGTACAGTGCCCCTATTGCTGATGAGCCTTGTATGGGGGGTTATGTTTAGGTTGAAAATCAATAAAAATATATATTTTTTTAAATGATGTTCAATTTGCACAATAACATAACCTTATCCTTATTATTCAACGTTTTTGTAATATAGGAATTTTTAGAAAGGTATCAAAATCTTAAGCACTTTATAAGGATGTTTTTATTATAATTGTATGTTTCACTATCTATTACTAGCTCTTTGTAAGATATATTAGAGATGAAATGAAATGCTTTTTCAAAAATTCAAATGGTTTATGTATATTTCTCTTTTATATTTTTCTCTCTACTGCATTTCATATGAACTCTAATTCTTGATAGTAATTTTCTGGATCTGCTTAATAAAAATATATATATTTAAAACAACATCCTATGTACTATGAGATGGTTTGAAAAAAAAACAAATTGTAGTGAGTCGCAATTCGACCTACCTCATGAATATTAATGAGTTAGGTTGCAATTTGTGACCCACTACAATTTGCTGCCATCACAGGTATGATGGTCTGCTGGGAGGTGCGGACCGCCGTGTCTGTAATTGCTTTTTAATAAACCAGTTTTCTTTAAAGTACACAGGGCTGCATTTAACCCCTTCGAATCTAATGACGAGCTGGGCTCGTCATGGCGCTTACCTGCCGTGCGCGGATGACAAGGCCAGCTCGTCATGAATAATGGTGATTTTGGTTCTTCAGCGCAGGACGGGAAAACGCCTAGCAGCCATGTGGTTAAAAAGAAACGTTTTTTTCTTTTTGTCCGTTTAAGAGGAAACACTGGTCCCATTGTTCACTATCTTATATATAACAAACCTTGGGGCATATTACCAAGCAATAGCAATAATTATCGCTATTGCTTGGTTAGAGACAAAAATTTACCGCAGCGCTGCAGCGATTTTTACCGCAAATAAACCTTGGTATTACCAAGGTTTATCGCAAATGCGATAAAAATCGCCGCAATGCATGAATATCGCTAAAAAGTCAGCGATATTCATGCATTATCGAGCTAATGATCTTAGCCATGTTATCCACCTCCCATTGGATAATATGGCTAAGAACTGCTCAGGGCAGGTGTTAACTTTTGGAGATATTCGCGCTTAGCGCGAATATCTCCAAAAGTTGGTAATAGGAGATAGCGATGTTAGCGACTGTTTTCAGTCGCTAACATCTTGGCACGCCCACTTTGCATGCCATTAGTGATAAATATCACTGACATGCAAAGTGGGGCCCAAGATGGTCGCTATCTCCTACTAGCTGTCGCTAACTGGTGTTAGCGACAGCTAGGTAATAGGGAGATAATTTTATCTCCGCTTTCTTGGCTTTTAAAGCCAAAAAATCGGAGATAAACCCCCTTGATAATATGCCCCCTTCTTTTTTGCATTCACAAAGGGGAAAGGGAAGGAGTCCTAGAGAGAAAGGGTTACCACCTCCTTTGAGGTGTCATTAAAATATCAATGTTTTGCAACTGGATTTCAGTCTCAAAACATTGATACAGAGAAGTATACCAATTTGGTATTGGGAAGGAGCGCCTGCAACATGCCCCCTCAAAATATTGAATCAGTATCCACTTTTAAATACATTTAGAGATTCAGAAATACTTTTCTGAATCACTAAATGTGTTTAATATATAGGAAATGTTTGAAAATCCCAAACCTTCCTATTAATATTCAAATTTAAATTGCTAATAGATAACTAGTTTATCCGGTTCATCCTGAGATCTTCTAATGTACTCTCTGTTGCCAAAACTCATACCCTTCTCAATGGGTTGTGTCAATATTTCACATTATGCTGGTAATTCTTTCTATAGGTTAGGGTGCCCAGGTATTCCCCTTTCCAGGGTCCTAACTACTTACTTCTGTTGTACAATTTCCCTGAGTAGTGCGCGACTAACTCCCGCAACAGCATTGATGCACTTTACGTCTTTAAAAGCCTCACACTAAGCCATTATGGATGTGACCGACCCTACATTTTCTCTAAAGTAGTTCTGTATACCTTCTCCTGTAGTACCTGTAAAAGCCTGGGCCTCTGGAGTCTCCACCTTTAACCTCCAGGTTGACCCAAGTGCCCTAGACTTACTCCATTTGAGGGCTATGACCAACGGGTTGTGGTCTGAATGTTCCTGAATTAAGTACAGTGCAAGTGCCACCACCTCGTCTTCAGTTGGGGGGCATAACTCATCTGTCCAGGTGCTCATGAAAATCATGCATTGCAGAATAAAATGAATTATGTCAGATCCCAAGGTAATGCACTACAGGTATCAATCAAGTTGCAAAGCTCTATCGAGCTACCAAAAGCTTTGGCAGTTCTTACCACACCCAAAATAGCCAGTAAGAGATAGGACCTGTCCACTCCAATATCAGTCACATAATTGAAACCTCCTCCTGTTTTTAATGGGTGAGGAGTCAAATTTGCCATTTTTTCATCAATAATTCTTCTAAGCACTCCAGCTGGTCAGTTTTCAGGGTGGATACATTTACTAGAGCTACCTCTCTCCTTTCCAATTTGCAACATATTATAAAATCCTTATCGCTATTACTTTTCACTTCGCCAGTCAATTGGAATGACACCTCAGCCTAACCCAGGTCATTCCTAACATGGGCAGAATTCCAGTTACAACAGAGCAATCAGAGTAATTTCAGTAAATGCACATGACTCTTTTATGCGGAATTGTAATTAATAATGCTATGACACCTGCTTGCATAATTAAGAGTAATTTGGGGGAAATCAACCCTAGTGAAAGGGCACATTAAGCGATCATGCTTGCTATTTGTGTTCTGCTGCATTTAATGCTATTTCTTCGTACAAAATACATCCTTATGTCAATTTTGGATGTAAGGGTGTATTTAGCACTAAGTAAATAACGCTAACTGGCAGTAGCAAGTTGGGGGAAATCCTACCACTAGAGTACTTATAGTGCTATTTCTTAGGGGCCGATTACAATGCCGGGCACACTTTCGTCTGCCCAAAACAGTCTTGAAAACAGGACCGACCAACCTCTGGTCTGAGTTTCTGACCGCCTGATTAGCATCCGACACTGTTCGGTCGAATTCCGACATTTCCCTATGGAAGAATGTGTTACGGCCATAAACCGGCTGTAGTACATGCTCCCATAGGGAAATGGGAGCGAGTGTTAATCCCTGCACCCTGTGGCAGGCACCTGCCCCCTCGGCCCCCAAACGGAGGCCGTAAGGGGAAGGGGCCCTCAAACATGCTTTACGACAGGGTCAGAAAGGCCGGCATGGAAACCCTGCTGGAAACCATGCATTGTATTCAGGATGGCGTAAACTGCAGTCCATTGGATTATGTGCTGGTTCCAACTGGTCGAAGGCTTCTATGAGCCCGTAGGATTCCAAATGGAATGACCCGTCGGTTTCAATTCTGGCCTGCTGTATCAAAATTAGCCAGATGGAATCGAAACCGACGATGTCGGTCATAAGACCTCTGCCCTGAGGTCTGAGGCCTTACTACCGACATCGTAATAGTCCCCTTAATGCAAAATGCATTCTTGCTCCCATTTTGGAGCGAAGGAAACATTTTACGCTAAGAAAATAGCACAAAATGCTGGGAGCAAGTTGGGGAAAAATCCTATCCCAATTCAAAAATCCTGCATGTGTTCATTTGCATTAAGCACAACATGGACTCTCATGCCCAATTCAGACACGTGGGGGCAGTTTTTCACTAAGAAATATTGCTAAATGCCGAATTACTCTGCAAGCGTAATTATGCATCATCTTGTGGAATTCTTAGGCATTTCTGCGTGATTACATTACACTGAATTTCAGGAGCTACAACCAACCCTAATCATTAAGCACCTGGCATTTGACAAATAATCTGTAAGCCATCTATCTGTTGTATCCTTACCTTGTCTGTGAGCAACCAACAAACCCCCTCTACATCTAGGGTGACCAACCATCCGTAAATTTCACGGACAGTCCGTAATTTCGGCCGTCTGTCCGTTGTCCGTGAAGGATTCTTTAACGGATGCCATTTGTCCGTAATTTTAACCCCAGGCACCGGTCGCACTACCCTACAGCCGGCACAGCCTCCCTTCGTGACTCTGTTCCAAAGCTCAGAAACCAGCATTATTGGAGAGGCACAGCGGGATGGCAACCCTCACACCTTCAGCCCTTGATGACCCTGCAGCTTCAGGAGCAGGGCATCTATTCAGATGCAGACAGCCCTGAATGCCATGTCTATGCGAATTAGGAGGGCTTCACACATTTCCTTTCAGCCCAGGGCCCCAAACATCCTAGAACCGGCCCTGATTACACGACGGCGCAGCACTGGTTCTCTTCACAGAGCTTTAAATATTGTCACTACATTGTGAACAAACCTCGGTTCTTCAAACATGCAGTCTTAATTTAATAAAATAAAGAAATGGCACAATCGCACCCACACAGATTAACAAAGTATGGAGGACAATCAGTCTCCTGGAGTATCTCCTGTAAGTGCTGTACATCACAGTGGGGGAGGGGGGCAAAACTAACATTTTGGAAAGAGCCTGATTTCTCGTTGTCTTGACCAGGAGGCAGTGAGGAGCCCTACCCCACCCTGAAAGAGACCAAGATTACAGTAGAATACTGCATGCCCACCCCTGTGCCCACCCTGGTGGATCCTGTTCCCCCTCCTGTGATGGCTCCTTCCCCGCCCCAGTGATGGCTCTCCTCTCCCCCCCCCCCGCCTGTGATGGCTCCTGTCCACCCCCCCCCCACCCCCCCCCCGGTGGTGGAGCCTGTCTCTGCCCTGGGTGACTTCTGTCCCAGTCCTGGAATGGCTCATAGAGCACAGGTGAAGTTCTTGATGGGCCTCTTGTCAAAAAGGCTCAGCTCAAAATTAATATGAAAAGGTGGGCGAGTGAGTAAGTGAAGGGATGGCTGGATGAATTAGTGATAGGGGGAATGGATGAATGAAAGATTGAATAGATGGATAATGAGAGAGGATGGATGGATTGATGAGTGAGTGGAAGGATGGAAGAGAGAAAAGGGAAATAGCTGGATGTATAGGTGGAAGTGTAGCTGGATGGGTAAAAGGGTGGATGGGTGAGTGAAAGCATGGATGAGTGAAAAGGTGGATTATGAGTGAGTGAGTGGGTGGATGGATGAGTGACATGATGGATGGGTTGATGAATTGATAAATGCAAGGGTGAATGGATGGACGAATGAGTGAAAGGGTGGATGCAAGGATGGATGAGTGAGTGAAAGGGAGGGTAGATGGACAAAAGGATAAATAGATGAGTGAAGGAGTGAAAGGATAAATGGATGAGAGAAAGCATGGATGAGTGATAGGGTCAATGGATGGATTCATGAGTGGATTAGTAGATGGATGAGTGGGTGGATGGATGGAAGGAAGGATGGCTAAGTGAAAGGGTTGATGGAGAGAGAAAGGGAGGATGGATGGATGACTAAAAGGGTGAATGGGTGAAGGGTGAGTGGATGGATGAGTAAGTAAAAGGATGGCTGGATGGGTGAAAGGGTAATTGGCTGGATGGATGAGTGAATGGATGGATGGGTGGAAGAGTGGATGGATGAGTGTACAGATGGATAGGGTGAAAGCGTGGATGGATGGATAATGGATGGATGAGTGAAAGGGTGGATGGAGGGATGGATGAGTGAAATGATAGATGGAAGGATGCATGGTGGATAGATTTGCAAATTGTTGAATATGTTTGGATATGGCTGGGCTTACTTATATACTATTGTGCGACCTCTGATGTGTCTGTAAGACGTATCCAATTGTCCTGAATTTTTGTCCTGAATTTTGACCTCCTGTCCTGAATTTGTGTCCTGAATTTCGACCCTTTGTCCTGAATTTTTACACTCACCGTCCTGAATTTGCACCAATGCCAGTTGGTCACCCTATCTACATCTCCGTATCCAACCGATAAAGATCCCTGTTCTCTCTCCCCTGCTGTGTTTAGAAAAAAACACTAAGCATGTCAATGTGCCCTCTCCCTGAAAATCACAGTTTTGCTATTCTCCATGGCATAATGTCCTTTTGCCTTTGCCTATTGCTAAAAGTAGAATTACTCTTCAAGTGTAGTTATGCATCATCTTGTGGAATTCTTAGGCATTTCCGCGTGATTACATTACACTGAATTTCATGAGCTACAACCAACCCTAATGATTAAGCACCTGGCATTTGCCAAATAATCTGTAAACTATATCAGGCCCCTCCATTGTTTCTGCAGTACTTGCTGGTCAAGTACATCTCCTGCAGGATTACGACTTGCATTTACCTTCAGTTGCATCTCTAGGTTTCTTTTTAATCTAACAATGTTCATGCCTTTTCAGGACGATAGGCAATGTTTGCTCCTGCTTAATGGTCCACTGAATTACTGCCCAGCATTGTGCCCTAACTCTTAATGAGGAGTACCTTCTCACAAATGAACTCTTGTAACTCTCTTGAAGCTCCTTTCCACGTTGCTCATGGTTTGAGTGAGGAGGGGGCTTGTTGTTGCCTGAACTTGCATTACAGCTCTCCTCTGATAGGTCACTTTCATCTTCAACATGTTAGATTATCCACAAATTGTGGAGACTGTTCAGAATCCAATGTGCCCACCCCAAGCCTCCTCTATAAGAGCGGGCAAATGCCATTCTGGTCTAATGGTCCAACTTTCCAGTTGTGCCTGTAGCTTTTTCTTGTTCAATTCCCAAGGCCACCAGTAACAGTCTAAGGGCCAGATGTAGGTAAATCACATTTACCGATTTTGAAATACCGAATATTACCGAATTTTACCGAGTCGGTATTTCAAAATCGGTAAATGGGATGTAGGTACCAACATCTGCATTTTTTACCGATTCCTTAAAAATTCGGTATTTACCGATTCGGTAAATACCGAATCGGTATTTGCTATTGAATCCTATGGGCCTTGAAGCCCATAGGATTCAATTCAAAGACCGAATCGGTATTTACCGAATCGGTAAATACCGAATTTGTCAAGGGTGCAGGGGGTGTCACTTTGACACCCTCTAGCACCCCCAAAACGGGCATGTGTGCAATGTGGCACACAGACATGCCCTAAGGGCACGTCTGTCTGTCACATGGTACATGTGTACATGCACAGATGTGCATGTACACAGGAATCGGTATTTTACCATGGATTTGTATTCCATGGTAAAATACCGATTCTGAAAGCCATGTGCCAATGGAAAATTGGCTACCCACATTTCAATCTTGCATTTTCGGTAATTTTACCGAATCGGTAAATATTACCGAATCTGTAACTTTACCGATTGGCTATATGTAGCTAATCGGTAAAATTACCGAAAATGCAACATTTAAGGGCCCCTACATGTCAAAGGCCATTTACGGGTCGGTAACGGACGAATTTGGCCGTTACCGGTCGGTAAATGGCTATTTTCGGCCACCTACATCTGGCCCTAAGCCACTCTGGACTCCTCTCTGCTTCCATGCTTCACCCCTCACTCTTCCACAGACTTCACCAACCAGCCCTACTAGCGTAGTACCTGGATTTCCCTACTCAGGGTTATTTATTTACTAATCCACCGTCTATTGCAGGGATTCTCCACCTGCTAATACAGACAAACAGACCGCGGGGCTCTGCTCAGACCTCCATGGCTCACCGCCACAGTTCTGGTCTATTCCTCTCTCCTCCACTCTTCTGCTGAGGACTGTCGAGTCTCGCTAAACCCCCCACGGGCTCCAGGGCTAGTTACTTCTCCTCTTCTCCTCCAGGGTAATTTTCTCAGCTGTACCTGTCGTTTGGTTTTCGCTTTCATTTAGACAGTGCCATTTTGAAGTTCGTCATCTGTTCCACTTGAGGCTCAGGTTACAGAGCAATCCCTTGGCTTCATGTCCTCTGCCACACAATATCTCACTAACATGCTTCTCTGGTCATTCCACACTATTTCTGGTGAGGTAACCCATTCAATCGGAATCACACCACTTTTGAGGCCCGAAAGGGCACTACATCTCCATCACATGTCCTGCTTAACCACCCCCTTTATAATATCTCATTATTGATAATGCAATACCAGTCTTAGGTCATAAAGAATGTTAGACCTGGCATATTTTGCCATGAGTTTCCATGACTTTTTGGCTTTTGACCACCTGTTTTGACTGTGTGCTGAACTTTGATTTTTCTGGCTTTAGGAAACTTTTTCACCTCTGACCAGTCACCAATGACTAAAAGGTAATGGCATTTGGCTTCTCCATGATTGGCATATTTGATTTACTGATAAGTCCCTACTACCATGCACTACATGTGCTCAGGGTATATAAATCAAATGCTATTAGTGGGCCTGCAGCACTGATTGTGCCCCCTAATGAGTAGCCCTTCAAACATGCCTCAGGCCTGCCACTTCACTTCCTGTGTGTGCAGTTCTAAAATGCCATTTTGACCTGGAAAGTTCACCTACTTGTCCGGGTATGAATTGCTGCCGGCCAGTAGTATATTGTTTTGTAGGATTTCGTTTTGATAGCATTTCTTTTTTGTGACAGGCCTGTGAAACGCTCCGATTCACAGTGCACTGCTGATGCACTTAAGAGTGCGTGTTCAGTAGTGCGTGATCTCGAGTTTCCCTACTTTATTTTTCCTTGCAATATTATATAGCGCGTACTCGACAACATGGCATGAGCACAATTTACATTACAGAAGAACACATTCATTAGTGGTAGGCACGGGGAGACAAAGCGATTTGCCTGGAATCACAGGATGTTGAGCTGATGCTGAGATTCGAACGTAGCTCCCCAGCTCTAAAGTTCGCAATTCTAGAACTTGTGGCGGGAGGTGTGTCTAAAAGTGTATGTCGGTGCTGGCCATCAATGAGAGAGACCTGTGCATTTTTCAAATGGGTGGTGAAAAAATATGAGTATGTTGCTGGAGATGTGGACCTCCTTGCCACCAATGTACTTACCGGGGGAGGGTAAACACCCATTATTCAGCAACTTTCTTTCCGCATACCACCACTAGGCATACTTTCATTACGAAGTACCATGACTCCGCAATTTCATTATAATGTATGACATTACATTTTATATGCTCTTACCACGCATACATTTACAACGAAATTCGTTGTAAATGCATGAATGGTAAAAGCATGTTTTTTTTGTTTAATGTTTGGATAAGGTAAGTATGGGTATAGGGGTATATGTTTTGGGGTACTGAGGTATATGTTTTGGGGTGTTTGGGTATTTTAAGGGTTCAGATATAGTTTTGGGTTATGGGGTACAGGTATAGTTTTAGGGTTTAGGGATAGGTTTGGATTTTGGGCTATAGGGGTATTTTTAGGGTTCAGGGGTAGGTTTGGGTTTTGGGGTACAGGGGTATTTTAAGGGTTTAGGGCTAGGTTTGGGTTTTGGGGTACATGGGTATTTTTAGGGTTCAGGGCTAGGTTTGGGTTTTGGGGTACAGGGGTATTTTAGGGTTCAGGTTTAGGTTTGGGGAATGTGGTACAGGGTTATTTTTAGGGTTCAGGGCTAGGTTTGGGTTTTGGGGTACAGGGGTATTTTAGGGTTCAGGGATAGGTTTTGGTTTTGGGGTACAGGGATATTTTAAGGGTTCAGGGATAGGTTTGGGTTTTGGGTTACAGGGGTATTTTAGGGTTCAGGGGTAGGTTTGGGTTTTGGGGTACAGTGGTATTTTTAGGGTTCAGGGCTAGGTTTGGGTTTTGGGGTACAGTGGTATTTTTAGGGTTATGGGGTAGGTTTGGGGTTTGAGGTACAGGGGTATTTATAGGGTTCAGGGCTAGGTTTGGGTTTTGGGGTACAGGGGTATTTTTAGGGTTTAGGGATAGGTTTGCATTTTGGGATACAGGGTATATTTATAGGGTTAAGGGTGTTGGGGTATTTTAAGTAGTAACGGTGGGTTATGATTATGGGGTGCAGGGGTATTTAAATGGAGCAGGGTGGGAATAGCACACAATATGAGACATGGCATGAAGGGCGGAATGTACCACACCCCCCCAGCATTTGTCACGCCCCCAGCACACGCCCACAGGACAACGCAGACACGCCCACACGGGACTACTTTGCTGGCACGGTTCTTTTACCTTTTAATTGTATATGGTGGGCGTCTGCATAGCCTATGTCCTTCTGCTGCAACTGCCCTTTCCAACGCTGTATTGGGTGTTGTGATTGGTGCTGTGGTTCCTGAGATAACCCGCCTCAAAGGTTTGGGCTCTCTCTTTATTATATTAGAATAGATATAGATATAGATGTCACCACTAAACTAGGCCCTACGTAGTCCCATGGGCAGGGTTCAGTATATTTAAAAGGTAGGACATGTACCTTTGAGTTTTACATGTGCTGGTAGTGAAAAAATGCTAAATTAAAATTTTGCTACAGCAAGGTCAATCTCTCCTATTGTTTAGCATTGGTGCTGCCATGTAACACTTTACAAGCGTAACTTCCAATTGTGAAAAGATTGGAAGTGTACATTTGATAGCTCTGGACTCACAATTTAAAAACGCATCTTTTAGTGAATTTAGTTTTTAAATTGCAGCTCTGAAAATGCCACTTTTAGAAATGTGGCAGTTTCTTACTTTAACCATTTTGTGCCTCTGCCTGTCTCTGAAATACACGTCTGGGTTGGACGATAGATAGGCGTTGTGCATTCCTTCTAGACAGTCACACACCAAGGGAGATGTGCCCTGCATATCCTGATGGCCTATCACCAAGAAGATGGATCTTCCTGAGCTAGAGTGAGAGGGAGGGACTGACACTTACACCTCAATAGGCCTGTGTCTCTCCCCACATAAAGAGTTGCATACCCCCACTAGTGTGGCTGTAGCCAGGGCAGGGAAGGGCAGGGTCTTGTGCACTACAAAGACCTTTCTTTGATGTCTCCCTACTTTAAAGGTTGAAGTAGGTATGTTGCAGCACAAGCGTGGTAACATTTTATTGTACACTTATTTATTTTATTGTAAAAGTTTATATAGCGCTAGCTTGACCCGTAGGTATAAGAGCGCTTTACATACACACTGTAAAATACAGAGGGAAATTGCATTACATAGTAGGTAGGCAGTAAGGAAGCAAACCAGAGATAAATAAATAAATAAATAAATAAATAAATAAGTAAACAGTGCATCGGAGGGGGAGAGAACAAAAAAAAGGTGGTTAACACAGTCCGGTCACCAACTATTCTTGAATGTCAAGAGAGAGAGAGAGGAGTCAACTTGGATATTGAAGTCTAGGTTAGTTGACGTTGCTCAGGAAGGTATTTGTTAAGGAGGTGGAGTTTCAAGTCCCTTTTGAAACAGGAGAAAGAGGGGTTGCATCTGAGGACTCTAGGGAGAGCGTTCCACATCCTGGGAGCGTTGCCAGAAAAAGGGCCAGTACAGATAGAGTAGTAAGGAGAGTGAGAAGCTCCGACTCACTCCTCCTTATTGCTCCGAAACTGAAAAAGAAAACCACCCACCCAAAAGTGGTTTTCTTTTTCAGTTTCGGAACAATAAGGAGGAGTGAGTTGGAGCTTCTCACTATCCTTACTACTCTATCTGTACTGGCCCCTTTACGTTTAGACAATCAGCAACACTCACATTTCCCACTGAGGCAATAATTCTCTGATGCAACTTTCTCAACCGATAGGAGGGTTGGAAATTATGGGCGCCAAAACATCACGTTAGCTGTCCAATGAGGACCATTCATTGACAGCTAACTCATAAATTTGAGATAAGATTTAGGTACACCACTCTCAAGACCAGGCTGTAATAAAGAATAGTGAAAGGAAGATGCAACCTCCTGAAGAAGTTATGTCAGACTAAAGTTATGCAGACCAAAAGCTCTCCAACAGCAACACAGAACAAAAGAAGTAATGCCTTTTGTTCTGACAGAGCTCGTTGATTCTCCCTACAATGCATTTAAGATATCAGTAAAATAGCACCTTTTAAATGGAAGAACCAACAAGACTCAGCAGTAGACTCAGGTAGGTATTAGATTAATTTGGTTATTGTATAAACAATTCTAAATCCATAGCAATAAGCAATCTTTGGAAAATTTCAGTTAAGAATATCACAGCTTGTATTAAAGCGCCAAACATTTAGGTAAGACTTTATCGAACTATTATTAAAAAATCAGTTCTCAGAGTTACAGAGTCCGACTACCATTAAAACTAAAGGATAGTTTGTTTTTCTAAGCTCAAATCCTATGAAGAAGGGGAAAGGGTTCAGATTTAAAGGTCATTAAAGAAAAGTTCATTAGCATAGAACAAAGGAAATAAAAGTAAATGAAATTGAAATGGTACTGCAAATATTGGTTTAGTCCATCAGCTACCGACTGTAGCATCAGCAAAGCAGTTCAAAAGTAATAAGGTAGGTCTTAGTAATCATCAAAATCGATCAGCATAGCGTCCTTTCACAAGGGTAAAAGAAAAAGTATGGTGTTGCCCCTCCTTTAGGGTTTCTTCTTTTATAACATCTCTAACAAATTTCCAGTGATGCAGCATCACACCACCATCAAACGTCATGTGCTCAGATTCACATAATTTCACCTAGCAAAAGTGAGATGCTTTCCCATGCTGGTCATGAGAAACAAAAGATTTGAAATTTACCATAGGCCTAACATCAGTGAAAAAGTACTACAAAATATGAATACAGCTGAAATCCTGTTCCCGCAGGAATAATTGACTGTGAAAGTTGAAGAAACATTTAGGAATGTCGAAAGTTAGACATGTACAGAACAAATAAAGCAACATTTCACTAGTTGTAAAATGACCATTATATCAGGTCAAGGGAAAGGTCGGCATCAGAGAAAAGCATTTTTGAAAACAGCCTTTATATTGACATTAAACATTTTAAATGAAATAAACTCTAAATTAATATCAAATATAATGCAATACATCATTTCACATAGGGAATATGTAGAACTTTCATCAATCAAAGTTCAAATAGCTAACGTTAGAAATACCCTACTGCAAAATGTTTTTCTCATTATGCATATAAGTATATAATTTTCTAAACTCAGGCTATAAAACTAATTTGTCGCTTTTCATAAACTATGGAATCTCTCATATTATGTGAAATTTCAAGATCGTTCCTACTTTCTACAAATTTTTTAACCAACTTTTCTTAATGGTGCAGTCTAATAAAAGGCATTAGAAACACTAAGCAACTTTATTAACAGCACAATTTTATCAGTAAACGTTAATAACCAACATGTTCATAATAAAAATCATTAGTGCATTTCATTTATATGTATTAGTATTACTTGTAAGAATTTTCTCTTCATCTTATATTATAAAGCACGCTTTTACTGTGCTTCTAATACACTTATCTCAGTTTCATGTGTCAAAGTGTCTAACGTGTTCAAATGCACTTTGAGCTTTTTGTATCTTTAATCTATAAATATGTTGTGTTATGATTTTCAAAAGCTTGCGTCATCAGGTATAAGTACTGGATCTCTGACACCATATACTCAGAACCCTTCTGGAACTGAGGGGATTCTACTAGGAAGAAGAGATGTTGTGTAGGCCAGAGGGACTGCCACTTTGCTGCTTGATTTGCTGTGTTGGTCTGCTGCTTACAGCCTCTGGACTCGGAGTGAGAGAACTGGACTTGACTCTCTACATTCTGCATCTCTAAAGGTTCTACAAGGGCTTACTGGGCTTGCCTCCTGTTTCTGAAGTGTCCGGGATATCAAAGACTTCACCTGCATCTTGCTACCAGCACCTGGGCTCCTCCGCTGTAAGTCCTGCTCACCAAGTGGTACCAATTCCTCTCCTGGGCCATTGGAATCTCTGTTTGTAACCACTAAAAAAAGTTGTACATGTGGCCCTGCATTTTAAAGAAAATATTACCTTCATTTGTCTGGCGGCTAGATGCTACAAAACTATAAGTTATTAGTAAATATCACTGTTTGGGATTGCCATTCAGAAAGACATTATCTTGGGCATTGCACTGCAAAAATGAGGTCAAAGACACAGGTCAGAGGCAAGGCTTTGCTTCATTTTATTAATATGTTTAGGGGGGCTTTAGGCCTACTTATGCAAACAGTTGCTGGACAGGCTATTCCAATGTTTTATTAGTGGTTGGAAATGTTACTATTAAATAGATTCCACCAATTGGTACACATGTAGGTTAAAATAGTAAACAGAATACTGCCTGTCCCTCCCCTGTTCTCTGATGTTGGAAACTAGGATTATATTTGTGGTCTCTCTCATCCAGCAAAAATTCACACATTGATTTTCTTTGTAAATTTTCAAGAAACTTAATGCAAAACATTTACAGAGACTTGAATTATGGAGATTTTAAATGGAAATGATAACCCAAAGGAAAAGTTAAAGTCAATATATTGTAAATGATATCCATGGTGTGGGAGTAATGGTATCCATGGCATGGGAGTAATTAGGCGTGTTGAAAAAAGATTATGAAATATATTTACAGTTGCAGAAGAGACTTACAGCCAGATTCATCAAAGACCCGTTTTGCGAGTCTTTAATAGCGATTCATAAGGAATCGCTATTACAGTCTCGCAAAACGGGATTCATGTAGGAATCGCAAAAAAAATTCCGATTCCTACACATTCCTTATTTGCGATTAGCTAATTGCTAATCGCAAATAAGGAATAACTCCCCATTCATTCCTATGGGCCTAAAGGCCCATAGGAATGAATGGGGAGTATTCCTTATTTGCGAATAGCATTTAGCTAATCGCAAATAAGATAGCGATTTCAAGGGTGCCAGGGGTGTCCAAAGGACACCCTGTAGCACCCCTGAAATGCAAATTTAAACAGGTGTTGCGCACACACATGTCCAAAGGACATGTGTGTGTGTAACATGCAACAGTAAAAAATGCACTAAAGTGCTTTTTACTATTTTTTCGCTATTTACCACGAAGTCAGACTTCGTGGTAAATAGCGACCAAATATTGCGAATTCGCAATTTAGAATTGGTTCATGAATTGCATTTAAGGAATCTCTAATTGAGATTCCTTAAATCCAATTCCTCGCAAATATGCGATTTCGCAAATAGCAATTTTGCATTTGGTATGAAGAATCCCAAATGCAAAAATCGCACTCGCAAAGGGCCAGATTCTCAGAATCTGGCCCTTTGCGAGCGCTATTTAGTTTCATGAATCGGGCTGTTTGCAGTAATTCATAGAATTTAAACTAAAAACCTGGTAACAAGATCCTACTTGGCTTAACCAGGACCTTTTAAACTATTTAATCCTGTTTATTAATCCATCTTTGCAAGATGCTGTATTGCAGATAAGGATAAGTAAAATTATTAGTTGCTAAATGAAAGGTTTAATGCTAACAATGAAGGCTAAAAATGGGTCATGTGTGTTGTTTTTTTAGGATTTTGTCTTACTATTTGCTATTTAATTGTGGAATATTTCTAAAATACTGTTATAAATATCTAGAGCATTATTTTTAAAATATGACTCAACTGTCTGCAATGTAACTGGTATTCAAAATGAAATTTCACAGTTTGGTGTTTGTTTTAAAAGAGTTTGTTTTATGATCATTTCTGTCTTTTATGATTTTATTTTAAGAGCTTTACACAAAATAAGTAATTATATTAAATACAGTGGATTGTTAGATAGGTTGTGGTGACACTTCTCACCTAATAAAACACAATCTTCTTATGTTAGATAGATGCCTCATAATTGTAAGCAGTATTAAATGCAATTAAAGATAAGAACACAATAAAATTCCCAAAATAATTTAGAAACATCAAGGAAAATGTAATAAAGCAAAATGAAACAAAATGGTTGAAATAGAATAGTGGGATTAAAGATGTGTATTTTTAAAGATCTAAGGCAAAAGTATCACAATTAAACCTAGGTAGCATGTATGTAATCTATGTGAATTACCCAATAACCACAAGAGTATCAGGGAAAAGCTGTGATGATGAACGTTGGAACGTGTTCTTCTCTCTGCTACGATTGCAGAGGCAGCTGGAACCCAATGATCTCCGGACACCATCCGACAGGCACTGAACCAGAATCATCAGTAACCATCAGATGACCCCAAGGGAATGGGGTTGGGGAACACACAATAAACTAACATAAGAAGTTTACATAAGAAGGTAAAATAAAAAAGCAAGCAATAGGTGCGCATTCATGCTGGTGGAGAAAGAATACGATGGGTCACAGGTGTGCCATGAGAATTCAGCTCTTAATACTCAATGGTGGTTATGCTCTTGAGCATTCATCACTGTATTAGGAAGCGTGATACCAATGACAAGCAAACAGAAAACCTGTCAGGAACCTAGGCGCACAAGTTCACCAGTCTGTGGGGATTATCTCTGTCCCCTTGTGAGGTTCCGTGACGATCGTAAGTGGTGTTTTCGACTCGCACGAATATGGTCGAGTCTGGTATCTACGAACCGCAAATGACGTGTTTAGTGGGTGTACGTGTTTTCGCTGTACTAGCCTAAACTGTTCGTCTGTTTCGTGGGTTTCTCTATCTGTACCCACGGGTTCCATCTTAGATACGGCATCCATTTTGTCTCTTGCCCTCAAGTAGCCAGCGAACGGACGCTGTCCGCTTCGCGACCCTGGGATTCCCAAGACTTTTGCGGAAGACACGTTTCCTTTGAAAGTGTCTTTATGATGAGGGGGATGACACTGTAAGGCAGATGGCCCCGCTTGAGGCACATCTTGCCGTGCCGGTCTATTGTCTTAGGTGTGCATCTCATTAGGCACGTCCCTTTGATGCCTGCAGCTCGTGTTTCCCGATACCACCCCTTTTTACACCCTTTCCGATCTCCCCACTGTTTCTGCCTTCCTCTACACCTGTTTCTGTTCCTTCTTCGATCTGTTTTACTGCCGATTGGAATGTACAAATGGTGGGAAGATGGGTTTTTACAGTTGGGAACCACCGAATGTTTCTGTACTTATGTTCCGGACCCTGAATACATGAAAGCGACCCTTTTGGTCTCTACGATGGGAACCAAGTTGTAAACCTTCGTGTACCATGTTAATCTATGAGAGAAATTTGTATAAAAGGAGCGACCCACAGTAGCAATTCGAATCAGGCTCCGTGAACCTACATGTGATGTACTTCTCGTGACTTCTGTGTTCCCTGCAGTAATAAACCTCGAATCTTTGACGCCGAAGGAAGTGTCCCGTGTCTCTGTCATTTGTACGCCGGAACAGGTTACCCACGAAGGTTTCAGGTGTTGTCCCCTGGCACCGCTGGGTCTTATAAAAACCCAGTCCTTCAGTTGGCGCCCATGTGGGGCTGCATCAGTGGTACCGGTCCAAGCCCGACGATCGTGAGGAACTTCGTGTGAAATCTCCGAGGGAAGGTGCACCCCGCTTCCTCGATCCTGTTGTCGAAACAAGTGGCCCGACGACTTTTCCCGCGAAGATTCCCGCCTCCTGACGGCTGCGACGGACTGCTGCCCTGACTGTAGACCTGTTTCGGCACCTGGCGTAGACCTTGGTACAGCGAGACGATTGACGGGCCTTCCTGGTGACGCCATCGATCTTTGAGTTAAGTGTTTGTGGGTCGCTCTGCTAAGGAGACTGCCCGGAACCTTAGTACTAGAATGTATGTGACGAGTTCGGTTAGGTGGCCTACAGAGACTGGCATGTGTGAGGATACTATCGAGAGTGTGAAAGCGATACAGAACGAGGCAACCGAGACTGAAAAGACGAAGTGGAAAGAGAGTACGGGAAAGCTGGATGCGAATGGTTGCTGGATTGATTTGTCGGAGCATAAGAGATGGATGTTGCCGGATGCGTATGTGCTAGCTGTTGTGACGATGGCACACGGTGTAGCGCATATGAGTGCGAACGGTATTTGCAAGTTGTTATCCCCTGTGTGGAAGAATGATGGTATTACTAAATGTGCTGAGAGATTGGTTAAGAATTGCATGATATGTATGATGTACAATCCTGGTAAGGGAACCCCTACACCTCCTGGCCATTTTGCTCCCCCTTCATGTCCCTTTGAGGTGATTTAACTAGACTTCATCCATATGGAGCGATGCAATAACCTTAAATACGTTTTAGTTGTGGTTTGCGCATTCTCCCGATGGATCGAAGCCTACCCTCTCAAAGATAACACTGCTTTGTCCACTGCGAAAATCCTACTGAAGGAATACTTTCCTCGGTATGGAATGCCACGGATTGTATGGTCTGATAACGGAAGTGAGTTTGTGGGGAGTGTGATGAAGAGTGTGTGTAAGGGCCTTGGAATTACTCAAAAATTCCATAGCGCCAATCATCCCCAGTCAGCAGGTTTAGTCGAAGGGTATAATGGCACCCTTAAGCTAAAACTAGCGAAGATTCAGGCTACGACTGGTCTTTCGTGGCCTGACGCTTTGCCTCTAGCTCTGTTGTCAACAAGGGCGACTGTACACTCCCGGGTAGGGCTCAGTCCCTATGAAATAGTGTTTGGTCGTCCTGCGAATGTTTGGGGGGTTCCTAGACCGAGTGTGTTTTCTGATCTTGAGTACCCAATGTTGATTGATTATCTTCATGATCTGACTGCTAAACTGAGGTTAATTCACCAACAGGTCTTTGAAGCACTGCCGACGCAGACGGAGGGTCCAGGCCACCAGCTCCAGCCCGGAGACTGGGTGGTGACGAGGAATTTTGGAAGAAAACGCAATCTTGAACCTTGCTTTACTGGACCCTACCAAGTCCTCCTTGCCAGGAGAACTGCTGTTCGTTTGGAAGGCCGAAAGAACTGGGTGCATGCCACTGCCAGTGCCCTTGGTAATATTACAGCAGAGCTCCAGGCGGACAGGCTTATGACGCTACAAAACCGTATGGTTTTAGACGTTGTGTTAGCGGATCGAGGTGGAGTATGTAAGGTGATCCATTCGAGCTGCTGTATTTTCATTCCAGATAAAGCTCCGACTGTCTATCAAGCCATCTCAAAGTTGCATAAGATCTCTGAGTCCATACACGTGGACGTAGGGGGTTGGACGCTACTTGGGTGGTTTTGGGGCCTGATGTCGACTTGGGGTTGGAAAATTCTGATGATCATCGGAGTTGTTGTAGCATTTCTGTTCACGTGTTGCCTTTGCGTGCAGTGTGGTCCTGCCTTATGTGGCCTCTGTGCTACAACGTGTATGAGACAGCCACCTGTTACCAAAGGAACTCTGATGGATAGAATGATGTTGCAACAGCACTTAGATGGTCTGATGAATATCGAATATGATTCCGACTAGTGCTTGCCTACATGAGGGCAAAAGGAGCGTCTGAGGTTCCGTGACGATCGTAAGTGGTGTTTTCGACTCGCACGAATATGGTCGAGTCTGGTATCTACGAACCGCAAATGACGAGTTTAGTGGGTGTACGCGTTTTCGCTGTACTAGCCTAAACTGTTCGTCTGTTTCGTGGGTTTCTCTATCTGTACCCACGGGTTCCATCTTAGATACGGCATCCATTTTGTCTCTTGCCCTCAAGTAGCCAGCGAACGGACGCTGTCCGCTTCGCGACCCTGGGATTCCCAAGACTTTTGCGGAAGACACGTTTCCTTTGAAAGTGTCTTTATGATGAGGGGGATGACACTGTAAGGCAGATGGCCCCGCTCGAGGCACATCTTGCCGTGCCGGTCTATTGTCTTAGGTGTGCATCTCATTAGGCACGTCCCTTTGATGCCTGCAGCTCGTGTTTCCCGATACCACCCCTTTTTACACCCTTTCCGATCTCCCCACTGTTTCTGCCTTCCTCTACACCAGTTTCTGTTCCTTCTTCGATCTGTTTTACTGCTGATTGGAATGTACAAATGGTGGGAAGATGGGTTTTTACAGTTGGGAACCACCAAATGTTTCTGTACTTATGTTCCGGACCCTGAATACATGAAAGCGACCCTTTTGGTCTCTACGATGGGAACCAAGTTGTAAACCTTTGTGTACCATGTTAATCTATGAGAGAAATTTGTATAAAAGGAGCGACCCACAGTAGCAATTCGAATCAGGCTCCGTGAACCTACATGTGATGTACTTCTCGTGACTTCTGTGTTCCCTGCAGTAATAAACCTCGAATCTTTGACGCCGAAGGAAGTGTCCCGTGTCTCTGTCATTTGTACGCCGGAACAGGTTACCCACGAAGGTTTCAGGTGTTGTCCCCTGGCACCGCTGGGTCTTATAAAAACCCAGTCCTTCACTTGCTCAAAAGGCACAGTAATGCTCCATCCTGGACCGCTTCAAGATGTCTGTCTAGGCAAGGTTGATGCTGCAGTCTCTGGGTGGTTTGCGCGAGTCCTTTGAGCACAGCTGAGGCTTGCGGTAGCTCTTGGCACCGCGCACTTCACCGAGACCGTTATGGCACTTAGAGGTGTTTGAAATTCGTTCTCGCTGTGAAAGTGTAGCAATGCAAAAAAACTCTCAGGGGCATATTACCAAGCAATAGCGATAATTATCGCTATTGCTTGGTTAGAGACAAAAATTTACCGCTGAGCTGCGGCGATTTTTACTGCAAATAAACCTTGGTATTACCAAGGTTTATCGCAAATGCGATAAAAATCGCCGCAATGCATGAATATCGCTGAAAAGTCAGCGATATTCATGCATTACCGAGCTAATGCTCTTAGCCATGTCATCCACCTCCCATTGGATAACATGGATAAGAACTGCTCAGGGCAGGTGTTAGCTTTTGGAGATATTCGCGCTTAGCGCGAATATCTCCAAAAGTTGGTAATAGGAGATAGCGATGTTAGCGACTGTTTTCAGTCGCTAACATCTTGGCACGCCCACTTTGCATGTCATTAGTGATAAATATCACTGACATGCAAAGTGGGGCCCAAGATGGTCGCTATCTCCTACTAGCTGTCGCTAACTGGTGTTAACGACAGCTAGGTAATAGGGAGATAATTTTATCTCCGCTTTCTTGGCTTTTAAAGCCAAAAAAGCGGAGATAAACCCCCTTGATAATATGCCCCTCATTTCTTCCACCGGCGGTAGTTAGTTATCCATGCGTCGGTCTACAGTAGTTAAAGATCAAATAAAAAATAACGAGTCAGTTCGTGAATAAGATGAAGCTTAACGGTCACAAGGTCATCTGCTCAGTGTCTATGACGAAACGTTTCCAGTGACGCAAGCACCCTTTCTGGAAAAAAGAATGAAAAGACGATTTAGTACAGTTCCTTGTTGAATTGTTTCTTGTAGCAGTCACAGTTGTAAATATACTTAGCAGCCTTATAGAAATTACAGAGAAAATTAGTAATTAATAGATAACCACCCTTACCTGCATTGTTTGTTCCTGTTGACGTTCTTCGCCTCCATCAATAACCTGTAAAATCAAAAGAAAAAATAAATAAACGTTAATAAATCATTAAGAGAAATAAGTAATAAGCAGAGAGAGAATAATTAGACAAGAAGGAAATAATTGTTGATTTTTTTTACAGGATATTGCAACACAATTACTGTTCTAAAAGTGGTGTATCTAAAATTTGCTACTAAATATCCTTTAGAAGAGAGGCAATAGCTCAGTCTCCTTTGGGTAGAAGTAAAAGAAAGAGAGTGCGCAGTTAAATATTGTTGTAGGTTAAAACCAAGTTAGACTTTAGTAATCTTTGTTTGTGTATTATAGTGTATACAGCGCCAGTAGCAAGTTAGAAGCAGCTGTAGAGGACATCAGACTAAGAAGACCAAACTGTTTCTTCTCTGTCCCATGCCCCTTTCCCCCCTGGGAATTCCTTCATACTTCCAGAATAATTCCTTGGGAGTGTGGAGGGAGACTCTGGAAGGCATTGGGAGTGTTCGTCGTTCTGCTCCTGTGAAGTACCTGGGAAACTTCAAGTAAGACTCATGACAAAACCTAGTCGCGATATCGCTAGGCTGAAGAAACAGGTTTTTCTCACTAGGAAATTCCCTGCAGCAGCAAATACATTTCAGCCGGACTATGGCAAGAAGGTATCCAGCCTCGTCAAGCCCTCATCAGACACAGTCAACAGCCTTCCGAAACTGAAGATGTTTCACTTCTATTTTTGAACTAAGGGCCTGAGTTAGAACTCGGAGGATGGGTTACTCCATCCCAAACTTTACGGATATGCCATATAGCATATTGCAAATGCCATTGGATATAATGAGCTTGTAATCAGGTTGACACAATATATGTCTCCTTTGTAATGGAGAAACTCGTCCGCCAAACTCTAAATCAAGCACCATGTGCAAATGTCAAACCTTTGATGGTGTTGAACCTGGTTGATTTCTCCTACCTGTGCTCCATTGTGGTTGTCCTGAAATTGTGCCTAGGACCCCATATACTATGACATTTTGACCCATATGGGAACTTTAGCAGAGGCTACCAGCAGATATCAGTTCTTGCTGGTACTTTTCAACTGGGCACTTCAGGTGTTGTGGCCCTGTAACTTACACAGATCAGCTTCATGGCCCTTGGAATCCACATCTTTGTCTCAGGTACAAGTGGGAGCAGGTCCAGCTCTTCAAGTCTCCTCACAGGTCTCATACAGCAGGCGTAGTCCTTATTTTGTTTTTCCACAGGTTTGGAGTAGTCTGAAGAAGGTGTCTTGTGGTGCTACATTTATGCCTGATGTTAGTTTGTAGGTGGTGGAAAATCCTGGCACCTCCCTAATCAAGAGGGAAAAAGTTCTAAGTGGTAACTCTTCCCACTTTTTCAACATTTCTAGTGTGCCCTACTAAAAACAATCTTGCAGTGCCCCTCACTCGGTGAATCCAAGACAGAAAACTCTTTCTCCCCTTGTGCAGATCCAATTTGCCCACCCAGAGGTGTGTTCAGAGTGATAAGAAGCCCCTCCTTTGTGGTCAGGGCTAGGTTTTCCTCACTCGAGTTGGTGCCTTTCTGACTAGGAAGACGCAGCAAGGTACCTGTCCAGGTGTCATTTGATATCAGCCTGGGACAGGCAAGGCTCCTTCGAAGTAAATTCCTGGGCACTATGCAACTGGTCATCTTCCCGGAGGAACAAAAACACCTCCCCAGACCCAGGCCATTGTCTCTGATCTGGGAGTAGGTTACACACCTCATCAGGGCTTTTCAACAGCTGTGTGCCAGTTTAGACTAATGCAAATTAGCTTCTAGCAGCTTCAGGTAGGAAAAATATAACCTTCTAAAAGTCAATTTCCTTATTATTTATCAAAAATCTAACATCATCATCATTAAGTTGGGCTTATTAAAATATTAAGAAATAGTTGTTCAGCCATTTTTCTAGCTGGGCCCTAGACTGAAATAGCAGACTTAATATATACTATTGCTCCCCAGTGTTTCTCTGTGTGCCAGCCAGCCTTCATAGGGTGAAAGCAACGTTTGGTGCTAGTAACTGTAAGGACTTGTTAACATAACCTTTCTGTATGTCCTACTTTTAAATACATGCTTCCTGCCTTGTGGGCAACCAGGCCTACACAGGGATAACCTATTATTTAAGAAGGAAGCTTTCTTCTGTCAAAACGGGTCATTATGACAGGTCATGCTGCAGTTTTAAAACTACAGCAGCTAAGCTATAGTGATAGGGCTGGAGCCAGGTTTGCTTGGCACATTAGTGGATGGCACAATAGTGCTGTAGTCCATGGGTGATATTTAACTTTCCATGCCTTGGGTGTATTTTGGAACATTATTTCCTATGGCAGTAGAGGAAAGTTAAATAGGCCCATTAGGAGTAAGCCATTTTCAACATGTTTTAGAGGTCAGAACACATGCACTGGAGCCCCATTACAAGTGTCTCAGTGCACAAAGTAAACAAAAAAAACTCTAGAGTCCAGAATACATGTGGACAACCACGCAAAATGAGGCACTTTATCAAAACGAGCAGCCCTCACAAGTGTGGCTATTCTCTTTCTTTTTTAGGTATACAATTTTGAATAATCAAGAAAAATGCAACTAACGCAAAGACATAAGAAGTGTTACAACTGAATAAGGGAAACTAGAGATATGATTTTTTAAAGTTTCATGAAGCACAAAGGAACGTCAAAGAACCACTCAAAGTCAATGTTCATGGTAGACTGTGGCTTAGTTGTGATATCCGGCCTACTGACATTAAGATTGGGTCAGGTAAGCTTCTTAGTTCACATGAGTTAACAGTTTTACCTTGAAACATTGTTACATTTGTGGTTCTCAAAATCAGTCAGCAAGCAAGGCAGCTTACTGAAGTTTGTGAGGGTCTATCAAAGTCAGGTACATTATTTTTGTTCTCCCTCTGAAGTCTTCTCTTAGAGAAGAAGCCTAGATTGTGTCAAAGTCAGATTTCATGGCCACAAAGGATGTTTCTCAGTTTGGAGGGATTCTTCACCTTACCTCAGTCCCAAATCCTTCTTTTGATTGTAGAACCAAAGGCTCAATTCTATTGCTGGGTGTTAACATTTTTACCTTGAAACATTGTTACATTTGTGGTTCTCAAAATCGTTCAGCAAGCAAGGCAGCTGTGAGGGTCTATCAAAGTCAGGTACATTATTTTTGTTCTCCCTCTGAAGTCTTCTCTTAGAGAAGAAGCCTAGATTGTGTCAAAGTCAGATTTCATGGCCATGTTTCTCAGTTTGGAGGGATTCTTCACCTTACCTCAGTCCCAAATCCTTGTTTTGGTTGTAGAACCAAAGGCTCAATTCTATTGCTGGCATGGTTCCATAAGTCGTAAACCTTCACCAGTATGTCCCACTGAACCCTATCCTTGATGGCAATAAAAAGCACTGAACAGGATGAACATGATTAACCTTGAAATCCTGCCCCACCAAGGAACCATTGTTCGCCTGTTTTGGACTTTTGAGATCAGAAAATCAAAAAAGAATGACTAAGTTCAACATTGTTCATGATGAGGGGATCATTATTCCTAGTTTCTCCTGCACTCTCCAGGATTTTCTGGAAGGATTTTAACCACTGCACCTGTCAACAAACAGCCTTCGAAAGATACACTGCAGTCCACTCACAACTGGCTAGATGGATCTTTCAAAGAGGGCGGAACCGTTCTGTCGTTTGAGTCCATGTAGCGTTGATCAGGAGGCCAGATAGATGAACCTTTGAATCAATGAGTGCTGATGGAGTTCAGGAGTCCTTCATTCTTCCTTTAGAACTGCCACAGAGACTCTTCTTTCTTCTTTCAGGTCTTCTTATAGGCCCCAGAATCTTAGTAGGTGGTGATGAGATATTATACTTGAACTGATCGCTGTACAATGACTGGAGAATTTCTTATACCCAATGCAGGTAGCATTCACACAAAAAAACCAATCTCCTTTTTCAACACTTCCAACACCCTCACTTTGCCATAAACCTTCCTAGAGACCTCAGTTAAAATGGCCCTGGCTTTCTTTCCCATGCAGGAGCCTAATAGTCTATCCTATGTCCATTCCTATAACACGAGGCAATACTTTCCCTGTCCTGCAAACAGCTAGCTATCCTACTGAGAGCAGGGATAAATGTCTAAGTGAATTGTGATGCTGGGTAGATTTCTGACATCTAGGCTCCATTTTGGGATTTCCGCTGTTGTGGCAGTCTTTTATGTTCTCATTTGTTCCTGTATCCATCCTGTTGAATTGCTCCTCCTAAATGGACAGTGTCTATACCACATCAACATTCCTGCTCCAAGATGTGGCTTCCTTATCTTCTAGCAGGCTAGCATGTCAAGCCTAATTGGAAAGCTAAGTGTAGTCACAGGAGGAAAGGGAATACCAATTTTCTTTCATGCAGCACAAAGTAAAAATTTCAAAAGGTATATTTATCAACAATCTACAATCCCTTTTGAGATAGCTTTGGGACAAATGCTGCAAAATATCTTTTAAGCACATTTCTATAATTTTCTCAGGCTGAATTCAGCAGCCCATCCCGACGTTGTCCGGGTATGAATTGCTGCCGACCAGTAGTATATTGTTTTGTAGGATTTCGTTTTGATAGCATTTATCTGTGACAGGCCTGTGAAACGCTCCGATTCACAGTGCACTGCTGATGCACTTAAGAGTGCACGTTCAGTAGTGTGTGAACTCGAGTTTCCCTACTTTATTTTTCCTTGCAATATTATATAGCGCGAACTCGACAACATGGCATGAGCACAATTTACATTACAGAAGAACACATTCATTTGTGGTAGGCACTGGGAGACAAAGCGATTTGCCTGTAATCACAGATGCCGAGATTCGAATGTAGCTCCCCAGCTCTAAAGTTCGCAATTCTAGAATTTGTGGCGGGATGTGTGTCTAAAAGTGTATGTCGGTGCTGGCCATCAATGAGAGAGACCTGTGCATTTTTCAAATGGGTGGTGAAGAAATATGAGTATGTTGCTGGAGATGTGGGCCGCCGTGCCACCAATGTACTTACTGGGGAGGGTAAACACCCATTATTCAGCAACTTTCTTTCCGCATACGACCACTCCGCATACTTTCATTACGCATGTACCATGACTCGGCAATGCCATTATAACGTATGGCATTACATTTTATATGCTTTTACCACGCATACATTTACAACGAAATTCGTTGTAAATGCATGAATGGTAAAAGCATGTTTTTTTTGTTTAATGTTTAGATAAGGTAAGTATGGCTATAGGGATATATGTTTTGGGGTACTGAGGTATATGTTTTGGGGTGTTTGGGTATTTTAAGGGTTCAGATATAGTTTTGGGTTATGGGGTACAGGGGTAGTTTTAGGGTTTAGGGATAGATTTGGGTTTTGGGGTATAGGGTTTTTTTTTAGGGTTCAGGGGTAGGTTTCGGTTTTGGGGTACAGGGGTATTTTAGGGTTCAGGGGTAGGTTTGGGTATGGGGGTACAGTGGTATTTTTAGGGTTCAGGGCTAGGTTTTGGGTTTTGGGGTACAGGGGTATTTTTAGGGTTGTGAGTTAGGTTTGGGTTTTGAGATACAGGGGTATTTATAGGGTTCAGGGCTAGGTTTGGGTTTTGGGGTACAGGGGTATTTTTAGGGTTTAGGGATAGGTTTGGATTTTGGGGTACAGGGTATATTTACAGGGTTAAGATGGGTTAGTGTTTAAGGGTGTTGGGGTATTTTAAGGAGTAAGGGTGGATTATGATTATGGGGATCAGGGGTATTTAAAGGGAACAGGGTGGTATTAGCACACGATATGAGACATGGCATGAAGGGCGGAACGTACCACACGCCCCAAGCACACGCCCACAGCACAACGCAGACACTCCCACAATGGACTACTTTGCTGGCACGGTTCTTTTACCTTTTAAATGTATATTGTGGGTGTCTGCATAGTTTATGTCCTTCTGCTGCAACTGCCCTTTCCAACGCTGTATTGGGTGTTGTGATTGGCGCTGTGGTTCCTGAGATTACCCGCCTCAAAGGTTTGGGCTCTCTCTTTATTATATTATTATAGATGAGGTCTATGCATTGTCAGAATCGAGTCACCACTAACCTATAAATCTGAATGTTGCTTAGGGAAAGACTTGGAACCGATCAGTCTCTTTACTCATCGACAGTGCTGAACACGTCGAAAATTGTGCTTGTTGTTAAAAGTAAAGAAAGGAGATGGGAACAACGGTGTATCCGATAAGGCACACAAGAAACATCATTAGCTTGTATTAACACAGCATGTCTCACCATCCATAACCCCAGTTTCCCCTTCAGCAGTTACCCTCTCTCAGAACTACATAGAGCAGTGTTAATTTTATCAACAACAGTAAACCCTCAGCCTTACCAAATGACCCAAGACCAGGAACAATCGGGTATCTTCCTGAACGCTTTAAGCATGCCATTGTGCACCCTTGATGATAGAAGCTATCTGTGCTTCCTCCTGACTTTAAACACTTTAGAACTTTTTCTCCACTATCTTTCATTGCTTGGAAAAATAGTAACTTATCAGCTACAATATTTTATTGAAGCCAAAAAAGGCCTGCATGATCCGCACAAGGTTTTAGACCTTGTAGGAACACTGAGCTTGCAGTCACTTCCACAATAGATCATCTGAGATTGATGTTTAACAAGTGTGACAGACGGGTTCAGATACGTCTGAACCTGTCTACCCCTTTGCAGAACATAAACCATGAAAGCCTACTGCAATGTTTTTCCTTTTGAGCTATTAAGGGTACTGCTCTAACATGGATACCTGTTTCTTGTAAGAAGGATTTCAAACAGTCAATATAGGCTCTTTTTGTACCATGCACAAACATCTTCTATGAAGCCTCCCCACCCCTAATCTCCCCTCCTTTGTTTTTATGTGTCCATCTCCTCTGCCATTTGTTTTGCAAAACTTCAATGTTAAATACTACTTTTGTGCACTTAACACTTTATTAATTTACTGGCTCTCTAATTATTTTTCGAATGTTCCACCTGATCTTTTGCTGGCTTTAAAAGCCACTCAAGATTGGATGGCTAATAATTTTCTAAAATTAAATTAGTCTAAATCAGAAATTCTACCCATTTATAACAAGCTCAATATAGGGGATCATCTGCTTTGGCTCGCTTTGTTGTGCAAATGCACAGAGTAGTGAGCTACCCAGCCACTATCGCCTGACCTTCCACCCGGATGTAGAGCACCTCATCCTCCAGCTGGGTGCTGCCAGAGTATATAGAAAAAGGGGCCATAGACCGCACAAGGCCGTTGCCCAAAGCTACCATCCAGTGTGTTATGTCAATTATGTACAGCCCATACTCTGACATATGCCTCACTGCAAGCCCCTTCTTGGTGTCGAGCACTCAGCTACAGCCTGCTGCTGCCTTGATCATGCCACACTAACCACTGTTCACCGCAGCTGCACCTTTGCGGACATATCTGCATACCAGCCCTGTACATTGCACCTGTGATTGTGCTTGCTGCTGCCCTGGTTGTACTGCCATACTCCTGCCCTAGAATATCACACCTGTGATGGCACTTGCAGCTGCTGCCCCTCCCCCCCCCCCACGCAATGGCCCTACTCATCGCGCCTGTGTCAGCACTGGATATTGAACTCAGTCGGTGGCCCAGCTACTCTCGGCCCAGGCATGCCACCTGCTGGAAAATTTACAAAGAGCTCCTGTGTTTGGATCCTTCCTGGTTTAGTTCCACTGGGCTTGGGGTGGGCTTAATCCAGGGTAGATTTCAAAAGCGAGGACCCTGATTGAGGCACAGGTCTGCCCCTCTAATGCAGCGGACATTGCAGCATCCTGGGGAGTCCACCAGCGATATCAGTGACTTTCTAGGTGATGCAGTGCTAGCAATCACAGAGACCTTCTAAGAGGTGTAGTGCCAGTTCCATTCTTGCTGTGCTGAGTTCTCACTCCCCTCACCAAAGACTGATGTTGCTAATGCCACGTGCACCCAGGTGCCACCCTTTCCTGCGACTCCTCTGCAGCAAAACTCAATGTGGGCCCTTCAACCATTCAGTGAGCTAGTGAATCCTGGCAAAACCAAAGGGTATGATGGACGGAGTGTTGAGCATTGCAAGCACTCACCCCCAGTCAACTGATCTGGGTTTAATCCATTATCATTCTTTAGCTCACTCCGCCACCCCAGTTCAGACATGGCCATATGCAAGTCAGTCTGACCCTGTGCCTCATGGGAACAGTCCAGCCCAAACTGTCAAGCCATGTTTTCCCTGAACCGGAAACAAGCATCCTGGGACCGGTTTCTGGCTAATCAGCCCTCATCAGCCAGGCTACCTTGAATCCAGTGGCAAAGTGAGCAAGCGACCCACGTCTGGGCATACCCTGCCAACTTAGGGCGAACAAAGCAAAACCAAAGGGGATGATGGACGGAGTGTTGAACATTGCAAGCACTCACCCCCAGTCAACTGATCTGGGTTTAATCCATCATTATTGTTAGACCTGGCACCATTGGCGTGGGTCTCCCTTCCATTTTTTGCTGTTGCCTCATGTATTTTTGCTGGTGTTGGGTGCTTTGGGCACTGTGGCACTGCTATCCAGTGCCACAGTGCAGGTGCTCCATATTGTAGATTGATGTGTTAATCAGTGGTTCCATGTTTGGCTATTTGGTTTACTTATCAGACCTTAGTCTAGTGCACTGAGTGTGCCCAGCGCTTGTAAATCCAAATGCTGCTGGTGAGCCTGCAGCACTGGTTGTGCCACCCACAGAAGCAGCCTTGTAAAATGTGTCTAAGGTCCTTTTAAAGATGAGGTGAACCAATTCAGAGGTAATCACACGGATTTATTAAGAAGTAATGCAGCAACCCTCGACAGCTGTTGATAACAGTTCTTCCAGCTCTTCACTGCCTCTCACTCGTCTGGAACCTTATATCGTTGCTAGGATACATTTGTAAAGATACAACTTCTCATAACACATGCATGGAACTATGTACAAATGAAACACAGTAATGAGGAGGATACAACAAATCCTCTTTTCTTAAACAAAACAAAAACAAAACAAGACTATGTACAAATGTAATCTTGTAATTTACATGGTGGTTTGATTATACGATTACTTGTTCTCAACTCTTTGCTAGAATCACTTTTGTTGATACATGCATCTCTCTTAGAACTAGAAGTTTGTTCACACATTTTTGTGGAATTTATTTTCAACCATTCACGTACTTCAGTGTCATTACATTTGGTTACACGATTGGTATTTCACCATTTTCTATCCGACAACTTCACAAAATCACCCTTGACCATACTTATTTCCTTTGGATCAGATAATTTAGAATTACCTTTACCTTGATTGATACCAGATTTCACCCTTACATACATACCTGCCACAAAATGTCTTGGTAGTTTAATCAAACTATCATTGTACCTTTGTTCATAATGATTTTGGTATTCCTTCACTTTCAACTTTAATTTATATTCATCAACCACTCTTCTCTTACTTCTACCCATCCACGCAGGAACAGCAATAGAACAAGGTACTCTTCCTTTTAATAAAAAAAGGAGTTTCTCCAGTGACCGAATGCGGAGTCGTCGTGTAATTCCACAAAAATGTGTGAACAAACTTCTAGTTCTAAGAGAGATGCATGTATTGCAGATCCTGCGTGCAGTCTGGTACTGTCATGCTGACTGGGCAAGTGCACCCACTTCCCAGTCCCTAAACCTTCCCTTTTCTTCATATCAGTCACCCCTATGGTAGGCCCAAGGGCAGGGTGCATTGTAAGGCTAAGGTAGGAAAAGCCCTGATGTGTGTGGCATGTCCTAATAGTGAAATATTTTAATATTCTGTGTTTGCAAATACCACTTTTAGAAAGTAGGTATTTGCTTGTCTAACCATTCAACCCTGCCTCTGCTAGGTTGCGTATTCCTTTGTCTGGTTTTGTGAGTGACAGGGCTGGGGAATTCCAGGAGACAGGCTGAGTAACCCAGTGGTGAATAGAGAGATCTGCATCTAGATTGGAGGGAGGAGTTGCAACTGAACCTTGAATAGGGCTGTGCCTGCCTTCCACAATGCTGGCTCCACCCTCTGGGGAGCAGCTTATGTCCCTGCCCTGCACACTGAAAGAAGAGAAGGAGTCCTGTAAACAAAGTGCTCCAGGACTGTACTTGCCTTCCACAATGCTGGCTCCACCTCCTGTTGGCCGTCTGATGTGCCTGTCCTGCACTGTGAAAGGGAAGGAGAAGTCTGGTAAACAGAGTGCTTCAGAACTGGTTTGGACTGGGCAAAGGTCATATGCAAATCAGTCAGACCCTTTGCCTCATGGGAACAGTCCAGCCGGAACTGTCAAGCCATGTCTTCCCTGGACCGGAAACAAGCTTCCTGGGACTGGTTTCTGGCTAATCAGCCGTCATCAGCCAGGCTAGCTTGAATCTAGTGGCAAAGTGAGCAAGGGACCCACGTCTGGGCATACCCCGCCAACTTAGGGCGAACAAAGCAAAACCAAAGGGGATGATGGAAGGAGTGTTGAACATTGCAAAATTTGGAAACCTTGAAAAAACTGGCAAGTTTACCTCCTAAATCTTTAGAAGTTTGATTAAGACTTTCTGCTTCCTCAGTTAATTGTACATTTGCTTAGAGGCAAGAGACTCTGGGATATATGTACAAGAACTGCCGCTAACTATAGCTAATGCTAGTTAGTGGCAGTTTTCTTAATGCAGCCTATTACCAAAAACTATCACCCTGTTAGCAATGTATTTACAATACGTCACTAAATGGTGATAATTTCAGGTTGCAGCAGTGAAAAATGCTTTTAACAGTAGTGTGAAGGCAATACAAATTCTGATGTTAGCAGGCGCAAACTAACGAAAGGCCCATTAGCGGCAAAAAAACTCATGTTAGTCAGCCCAACGTGACTTTTTTTGCCTCTAGAGGCAAAAATAGCCTATAAGTCCACCTCCAATGAAAAATAGTAAAATAAACCAATGGAATGCAGAATGGTGCAGCCAGGGCCAAGTGCAGCACAGATGAACAAAACCCCCCAACAGCCAGGATGACCAGCCAGAGTCCCATGGGGTGATGAAATACAGGGCTACAATCATGAAAAGAGGCGCATCGCTAGGCAAAACCAGTGATGCATCACTAATCATTGTGCACTCCTTGCAACACCATGGCATTCAAAACCTTGAAAGCGCTGACAGTCCCCCGGGCCTGAAGGCCTCACTGGGCCTGCGTCGGGGACTCAGAGTGGAATGGGATGGGCTGTGGAGGTAGACATTGAGGCATCGGTGATCGCCCTTACCTGGTGGTGAAGTATGCCAAGGTCGCATGGAGACACATTGCTGACCTGTGTGAGAAGATCGCCTGGTGCCCCTTGGAGCTGTGAACGGTAGAGGCGCTCCTGCCCACCAACGTAGTGAGGACTGCATCGCTTAGCACGCGCCACCACTACACAGTGGTGCATGGAGGATATTACCAATGATGGGCTGCGCCTCTCTGCATCACAGGCCGGAGGATGTTGTGGTGGCCGGATGCTGTGGAGGGTGAGGCCCCTGAGCTGCACCGAACTTGTGTGGTAGGAGTGAAGCAACTTCACGCCTACGGGGGCCCTGTTGCATCAGCTGCATCAGGAGGTTCCCCAGTGGACTTGGCAGTGACTGTTGTACCCAGGCTTGTGAAATCCTGCCTGGCTGAGGCTCCTTCTGGCTGAGTCGCAGATTTGGAGAGAGTGCAGCGGACTGCACTACAGTGTCAACGTCCAGGTGAGGAGAAGGTGGTACGGGTAGCGGAGGAGGCCCGGGGGTCGAGTCAGGCCCAGGCCTAGCACCTGTGGGTGACACACCCCCATTGGTGGCTCATCCACTATGGTGAAAGAGCACTGCCTCACTGCTTTCAAATAGTGCAAGAAGAGGAAGCATAACATGATGATAATTTTCTGACGTACTCATGCTATGTTTCCTTTGTGGGCAGGAGGGTGGGTGGGGCTGCTCTACTCACAGTGTAGGGCAGGAGTAGCTTGGTATGCCTACTCAAGCGCACAATGACTGTTTGGTCAGCCCTCTAAGGCTGCCTAAAGCAGTCATGCGCACATCTCAAGACCCTGGCTGAACACCTTGTCATGGCGCTCAAGAACAATCACAACGCTGCATTGCAGCATTGTGTTTGGCTTAGGGGATGGATCCTGGCTGCCTACTTCCTGTTCCTAGAAGCAGACTCAAGAGAGCAGGAGCACAGAAGTTGCGGGACCCTGCCTTGACGTAAGAATTTTAAAAATGTATAAACGCCCATGTCCCCACTCCCTCCAGTGACCTTTCCAGTGTTTCACGCCTCCCAGCTGTCCAGTCCCCCCACAGCACCACTAATGGCAGCCGCTGTGCGGCCATGCACAGCGGGCGTACCACTGGTGCGCCAAAGGCTATCCCGTCTGCGTCTGTCTGCCCCTCGACCGCCCTCCTCGACCCTTCCTCTCAGACACTACACCACTATGCCTCTCAGAATATCACCTAGGGGAGACACTCCCCCTCTGGGAAATCATCTTGAATGTCCCAGCATAGTTGTGATGCATGGCATACAGGGGACCAAAGGAATCTCTAGTGCTAAGGGGTTCTAAAAAGCAATGGTTAATCAAGTATTACATTCCCTACTTTCAGACACCATGACATAGAACGAATCTAGAGGACCAGATACTAGATTTCAGACAACCAATTATGGACATGGAAATCAAGGTTGGGGCCGTGAGTGTATGCATGGGTCTGAAGAGATGGCCTTTAGCCATACTGTGACAATAGAAACATTAGGAGTTGTCCATGAGTTGAACCATTGGGGTCGGGGAAGGAGCAGTGCCTTTAATATTGGGGTAACAAGGTCACGGAAAAGACAGTTTGAGTGGGTGTAGATGGGGTACATGCCATTTTGGCATGTGCCCGTGCAGGATCTATTCTGCAGTAGGTGATCTTCATGAATTGTATGGCCCGCAAATTCGGCTAGTCTACTAGCCAAAATTTTTGTAAAGATTTTATAATCTGAGTTAAAGAGAGATATTGGCCTATATGACTCACATATTGGCGAATCTTTACCCAATTTCAGAATAAGGGTCACTGTGGCCTCATTCCATGGTTTCGTTAACTGTACTCCATGATCTACTACCTCGTCCATCACTGATGTCAAAAGAGGGGATACCACCTCTGCCAACATTTTATAAAGCTCCATTGGAATGCCATCAGGCCAAGCCACTTGGCCCCCTTTACTGGACTGAATGGCCTTAACTACTTCCTCCTTGATAATCTCTTGATTTGTATTTATTTTTTTATTAGCATCTATTGGTTGGATGGATTTAGCTAGCCAGCCCTCAATCTCTGAGTCTACCAATTTCTCCTTCTCTTCCATCTATAACATACAAAAGAACTCCTTAAATGCCTCTTTGATCTCAGTCTCACTATTCAAAGTATTTCTGAACTGATCATCCTTGATCTCCTTGATCCGGTTTTTGTTCAGATCTGTCTCAACCTTCCAGGCTAGGAGTTTTCCTGCTCCCTCTCCATACTCAAAATGGCATCCCACCTCTTTCTAATCCTTATTTGGAGGATCTCTGACAGTTGGTTCTTCAGGCGAAGCTGCTTCTTTTCTAATTCCGCTTTGCTCCCTCCTAATTCTGACCCTTTTATCTCTGTATCTAATCGCCCCATTTCATCCTCTAACCGAGAGCTTTCGCTTTTATACAGCTTATTCCTATGGCAGGTTACACCAGTGATCCAACCTCTAATAAATGCTTTTAGGGTATCTCAGACTATTCCATTTGTGGCTGAGCCACTATTGATCTCAATAAATTCTCTAACCTCTTCCTTCAGGTTGTCCATTACTTCATTATCAGCCAGTATGGTGCTGTCCAAAGTCCACCTTCTTTCTTCAAATCTAGTGCTGTTTTTGAGTGTCAAAATACTGCAGAGTGATGTGAGAGGTGGGCCGTCTTATATTCAATGTTCGAGATATCCTTTCTGAGGCTCCAATCTACTAAGAAGTCATCTATTCTAGACCTACTCCCACATTTCTTGTTATGAAAGGATGTGCACTGTAGATTTCCTGCTCTTTCTCTCCAAAGATCACATAGAGTATGCAGAGTGGCATTTAGGAGTGCTCGTGAGTTAGGCATTGGTATGGCTCTAGTTCTATTTGATTTGTCTAACTTTATGTCTAATACAATATTAAAATTTCCTGCCATAATTATTGGACCAGAGAATTCTAAAAGATTTGCAAACAGATTTTTAAATGGTTCACAATCGTTGTGGTTTGGGCCATAGTAGCCTACTAATGTTAAGACCCTATCATCTACTTTAGCGTTGGCTATAATCCACCTGCCCCCTTTATCCTCCCTCGTCTGTGTCACCCATATTTTTGCTTGCTTTTTCACTATTATGGCAACTCCTCTAACATTCCCGCTATGGTCCGTACATAGAACATGTTGTACCCATCTGTTTTCCAAAAAGATCGACACATTCCTTTTTCAATAAGTGCGTCTCCTGTAGGATCAGAATTTGGGCAGGAGAATCTCTGAGACATTGTAATAACCTGTCCCTACGCCCCTTCACACGTAGCCCATTAAACATTCCAAGTTAGGATCTGAATGGACATATCTTTATTGTGCTAGTTCTGCATAATTTTCCTGAGGTGTTTGAGGGGAAAAAAATTCCCATATGCTCCCCACCCCGTAACATCCCAACCCACATCTTACCCTGGAGAACCCACCCCTGCTTCTTCTTCTTGGACCTGATGCTAGTCCAAATTATTCTTTTATTCTGTTAACACCCAGCCCCACTAAAAATAACTATAAGATTCTGTGAACATGTGTAGTGAATGCCAACTCGAAAGGAAGAAAGCAAAAAACAAAAGAGGAAGAGTTCTCAGATCCGAAACTAAGGATTACACAATTTCTACGATCTTTTTTTAAAGTACAGGCATCAGTACTCACATTAAATAGACCCCCACAAACTGAGGTAGAGTGTCCCAGAGTCAGCCAGGGGACTATAGCCACTATAGACACCTGAGCCAAAGGTATGGAGAGTGGAGAAAAGTCTGGTCAAGGTAAACCCCAAGAAAGTGTTAAGTTGTCACTCTAGACAGAGTAAAAAAACGCAATGGCGATAGCACTCAAGACAGAGAACACGAAGACGGTGGAGGGCATATACCAGTTATGAGCACAATAACCCCTGACAGTAGGAATCCAGTGGAATTATCGGTTAGCTCTCTAGAGGCTATGTTGGGAACACTCACTGCAGACATTAGGAACTGATTTACAGTATCAGAGGCAAACCAACGCGAACAGAAATACTCGAAAACAGTGGAGGAGTTAAAAAAAAGACCTTTCAAGTAGTAAAATGGAGCTCCAGGCACTGCGTAGGGATGAGCAGGGTCTTCAGGAAAAATTGGAGCAGTTAGAAAACAATTCCAGAAGGAATAATCTGAGGATTCTGAAAGTACCAGAAGGAAAAGAGAGGGATGATTAAAAAACGTATGTGGTAGCTCTCATAAACAATGCAGTTCAGGTAGATGAGTGTGAGGCGGACATTGCAAAAGACATACGAAGAATACACATAGACCACTTCAGGAAATATCCGGGTAGAATCAAGCCAAGAAAGATTCTTAATAATTTTCAGACATAGGAACCAAAAAAAGAAATTCTCGTGTCTGCATTAAAACTAAAAGCCTTGAAAGGCTCAGACTTTCCATTCAAAATAAAATGAGCCCTATCGCGAGTTACTATAGATACACAGTTGGAGTTTGGCAAACGTATGGATGACTTTAAAAAATCAGGGGCAACTGTACAACTTAAATTCCCTGCATCACTATGAATAATGCAGAACAATAAAATGCACATGATAAGGAACACAAGGGAAGCAGATGAGCTGTTAGAAATATTAAGGGAGGTGGAGGGGTTAGTTAAAGGGGTATATGTTGCAAGGTAATGAGTTGGTATTCACTACACATGTACACAGAGTTATAGTAAGTTTTGTTTGGGGTGCAAATTATAACTTTAAGTTATTACAATAACTTTAGAATTACTAAGGTTTCTCTAGATTAAGTTGGTTTCTATACAAATAACTAATTACGTTTTCCTAACTATAACATCCTCAACCTTTGTTTTTTCCATTAAATACATATATACAGATGTATATGCGAGTTTCACTGTGCACCAATACATTTGTATTCAAATATGGATACTGTTTCCTGTCGACTCCTTGTGACTGCTGTGTCAAGCATGCCGGAGCCTGAATCGGGGTAGCTGTTGCATGAAGCAATCTTTTAGGAGGCTGTACAGTTGTCCTGTGTATGCATAGTTGTGGTGACTTACAACGTGGTTTACGCAGTGCGTGTGAAGTCACATACATACGGTATGCTTACAGGTAGTCACTTTCAATCAGTACAGTGTGCACGCTACATTTAGGCTAAGTTTATTGAGTGGGGAAGCGGCAGAACAGACAACCGTTTGACTAGTGATTGGCAGACGGCGCATTAATTAACTGCATTAAATAGCCGCTGTTTGAGGATGGAGGGGCAACAGCGATCAAAAATGTGGTGAAAAGTGTTTCACAACAACAACAACAACAACAAAGGAGCTTATAAAGCGCCTGGTGACGCCATCACGGCGTGTCCCCGCGCTGTGGAGAAAAGTCAAGACCAGAGTAGGGTGTTACAGGGAAAACAGGTGGGTTTTTAAGCTTTTTCTGAAGGTGGTCTCCGAGTCCGCTAGTCTGATCTCCATAGGGAGAGCGTTCCATTCCCTGGCGGCCATAACCCGGAAGGAACGGCCACCCATTCTGGCTTTCCTGATACGGGGTATTTTGAGCAGGCCAGTTCCCCCAGAGCGAAGAGTTCTGTTGGGCTCATAGGGAGTAGCTAGGTCATTCATGTAAGGAGGAGCTTTTTGGGAGATGATCCTATGGCACATTAAGAGTGCTTTAAAGAGAACTCTTTTTTTTATAGGTAGCCAGTGGAGGGTGTCTAGAGCAGGTTTGGAAGGTGCTCTCTTGGGAAGTCTAAGGACTAGACGTGCTGCTGTGTTTTGGAGGACTTGAAGTCTCCTGATGTTATTTTGCGTTGTTCCAAGCAGAAGCACATTCCCATAATCTATCCTAGAGGTCACTAGAGCCTGTGTCATAGTACGCCTGGCTTCAAGAGGAAGGAGATCAAGGGTGCGGTTCAGGGTCTTCATGACCCCATAGCATTTACCGACCTCCTTGTTCACGTGACAGTCATAGGAGAGTTTGGGGTCAACCCAAATCCCCAGGTTCTTGGCCGCTTCACAGGGGGTGGGTAACGGCCCCAGACACGAAGGCCACCACTCCTTGGTCCAGCTCATATCCCTGCCTCCCATGACCAGAACCTCTGTTTTCGAGCCATTGAGCTTCAGGCAGTGTTGGGTCATCCAACCTGCCAGAGCCTGCATGCAAGATTTAAAGTTATTTGCAGAAGCAGAGGGGGCTTGGGATAGGGAGATGAGAAGTTGGGTATCGTCGGCATATGAAACTAATTCAATGCCGAACGATTGAACCACTTCGGCCAAAGGGGCCATGTACAGGTTGAACAGGGTAGGGCTCCGGGCAGAGCCCTGAGGTACCCCCTGTTCCAAGGCAATGCTTTCAGAGAGAAAAGCGCCTCTCTGAACCTGGAAGCAGCGATTGGTGAGGAAGGCTTTCAGCCAGCCCAGTGCTTCCTGGATGACCCCGGCTTTGTTCAGACACTGTAGCAAGATGGAGTGTGCCACAGTGTCGAACGCCGCACTAAGGTCCAGCATTATAAGTGCCATAGTCTGTCCTTCATCTACACCTGCCCGTAGGGTTTCGGTCGCTCTCAAAAGGGCGGTTTCGGTGGAATAACCTGACCTGAACCCTGATTGGGAGTTGTGGAAGGCATTGTTAGACTCTAGATGGGCCATAAGTTGGCTGTTAGCTATTTTCTCAGCCACCTTCGCCAAATAAGGTAACAGCGAGATGGGCCGAAGGTTTTCCAGAGTGTCCTGACTGATGTTCGGTTTTTTCTTTATAGGCAACACAATGGCTTTCTTCCATTCCATAGGGAGGGTAGCCGTGGAAAAGGAGAGTTGGAGGATGTGCCTGAAATGTCGCTCAAGGACCTCCAGACTGGCTGCTAGTATCTTGGGGGGGGCAGGGTCCCGGGGAGAACCAGATTTGATGTTTTTACAGATACTAGTTAAAGAAGTGGTGTGAGGAACAGAGAAGCTTGTCAGACATTTTTTAACATGGATAAGCTCCAGATTTTCAGTGAAGTCAGAGCCAGATGGCAAGTCGGTGGAGAAATTAGAATAGATTGTAGTAATTTTGTTGGCAAAGTATTTGGCAATATCATTACATTTCGTAACCGAGTCATTAAGGGCATTGCTCTCGTTGGTGACTACCGAGATTTCTTTAAAAATTTTAAAAAGCTCCTTAGAGGAGTTTTCTGCTTCACCAATACGAGTCTTATAATGTAGTGCTTTAGCGGAGCGGATCAGTTTGTAATATCTCGCTTGCTCTTTCTTATAGTAGTCTTTTGCTGTGGGGCAGAAATTGACACGCCATTCGCGTTCCAGTCTTTTACAAGCAGTTTTAGCATCCTGAAGTTCAGATGTAAACCATGGGGATGGTTTTCTCAGTTTCTTATTGGCCACTGATCTACGGATGGGAGCGGTCTCGTCAAGGGCAGCTAGGATAACATTTTTTAGGCAAGTATAGGCGGTCTCACAGTCGGAGCCTTTAGGGGGTCCAGCCGTTTCAAGCTTGTCGATAAACGTGTCTAGGTTAAAATTTTTCCACTTGCGACATTGATAGGTCTGCAAGTTTCCGTTCTTAACCTCAGTCTCAGTCGCTAATATATGTAGGGGAATTACATAATGGTCAGACCAGGGAATGGGAATTGGAGGAAGCACTTTTACTCCATTCCAGTTACCAAATACGGGGTCGAGCAGGTGGCCTTGTCTATGAGTAGGGCTCTGATGTTTAAGATCTAGCTGCAGAGAAAGTAGTTCTGCTTTTATGCAGGCGGCATCTTTGTCCCCGACGTCGTCAAAGTGTATGTTCATGTCGCCCAGTACCAGGAATTTAGATTTCCTTAGAGCGAGATGAGCTGTAGCCTCTATAAGGCTGGTGGTAAAGTCAAACAGTCTGCCCGGGGGTCTATATAAGAGAATGCCAGATAGGGAATATTTAGGACCCACTGTGATAGTGAAAGATCCAGCTTCGCAGTGATCAATATTCAAAGGAGATAGAGAGCATTCCAAAGGGGCTCTGACGGCAATGGCTATTCCACCACCCCTACCTTCCTGCCTATCGAGCCTGGCGAGGGAGTAGCCAGGAGGCATCGCCTCGATGATGTCAGGATCAGAATGTTCACCGAGCCAGGTTTCGGTCAGTAGTAAGATCTCAAGAGCTTCATCCTCAAGGAGGTGATATATTTGGGTACTATGTTTGCTGAGAGATCGACAGTTAAGTAGTGCAGCTTTTAGTACGCTTTTTTGGGGGTTATCGGAAGAGATGGTACTAGGAGTAAAGTGGCATACTGAACAGTAGTGTAAAGATAGCGCCTTCATAGAGTGTAGGCAGGATGACATAAGGTCAGGACGTAGATTAAGCAGAGTTTGTTTATCATACCGTAAACGAGGGGGCTGTGGTTGACCAGGGTTTGTGGCCCCGCGCCCCGTCCGGCCGCGGACGGGCGCAGACGGGCTGGACTTTGGCTCGACTTCGGCGCGCTTCCGGCGCGCCCGCTGCATGCATCCGCTGCGCGGTCGCGGACCTACGCACATTTATAGGCGACCTAGGGGCGACTAGAGCGCTGAACTAGCAGACCTTCGCCCGGAAGTGCTGGGCTCCTCCTCCACCCTCCGCAACAAACGCCCAAGCTGGACGCGGCGGACCGGGGCGGGAGTTTTATGAGTAGAACAAAGTGATTACAGGTGAGGCGCTATTTAAAAATGTACATAGAATCACACAGGCATAAAATTTAGCAGCAAAGTTTTAAAACGCTATTACAAAGCAGCGCTCGCAGTGTAACATAAAGACACACAGCGTGAGCGGATCGAGTCAGCCCCTGCCACCGGCTGGACTCTTCTCCACCACGCGAGTGGGCGGAAGTGAGGAATTTATACACTAGTGCAGTACAGCGTGACTAGAGCGCTGAACTAGCAGACCTTCACCCGGAAGTGCTGGGCTCCTCCTCCACCCTCCGCAACAAACGCCCAAGCTGGACGCGGCGGACCGGGGCGGGAGTTTAGGAGTAGAACAAAGTGATTACAGGTGAGGCGCTATTTGAAAATGTACATAGAATCACATAGGCATAAAATTTAGCAGCAAAGTTTTAAAACGCTATTACAAAGCAGCGCTCGCAGTGTAACATAAAGACACACAGCGTGAGCGGATCGAGTCAGCCCCTGCCACCGGCTGGACTCTTCTCCACCACGCGAGTGGGCGGAAGTGAGGAATTTATACACTAGTGCAGTACAGCGTGACTAGAGCGCTGAACTAGCAGACCTTCGCCCGGAAGTGCTGGGCTCCTCCTCCACCCTCCGCAACAAACGCCCAAGCTGGACGCGGCGGACCGGGGCGGGAGTTTAGGAGTAGAACAAAGCCCTAGTAAACTATAGGTAAACTATAAAAGATTAGACAATGAGGCAATGCTAGGAATGACAACATAAGAAAAAAATGTTATAGATGGACTTTACCATTTTAAACATTTAAAGTTATTTTCCTGTATTAGCTACACTGGGCTATCGTCCCTAGCGTTCTCTATAGTTCTTCGACGTTACTTTAGTTGAAATGATTTGCAAATAAGAAATATAGGCTTTTCATCAAGATGTTCATAGCTAGTTATAAATAATGATGAATGTTTTAAAAGACAATTCATTTTTAACTCAGGGGGAGAAAAGGAGAGATACCATATCGTCTACCAGGTGTTATGTTAGCTCTTTTTATCATGCTTACCCGTAGCTGGGTCACTACGATTTCGATGGGCGTTGCCAAAGGGGTTGTGTCTCTGCCAAACACTTGAAGATAAAGATTGGCGTTTTATGTAATTTATGTACAAGCGACGCAATGCGAGGATACATGTTTGTGACATACGTTATATTCGGCGCAATGTGAGAGAAGGATTAAAAGTACGGCGCGGTGTGTGATTTCTAAGTACAACAGGCCATTACTGTGGCAAAAGTGTAGGGGGACCATCTGATCCGGTCTGGGTAGCGAAGGGTACTTAGCGCGAAAGGAATTTCACACTTGGTTGCAAAGTTTTCCACATACTTTGACATGTATTCCATGAGTCCTAAAAAAGATTTGAGTTCTTCTTTGTTGCGCGGACTAGGTGCTTCCTTCACTGCGCAGATCAAACTTCCTTTAGGCCTGAAACCCTGTTCTGTGATGGAATGGCCCAAGTACTCAACTTGCTTCACCTTGATTCTGCACTTTTCCTTTTTTACAGTTAGGCCTGCATCCATGAGTCTTCTGAAGACCTTCCTGAGTACCTTGTCATGTTCTTCTGAGTCCTTTCCGTAGACCAAAATGTCGTCTTGGAAACACGTGGTGCATTCCACCCCTTCGAGGATCTTCTGCATGACTCGCTGAAAGATGGCCGTCGCTGACGCAAGGCCAAACGGCATTCTTCGGAACATAAAAGCTCCAAAAGGCGTAATAAACGCAGTGAGAGGCCTTGAGTCTGGATGTAATTCGATCTGGTGGTACGCCATGGATAGATCAATTACACTAAAATATTTTGCGGGCCCCATAGTACTAAGCATCTCGTTGATGACCGGCAAAGGATGTCTCTCCACCCAGATGCAGTCATTTAAACTGCGCAAATCCACACAGAGGCGGATGCCATCACCACTGGACTTAGCTGCGAGAACAATTGGGGCCACCCACTCAGAGCATTCAACCGGTTGTATAATGTCTAGGTCGCACAACTTGCGCAGTTCCTTTTCTAAAAGCTCCTTCAGTTTGAGGGGCACAGTGCGCAACCCGTGCACTACTGGTTTTGCATTTTGTTTTAGTTTGATCCTGTGTTGGAAATTGTGCAGGCATCCTAGTTCTTCCTTGAACAGCTGGTCAAATTCCTCACAACTTTTATTACCACCCAGAAACCTTTCCGTGAGTAAAACTTGTTCTGCACTATTGGGATCCAGTATTATCCCCAACTCCTTCTGGTGAACCCATCCCAAAAGGTTTGAGCCAGACTTGACCACATAGATGGTTCCGTGTGTTTTCCTATCTTTAAATTGAAGTTGCACCTCCTTCATCCCCAGTAGGGGTATACTGCCTCTATTGTATCCTACGGGAGAGATATCAGGATATTTTAGATCACTAATCTTGCTTTTTGCCATGGACTCATAGTCGTCTTTATTTACCAAGGTGAACGGAGAACAAGAATCAGCAAACATTTCAATGCGCTCATCATCAATTAGTACTTCACATTTAGGATATATGGAATTGATAGTGTCATCCACATCTTTAACCTGTAAAATAAGTTTTTCCATTTTTTGTTGAATGCATTTCAATTCTCTATCTATTGGCACCCCTTTCATTTCCTCTTTCATTCTCCCTGGGATGTAACTCGCCATCACGGCATACCCTGGCGAAATGCCCCCTTCTGTTACATTTCTTGCAGGTGACATATCTGGCTGGGCATTGAAAAAAAGTGGCAAAATGGTTGTTACTGCCGCAACGATAACACTTCGGACCTTTCTCCCTGTGTTCTACTTTGGTGCTAGCATTTTCTCTAAATTTCATCTTGTACACTTCTACTCTCTCTTCTGCATCATTTATGGAAGCTACTAACTCTCCCTCTGGTTTCATTTCCTTGACACATCTTGCGGTATGTTCCACTGACTTTGCTATCTCAACAGCTTCCTTCAGCCCTGGATTCTTTGCTAACAGTTTCTCCTGAATACGTGGATTATTTGTACACCTTACCAATTGATCTCGTATTAAAGAGTCAGTGAGGTCCCCAAATTCACAAAGCTGAGTCAAACCCCACAATACAGCAATATAGTTTTGTACAGACTCTTGCTTCCCCTGGCATCTCTTAAAAAACTTATGTCGCTCCAGGACTACATTTATTCTGTCCCCAAAATGCTTCTCTAACTTTTCCATGGTCTGCGCAAACACATCTACCTCCCCCACAGCATTCTCATCACGCTCTGGTACAGGTAAATTCTCATACACTTTGCGCCCCTGCACATCCAAGTTGTGTAATAAAATGTGCTGTTTCCTTACGGAATTAAACCTCTGCCCCCCAATCGCTATCAGATAGGACTCAAAGAGTTTCACCCATTCTTTCCAAGTTATCTCAGGTTCCCCAATGTCGTTTAGGAAAGGCGGGGGTTGGTTCATGCTTGCAGCTGCCATGGTGGGAAAACCCTACCACCAGGGAGAAACAAAGGAACGGAAAAGAACCTGGGGTGGAAGGGAATTTATGTGTCCTAAAGGAATTTTACCTTGACAAAAGCACGCACACTTTAAGTAACGTGAATAATTCCTTACATCCACAAGTCCTAGGAAGGATGTGAGTTCCTCTGTCCACAAAAGATTTCTTGCGCCTGACAAAGGCACACAATTTTAACACCCTTGAACTAGATCCTAGAACTGAATCTGGATAACGCAGGCAGAAAATCCTCACAGGAACAGTTCCTCAGGAGACTACAGGTGGATGATGTAACAAACTTATGACACATATAAAAAGAGTTACCTCATTGGAAACCACAGAACAGTTACAAAATGGGTGTACGTCCTCTCCGCTTCGATTTATGGTAATCAGTCTCCTCACAGGGTGTACCGGCAAAGCACACACACATGGACAATATCCCAAAGGAAACAGAGGAGAAAGCTGCCAGGCTCCGCACTCACTTTGGGGATATAGGCGGAATCTCCACTGCGACGTTGTGAAGGTTGGAACACTGCGCACAATTCGCCTCTGTCACGACAGCACGCAACCGCAAAGTAGACTGTCACTTGCCCTCAGACGCGCTCCGTCGCGAGGATTCTCTGTGGCCAGGCGGGCGGTTACCCTGGAGGCGGCGCCAAGCTGAGACACTACTCGCCGCTGTGGTAAACCTCCGTGCCCCGGATGTGCTGCACTCCTCTGACTGAACACGCAGGCGGGCTGATCTCTCTGAGGCGGTGCCGGGATGAAACACTGTTCCGCGCTACAGGTCCGCACTCCGCTTCCACTCACACGTTGAAGGGGAAAGCACCTAAGACGCCACAGCTACCAGGTACGCCCAAAAACAGTTTTTTTTTCTCACAAAACTCCTCACAGGTTCGCCTGGGACAGGCTTGAAGGGTTGGAGGGTTGGAGCCCCAGGATGAAGGTCAGCTCGGAGGTTGTACGTAGCTCAAAATCTATTCTGACATCACAGGCCCCCCTGCTCACAGCCTTCCAAGTCCAAGTGCACCAATAGGTCAAAGATTTGCTCTTACTCTCCTGAAAACGGCAATTATTAGACTCCCTTCACGTCCTCCTTCCGCTATAAATGTGAAAACGAGTGAATTCACCTTTCTGTTTTTCTTCTTCTCGTCTTCTCGAAAATGGATAGTGGTTCCTTGCTTCCCACGAGCCTTGCTTTATTCTTCTTTATTCCTCTGTGTAGAGAGAGTACTCAAAGGGGAGATGACCATCACTGTCCCCTGCACAGTACCGTCGCCAGTGTTGGAAGTTGTATAGGACCCACATGGGTCAAGGGGAAGGGGTGTACGGAACATACCAACTGGGTTCTAACAGAATTCCTGCGGGAATAGGGAGGCAAGGGGTTAATTGGAGCGAGGGAAGGGTATTGCCAGAAAGATAAAGAAAGAGAGAATCCGTAGTTACCCATCGGTGGCGGGTCTGGAGAGATCCTGCGTCTTATTACTGATGCCGGTTCAATCACGGCACTCTAGGGCAAAAAGAAGGGGCATTGCAGTATTCAGAGTGGGGTCAGGGGTGGCAGTGGGTGGAACGGGCGGGGGTATGGGTTCTTACTTACTCAGTGACAGCCGAAAGCCGAGTCGCTTTGCAGGCATGTTTCGCGGGAATCGCTTCTGAGCTGCGAGCAGCAGCGGTCTTAAGTGAAAGGTATCACGTGGGAGAAAGGATCAGAAAAATAGAAGAGGTACTAACGCTTGGCATTGCGGTGGCCATCTTGGAGTGGGGTTGGCTGCTACAATGGGTTTTGAGTAGTTCCAAAAGGCTAACATATGGATGGGACATAAGGGGCAAGGTAAAAATCATACAGAGTGTACGCTACCAACCCAGTGGTGTGAAAGAAAACAGTGCAGTGGGACCTATGTACAAATGTATGTATACACCATATACTGATCAATGTTAAAATTACATTTTAAAGAAAACAGTAGATACAAGGAAAAAAGTTATACTAAGTAGCGGAAGAGTCTACATAATGTAAGGATTAACACAGTGAGGATCAGAGGAGGGATGTCCAGTCCTCAAGGCGACGTCCGCAATATCCAATTCAGTTCCTATTTGTTCAGTAGTTGAGATACATCACCACCTCTTGGTGGGGGCTTGATCAATGTGATAATTTTCCATGTAAAATCTTTTTCATTGTGTCCTTTTTCTTTGAAGTGCTCCACAAGAGGTGCGTTAGCAGTGTTGCATTTTATCCTACTGCGATGCTGTCCGATGCGGAGTTTGACCTTCTGGGTAGTTTGACCTACATAGATTTTCATGCAGGGACAGAATATTGCATACACAACATTTGACGAGTTGCAATTGGTAAGGTGTTTTCTTTCAAAATTGATGGTACCAAATGAAAATGTTCCCCTTCAATAGTAGAGTCACATGCTATACAATCACAACATTTCATATGGCCTATGAGGGGAGGCAGGCCCCATGCATCATTGAGTGTTACTTTTGGTGTGGATTGTGGTAGCGCTGCCCTAACTAGGTGGTCCTTTATATTTTTCGCCCTTTTAAAGGCGAACATGGGACGCTCTATCTGCAGATCGCCTGCGTTGAGTACTGGCCAATGTTTCAGTATACTTTTTCTTATTGCGTTGGACGCAGGTGAAAAGGATGTTACACATATCAATCTGTCTTGGTTTTTGGGGGGTTTAGGTACCAGTAGGACTTCTCGAGGGCCGTACCAGGCTCATTTTAAGGAACGGCGAACTAGTTTCCGTGGGTAGCCTCTGTTCCGGAGCTTGTTGCTTAGTGTTTTAGCTTCTGTAAAGTAGTATTCCTTGAAGTAGCAGTTCCTTCGAATACGAAGAAATTGCGAAGATGGGAGGGAATATCTCAAGGCACGGGGATGATGGCTGCTATCATTGAGCAGGGTGTTGCGCACAGTGGGCTTACGGTGGAGACTGGTGGTCAGCCTGCCATCTGTGTGTTTGATTTCAAGATCCAGGAAAGGAATATAGTCTTTGCTCATAGCAAGTGTGTATTTAAGCCCCCCACTATTGCTATTAAGCCAGTGTAGTAGATGAGTGAGGGAGTCTGTAGAGTCTGTGGGGTCTGTCCATAGCATGACAATATCGTCAATATTTTCTTTCCTTTTAAACACCTCACCACCGAGGTCAAGAACTCCTTTTCCCAGGGTATGAAGGCTATGGCACATTGGATGCCCTCCAATTCAATGCAATGTCGGTAAGACCGAAGTCATGCTGTTTGGAGAAGCTAAACTTCTATGGACTCCGGACTGGTGGCCACAAGATCTTGGCCCAGTCCCAGAACCAAAGCAGGTCGTAAAAAATCTAGGAGTCAGACTAGATCAGGAACTCTCATTAAAGCAGCATAGCAACTACGTTGTGGGTTCATGCTTCCACGTAATTGGGCTCCTACGGAAAGTATTCCCACTGCTCCCGACTCAGTCAGAAAAACACTGGTGCAGGCTCTAGTCCTAAGCCGCATAGACTACTGCAATGGCCTGTTTCTGTCTGCCAATGAAGGAGTCCTGGCAAAACTCCAAGTGGTTCAGAACTCTGCAGCGCGGCTAGTCCTCAACCCCCCTTCCCGAACTCCTTCCAAACCTCTGTTGGCAAAACTTCATTGGCTGCCCATAAAACAGAGAACTAAATTCAAAACTTGCTGCATTATTCATAAATGCCTTAACGGTTCAGGCCCTGAATATCTTATAAACAAATTCACCCCCTAAATTCCTACACGCTCTCTCAGGTCCTGTGACCAAGGTCTACTATGTGTTCCTCGAACTAAGAAGGCTAGACACAGTGGTAAGGCACTGTCTGTGGCTGGACCTTCTCTATGGAACAGTCTCCCTAGAGCTCTCAGACAATGCTCAGAGCACTTACCATTTAGGAAACTACTTAAAACCTTTCTGTTTCAACTTTAACATCCATTCTAGCTGGTTCCTAAACATCTTACTGTTGCGGCTGCCAAAGCGCAGAGATACACCTTCGGGAGTCGAATCAAGCGCTATACAAACCCGCAAATAAATAAATAAATATAATGTTCCCACAGGGCAATGCCACTGTGGAAAGGATTTGAGGTGGTCAGAATACTAGATGTTTCAATATTGCCCATGTAAAGGATAGCTAAGTTGGGAGCAAAAATGGCTCCCATGGATGTTCCACGTACCTGGCCATAGAATTGGCCTTCCAGTAGGAATAAATTCTTGGTGAGACAGATTTCCAAAAGTTGTAGGATGAACAGAGAAGAAACATTGAGGGCGTGGTCGTGTGTTGAGGACTTTTTCGATTACCCTTAATGACTCAATTTGAGGGATGTTGGTGTAGAGTGATTCCACATCCAGCGTACACATAGAGCTGGATGTGGGATCAAAGGGATGTTCTTCTATCATGTTTATCATTGACATGCTATCTTTTATGTAGCATATGATGTCTGGGACGAATTATTTAATGAAAAAGTCAATGTAATGTCCAGGGGCTCCAATATGGAGCCGTATCCCGAGACGATCGGACGGCCTGGTGGGGTATCAGAATTTTTATGAATCTTGGGTAGGCAATAAATCACAGGTATCCTGGGAGCTTTGGTGTTGAGGAAGTCATGTTCCTTCTTGGATAGAAAGCCTGATTTAAGGGCACCATTGGTTACATCTAGGATCAGTTTTTGTATTTCTCTAGTGGGATTGCATGGCAGTTTACAGTAATGATCTGTGTTGCTAAGTTGTCTATGGATTTCGTTGCGGTAATTGTCTAATTCCTGAATCACAATTCCACCCCCCTTGTCGGCTGGTTTTATGACAAGAGATGGGTTGTTTTTAGAGATGCAAAAGCATGTTTTTTCACTGATAGAGATGTTATAGGTTACAAATGATTTCTGATTTTCCATGGTTGTTAGGTCATTTAAAACAAGTTTTTCGAAAAGGTTGGGATTTCTGGTGGGATCATTCCTCCGGTGGGAGAGAACTTGGAGGGTGGTTTGAAAGGGGTAGTGGCGTATTTGATGGGGGAGGGATTCAAAAGGAAAAAGCTGTGTAACCTGACCTTCCTGAAGAATCTCAGTACTTCAGTTTGAGCATCAAGGTAATTAGGGCGGATGGTGGAGACAAAAGACAGCCCTTTATTGAGTAGTGACAATTCCCCACCTGAGAGTGTGTGTTGAGTAAGATTAAAGATGGGGAGAGGCACATTTTCTTGTTCAGTATTATCACAAAGGTTTGGTGGGATCAGCCTGGCTTACCACCAGTAGTGTTGCCGGCGGGTGAACCATTCACCTGCGGGGTTGGGGGGGTTGGGCCATCTCTGTGGCTGTTTCCCTCTCCCAACTCCTCGGGATTCTTGGTGGCCTCTGCCTCTGCCTAAAAAATTCCTATGAGAGACGCCCAGGCTTTCACTTTGATCAGAGTGTTCTGATGAGTCCACTGAGCTGTCAGAGAAGCCCACATAATGTTGGCGTCGATTGAACCTTCCCCAAGGTCTTTGGTTCTGCGGACCACTGTATATACTGTTGATATAGTAGTCCTTATTTAGGTATGGGTATGTTCTCTCTTGGGAGAAGCTTTTGATATCTTTTTTGACTTTCGTGGTTTTCTTGTTTAGTTCAAATTTATGAAAGTCTTCTATAGTTTTTTGTATTTGGTCCAGGAGTTTTTTGGCCTCAGTATTAGTGTTTTTGTCCTTAATTTGTTTTTCAAGTTCGCGTATTTCTATGACTACTTTTTGTAGTTCCTCCGTGGCAATGTCAATCCCAAGCACCATCCAGTGCCGGGAACAAGTTGTACTGATGTAGCTGAAACCGTTAAGATACTTCGGGTTGTCAGTGAAAACGCCGGGAATATTGCGAACTTGAAGGCCAACTGGAAGGGTGTTAGCCTTGAGGTAATCTGTTAGGAGTTTTATCATAAGTATTAGTCTTATTTCTTTTTTCTTTATTTTTTCTACTTCATCGCCCAGAGAGGTACTGGGTTTGTTTGGAGTATCTACGGTCTCTGATAAAAGTGAGGGACCTGCTAAGATTTTGTTAATGTAATCAAGAGAATAGAGTGGTGGGTGGTCAGACATGCCTAGCAGTAAGGAAGAAACCATCAGCAGACCACAAGAACTAAAGACCCATCTCCCTCCTCCCTTTCGCAGGCAAAGTCGCAGGAAAGATCTTCAATGCCCAACTAACTACATTCATCGCAGAAAACTCTATCCTCGACCCCTCCCAATCTGGATTCCGAAGCAAACACATCACCGAGACTGCTCTACTCGCTGCCACAGATGACATCCGCATCCTATCCAGGGACACACCACAGCCCTGATCCGTCTCGACCTCTCTGCAGCATTCAACACCATCTCCACACCGCACACTCACCAACAGACTCCATGATGCCGACATACAGGAAACCGCCCTCAAATGGATCAGCTCCTTCCTCACCGGCAGAACCCAAAGGGTCAGACTGCCGCCTTTCCTCTTCAAACCCACAGAAGTCACCTGCAGAGTACCCCAAGGATCGTCACTCAGCCCAACAGTCTTCAACATCTACATTACCCCCCTCGCAGACGGGGAAACAACCTTTACCACAACTTTTACAACGCACTACCATTACAACGAAACTTTTACAACGCAACATCCATTACAGCGCATGCATTTACAACGCATCCATTACAACGCATGACACTACAACGCACACCACTACAACGCATGCCATTACAACGCAGTCATTACAACGCATACCCTTACAACGCATAGCAATACAACACATAATACCCTTACACTATCCAAAACTTACCCTACTGTTGCACCCCCTGGAGTTAGAATAGTAATTTTTACCGCTACACTATCCAACACTTACCCTACTGTTTCACCCCCTGGAGTTAGAATAGTAATTTTAACCCCTACACTATCCAACACTTACCCTACTGTTGCACCCCCTGGAGTTAGAATAGTAATTTTTACCCCTACACTATCCAATACTTACCTTACATGCAATGTAATGTTATGCGTTGTAATGGGATGCGTTGTAAATGTAGTATGCATTGTAGTGGAATGCGTTGTAAAGGTAGTTTCAAAGAATTCGTTGTAATGGCATGCGTTGTAATGGTATGTGTTGTAATGGATGTTGCGGTGTAAAAAATGCGTTGTAAAGGTAGGCGTTGTAAAAGTATGCGTTGTAACGTCATACATCCTCGCAGCCATCATCAGACACCACGGCCTCAGCATTATATTCTACGCCGACGACACCCAGGTAATCCAGTCCCTCACCAAGGACCCCATCACCACCAGACTCAACTTCCAGGAAACAATGAAGGACGTTGCGTCCTGGATGAGCAACAACTGCCTGAAGCTCAACTCAGAGAAGACAGAAGTCCTCATCCTCGGATCCTCCCCCTCCGCATGGGACAAAACCTGGTGGCCCATGACCCTCGGCAGCCCTTCCACACTCAAGGACCATGCCCAAAACCTCTGCATCATTCTTGACTCCTCCCTCTCCATGACCCGACAGGTCAACACCGTCGCCTCCAGCTGCTTCAACATCCTCCGCATCCTCAAAAAGACCTTCAAATGGATCACCGCTGAATCAAGGAAGACGTCACCCACGCACTCATAACCAGCAGACTGGACTACGGAAAGGCCCTCTACGCCGGGATCAACAAGTCTCTCACCCACAAACTACAGACCATACAGAACACCGCAGTCAGACTCGTCCTCGGCATCCCTCGACAGGAACACATCACCCAACACCTGCGCAACCTCCACTGGCTCCCCGGAGAGAAGAGAGTCACTTTCAAGATACTCACGCATGCCTACAAATGACTCCACAACACAGGACGCCAATATCTCAAAGAAAGAATCTCCTTCCACGTACCCAAGAGAACTCTCCGATCCACCAACCTCGCCCTCGCCAAAACCCAGTGCATCAGCAAAGCCAGGGCAGGCGGAAGAGCTTTCTCCCACACAGCGGCCAAGTTCTGGAACGCACTCCTGATCGACATCAGACTCAACCCCTGCCTGAACTTCTTCCGGCAAACATCCAAGACCTGGCTCTTCGACTAATCAGAGCTGCGAAAACCCTCTCCCCCACAGCGCGTTGAGACCCTCATGGGTGAGTAGCGTGCTTTCCCAATTCCTGATTGATTGACATATGTATTAAAAAGGAACCTTTGGGCTGAGCAAAAGGTTTATTTTGCCAGGTCGAAATGGCAGTTTAAAACTGCACCCACAGGCTCAGCAATGGCAGCTCTGAGACATGTTTCTGAAAATGCCTCTTTTCTAAAGTTGTCCTTATCTGAACCTGAAAATGTAGTGCTTTAGCCTGTGTCTAGGGTCACATTACTAGGTTTGGCACCAGTCGGCCTTTGTGTATTACTCCCAGACAGTGAGACAAATGGGTACTAAGTGTTGGGAGGATGGGCCATCCGGCCAGGATGGGTAGGGCGTATATGTTCCCTGCCCCACTTACATTACAAAGGGCTGCCTCCAGTACACACATGAACAGACTTGATAACAGTGTTTTTTTTACCCAAGACTACTTGGAGCCATGGCCAGGGAAAGAAGGAACTTTGCAGAACCAGATGTGAGGGTATCCAGGATGCCACCCCAATTCAAAGGTTGTCACTAGGTATAAATATTGGACAATCAGACCAACTCTTCAGTAGAGTTCTGGACCTGTGGACATTACAGAAGGCTTATCACCTTGTTCCCCAGAGGACTGCCCTGCTTCTTGAGGACTACCTTGTTTTCCAGAGGACTGTCCTGCTATCAGAGGACTATCCTGCTGCTTGAGGCCTGCCTCGTTCCTCAGAGGACTGCCATGCTGCTTGAGGCATAACCTGCAATATGACATGGAATACCTGGCCTGCTCCCTTCATCCCAGGCTAACCTGAGTGACTCCAAGGGTCAGTTATGCGGCCTTCTGTTCTGAGCTACAGGGACACAACAATCCCCAGAGGCCTCCCTCCAACTGCAAAGATGACCTGCTGCATTGGACCTGTCTGGACCTCCATCTGGAGCTGTCTGAACCCAGCTGGCCTATGTTGGAGTGCATACCTGATCTCCAAGGGATTTATCCCCAGGTACTGGACCCTTGGGTCGCATCATCATTTATTCCTCCTAGCACAACTGATGGGTCATCAGAACTGATGCAGCACAATGCATCCTGACGCAGGACTCTGCATAACAGTTCAAGATGGATGGCTTTATCGAACCAATGCTGTGTGACGCATATGTGACACAGGACTCCCTATTGCAGCCCATAATTAGTGGCTTAGTCTGCCTTGAAACCAAGCAGCTCACCTCAACTCTGGACCTTGCCTCACAACACCTGAACAGCAGCTCCATCTGCAACAATGCATAGTGATGCATCTTGATGCAGGACCTCACACTGCAGCTTCAGTGACACAGATGCTGTGTGGCGCAAGCTGACGCAGACCTTGCATCACGACCCCCAAGGACACAAGGTACAATCTTCCGTGGACTGAACTCGGCCCTGTATCCGGCTCACGCACCATCTCGATCAACCTGACCAGATAACCGTAGTTGGTGCTTTGCAGTTCGAAATGCTGTTTTCACCTGAATTTTTCTAATTGTATAGCCCAGGTTCTACTATTTGGATTGTTTGTTTTGATCTCATTTTATTTTTTAAAGTTCTCTATTTTTCTAGATTGGTGGGAGATTTTTTTTTGTGTTGTGTTTTACTTTATTACTACTTGTGCGCTGCATAAATATTAAACAATGTGTCTCTCAGTTAATCACGACTACTTTTGTGCCAGGCTACCAGGTTATTTTTGTGACTTTTGTGGTTCACCCTGTAAAGGATTGTGGTTGCTGCTTGAGAACGGTCTTGACCTCCTCAATCAAAAATCCAGTGGCATATTTACAAGGGCCCTGCGCCACCAAATTCCCACTTCTTTTGACGCTCCGGTGGCGCACAATGCTGAGCCTTATGTACAAGGCCACGCAAAGCCACCCGGTGTGGCTTGTAATGAGCTTGTAAATATGGCCCCTTTCAATTATTACTCTGCATGACAGGGGCGCACCATGGGTGTTTCAGTGGGTGTTCCCACGCAACACCCATGGATTCTGATGTATTCCCATATTTAAAAGGTTGTGTTAACCTGGGAATCCGTCAGATTCTAACGCATCCCCAAGTGAGACGTTGAAGTGGCCCAAAAAGAAGAAATACTTTTATTTCTTCTCCTTTTTTGCTCCATGTGTGCTGCATTCTGCACCAAAAAGAGATGGAGGAAAATTCCACCAATGATTGTTTTTGTGCAGGAAGGTGTCCTTTCCTGCACAAAAACAATCATCCCTGCAACGCAGGCACCCTTGCACCATGGTGCAAGGGTGCCTACGTTGGCGCTAAGCAGCCAATTTTGCGTCAGCGCAGAAGAAAGCACAGGGATGCATGGTATTGCTGTAAAACGACGCATCCCTGCACTTTCTTCATGATTCAGCTCGGTGCAGAAAGATTGCTTGCAGCTCTGCTCTGCGTCATTGTGTAGTAAATATGGCCCCCAATTTCTTACATTCCTCCAGCTCCCTAACAAATGCCATCTGAATCAGTGGATGCACAATGGAGCTTATGTACAATCCTCTTGCGCCACGCCACTGGTGCATCCCTTTTTACCACATAAAAAGTGACGCACCGGCGGAGCAAGTGGCTTGTAAATAAGCTTCAGTCAGTGACGTAGCTAGCCCTTTGGTCACCCTTGGCAGACCCCGCTTTTGTCGCCCACGGCCACTGCATTGAAGAGGGTGGGGGTGGCGACTGCCGCCTCGAAACGGCAGGTAAGAGTGGGAGGAGGTCACCGACCCCAAAACTCGTGCCACCTGGGGCTGACCGCCCCCACCCCCCTTGCTATGCCACTGGCCTCAATGTGTCTCCGTGCACCCAATGTGTCTACACACATGCAAAATTGGCAGCAAAGTGATAGTCGAAAATTGCCCACCCTACCCTGAAGATTATGAACATAATTCAGGGACATATTATCAAGAAAGGGCGATACATTATTGCCGCTTTTTTTGGCAGGAAACTGCCGCTAAAGCGGAGACAATGGCTTGATAATATGCCCTTGTGAATTCCCATAGAAGCCCAGGTTAACACCAGAACCCGGGTTTCTATGGGAATTCACAAGGGCATATTATCAAGCCCATTATCGCCGCTTTAGCGGCAGTTTCCTGCCGATAAAAGCGGCGATAATGTATCGCCCTTTCTTGATAATATGGCCCTAAGTTTTATATTTATATTCTGAAAATGTCTTGGGCAGTGTTTTTCGGGCCAATGTGAAGCTACTGTTTAGGAATATTTCGAAAATTCCTTGTACTTGTGCGCAACTTACATTTGACAAATGGAATGGTTTTAGGCTTCAGGTGACTTTTTGTTTCACAACGGAAAAAGACACGCACGACCTCCTTGCTTAGCAGTGTAGAGCCTGAGGCAATTTGACAAAACGGGTCTCAGGGAGCTGCAGACTGCACAAACTCGATAGCAAGCACCCGGCTTTACAATTTACATATTTTCTCGCGTTTTCCAGCTTACATTTAGCGAATACCAGGACAACATTTTTGATGGGGTCTTTAGTAATTGTGAAAGAAAGAAGGCTCATTCCACAGTTTCCTTCCATTTCAGTCAAAAAAGGCGGATAGAATATATAGTTAAGAAAACGTTTCTTAAGAAAGGAGAGAGGTAACTTTTTGCTTCAGAACATATTAAAGTGAAGCATGGCGCATGCGCAGCAGACAGAGTGAGCTGCCAGGCCTGCTGCATGCTGGTCTCCGTGCACCGTTTCACAGCCGCGCTCGTGTCATCACCCCGACTCTCTCGAGTATGGCCGCCACAAAGAGCGCTAAATATGTCAGCCAAGCGCGCGGACCGAAGGCGCTCCGGCTCGAGACTAAAACGCTTAAAGAGCACACATTAGCACTTCTCTCGGGCCCCAGAAGGATGCAGTTGGCGACGCGAGAGCCCTCTGGTGCATGGCTGGTGCCTTGAAGCTGAAGATGCTCCGAAGGCATCGTTCATCTGTATGAACAGCTTTGATAAAAGTTCTAAGTAGATCTCGAGGGTTTCTTTATGAGTTTCTTGAATCCGTGCTGCAGCTATTTTATATGAATTCCTAAAACCCCGTGGGAACTAAAGGAATAGTGCCTTCCCATCTCTCTCATGCTGATAGCTTAAGGGTTTTGCAGGTAGTTTGTCTCGCCCAATCGTAGTAAACATTATGCTGTTCCAAAAGAGACATACAGTGTTCCTGAGGACAAACATTGAAGAGCAGGAACAACACACATGATCTCTGAGGATAGATAACAAAGACCGTGGACCACTGGTCTTGAGCTGTGCTGCCAGCATAAGCCATGCTGCGCCAAATGATGGACTGGAATGCTGAATGAATCAAATATTCAACTCCAGTCAAGAGATCTGGGTTAAATCCATCATTCTTGTGCTCACTACGCCACTCCAGTTTGGACCGAGCCAGATGCAAATCAGTCTTGACTCTGTTCCTGATGGGAACAGTCCAACACGAACTGCCAAGCAGGATCCTCCTGGACTGGAATAAGCACCCTGGCACCAGCTTTGTGGTAACACCCCGCATCAGCCAGTCTAGCTTGAATCCAGTGGCAAAGTGAGCAAGGGACCCACGTATGGGCATACTCTGTCAACGTAGGGTGAACACAGGAAACACAAGGAGATGATGGACAGAGCACTGAAACTTTTCAGACACTCACCCCCAATCACAGATCTGGGTTGAATCCATCATCGTTCTTTATCTCATTTCGCCACCCCAGTTCAAACCCAGCCATATGCAGTGCTTTAAATGGAAAAAAATAAGTGCAGGTACTCACCAAAAGGAGCAGTCGGCGGAGTTAAGCGAGGAGCTAAGGTGGGACAAGGGGTTAGCTTTTTGGCTTTGCCATGGTTGTATGCGCAAAATCTGCACGCATTATTAGAATGTCGGATGTATATGTCCATTAGTTATCTCACTAATATCTATATATATGGCACTTACTGATAAGTGTTTCTTACTACCCAAAGTAGCCTTTTTAATATCTTTAAAATAAGAAAAGATTGAGGAAATAACAGTGAGGTTCTAAACATTTGCCTTCTTGTTTGCAGGCAGGTCCTTGCTGCAGGGTCATAACTCACTAACCTATATTACAAGGATCTTAACTTTTGACCTGCAGGTAACACAAGGCTCTATGTAACAAAAACAGTAATGTTTTGATTTGTTCTGCATTCCTTCCATCAATTGTGTGTATTTTGCTCAGTTTGTGCAGCACACACTATAGGTGGTAGTTATTTATCAAGATAACCATAAAGGAAATGTGGCGTCATCAAATGTTATGCTGTAACGTGAAACGTGAAAAAAGCTTTTATTGTTCGATTACAATATGCTAACATTCTAAAAATAATTATCTAAAAAACCAAATAGGTTAAAACTCCTGATTGTTGCCACAGTCTAATTTGACCTAAAACATTTGTTACAGTATCATATTCTAGTAATACAGTTTTAGAACAAAGAGCGTTCGTTTTTGAGACAGGGGTTTGTCCACCTCTCCCCTACTTCCAGTCCTACAGATTTATTTCTGTGGCTCAGCATTTGCAGAGAGTCCTGCACGGATTAGGTCTGTAAATTTCCCCAGCCGTGCTGCTATTTGACTTTCTGTGGACGAAAAACACAAGTTCGAGATTTCGCTGCATCGCTTGAGGCCCTGAGCTCTGCAGATTGGGATGACCAAGCGATGCCTCTCACTGGCTAGCTTTGGGCAGCAACACAGCAAATTATACCAAGATTCCTGATGGTATCACAAAGTGTGCATGCTACTAGTTTGTCCGCACGGGCCCAACTTTGATTAAACTCCACAATGGGTAATGCCAGGAGCCTCATATAAGTGATCTTTTTTCGAGCTTGAACTGATAGTACTTGCTCAAAATAAGGCTGTGCTTTTCCCACTTTGTAAGAAGCATCCAGTGTGGAAAGATTTGGATGGTGAGGCAGGCTTTCCAGATCTCTCGCGAATGAAATGTGTTTCACCTATCTGTTGACTGCTTATCTCACTAATATCTATATATATGGCACTTACTGATAAGTGTTTCTTACTACCCAAAGTAGCCTTTTTAATATCTTTAAAATAAGAAAAGATTGAGGAAATAACAGTGAGGTTCTAAACATTTGCCTTCTTGTTTGCAGGCAGGTCCTTGCTGCAGGGTCATAACTCACTAACCTATATTACAAGGATCTTAACTTTTGACCTGCAGGTAACACAAGGCTCTATGTAACAAAAACAGTAATGTTTTGATTTGTTCTGCATTCCTTCCATCAATTGTGTGTATTTTGCTCAGTTTGTGCAGCACACACTATAGGTGGTAGTTATTTATCAAGATAACCATAAAGGAAATGTGGCGTCATCAAATGTTATGCTGTAACGTGAAACGTGAAAAAAGCTTTTATTGTTCGATTACAATATGCTAACATTCTAAAAATAATTATCTAAAAAACCAAATAGGTTAAAACTCCTGATTGTTGCCACAGTCTAATTTGACCTAAAACATTTGTTACAGTATCATATTCTAGTAATACAGTTTTAGAACAAAGAGCGTTCGTTTTTGAGACAGGGGTTTGTCCACCTCTCCCCTACTTCCAGTCCTACAGATTTATTTCTGTGGCTCAGCATTTGCAGAGAGTCCTGCACGGATTAGGTCTGTAAATTTCCCCAGCCGTGCTGCTATTTGACTTTCTGTGGACGAAAAACACAAGTTCGAGATTTCGCTGCATCGCTTGAGGCCCTGAGCTCTGCAGATTGGGATGACCAAGCGATGCCTCTCACTGGCTAGCTTTGGGCAGCAACACAGCAAATTATACCAAGATTCCTGATGGTATCACAAAGTGTGCATGCTACTAGTTTGTCCGCACGGGCCCAACTTTGATTAAACTCCACAATGGGTAATGCCAGGAGCCTCATATAAGTGATCTTTTTTCGAGCTTGAACTGATAGTACTTGCTCAAAATAAGGCTGTGCTTTTCCCACTTTGTAAGAAGCATCCAGTGTGGAAAGATTTGGATGGTGAGGCAGGCTTTCCAGATCTCTCGCGAATGAAATGTGTTTCACCTATCTGTTGACTGCTTTTTTCCATACTGCAATTGAAATATTAATATTGACCAGGTTTTGCTCCTCTATTTCTAGCGATTGAATAGCTCCTGTCAATTGTACTTGCCACGGTGAACCATTTTTTTCAAAGATAGTTTTAATTTGTGCTTTCAAGGCTGTTGCTGGAGCTCTCAAAGTGCTGATGTAGTATTTTATTGTATCCCCCAGGCAAGAGATGTCTGGGCGAGAAAGCCCCAGCTCCAGCCTTACTCTGGCTCTCCTGGCCTGTCGTGGGATTGCCAGCACTTTCTTATATATGGAAGATTGAAAGCTCATGTAGAAGTTGTCAAAGGCGCCGGGAAAGGTTAGGTGGCCGTAATTAATTGAGGGCATTGTTTTTGCTTTTAGAACTTTCAAGATGGGTTCCGTGGATGGGCTATGTAATTTTCGATTGAGATTTCTCAAGCTGCAAATGCGCCTTTATTTCTTAGATGTTTCAAATGAGCAGTTGTTTTTGCCCCTTCCGTGAACCTGAGACCCAAGTAGTTGTAATTTTTGCAAGATCTAATTTGCTGATCCCCTAGGTGCCATTGAGCTGTCTGTTTTCGATGGTACTTTCCAAAGATAAGGATTTTGGTCTTGTCCTGGTTTACCAGTAGGTTGTTCTTTTGATTAAAGCTATATAGCGCATCTAAGGCTTTCTGCAAGCCAATCCTGGTATGATCCAAAATTACATGATCGTCGGCGTATTGAAGAATTTGCAGCCTCATGTTCCCCATCTTCGGGGTGACTAAATTTGCCCCCTCCAGTGCTTGACCCAGGTCGGATGTATAGATGTTGAAAAGGAGAGGTGCAAGAACGTATCCTTGTTTAAGGCCGCTGTTGGTGTGGACCTTGTTGGTCAGTGATGTTTGACTAGTCTTGATCCTTACCCAGGTCCCATCATATAGTGATCTTATTGCCTTTAGTAGCTTTTGTGGTATACCCCAATTGGTAAGTTTTCTCCATAGTGTGCCACGGTCTACCGTGTCAAATGCTGCACTATAGTCTACAAAACAGCAAAACAAAGGAGGTTGAGCAGGCTGGATCGCCCGTCTGGACAGATATCCCAGTGCTATGATGTTGTCTACTGTGGAACATTGTGGTCTAAATCCTGTTTGGAAAAAAGGAAGGATGTTGTTCTCTTCTGCCCAGCTTTCCAGTTCCTTCAGCAACTCTCTAGCATATGCCTTTGCCTCGATATCTAACAGAGCCACTAGCCGATAATTTTCAGGTTTTGTGCGGTCTCCTTTTTTATATATAGGAAATAGAATTAAACCTTTCCACGATGATGGAATGGAGGCCGTATCAAAGGAATGCTTGAAGAGAGGGGTTAGCTGGTCTGCCCAGAATCTGTTTGCCACTTTGAATACCGCCGCTGGCACTCCATTGGGGCCCGGTGTACTATCTGACCTCAATTTCTTGATCAGGTTGATTATCTCTTTTGTGTTGATAGTCAAGCACTTGTCTTCTTCTTCTTCTTTGTCTAGTTGATGTTGTTGTTCTTGTTTAACCTTCCTTTCCAGATCTGTTGTGTACAATTGCTGTGCATATTTGACCCACACCACTGCTGCCACCCTATTTTCTTTACTTTGGTCATTGTGGCTTAGTTTACTGATGTATCTCCAAAGTTGAGACTGGCCCTTTTCTATGAGCATATTGAATATTTTCAGCCACTCCACCTCAATTTTCTTTCTCCGAAGTTCCCATATTTTTTTCCTATGTTCACTTCTTAGCACTTTTATTTCTGCACTGAGATGATTTGTCCCTCCTTTTCTTCTCGCCTTCAATGCCTTTGTTAGTCTTCGTTTTGTTTGATCTAAGTCCATGGGGTTTAATTGTAATGGGTGGTTTTTCGGGTGTAGGCCTTAAGCTTTCTGGTTACCCCTGTCCTGTCCTAGAACCAATTTTAGTTCCTCCAGTAGATCCTTCCAGTGCTCCAGGGGAGGAGCCAAATATTGGCACTGCTCTTTATGGGTGACCCATTTCTTGAGGACTGGACTTAGTTTTATAGTCCATTTTATTCTGTTCAATAATGTGTGATGCTCTTCCTTGGTTGAGGTTCCCAAGGTCCCGGGGTGTTTTGCAGTTTTCCCCTTTATGTCGAGTGTGACCCTCAGTGGCTTATGGTCACTTTCCTCTCTATCTCCCACCTCGAAGTCTTTAAAGTAAGTTACCAGTTTCTCAGCGATAAAGATGTAGTCAATTGTTGACTTGTTCTTGAATGTGGGCAAGGGCAGCCATTGAGTGTCCACTGCCTTCTTGGGAGCCTGAGTAGAAACCATGTTATCCTCATTCAGCAGCCGATGTAGAGGCACCCCTTCTGTTGCACTAGGACTGTACCTTATATCATCTCCTAGACCCCTGATGTTCATGTCCCCTGCGATGATTAGGAGATGAGAGGCATGTTTGTTTATCAAACTGTCCATTTTTTCCGATAATAGTTTTATAACCTGCTTTTTTTGCTTTGTAGCGGGGTTTATGTAACAGTTGATTATCAGCAGACGAATTGCGTTGTTATTACTTTTAAGACCGGAAATCAAACTGCTTGGAGATTAGCAGAGTTAGTTTCTATTGAGGTTACCTCTAATTTGCGGTTGTGATCGATGTAAATTGAGAGCCCACCTGCTGCTCTCCCAAAAATATTGCTTTTTATTGCAGCAGTGTGAACTTCATAGTAACCTGAGAAAATTAGAGGTTCAGTGACCCAAGTCTCTTGTAGACATAGTATGTCATTTTCTCGTAGATACGAGCATGCTGCTTTGCAATTGAGCATTCTTTTTTAGCCCTGCAACGTTCCATGATACGATTGCCAGACGCGTGTTATTCCCCCCTTTTCGGTTCTTATTCAAAATGCCGAGACCCTTAATACTGTTGGGTATGCCGTCGCGGGCTCGCGTCTTCCGGACCCCTCAGCTTGTTTTGATTTGCAGAGTGATTTGGAACAATGTGGAAGACAGCCCTTTGCTCTGCTAAGCTTATTATCTTATAGGCACTGAGGAAACTCTGTTCCGTTGCCGCGCTTGTCCCTGTTTGTTTGACTGCGGTCCCCTTTAATACCGAAAAAACCTCCTTTGTTGGCGAATTTACAGCTAATACATGTGGGTATTTCTCCGGTATGGGGAATGCTATATCAATCCCCCAGTCAGCCATTTTTGCTCTTTCCTCAGTTGTGAGCCCCACTTGGGCGTGTCGGCTTAGTCCGATCGAGGTTGATTCTCCATGGGAATCGCTGGTTAACCTTATGAATTTGACCCAGACTAGGTCTTTTGAATGTATTTCCATGAGAGACGGAATATGCTTGAAGAGTCTGAGTATGTTGCCCCTGTTTAGAATATCATGCTTGCCTTTGATTTGGTATCTGGGGGTTCGGATCACCTCGTGCGTTAGTTTACTACACTGATTTGTGTTGTCCTGGGCATTTGGTTCTCTTTCACTGTTGCTTGCATTGTGTCTAGTGCCTAAGGTCCATTGGCCTAAGGTCTGCTGCTGTACCAAACTTTGAGTCGGCTGTTCTGAATATTCGCTCTTTTTCTGCCCACTTGGGGCAAGGTATCCCTTATTGATACAAACCCCAGGCCCGGAAACTAGGTCCTTTCGTGCATCCTCAGAGCTTCTTTGCTCTCTCTTTTTGTTATTCATGTCTGGGGGTGATAGGACTCTAATTACCATGTTTGTTGGGCTTTGAGTGTCCTTTATATGAGGGTTTGACTGTTTGGATCTATCCCTCACTTCTGTCTTCCCCGGGGAGGGTGGAACTGTGCCTGTTGAATTCTTTTTGGATTGATTTTTTATAAGGCTCGGCAAGAGACGTCTTGTCTCAGTAGTACTTTGTGATGTTTGAAAGTGGGTTGGTAAAAAAATGGCGCGTTTTTTTGCTGTCTTAGCTTTTTTTCCCTGTTTTCTTAACTTTTTCTTAGTCCTCCTTGACAACTGGTTCTCCATCCTTATCTGGTTGACTTTACTGACTTCTTGAAGCTTTCCCGGGGACAGGTTGGAGTTACAGCTGAAAGGTCTAATAAAGGATTTTTTTAGTGTCGGAACGTCTTGTGCCTCGGAGATTGTTATTGATTCCACAGGGTTGCCTCTACCTGCTATACTTGACTGGTTTTCTAAAATTAGAGCAGGACTAGAGCTGTACTTATTGCTTGGCGTTCCTGATTGCGTTTTTAATGCCTCAACCATACCTTTAAGAATTTCTGGCAGTGTTGCCCATGTGTCCATGGGGGCTGCGCACGTGCAAGTGCCTCTGCAATTGATCTGAATGTCGCTAAGCTTTTGCTCCAGGAAGTCCGCCTTGTTGTTCAGCTCCGCTAGGCGTTGCGCGATGGTTGCTAAGAGATCAATTTGTAGCTCCATTTTCTTTGATTGTCAGAGCAAAGATCTGGCCATATTTTGCACTGTTTCTCCGGAAAGGGATGCACCTTGTTCAAGAGTGTCGCTACTCTCCTGTAGCTTTTGACTATGGGACATGATGAAGAAGAAGGGGTATATCGGTTCTCATGGCAGCTTCTATAGCAGGTTGGAGTCAGCGCTAATGTTCTTTGTATCTTAGATCCCAGGTTTTGGAGGAATATTGGGGATAGATTTCCCACATTTTGGATCTGCTCTGACACTCCTATGTTTGTTGAGCCCGAGTCTATAATTCTTGGTGATTCCCTCAGCATCGGAGAATACGCCAATGATTGGTCCTGACAGTGTATTTGGGCTGTTGTAACTTGATCTATCTTTGTACCGTCTCGTGCATTGCTGACGCTTACTGAGTCACTTATGTGTCTGATTTTTGTTCCAGATGAGTGTCCCAGCCCTGAACAGGAGCGAGAGCGTCTTCTTTCTGGGCTTGAGCTCCCTGTGATTGCGTTTTGTATTTGAGTATTTGGCAGCGTTAGAAGGGGCTGGCTCCCTGGTCTGTTGTCCAACTCCTCTCTGCTCTTAAGTCGTTGTTGCGCTGCCCTCTCTGGTGTTCTCTCTGGGTTGTGCGTAGATTTTACCAAGAATTGTGTAATGAGACCTCCTGTTGGCGATTTCAAAAAGGACTTCTTGTCCTGAGCTGCGGACTTTGAGCTCCTCAAATTTCTCGGTGCAGCCTTACATAGGTCTAGTGACTTTGTATGGCCATTTTCTAATTGCTGGCTGCTTTTTTCTTCTCTTTTTTTTGTCATCCTTTTATATGGCTGGTCTTCCATGGGAGCTGTGTGTCCCTTGTTAATTCCTCTTCGTACGCTCTTTGTGCGCTCTTAACATGCTCTTTTGTGGGACTTAAACAGGACTCTGTAGGCTCTATGAATTCACTTGGCCCCTCGCAGCTCCTAGCTCCCGCTGCCGCTGCCGCCGGGTTGTTTCCCCAGCGCTCCGACTCTCAGCCTACCTGCCACGCCTCCCCCTGGTTCTCCGTGCTCTCCCCACTAATTGAGGACCGGAGGTGGGCCGGGGTAACGGGACCCAAGCTGGGGCAGTGTACCAAGCCCTGCAAGCTGCTACTGCTGCTTGGGCACCTAGCTGACACTGTGCCTCTGTGCTAATACGTGGGAGACCACAGATTCCACGGCCTGGGTCTGTTGGGACACGGCTCTTTAGGTGCCCAGCAGTATTCAGCAGAGAACGTAGGCGCCCACCACAGCGTTAAAGCCAGAACTCCACTCTTCTGATGAGCAGGGGCCAGGTGGGGGACTCGGCTAGGCTGCTGGTCCTCACGACTCCCAACTACCCCCCCTCAGCACCAATCTCCAGTCGCTCACCTCCATTGCCGCTTCGGCTACTTCCACTGCTGCTTCTGAGAGCCCTGCCGCAGGTCAGTTCTGGCAGCCGGTCGGTTTTCACGCCGCAGCACACAACCGTTTCAGCGCTGACGTCGGCGATAACAGGGGCCAAAAAACAGGTTAAGAGGTCCGACTGATGTGCTTGTTTCGCCCTCGCCGTGAGTTGATTCCGGCAGCGAGCCAGCACTTGCACCAGCCGTTTGTCGCACACGCACCCGTCTCCTCAGGGATGCCTGCCGCACCTGGACTAAAGCCCGCGTGGAAGTAGAAGATTCTCAGCTGTGACTCACAGCCTCACCACCTCGCGCTAAGTTGCGACGGGGGCCTGAGCTACGGGCTGGGACAGCACTCTGCACTCCTTTCTCCTTGTCCTCCTCGGTCGGACGGGCGCAGAACGGTTCCGGGAAATTCTCGGCACTTCCAGGGCAGCTTCGAGATGTTGCTATCAGCCGCAAGCAGCGACCGTGGTTCGGGGGAGCAAAGCTACCACGCTTGCTGCCCGGCTGCTCCCGCTCCTGCTTTGCTTGCTTGCTTGCACCCGATCGTGAGCACGAAAACACGGACTGGATCAAACTCTAACTGTAAGGTGACCAGTAGAAGCTCCATATTTCTTTTGTGAGTTTGTATGCGTTTGGTATGTGTTAAATTATATGTGTGCATGTTGTATGTGTGTGACTAACGATGGAATGTGTGTGCTGTGTGTCCGTGCTTGTGGTTTTCGCAAGTGTTTGAGTGTGCATGCTTGGGCATGAATCTTTGGTGCATGTACCTCTGTGCAGTATGCACTCATCTATGTCTGTGCATTATTGTTTGTGTGCATGTATCCGTTACTGTGTTGTGTGCGTCACTACTGTGTTTGCCTATGGTGCTTGTCTATTTGTGGAGTGTATCTTTTATTTGTGCAACAGTGACATCGAGCATTTCATGAACATTTGTTTAAAAAAAATAATAATGTAAGTAAAATTGAAGGGTATCCGAAGAATGTGTTCTTCCAAATGAGCTTTGTTCATTCCTGTTACTCATTCTAAAACAGCAGCCAGAGATCAGTGCCTTCCTCCAACTTGTTTTCTCAACCAGGTATACAAACACTTGGCCCTTATCTGATATAAATAAAGACGTTCCTAATTTCAAAAGCCGTGCCTCGTCATCCCTCTACGTGAGTGTACTCTGGAAAGAGTTACTGTTACTCGTATGAGGCATTATCATAGTTTACAGAAATAACACATTTCACAACAAGATACTGTTTTAGAATGAAGAGGGACTCTGAGAATATAAATCAAGTTGTAATGGCAGCCAGTGAAGCACTTGGTTAATAAAAGTAGAAGAACGGTGTCCCCGCAACCCATTTGATTTTTCACCCCCTCTCAGCCCCACTGTGAAAAGAACAATGGATCAGATAACCACTCTGCAGACCTCCTCCCTCGCCCGCTCTGAAAACTTCCAAAGCAGCTCACGCTGGTTCCTGGGGACAAGGGCTCCTGTGTCTGTGATTAACTCCCTGCAGTGCTTGCTAAAGGTGCAGCAGAGGTATCACTTGAGGGATGACGGAAGCGCTGCCTGGGTTGAAGTCAGGTCCCATGAGTACTGGTACTCTCTTCCCTTCTAGGAAAAGTGCCGGTACTCAAGGGGAGAAAAGGAAAAAGTGCCTGTACTGAGTACCGGTGAGTACCGGCCCATTTAAAGCACTGGCCATATGCAAATCAGTCTTGACCCAGTGCCTCATGGGAACAGTCCAGACCGAACTGCCAAGCCAGGTCTTCCCTGAACCCGGAAACAAGCATCCCGGGACCGGTTTCGGGGTAACACACATTATTAGCCTGGCTAGCTTGAATCCAGTGGCATTGTGAGAAAGGGAAGGGACCCATGTCTGGGCATATCCAGTGTTGCAGCAACTAATGATGGACGGAATGCTAAATGAATCAATCATTCACCCCACTCAAGAGATCTGGGTTAATTCCATTGTTCTTTTGTTCAGTACGCGACTCTAGATTGGACCCAGCCAGTTGCAAATCAGCCTTGACCCTGTTCCTTATGGGAGCAGTCCAGCCTCAACTGCCAAGTAGGGTCCTCCCTGGACCGGAAAAAAACATCCTGGGACCAGTTTTAGGGTAACACCCCTCATCAGCCAGGCTAGCTTTGATCCAGCGGCACAGCGAGCAAGGCACCCACGTCTGGGCATACCCATCCCACTTAGGGCAAAAAGTGCTGCAGCAACAAATGATGGATGGAATGTTGAAAGAATATGGCTTGGTTCAAACTGGGGTGGCTTAGTGAGCAAATGAACGATGAATTAGACCCAGATCTCCTGACTGCGGGGGGTGAGTGGTTGAAAAGTTTCAGCATTCCGTCCATCATCTTGCTGTGTTTGCTGTGTTCCCCTAAGTGGACAAGGGTATGCCCAGACCTGGGTCCCTTGCTCGCTGTGCTACTGGATTCTAGCTAGCCTGGCTGATGAGGGGTGATGCCCCAAAACTGGTCCCAGGTTTATTGTTTCTGCTCCAGGGAGGACCTGTCCTGGCAGTTGGAGCTGGAATGTTCCCAGGAGGAACAAGGTCAAGACTGATTTGCGTTTTGCTGGGTCCAAACTGGGGTGGTATATTGAGAAAAAATAATGATGGATTAAACCCAGGGCTCCTGACTGGGGGTGTTTGGTTGAAAGGTTTCAGCACTCCATCCATCATCTTGTTGTGTTTGCCAGCATGTCAGTCATAAGAATTTCTTATTATGTACAGAATCGAGGTGGCGAAGGAGGCAGGGACGTTGATTCAGTAAAATGAGTATGGAAGTAACATCACTTTCTGATTGATGCTCCAGGGACCTCACATGCTTGACCTCTGACCCGACTCTTATCCTCTCAACAGCCTAATTTTGTTTCTGAGAAGCAGATGGAATTGCACATAGTCGGGCAGCTACAAAAAAAATCTTTATGCCTCTGCCACTGTCTCAATCAATCAATCATTCAATCAATCAATAAATCAATCGGATATGTAGAGCACAACTGCATCACCCGTGAGGGTCTTGAGGCACTGGGAGAGCATTCTGCTGGATCTCTTATTGGTTGAACATGTAGGTCTTGAGGTCCTTACTGAACTGCTGGAGCGATAGAGATACAGGGGGAGGTTGTTCCAGGTCTTAGCCACCAGGTGGGGAAAAGAGAGGCCTCCTTTGTTGATCCGGTGGATGCAACGTGTGGCTGCTAGGAAGAGGGATTCAGAGTGTAGATTCCTTGTAGGTAGGTGGAAGTTCATTCGAGTTTTGAGGTAAGTCGGCCCTTCATTGTGTAGTGCCTTGTAAGCGTGGGTGGACAGCTTCAACTGGCATCTCTTTGCAACTGGTAGCCAGTGGAGTTTCCCGAGGAGTGGGGTGATGCGAGTTTGCGTTGGGAGGTTGAGGATGAGTCTGGCTGCAGGGTACTGGATAGTCTGGAGTTTCTAGAAAAAGGAGGTGGGGGGGTCAAAAGGGGAAGTTTAACGACCACGGTAGCTCAAACCCCTTTATCAACTAAAGAAACAAACAGGAGTTACCTGGTCAGATCGCTTACCTACGTGTTGTGTCATGCCCAAAAGACCACTAAACCAACATGTCCTCACAGTGATAATACTGGGTTAGAAAAATTCCCATCAGCCCACCATTATTGGCGGAGTGTCGTCATGTGGGATGTAAACCATGAACCATAGTTTCTCCCAATGCACCTGGTAATGATGCGGAGATAGGTTCTGGAAGGTGTTGTTCTGAACCACAGTATTTCAGAGGTAGGACCGATGGAGTGCAGTGCTCGTGCAAAAGGAAACAAAGATGAATAAAATTGGCTCCTGGGACAAAAAATATGTTTATTCAGTATTGTCCAGGGTCAAGAGTAAAAACAACTCTTGTCTGGAGTTTTGTCATGAGTTGTGTGGTAGTGACAACTTGGTGGGAGTTGCCGTAGTTTAATCTACTGGTGATGAGAGCTTGTGTGACAGTTCGCCTTGTGCTGTGTGGGAGCCATCTAAAGACCTTCATGACCATTCAACAGATGAGGAAGCAGGCTGCGGGGAAGGTGCTGATCTGCTTCTTCGTGGAGAGCTGTCTGTCGAGGATGATGCCTAGAATCAGTCGTGTACTGTGGGTTTTGGGGTTGGGCCTAGCTCAGGTAGCCACCTTTCGTTGTTCTAGAGGGTATACTTGCTTTTCCCAAAGATGAGTACTACTGTCTTATCGGTGATGAGTTTGAGACACATTGATTATCCAGGTGGTCACGTCTTTCATGCATTTTTATAACATTCGGCCTATTTTGTGACAGGGGCCAGTATTGCAGCCATGCTGCAAAAATGGCCCTGTTAAAAAAACGGCTTCCACCCTGGCGGCCCCCCGGGGAAATGCCCGGTGCCCGCTTCTGCCAGTCCGGCCCTGAGTCCAGGTAGGCATTTGTCTAAAATCGAAGGAACTGGGGTACATACACACTACAGTGGTTTTTAACAGTCATTTGCGACTACTTCAGGTTTTGGAGGATGTTAGACCTGGCATCTTTTGACATTGTTTCCATTGTCTTTTTACATCTGCCTCCTGTTTTTGAATTTGTGCTGCATTTTGTTTTTGAAGGCATTTGGACTCTGGACACTTTACTAATGCTGACCAGTGCTAAAGTGAAAGTTCTCTATGTCTAAAATGTAATGGTATTTGGTATGTCCATGATTGGCCTGCTAAATTTGTTTATCACTACAGTAAGGCCTATTTCTCCCATAGGTTAGCATTGGAGCTGCCTTGTAACATGTGATAAGTGTATCTTCCAATTGGGAGTTGATTGAAATTTAGACTTTAGTGTCCCTGGACTCACACTTTAAAAACACATTGTTAGACCTGGCAGCCTTGGCCAGGGCATCCCTTGTATTTTTCTTTGCCTCCTGTGATTGTTATTGTGTGTTGGACTTCGTTTTTGCTGGTCTAGATGCTTTGGGCCCTTTGCACTGCTGTTCAGTGCCAAAGTTCAAGTGTTCCCTCTGTAAATTGTTGTCATGGATTAGTGCTTCCATAATTGGCTATTTGGTTTACTGTTAAGTCCCTAGTACAGTGCACAGTGTGTGCCCAGGGCCTGTAAACCAAATGCACTAATTGTGCCACCCACACCAGAAGCCTTGCAAAAGGGCCCCAGACCTGCCATTGCAGTGTCTTTGTGCAGTGTAGTACTGCCATGTCGATCTGGCAAGTGAACCCACTTGCCAGGCCCTAACCTTCCCCTTTCTTACATGTGAGTCACTCCTAAGGTAGGCCTAAGATATCCCTATGGGGAGGGTGCAGAGTATGTGAAAGGTAGGACACGCACTGATGTGTGTGGCATGTCCTGATAGTTTAATACTGCCAATTTTGTTTTTCATTATTCAAAGGTTATCTGTCCGATTGGATAGAATGAGGAGTTAACTTATAACATCTTATAAGCATAACTACTCAAGGAACAAGATAGGAAAGGGGTATGCCTGAAATCAGAATATAAAGGTGCATCTTTTAGTAAGGATGATTTTTATGTGTTGGGTTTGAAAATACCACATTTAGAAAGTAGATATGTTCTTGCTTAGACATCCAGTCTGCCTCTGCTAGGTTTGTGTATTGACTATCTGGTTTTTGGAGTGACATGGACTGGGGATGTGCATTCTGCTCAGACATGCACTTGAGCGGTGGGGTGAGGTGTGTCCTCCGTTTCCAGGGAGAGTCTGGGCTGGGCTGAATAGACCTGGGCTACAATCAGAGTAGGGGGAGGACATTTCTTTCAAACCTGAATGGGCCTGGTCTGCTTGGACAATGCTGTCTCCATCTCCTGCCAGGAAGCTGCACCAGAGAGGACAGAACTGGTTTCGGCTGGGCAAAGTGCTTCTCTGCCAACAGAGAATGAAGGAATTGAGATATAAAAAGTGGGACCCAGACCCCAGACTTTTAGATCACTTCTGGAATTCAAGAGGAACCTCTGCCAAGGAGAAGAGCTGGGAAAACTGACGGGAGAAGTACTGCCCCTTTTCTGTGTGCTGTGTGGGGTTGGCCTGCAGTGGCTGTTTCTGCCAAGGAGAGGATAAAGACTTTGCTGTGTGCTGTGTCTCCTGCTTGAGGAAGATCTCTAAGGGTTTGATGTAGAGCTTACCTCCAGTTTTGAGGTCTCAAGGATACAAAGATTTCACCACCAGCTCCCCTGAACTTCCTTGCTGGGAGTTCTGACCTGCTAAGAGGTGCCTGCTGCTGTACTGGGCCTCTGGAGGTTGTTCCTGCTATGAGGGGCTGTAAAAGAAATGCAACTTCAAGAAGCACAACGCACCTGCACCTGTTTTGAACACATCGCCGAAGAAATCGATGCAGCGCCTGACCGCATCTTGAGAAATCGCCACATGTTGAATCCCGTGAACCGATCTCCGAAGTCCGAGATCACTGCACCGATTCTGACGAAGGCCCTGCTGCAAGAGCCAATGCATTGTGGGACAGTAGCTGGAGAATCCAATGCAGCGCAGTTGCTGCCGCCGCATCGAGAACCCACACATCCCCGATCCTTACGCATCACGCCAGGGTGTCATGTCTCCAAGAACGCCAGGGCCGCAGTAAGAAACCAACGCATCACCTCTCCGCACAATAAGAAACTGAAACATTCCCCTCACCTTCAGTAAGGAACTGATGCATCACCTCCCCTGCATGGCAGAAAAGACCCAAATGCATCACCTCTCCTGGAATAAGGAACCAACACAACACCTTTCCTGGATGTAAGGAACTGACGCAGCACCTTCCCTGCTGCAGTTTTTGTTTGTGACTGTGATCCATCCAAGGTACTTTGTGTGGAAAGTGTTGCAGCTGTAATTTGCTATGAACAGAACTGTTTCTACCTTTTAAAAGTCATATTTTGATTACTGTATTGTGAATTTCTGTTGCTTTGGTCTTGTTTGGTTTAGATGAAGATTACTTATTTTTATAAACTAGTATGGTGTCCATTTGTAGTGGTTTCACTGTATTACTGTATGTGTACACAAATGCTTTATACACTACCTCTGAGTTAAGCCTGTCTGATCATGACAAACTACCAAGGGTGTGAGCAGGGGTTATTTTAGAAGTGTATCCCCCTTACCCTGACTAGGAAGAAGGGGCCATACTTGGACAAAGGTGTAAACCATTGCCAACTAGAGACCCCCATTTCTAACACCCATCTTTTAGTGAAGTTGGTTTTTAAATGACAAGTCTGCAATTGCCACTTTTTGAAAGTGGGAATGTTCTCACTTTAACCATTCTGTGCCTCTGCCTGACTCTAAATACACAATTTGCTGACAGTTGGGCTCTTCTGCATTCACTCTAGACAGTCATACAACGGGAGCTAAGGTGTGCCCTGCATATCCTGATGGTCAGTCACCAGGCTTATGGGCCTTCCTGAGCTAAAGTGGTGAGGTGAGTTGACACTGACACCTTAATGGTCTATGCCTGTCCTCACACAAAGAAGTCTCCCCACCCATAGTGTGTTTGGAGCCAGGGCAGGGTCTTGTGCACTACAAAGATCTTTCTTTGAAATTTGCCTACTTCAAAGGCTGAAATGGGTGTACGCACTGGACCTCTTACACCATATACTCAGAACACTTCATGATTGTAGACATTCTTCCAGGAAGAAGAGCTGTGTTGCTGTGAAGAGGGACTGCCACTTTGCTGTTTGCTTTGATGTGTTGGCGTGCTGCTTGCTGTTTCTTTCCTGGGAGTGAAGAGACTGGACTTTGCTTCCTGCATCCTGCTTTACAAATTTCTCCAAGGGGTTGATTTGAGCTTGCCCCCTGTTGGAAGTCTCAGGCTCATCAAATACTTCATCAACCAGCTCCTGGGCTCCTCTGCAGATTACCCTGCTCTGCCAAGTGCTGCCAATTCCAGGTCTGGGCCCCTGGAATTGAGTTCTGGTGCTAAAAGTTGAAAACTATCTATCGACTACAAATGTCACTTCGGAATCTACGCATCCTGCAAGAATCACAACCTCGCCGCTGCTTGCACCTAAGCCATGGTCCCCTCTCAGCGAGTGCACAACACACTGACCACTGTTTACAAAGCATGCTCCAGCTTTGCTGCAGGCTCCTGAGGAATCCCCACTGCGTGAGTCTTGAGCACTGCATCACCAAAGTTCGTGATGCACCACTCCAACTCTCACGCCTGTGGTTGAATATCAATGCCACGGAATTGACGCATTGACACCACTTGACCTTCAGGAGCCTACGTATCACACTCGCAATTGACGCATCAGCTCGCTGCACCTCACATTGTCACTGGGCATTAGCGGCTTAATGACATTGCACCACCTCCAGAAACTGACGCATCACTTACTACAAGCGACACATCATCTCCGTTGGGTACGCACTATCACCGAGCACCAGCTTGCCAACGGCCTGCATGGCAGTAAGGAACACACACATCACGTGATTTAACCCCCAGTGCCACACGGTAGGCAGACCAAATATCGAGTTTTAAATATCGACATACAATAATGTCGATGTTTAAATATCGAAGGGACATAATATAGAAGGTAAGTTATATTGCTATGTTTAATATCGATGTTAGTAATAGCGATGTTAGTAATATCGATGTTACTAATATCGCTTTTTGTATGATTTTTATGTATATTATTATGTATTTAATTTTTATTAATGTAATTTAAGTAAATTTTGTATTTTAGTACCGTAGTGGGTTCTGGGTTTATAGGAGAATAGGGTGGGAAATAATTTAATTGTAGTAAATTAATTTTTAATTATTAGGAATTATAAATTAATTTTAAATAATTGGTAATTAATTGTAATTAATTGGTTATTAATTTTAATTAATTGATTAATTGATAATTATGTTCTGTAGCGGGTTATGGGTTTATAGGGGAATAGGGTCAGAAGTAATTTAATTATACTAAATTAATTATTAACTTTTAGGAATTGTAAATAAATTTTAATTAATTGGTATTTATTTTTTATTAATTGGTAATTAATTTTAATCAATTGATTAATTGATAATTATGTTCTTTAGCAGGTTATGGGTTTATAGGGGAATAGGGTGGGAAGTAATTTAAATGTAATTAAGTAATAATTTATTTTAATTCAATGTTTTGTTAATTATATTATTGTTAAATAATTATTACTTTGTAATTTATTATTATTAATTGGTATTCATTATTCATTTATTTGTACTTAATTATGTATTGCTAATAATGTTTTTAATAATTATGTATTGGTATTTGTAAATAGTTTATATTTATTTATTAATTAATTTTTGTATTGTTTTAAATTATTAGTTTATTTATAAGTATGTTATTTTTACCTTCAACGCTATCCAATACTTTCCCTACCGTTGCACTCCCTGGAGTTGGGTTAGTAATTTTTACCCCTACGCTATCCAACACTTTCCCTACAGTTGCACTCTCTGGAGTGGGAATACTAATTTTTACCACTACGCTATCCACTATTTACTTACTCTTTTCTTAATTTGTTTTACATTTTTGTTAATTTTTATTTGTATTCATATTTTATGTGTGTACATTTATTTGTAACTTATAATATTTTTATTTATTTATAACTTATTAAAATTATTTTTAAAAGTTAGTATCAAGGAAGTATATACTATGCATTATATATATATATATATTGTTTTATTACATTATGTATTATTTATTAATTTTAAATATTATAACATATTTTAGCTATGTTTATTACATTTATAAGTATTATTTTATTTATATTACATATTTCTTTAATTGAAAAAAACTATATTTTTTTAATAACAATAATGTTGACATCAATATTTTTTTTTCTATTTTTTTTACTTACCTTGTTAGAGATAGCATGTCGGTATTTCTGTAATCGATATTTTTGTTGCAATATTTTTGTAGGTAGATATTTTTGTACTCAATATTTTGTCAGAGATTCGTGCCACACATCGTCTCTGATTTTTAACCATCTAATGCACTTTGTCACGGTCAACAGCAACCATTGATTTATAAGATCTAAAACTTTCTTTAACCTTAAAAATTCATATCTTGACTTGTGAGTTGGATTTGTGTTATTTTGGTCTTGTTGTAATCAGATAAATATTGGCTATTTTTCTAAACTAGTTTGGAGTCCTTTTGTGGCTTTTACAGTGCGTTACTGTGTGTTTGTACAAATACTTTACACATTTCCTCTGGATATAAGCCTGACTGCTCTTGCCAAGCTACCAAGGGGGTGAGCATGGGTTATTCTGAGGGTGTAACTTACTTACCCTGACTACAGTGAGGGACCCTACTTGGACAGGCTGCAAACTGCTGCCAACTAGAGACCCCGTTTCTAACAGAGGACAACCATGTAACTTCCTGAGTTCTCTGACAGAGTACAAGAGAAGAGGGAAGTTGGTCAATTAGTTATGACCCTCGCTGACTGGAATGGGAGTGCTGGAGCCCAGAAGGACTCTCCTCGATGTTTCAAACCTTTACATACACCCACTTACAAAAGGCACCATGTGGCATTCTCCAGGCTCTGGGGAGGTCAATAAACCTTTTCTAGTATGTTCTGAATTAGAGATCCCTGCAAAATAGAGTCATCAAAACATCATGGTGTTTTATAATTTACGATGAGTGAAGGACGAGAGATTAAGATAGTTTTAAAGGCTTTATTTTAACTAGAAGGTTAGAATCTCAAATATCTTTAGTCCATTTAGTAATTTACAGAAATAATAAAAGAGATTAGAAATCAGCAATCAAGAAACCCAATAAGTGTGCTAAAGGACTAATTCTACATAAGAACCCATTAGAGTTCCATTGGAAAAGAGCAGTAAATGAGGGACAAACTTCTCTTAAAGAGTAGTTCTGGAAAAATCAGCTGAGTTTCCCACAATTGCAGTAGCAACTGTTTTAGTATAGCGATCTGTGCTGTAGCATCGATCACAAATTAATAAAGGGAATTACCTCAAGATATCTGAAAGAATCAACTCTCAAAGAAGAAGAGTCTCAAGTGGAGGAGATATCTACCAGAAAGACTACCTCCCTCAGAGGTTCTTGTGACAGCACTAAATCATAATTGGAGTAAAAATATTCAAAATGTTCTTCCCTATAAACTAATGAAAGCAAAATGCTACATGAGATTGCACGAGCTAGAGGTAGGTGATAGTAGGTGACTTCTTCTGAAACTGAAGATGGCAAATGTGCACAAATATTACAATCCTTAATATCTAAAGCAGTCTTATATTCTTACACTAATCTAGAATAAACATTAGTAGAGTAATCCTCTCCTTTGAAATTCTTAAAGTCTTTAGTAAATAGGTTGTTTCTGAAATTCTGTGCATAACCATTAGTAATGTTAACTTTAGATGTTTCAGGATTGGGTGCTAAATAGAACCCTATTAGTACTGTAGAAATCATTAGAACTGTTACTATGAAAATCACACACATAATGCATTTATAATGCATTTGAATGCAACCAATCATTTTGAGTCAGTAATTGTTTGTTGTGTTGTTTCATTTACTTCTTCCTACTTTTCTTTTCTTCTGGACAGATCCATATCAGACAATCTTTAATCCTACACTGTGTTCTTCTAATATGTTATCCCTATTCTTCTGTAACTTTCTTCTCGCACCTAGGCTTCTGTAAAACAAATCACTAAAATAACAACTGTCTAATACACACAGTTCAATGTTTGCTCTTGTGTCGATGAACTCCTGCTTATATATTTTTTGTAAACTTTCCCAATCGTAGTTTTTTTTCTCTTTTCAGGGAGGTTCTAATAATTCATGTGTCACCCACAGTTACATTCAATGCTGAGTTCACTTAGTATGACCATTCAGGAGCTGTATATCTTCTGCAAGGAATTCGAGTTCTCTTAGATCTTCTCACCATCTGATAATTTATATCAAGCGAATTGTCATTCTCTGTTTCACTTTCTTCAGGCACTGTTTCTAGAATAGAGGCAATTAATTAACTTCTTTTCATTTCCTTTTTACTTAAGCTTTCTGGCCATCCAGCTTGACGCAGCTACAGATATTGTTTCTTCTGCAGGTTTTTGTTTGTCTCCAAATTCTGTTTCAGCCTCTCTCATTTCTCCACTGGAGGCTTCGATCCCACTTTGCGATATTTCAGAAACTTGTACTTGTCTTTTGTCTTCACCCCTTACTTCTTCCTGCACTTCCGCTTGTTCAGCTGCTTGTTCTCCTGCCTGCTCTCTTGCAGGTGCCAGATGTATGTCTGATCTCTCCATTGTTGGTGCTACCACTAGTGTTCTTTCAGGATTATAGACCAACAATCCTCTTCTGAATTGCTGACTCTCAGCGTGTGTGAAGCATGAATTCAATTTGGAACTCCGGTACATTTAACGGCAGTGTTGATTGTAAGAGCAATTTAGGAGGGGCCTTTCCATCTATGTTCAAGACAAGTCTTACAAACGTGCTTCTTGATGATGACCCAATCTCCATGATTGAGGTCATGGCACTGTTCTGGTGTAGCAGCTGACACCTGATGAGTACCAGAACAAACCACATCAGTGAGGGCTTTGCAGTAGTCCTTAATCATATCATCAGTCATGTTCACCAAGCCATTATTCGGAATAGCAGGTACTCTCATAGCTCTCCCCATAAGAAATTCAAGAGGAGAAAACCATGTATTTCTATCTGGAATACATTGGACACTCATCAGCGCCAAAAGCAATGCATCTGGCAATTTCATTGATGTCGAAGCACAAACTTTCACCAACCTGGAAGTTATTGTTTCATTCATTTGCTCAACTATGCCTGAAGCTTCTGGTCTGTAGCTGTAGTGGAATTTTTGCTCAGTATATAAAGCAGCACTTAGCATATTTATCACTTTGTTGTTGAAGTGTGCTTCTCTATCTGACTCAAGATCGACGCCATTCCGAACCTAGGAATGATTTCTAGTAGTAACAGTTTGGCTACAGCGAGACTGCCATTTCTCTGAATCGGGTAGGTCTCCACCTACTGGGAGAATACACAGATAATCCCAAGGATATATCTCAGCCCATTACGGACAGGCATCTTGATAAAGTCCATTTGTAACTTGTTAATGGGGCCACGTGATCTCACTAGGTTAGTACCTCTGACTGGTGTCTTTTTCTCTACATTCAGCTGATGGCTTGTGACACATCTATAATTTTCCCCAACAATTATTCAGAATCTTGGATTAAGCAAGCTTTGACTGAAAAGCCTTACAATTGCATCTCTCCCCAAGTGTGTATACCCATGATAATACCTGGACATTGTAAACAACAAGCTGTCTGGGAACACTGGTCCCCCATCTTCCTACATACAAATGTAATTTGCATTTCTGGTACAAAAAGCCTTGATTCACTCATTTTGTTAAATTTCTCTTACAATATCTTGTACTCCTTTAAATTCTTCCCAAGTATCAGTTATTTCCATCATCATTGCAAATACACAAACTTCATCAGTTCTTTAAGTGAAATCAACATTTACTCAAAAACTTCCATTGATGTTGCATGCTACCAAGGCACAAAATCTAGCTACTGAGTCAGCATATCTATTGCCAATGGCAACATATCCACTGCATTGTAGAGCACACCTTTGGGCTGTTAAAAAGCAGGTTCCGCAGCCGCTGCCTCCACAAAAGTGGAGGGGCATGGCAGTACTCACCAATCATCTGCTGTAAGATAATTGCAACTTGTGCAATGTTGCACAACCTTGCCACAAAGAAGGGCACAGAGGTGGAATTGAGCGACTATGAGGACAACGATGATGAACATGCACTGCCTGAACCAAACACAGCAGTAGTTGCGACACCAACAGATGGCAGACAGAGACTGGCAGAGATCACATAGAACTTTTTTTGAGTAAGTAAAGAGACACAGACAGGTGGAGTATGCACCCAACGTAGTTTTATATTTGGCACTACGCAGGTACTCAAACGCACAAATGTGCAACAAAAATGTCATCCATTTAATAATGGTAGTCCTGGCTCACTTCCCCATTTAAGGTCATGGAGTGTGGGCTGTACAAGTCATTTCCGGCCACGCCTACCAGTGCCAGATGAAAGGGGCTGACTGTCTTCACTGGGTGTTTGGGCTGTTGGCTCACCATGGCGCCTGCTGCTCCTCCGTGTCTCAACAACAGGGGGGCTTGTCATGCTGCTCCTACTGGTGCTTTCCTCACTTTCCGGTACATCCAGAGCAGCAGTTTGTGCTGTCTGTGCATTAATCAGCACCTCTACAGCACTGGTCACCCTTGCAAGCCCCCTGAACACCTCATTGCTGCTGTGTGTTACTCCCTCTTGCATGTTGATGCATCGCCTGGATAGAAGGGAAGTGGCTGTGGCCAGGCGGTTCATTGCCTTAGTTTGTTACTGCGGTTGCTGCCTGTCCTTGCGCCTTGCTAACCTGTCCTGGTCCAGTTTACAGCACAGAAGCTGCACCAATTGTGTCATGTCCCGCACACCTGTGGCCATCTCCCGCATCCCTGCAGCCATTTCCCTCAAACCTGATGCCATTTCTTTGTTCTCATCAACCAGTGCACTGATGCCCTTCCCTATGTTTTCCATATTTGTATTCAGGTGCCTCATCTGGCGTTGCACAGACTGGATGGCCTTCCCCTGCATTCTTTGAATCTTTACCATGCTACCCTCCAGCCCACGGAAGACATTGGGACCCTCCACATGTTGTGCAGCACTGCTATCTCTAGGCCTGCGGCGTCTGGTAACTGTATGGGCACCCTCTGCACTGGACTGCTGTGTGGCAGTGCTTCCTTCCCCAGCCAAGGTTTGAGTGTCATCCCCCTCCATTTCACCTGCTGAAGTTTCCATTTCAACCAGTGGAGCAACTTCATGCCACCTGCTCTTTTGAGGTGCAGGTGTTGTTTGCGGCAGTGACTGCGTTTGCGGGCCATGGCGGTCACTGAGTTTGCCGCATTGTGTCCGCATGTAGGAACAAGGGGAATGATTCCCGTGCCAGTCATTCTGCACAGCTGCAGGTAAGAGTGGGAGGAGAGGCCGCCCCCTTGCTATGCTACTGGCAGATGGTCCGAGGTACTTTTTTCAATACATAAATGTCCACTGAGACATTCTTCAAAGGTTTCCACTGGCAGAGCCTACGGAAGCTCCACCACAGGAAAGATGATTGCTTCCCTGAATCTAATTATAGAAAAGGATCCATGAGTTTGGTGGACAGGAGCCTCGCATGACGGAGTCGCACAAATTCTTAATGAGACGTAAGTTTCAAGAACTAGTATACATTTGAAGATCACTCCATGTCCGTACTTGAGACATTTTGTTTCTAATGTAACTTTTATTTCATTGAGAGACAAATACAAAAGTCATAAAAGAGTTGGATAGATTACGGTGACAAATGGATTCCCCACATTCTGTCATGATCGTCCTCTTTGGGCTTCATGCATGAAGCCTTTTAGCATTTGTGCCAAAAACACTTAAATTAACTTTTCAAACTTACTGCAAAGCTGGTGGTGTGCAAACCAGAAGCCTGTTCAAGTGCATAAAAGTCATTAGCAATGTACAAAAGGCAAGTTCAGATTCACAAATGAATCTGTGACTTGCAATTTGCATATTGTGACTCCTTTATTCATCGTATCATTACCTTGTAACTGTAATTGCAGTTGTAAACCATTGGGAAAGTCTAATAACAACACTGAAGCTGTCCAAAGGGGAAACTCTCACTTTAAGAATGACATGGTGTCAAAAGAGCAGACAGCAGTTCAGCAGACCACTAAACCCTCCCAGGAAGTTGGCTTGCATTGTGCCATTTGTTCTTAAACTGGAGCTGCTAACCCTTTAAGGGTCACGAGCTGCATGTCTGGCATTTTGGACATCAAAATTCATGGAAGAAGTTCAGGTCTTCCTCACAGACCTCCATCCCTTCATTCACAGGTATTCAGATTGATTCACAAACAGAGTCTTCCTCATTAACATTATCGGTGAAGGATTTCTGTGAATTCTGTGCAACTATCATTTTCTACACTAATAGAATAGTACATTCTTTGCGGTGCAAAAAATATTCTTGCTTGACACTGACATTCCACAGAACAAATTGTAGTGTAGTTCCTATATTCCCAATAGGCTCTGCGCATTGGAATAACATATACTATAGATTAGACGTAGGACTGAGGTTGACTAGGTCTCTATTGAATATATTAGACTTAATTGTGAGTGCCAGCTAGCTCAGAGGTCACTAGAAACTTTCTAGAATAAACAAGAAGGGATTAGTTTCTGACAACTGCATAAACATGACAACTTTGTTTCCCAAGAATAAGAAATGTATCTCTACAGTCGCGGAAACAACAGATAGTTATTTCACTCAGTCAATTGTGTATGCTTCGTTTCACCACAGGTGCAGAGAAATAGAGAGTTGGTTGTTTTCAATAAAAAGTATTTATTGAACAGTCTTCTTTGTCATGCAGAAGAAATGAACTGCTACAATCGTAATACTGGTTGCAAAGTACAATGCGTACAGTACGAAGAGTATTATAAATAATACTGTAAAAGCATGATATGGTTTCTAAGCCATAAAATACATATATTACATTTATTAATAAATAAAGACTGAAAGTACTCAACTGGTGCTTCTAAAATACGCCTACCCCAGTGTACCTAACCTAGGTCTAGTACAAGGGAAGAAGTAAGTGAGGTGGAGCTTAGTTTCAGTATTCTGTGCCAAGAATCTATCCAAGAATTCTCTAAGGGTCTAATCAGCTCCGTACCTTGGTTTAGAATGAAGGAAGTCTGGTATCTCTCTCTCAGGACTCGATTTCCCAACAACCCGCAAGGGTAGCTTGGAAACACTGGAGCTGGTTTCTCAGCAAGAGAAAAGACAGCATCTCTCTCAGTGCGTCTGCTGGAGGGTTGGCTTCCTTCGGCACTTGCTGCAGCGAGCTGTGTCGTGTAGGTAGACAGTCGAACTGCTCCAAACCACTGTGTGTTTGTCTGGGCAAGTGTGGGCATATTTATACCTTGAAGGTGCTGAGTTTGACTTATGGTTAGACATAATAACGTCATCAAAGACTCAGTTCTTTGAAAACTCCATGATTACTTGGATAAATCAATATTCCAGCAAGGAGAAGTCCCTGACTGCTGAAGGCGGGTTTTTCCAAGAAAACGTTGTGGATTTTCGGAACTAGTGGAAGTAGCCATGTCATTTTTGGACTGCATAGGCTAAGTCTAAATATGGTTATGATTTTTATGCCTATATAAGGATAGGGTGATTTATACCTATATATGGGCATGAATCGGGAAATTTACACTAGGGTCCTAAATTCATATACAACACCCACTCCACTTTATTATGTTTAACATTACTAAGTTAAAAGCACTAAAGCATATCTAAAGTATGTTTTTACAATCCCACCCAAAATACACAAAATGCATTTGAAAAGGTTGCACACGAAAAATGAGCATTTGTACAGTACGCATTTCAAAGCAATAGGCGTCATTTAAAACATGAATTATGATGTTGGCAAAGCCAACTGAATGAATCATGTAATGGCATTTATGAAATGGCTCTAAGTTACAGAAGAAAAGGTCGAGACCATGTCATAGCAGAATATATAAACTGTTTTGGTTTAGAGGATAAGGTCACATATTGTCTCTAGGAAGTGTTTGAAGAATTCATGTTCTCTAAGAAGAGTTCTACTTTAGGCAGATTACTTTGTGCCAGAAAAAAAAAATCACGTTTTTGGGAAAAAGTCAAAATAAGCCATAGAAAAATAGAGTTCCAAAGCTTTGGAAGGATTGTTATGAAAAGTGAAGACCAAATTTAGAGTTCATGGAATGCTGTGTACAGATTTCAAAAGTTATTCTTGGTGTCAGGAGAAAACATCAAATTGTCTAGGCTGGCAAAGAAATCGTCTGCCACAGTAGGTGAAAGTGGAACTACTTCATTAAGTAGATTAATTGTGCACAGATGAGATGCATCGCCCTCAGCGTCAATCACATTAGCAATGCTCGTAGTAGATGGTACCTGTGTGCCTGCTGTTGCACGTACCACACCATTAGCTGTAGTTACTGGTGAGATCTCTACGAATGCCGTCATCAGGATTGGCAGCCGTTGGGGGCAACACTATGCATGAGCTGTTACCGACCCTAGCAAAGCGTCAATATCCGTTGGCAGTGCTGATGGAAGTGTAAGATAAACGTCTAACACGCATTCTTCTCCACAAAGCAGGCTTGTAGAACAGGTAAGATGCAATCTTTCCAGATTGGTCTGAACGAAAGAAACCATGTGGTATTTAGATCTCTTAAACGAGCCAAGCCAAGAATCTGTGTAATTCTGTGGGGTACCGCATGGCTAGGAGAGCGTTCTCCATGGTAGTCTGGGTATCGCTGGTGACTGGACTTGCCCTATCGGAGCAGAAGGAACAAAAATAGAATTCCTGTTATGAGTCCCAAAATGAGAGGCCGGCCCCCGAACACAGAGTGCACGAAATTTGGAAAAATGCCTAGGACTGCTTCAAAGGGTGCTAACAGTCCCGAAAAAACTGTCTTAAATACATGTACAATACCACTCGTATCAGACATGTTTAAGATATGACCTAACATTTCTGTGAAATGTATTGGACAGTTCGTTTATAATAGGGCATGTATCGCCACAGAAGTCCTTGCGACTTGCAGATCATACGTTTCTCTGGCCGAGGTCAGTGGCACAGTTTATTACAAAAGAATGGCTTTCATTCTGCTTAAAATATAAATTCGTATAGAAGAGATATTCAGTGAAGGCCATAGTGGCAACTCCCCGTCTGTCCTGCTTTTAGGAAACAATACTTGCATAAAACAAGTGACCCTGGCTGACACACTAACGAGATAGGCTATACCTGGCATCATTCCACAACAGCTGTGATCACTCAACATTATGTAGCTACCATTGGATAGCTTCCTAAAAACTGGGGGCCTCATTTATGAAAAGTGACGCATCGCTGCGTGAAAACAGCGATGCGTCACTTCTCACTGCGCACTCCTTGCGACACCAATGATGCGTCATATTTAATGTATGACGCATCATGTTGCAAGGACTTACAGATACGTCAGTATTTCTGACGCATCTGTAAGCGCAAAAGTGACGCATTGCTGTAGTGTGTCACAAAAGTGACGCAACTCCAGCAATGCGTCCTTTCACATGGGGAAAGCCCCATGTGAAAGGGCTTGCGTCAGTCTTACGCCTGCTGTGAGGCAGGCGCAAGATTTTGACGCAACAGCATCCTAAAAGTGACGCAGTGAAATCTCATAGATTTCACTGCGTCACTATTACGAGGCTTTTTGCGGGGGAACGCCCCCTCTGCATACATTATATCTGACGCAGGTATAATGTGACGCAGGGGTTTAAAAAGTGACGCATCTGCCTAGATGCGTCACTTTTTAAATATGGCGCAACAAGGCGCATGTTTTACGCTGCCGATGCGTCACAAAAAGTGACGCATCCGCATCGCAAAACTGACGCAAGGCCTCATAAATGAGGCCCTGGGTCTATCACTGCTGCTGTAGAACCGTGCAGGTGGCAAGAAAGGTTATTTGAAGAACCCTCGCAGGTTCCGCGTGAATTAATACGTTGACACAAAAGTGTACTGCTTAGTGAGTTCTTACAGTTTTGTCCACTAAGAAATACCTCCTTTCCCCCACTCCAACATTTGTGTGTGTATGGTAAATTCCAGGTTGACTTAATGTAATCTTTACCTAACCTTTCATACTGGCTTGCTGGTATGTATTTTAAGCAATACTGAAACTGGAAAATCGTAAAATCGTCACTGGTATCGTGATGGTGCCATGTATTATCCATTCTACGACTGGCTTCTCAGAAACAGTTAATGGTAATCTTTCCAGTTTTTCTATGCTCAGCACCGTATAGTCTGCTCCTCTTTGTGCCAAAGAGATTTGTAAGGTTAAATGCAGTAAACAATGACGTGGTGTTGAGTATACGCCATGGCACGTAGCCTGAACGAAGATTTTGTAACGTCCAGCCTAGCAGCATTATAGAACGTCATTGAGACTGACCATGTTGTAACATTAGCAAGTCCTGCTCTATTATGTCAATGGCAGAGGATACGTTACTGTCCAAAGAATACATTCTGGATGACAGAGTTGTTAACCAATTGTCCACTATAGAGAGAGCTTTCTCTAAATGAATACAATCAATTTCTCGTATTCTTTCTGCAGTTTCCATTTGCGTGACTTTCCATGCTTCATTGTAAGCAGAGAATATACCGGCGTATATGAAACGTTTATGACGTGGTTTACAAGGTCCCAGTTGGAAGTCTCTCAAATCAACGCCATCTTTAAGTAAAGTTAAGTGTTGTTTAATTTCTGGAAGTGTGGATTTCTGTAGCCACTCAAGGCATAGTTTTCCTACACTGTATGTTGTAACTATACCTGGATGTTGTCTCTGGGAATATCTTGGATCTGGCCTAGTTACTGTGAACCCTTGTGTTTGGTTTAGGAATCTTGACAGTTATTCATGTCTGTGGGCCAGATTAACCATTGTTTCCAATCAGGATAAGTTCTGTTCGGTAAACATCGTTTACCACAAAGTTTTCACAACGCAGTACCTTTAGCACGCATCCCTTACAACGCAAGTCGTTACCACGACTTGCGCTGGAGGGCGCTAAAGGTTTAAAAATTGTTAATTTACTATCCCAACATCTTCCCTAGGGTCCACGGGGACTGGTGTTAGAATAGTAAATTATACTATTCGAAATCCGCACCCCCAACGCAAGTCGTGGTAACGACTTGCGTTGTAAGGGATGCGTGCTAAAGGGATGCGTTGTGACGGTACGCGTTGTACCGTCATACATCCGTTCTGTTCTGTTGTAAAATCTGTTTTACATCTACCTCCTCATCTGCAGCGCTATTACTGTCAGGTGTGGGCTTAGGTATGGACGGTTTGTTTAAATCTTTTATCTTAGCCAAGCCAAGACAAGATGTTTGTTGAACAGTGTCATTTAAAAACATTATTTGTTCTGGGATAATGCAGGCTCTGAATAAGGCTTCTAAACCTTGCACCTGCCAGTCTTTTGTGCCCCAGACAGTTTTTGTCTCAATATTGTCTTTCCAAAAGTTAAAACCTAATGTAGACAGCTGAGCATAAAAGTTCCCAGGATAATTTTTTTAGTAATAGTTAACATGTTTTTCATTCCTGTCTTATTCATATTTTTGAAATAAAACGTTTCTGGATTTGTGACATTGAACCCTGAGAAGTATGGAAACTTTTCATAAAATGTTTTCGAGCTGCCGTTTGGCGGTATTGGACAATGTTCCTATTGATTATAAGTAAAAACATTACTAGGGTTTGCAGATTTGTGCAAATAATGGTGACCATAATGATTAAAACAATACATTTTTTCATAATCTGATGATCCTTCTAAGTATTCATGTTTTGTGAATTTAGCTGACATTTCTAAATCTGTCATCATGTTATTAACAGTTTCAAATTCCCAATCATCAGCAAATGTGCTGGGTGAGACAAAGTCACTCAAAGAAACCTTAAATTGGTGTAGAATCTTCAACAATTCCACCGGGCCATAAATGTCATAATTAGTTGTGTCCCAGGCTATACCACCAGGTATAGGAACGGCTGTGATGTTCACTGATGACAGGTCTCTTCGTTCACGATGAGATGATTTGTGAGGTTTTAGGAGCTGGTTGTTATTTTTACTTGCTGTGTCCATTGTACATTATTTTCCATCTATTATCTTTCCCAAATTTAAAACAAGAATGAACCAAAGTAGGAGAAAAAGTACACCTAACACAATCCAAAATTCAACCCATGGTGAAACCAGATATGCATTTTCAAGTTGATGAAAGAGTACTGTTATTTTTTCTTTGAAAGTTTTATTAGTTTGCATGGTTTCAGGTTCACTGGGATCCTCAGAAAATGTATCAAAGTTGATGAAATAACCAGAGGCAGTTCTGTCAATTGTTGGAATTGCATCAGGATTGTTTGGAATCACTGGAGCTGTTTCTTCCTTCGTCCAATTAGTCATATTAGTATAGTCAGAGGCTATATCATTGTAGACAGGTGTTTCTTGACAAACTGTTATTTGGGTCTCAAGAGGTACAAGTTTCATGGCTTTGTTGCACAGTCCTTCTTTTCTCACTGCAGGTTTATCAAAGGTGATAAGTCTTTCAGTTGTATCCTCTTGGATTGTAGCAAAATGTGGTTGTCTGCTACATCGTGGGAGTCCATTGGGCCTACTACTTATTATCGGCCACATGATGTGGTTTGACCAGGTCGATGGACACGATTCTGTTCTCCCTTTTTCCAGCAAGGGGCGATAGTAACACTGATCTTGTTCCGTGGATTGCTAAGACAGGTACTGGTTTTCTGTAAGAAGGCCCAAATTCCTTCTTCACCGCGATCTTTTCCCTGACTAGATCCACAATCTTTGGAATCCAGCCAGGTCTTGCTGGGACAGGTGGTTTTTCTTCAGTCGTCATTGACTTCTGTATTGTGTTACTCAGACTTCTTCTTGTTTCATTTAAGTCCTGTAAAACAGCCAAACGTTCTTTAATATCAAGGGGTTTTTGTTCTACAACTGAAGTTTGACAATCAAGGTCTTGGACAATCATTCTTGTACCAAAAATTATTTCATTTGGAGTGATCCAACCCAGAGAATTTCTTAGCAGATTATTAAGTCTACGTTGGACACTTATTAGATGTCTGCCCCACCCGTCACCCGAACCTTATAGCCTGGCTGTTATAGATTGCTTTATGTCTTGTTTTTTTCTTTCCACTACCGCATTTCCCTCAGGATGGAATGGACTTGAGTACCCCAATGCAAAGCCCAAGCTGGCCATGGCCTCCTTGTAAGCTCAAGAGCTAAACGCAGGATCCTGGTCAGAATGTAGCGTGCCGATTGCATATATGCCGATAAAGACTCGCAAATCTTTTATAACAGTTCGGGCGTCAGCTGAGCGCTGAGGCTACATCCAAATGAATCTTGAGCAGGAATCCACTGTGACCATGATATATTTATAGCTGCCATACCTCCGTAAGGGACCACAGTGGTCCAGGTAAACGCACGCTAGTGATTTATCTGAAATTGGAAGGGGCCTTTGCGCAGGACGTTTTACTGTAGAGACTTTCATCTTCTGGCAGATTTCACATTCTAGAACATAGTTTCTAGTTTGTTTCCTCATGCGCGGCCACCAATATCTCTGTTTTAACCCCTTCTGTGCTTATGACGAGCCCAGTTCGTCATGAGGCACACTGCTCGTGTGCTCATGACGAGCTGAGCTCGTCATGAACACACCCATTTCTATTATGATCTAGCACAGCAAACAAATATCTCAAGCAGCCAAGGTGTTAATAATGATACTGGGGCGGAAACTCCTGCGTGTGCAGATGCTAGTCCTTCATGTGCTGCTAAGATTAGTCCTAATCTATGTTCCATGTTTGGAATTGCCCTATCCCCCACTCCAGGGATTCGAGCAAAAGGAACATTATTTGCATCAGTTATATATGAGTGCTTTACTGGAAAGTTTTACCACTTTCTCTTACTGAAGAGGTGACAGCTTGCATTATTTCGCTGTCTATTTTTGTTTTTGAACGAGTGATTGCAGCTATGGAAGCCGTTTGCACAGCTGCCTTTGCGGCTTCATCAGCTAATGAATTTCCTGCAACGTGAATGCCATCACGTTGATGACTTAGTGTATGGATAACGTGAGTCTTTTGTAGTTCTTTCTCTAATAGAACTACTTGTTCCCAAAGCATTTAATGCTTAATTGTGCCACCTTTCATGTCTTTGAAACTGTTCAGATATTCATTGTAAGACGCAGTAATACGAATCGCACACTATGAGAGTGGGGACTTCGCGATCTGTATTTTCAAGCGCCATCTTGAAAGCCTGTAGTTCAGCTCGATGAGCTGTACAGTCTCCGAGTGATTGAGTTTTTGTGACCATAGGTCGAAATTTACCTTCCGGCCATCGACCTTTAACAATCGCGCACGCAGCACTATAGGCTTGTTTACCCCCAATTGCGGGCTGTGCTGATCCGTCTGTATAAATTATACATCCGTAATGTTCTAGAGGCAGAATCTCGGTTGGCAGAGGACATTCGTGTTCGTATTGTAGAAATTCTTGAGTTTTCAAGTAGGGGTCAAAAATGTATTCAACGTCTGATGCAGCAAGAGAATTAACCCATTGTATCCATCTCGGATGTAAAGCCTTAGCATTTGGAATGTTCTCTTTTGTTACTCCCTTTAAAGCAGGTACAGGTGTAACGATCATTATGCGTTTACCCAGTGCGAGAGCTCTTTCTTTTGCTACTGCAGTTTGAGCCGCTGTCAGAATCTCTTCTGTAGAAGTGAATTTCATTTCAGCTTGTGTGTACAAGTGTGATTTGTATGCTATTGGTACCTTTTCACCTTCATTAAAGGTTAGGTATGTGAATCCGGATCTCCCTGGAATTATTCGAATCACAAGGTTGCGCACGTTGTTGCGTGTCTGTAACTGTGTTTTTGCTAACATGTCTACTTGCACTGAACGTACAATTTCTGTGTGTTTTTGAGTCCGATTAGTTGGTTTAAAATCAGGTGTTATTAGTTCGTAGAGAGGTTGAACCCTTTCTGCGTAATTTAGAAAATAAGTTCTTCCAAAATTGAGGAAACCTAGGATTGACTGCAAGTTCTTCAGCGTCTTTGGAGGTTGAAGCAGCACACATTTCTCTAGAAAGTTTGCTGCCAGGCTTTTACCTTCACTTGAAAGTTTGTATCCTAAAAATAGGACGTTGTGGTGGGCAATTTGTGATTTCTTAAAATGGAATTTGTACTCTACAGAGGCGAACCCAAGTATTATGGTGTTCACTCTTTTCAAGTGCACGTCCAAATCATCGTCTGTAAGATAGATGTCATCGACATAAGATAATGCCTCATCATCATACGTTTGTAGTAACTCTGTTCCTCTGGCTGAAAATAACCCTGGAATATTCTTGAATCCCTGGGGGAGACGGCAAAATTGTCGCTGTGTCCCCATGATTGAGAAAGCGGTCAAGTTCCTGCTTTCTGGTGCAATGTTTTGACAGAAGTGATAAGCGTGGCTCAAATCCACCCGAGTGACTTACCACACTCACCTATAGTAACTCAGTAAGAAGTCAGCCGGACAGTGGAGAAGAATAAACAGAGTAATTTTATTAGGCCTCAAATTCCCATATGAGAGGGCCCTGTCCGACCTCACCCCTAAGAGTGCGCCGAGAGGACAGACTCATATCATCACAGCAATACATTATAATGTGGTACAGTACATTGGGGTATGCCCCTTCTGGAAAATTACTGAAACCCAGACTGAGGAACAATGTCCTCGTGCAAAAGGCATCTGCACCTGCAAGGGATACATTTGCTATCTTTGCCCAAGGCCGCGGAGCTGAGCCTCAGCGTCTCTGGTGCATGAGAACATTACTGATAAGAGACTTGTTAGTTTCGGCCACAGTTAGCCGAGAAACGAAAACTGCTGCATTAGTGAATTTTCCTATTCCTACGGGAGGGGTGGATGAGCGAGTGCGACTCGCAGGCACAGAGTGATACACAAAATGAAGGCACACGAGCTAAGCTAAGAAAACTAATATCATCACACATATAAATGAATAATCATGTAAGGAGTAAGAATAATGCAAAAACGTGTATGTATACTTCATCAGTTAGACACATGATGCTAACTCACATATGTAAATAGGGATGGATGGGGCATCGAAAAGTGAATTCTATCAGACCCTCCTTTTAGCATCATTGGCTAACTGGAGCGTAGCATTTATTTGCCAAAAGGTAGCGCCTGACTGGAGCGTAGCATTTATTTGCCAAAAGGTAGCGCCTGTACATCCAGTCTAGGGGCAGGGCATCATTCTATTCAAAAATATCATCTTCAATGAGCAACATCCAACGAACATCAGGGAGTTCAATAGCAGTGGAGGCAGGATATTGATCTGACTTTTTTTAGGAGGTCGCAAGTTCGTAGCACACATTGAGCAACATGGGGGAAGGCAGTAAACACAAAGGCAACAAGTCAGTAATACACTCACCACACCAACTAAGCCCATTAATATTTTCCAACCCCAAGAGGAGAAAACACCCCAAAGCCATCCTTGTAGTGACCATGTCCCGTTATCCTGATGAAGTTCAGTCGCTAATCTATGGAGTTTCTGCACTGCCAAGTTAACTGTCGGGCGGAGTCAGGTATATATACACAGCAAGACGTCCCGATGACGCGACAGGCCCCACCCCTATCTGCAAGGATGACGTCAAGCACCATCCTGTTCTGAATCGTGAATAATCTCATAGCCTGAATACCAACAGACATATTTGTCGCAATGTCTGCTTCAGTAATTACTACCTTCTCCATCACCCTGGACAGTCGTCGAATGGCCCTGCTATTAAATATCGGACCCCAAAAGGGCAAAAGACCCTTAGAAAAATCTGTCCATTGTTGCAGGGAAGTATCTGTCTGGTCTACGTCATCGACCTGGAGTTCCCTCCTTTTATGCTGTTCTGGTGAACTGGGAAACCTACGATGAGTCTTGTGATAGTCAGAAGGTGCCACATACACAGGTGGAATCATATAAGCTAGGTAGCATATCCCACCCCAACCTTCAGGCAACCATAAGTACCCATTATCCCCGCACACAAAATAGATGCTGGGGGGAGTAACCAAAGATGGACTAAGGGGTAAACGTATTGATGCTGTTACATTACAAGAACTATTGCCAACCTTGATAGGGCCCCTACCCTCTATACAAAAAAATGGTGACGGACCCACTACGGCCAAAGGTACTAAAGACTTAACACTACCATTCCCTTTTGGTGGGTGTCTGTAGGACAGGGAGGAATTTAACTGTAAGAAACTTTCTCTGACTTTGTCAGTATCATTTGGAGTCAAAAACCGTCCCACTTTCTTTTCACATGTCTCTATAAACTTTTGATCAAAGCGTCCGTCAGTATATATCCGTCCAAGAAAAGAGGGGGGCATAGGGCGAACTCGCATTGTCATAGTTGATCCTCTGTCTTGCAGTCGAGGAGTCAGGAAATCTGGCTGTTGGAAATATTTGACAAGACCTATTAGTGTATACCATCCCACGCAACTATTCACTGGTGTCAGAGGAAGTGCTAAAAATCTATCCTTCTTGTAAGCAGCAGAAGGCAACAACCCACACACCCAACAATCAGTTACATTATAAATGGCATGATGTAGAGTCTTAATAAAAACATTTTCTTTGTAACCCTTGCGCAAGCTTCTTTCACCATAATCAACTGTAATCATATAATGTTCAGGAATAGCAGAAGGTGTGGGTGCAAACACAGGTACAGGATAAGCCTTATCCAGAAAAAACAGTATACCAAGAGTCACAAGAAAGGCAATAAGCACTATTATGATAAGCACTATTTTTCCTTTTCGGGAGAGGGCCAACCAGGGGGAAGCGGGCTCGGGTCTACGAGGAGCCGCAAAAGGCTGCTCCTCATCGGGAATGGGACAACCAAAAGGATGCATTGTACCAAAAATGCAAAAAAATATAAAAAATGGGAAAAGGGGAAGAAAAGATAAACTAGAAAAATAGTCCCAGACAGTCCTAAAACCGGCCAGAGGGGTTCTTCAACCCTAAAAAGGATCTTCTCCCTGTGTCCGTTAAAGCCTCACAGGCAGGCTTGTACCGTCCATACCTTAATCCCGCGTCGCTTGACACACAGCAGTTGTAACAGAGGAGCACTTAATCTGGGCCCCACACCACTCTATAGTCTCATAGAACAGAATCTTTGGCCAAACACCAGGGCTCTTACAAGTCCATCCCTATCACTAAATCTTCTTTTTCAACAGAATGTCCACTAAGCCCTTCTTCCAGTGTTCAGTCCCTTACACCTTTCCCTTTTCGGGGCCGCAGATTATAGCGAGTGCTCCCTCGCACTTCAGGGTATGTAAACAAAACAGGTGTATCTGTAGCAAGAGTTGGACCCGTTAATGCCTGATCACTAGTATCAACGGGAGTATCGGAGCTTGCAACTTTTTCTATTCCTCGTCCCGGTGCACTTTGTTCTGCATGTGACTTTTCTCTTGACTTTTCACTTGGCTCCCCTCCCCTCAGTGAGGCATCAGAAAAAGGAATGTAGCTGGGCAATTGCTCGTGTTCTTCATCAGCAACACCCTCTTTTACCCATTGGTCATAGGGTAACGGCAGGGGGACCTTCTTGACATGCGACGCATGGGTCCACGCCTTCCTGCCCTCAACTCGAAGTGCAGTACGCGTCGTCAGTAGGACCTGTCTTGGCTCGTACCATCTGGGCTCCAAACAGGATTTCCGCTGATATCTTCTGACGACTACCCAATCCCCGGGTAGTATGGAATGTCCGGGCCCCTCCGGCAACGGCTTCAGGGTGTCTGCTACCTGTTGATGAATAGAACGAAGATCTTTAGTCAAAGCATACAAGTAATCTATCAACAGTGGATACTCAATATTGGAGAAAGACTTTGTTCTGGGTACCCCCCACACGTTGGCCGGACGGCCCAAAAAAACTTCCTAAGGGGAGACACCCGTTTTGGAATTGACAGTAACTCTGGTAGAAAGCAAAGCTAAGGGAAGGGCGTCTGGCCAACGGAGTCCTGTACTCTCCTGTATTTTGGCCATTTTCAATTTGAGCGTGCCATTGAATCGCTCCACTAAGCCCGCAGCCTGGGGATGTAGGGCTGCGTGGAATTTTTGTGCTATATTCAAGCCTTTACATATATTTTTGATGAGCTCAGCATTAAAGGATGTACCGTTATCACTCCAGATCACCCTAGGCAATCCGAAGCGCGAAAAGTACTCCTTAATCAACATTTTAGCTGTCGAAATGGCTGTGCAGTCCTTAGTGGCATATGCTTCCACCCACCTACTAAAAGAGCATACAACCACCAGGACATATTTCAAGTTATTGACTCGTTCCATTTCTATATAATCCATCTGTATCACCTCAAAGGGAAAAGAAGGAGGTGCAAAATTCCCTGCTGGTACAGGTGTTCCCTTCCCTGGATTGTGTCTCAAACAAACCATGCACTGCTGGACCAGATGGGTCGCCATCTTAGAGATATTCTTATTACTCCAGACCGGGTCCAGCAGCTTGCATATACCCTTGGCACTGATATGTGCCGGACCATGTGCCATTGTCACTACCGGGAGAACGTATGCATTTGGAAGTAACCATCGTCTTTTGTCAGTCACATCTGTCCAACATTCATCAGAATCCAGCCTCCCCTCAACATCTTTCCAAGCCCTCAATTCTTCCTCAGTTGCCTTTTCCTGTATATTCTTTACACTCTGTACCGTATCTGCAAACATGTTAACGTCTGGTACCCATCTAGCTGGTCCTGCCACAAACATTCGTGGTAGTTTTGTCCACGCAGTCTCTTTTGCTGTTTGGTCTGCGAAGGCATTGCCTCGTCCCACATCGTCCACTATGGTCTTATGTGCACTGCACTTTATCACAGCCAGTCGTCTGGGTAACGTCAATGCTGTCAGCAATCGTAATATCAATGGACCATGCTGTATACGTTGTCCATGTGAAGTAAAAAATCCCCGTTCTGCCCACAGTCGCCCATAATTATGAGCCACGCCAAAGGCGTATTGACTGTCGGTATAAATGTTCACGTCCAGTCCTTCACTCAGTTCACATGCTCTCAGTAAGGCTATAATTTCTGCAGCCTGGGCCGAATGATAAGGTATTCTAGAAGTCTCCACTACTGTCTGTAATGTCGTAATTGCATATGCTGCCGTCGATGTACCATCTGCAAGCTTAAAACAAGACCCATCTACATACAACTCCCCATCCGGATCATCTAAGGGCTTGTCCGTCAGGTCTATTCTCCCTTTCGTCTCCTCCTCTGTCCGAAACAAACAATCATGTATGTCATCGTCTTTTGCGTCTGTTGGAATAGGTAACAACGTGGCAGGGTTCAGAGTGGCACACCTCTTTATCGTGACATGAGGTGCGAAAAGGGTCGTCTCATAACCAGTGAGACGAGCACTTGTTAAATGCTGCGTCTGTGTTCTATTGAGCAAAATGTCCACAGCATGCGGTACCATCACTGTGAGATCTGAACCCAATACGAGCCCCGCCGATTGTCTTATGGAGACCGCAGCAGCCGCCGTGGCCCTCAGACAGCTCGGCAGCGTTCTTGCCACATTGTCGAGCATCGCAGAGAAGTAGGCACAGGGTCTCTGCTTCCCTCCGAAACACTGTGTTAGGACAGACAACGCGCAACCTTCCGCCTCGTGTACATAAAGCACAAAAGGCTTCTGGTAATCAGGTGTTCCCAGAACGGGTGCAGAACATAAAGCAGTTTTTAGTGACTCGAACGCTTCCTGACATGCAGGGGTCCAGGGTAGGGGTTCGCGCACCTCTTTAGTAGTCAGATACAATAGGGGTTTTGTTAGTAATGCATAGTTAGGTATCCACTGGCGACAATACGATGTTATGCCCAAGAATGCGCGCACCTCTCGCTGCGTGTTAGGTACATTCATATTAGTTATCGCTTTTATGCGCTCTGGCGTCAATCTCCTCCCCACTTTCGAAAGGAGGTGACCTAAGTAGGTGACCTCCGTTCGACAATATTGAAATTTTGGAAGGGACACCTTATGCCCCTTCTTGGCCAAATGATGCAACAATTTGATCGTAGCATCCCGACAACTTTCCTCAGTGTCCGATGCTATCAGGATATCATCCACATACTGCAACATAACATTGCCGGGTGGAAGGTCCAATTCATCCAATTGTGCCTTCAGTGCTTGACTATATATGCTCGGACTCTCTGTATAGCCTTGGGGAATTCTTTTAAACCTAAAACTTTGGCCAGCCAATGAGAATCCGAAGAGATAACGGCTGTCTTCATGTACTGGAATACTGAAGAAAGCATTCTTCAAATCCAGAACAGAAAAATATTTAGCAGATGGGGGAATCATTGTCAATATTGTAGTGATGTCAGACACCACCGGATATTGGGGCTCCACTACTTTGTTTACATGGCGCAAATCAATCACAAACCTATAGACATCAGGAGTATCATCTGCAGCATCAGGCGACCGCCTTATAAGGATCGGTAGTATGGGGCTGTTACATATGTTCGAGTCTGTCTCCTCCACGTCTCCTGACTGGAGCAAATCCTGTATTATTTGTAACAAGGCTTTCTCTCCCTCCCTAGGTATCATATACTGTGGTATCCTGGGTAATGTCGCTCCCACCTTAACCTTTATTGTCACTGGGGCAATGTCCATCTTACCCACATCTGTATCATTGGTAGCCCATAAACTTTCGGGTATTCCTCTGAATTCGGGTGGCAGTGGGTCATCTTTAGAAAAACATTGCAGTGGACGAGCAACAGTAGGGCCCAGCGTGAGATACACGCCGTCCGGAGAACAATAAATGGTAGCATGCAACCTCTTCAACAAGTCTAAACCCAGTAAATTTTCTCCACAATTCGAAGTCAGCAAAAAGGGTGAATCAACAGTGAAAGGGCCAATCGTAAGGGTAAGAGGTTTGAAAATGGGGCTAATCACCGGAGTTCCTGAAAAACCCACAGAGATATTGTTCTTGCCAGACAGAGCCGCCCCTGGGACCCGAGAATGAGCCACTGAACTTTTCATTGCACCCGTATCTACTAGAAATTTCTGTTGAGACCCCAATAAGTTCCCCTTTACATAGGGTCCCTTTTGATTAACTTCCACAGACTCTGGCCCCTCGCTCTGTCCTACGCTGTCCTAGTTATGAGAAAATCCCGTCAAATCATCCATAGAATAGTCATCATTGTAATACGGACCGCCACCCCTTTGTAAGTGTTGTCTGTCTGCACTATTGTCAAAATAGTTTCCTCCTGGTCTCCCGCCCCCATCTGACCGTACAGTCTGTCTCCCGGAATCACCTCTTCCTCGTCCCCGGCCATGACCAGCGTTCGACTGAAACAGAGGACAATCTCTCCACCAATGCCCCTCTTGTTTACATTTCGCACACTGATTCGGTCCAAGTCTCTCTCTATTGTCACCTCTCCCATAACCGCCGCCTCCTCGTCCCGCAGCCCCAGACGAAGCACCTCTTCCCCGACCTTTAGACACTTGTTGCAACAAAACCCTCGTCTTCAAATCTTTGGCTTTCTTCTCCTGCTTGTCCTTACTTTCATTTTCCCTATGTTCATAATACTGAGCCATGCTAAGAATGCCGGAGGGAGTGGATGTCGTCCACGTGCTCTCCGGCGCTTGTAACCTTGCCGAAATCTCTGGTAATAAGTTCATTACAAACCTATTAACAAAGAGTCGCAACCCTCCTTCCTGTGACACATCCTGTCCACTGAAATCCATAAAGGTCTCCTCTAACCTCGTAAAGAAATCGGAGACTGCCTCGTCCTTTTTCTGTTACATGCAGTCAACTTGTCCCAGTCCACCTTTTTCGGGGGAATAAGGGTGTGCATATACTTAATAATTCGCCCCGGTAACGCCAAAATCTCAGCTTTTGGCTTCTCCCCTGGCTTACGTTCTTTGTCCAAGTCCTGTAACTCCGACCACGTACCACCCAATTCCTCTGCATGATCTGTACCCTTCACCTGCCGCCACACATCGACTGGGACCAGAAGTCCGAAAAACAGTTCAATATCGGCCAAAGTCATTACTGTGGAAGACGCGGCTTCCGTCAGCTCTTTATAATATGCGGTTGGGCTCTTTCTAGAGTCTGGCAACTGAGCCTTCAAGGCCAATACCTCACTTCTCTTCCAGGGTGTATATATCCACTGCTCCTGAAAATGGGCGTCTATGCGGGCCTTGGTGACAGCATTCGTGACCGGATCTACCACCTCGGGTATCTCGGGGTGAAAGATAGGGTGCACTTCACGCATTGGATGTATACCTGGAAAATGTGGTGTACCTGCAGAGGGTAATTCATTTCTATACTGCAATATGGCTCGCAAACTGCGCATCACCTCCTTTACCCCAGTGTTAGTTCTGTAGGCTCCGCTTTGTATATCTCGTAAAGTCGCCGGAGCCACACCTCCATACCCCTGCTCCCATAACGTTATTAATATATTTGACATGTGCCACAAAGCATGCTGCTGCATCAAAGGCTCAAAATCTTTCATTGTGGACCAAATGTCTTCAAACGAATAAATGTTATTCCTAGCCCACTGACAGGCCTGATTGGCCACCACTGTTTTTCTCGTCCAAACCAACCGTAGAACGCGTAAGCAATTTTCGTACCTGCGAAAGCAGTCCGCTGCCTGCGCCTCTACTCGGTGTTAATAACTCCTGACTAGGGATAGTGCTGGCTGAGACAGTAGGGAGTGCTAGAGAAAATTGGGAGGGAGCGGGTGAACTGGCCGGGAGTAAAGAAACGAGGGGAGCCAATGAGGATGGGGAGGCAGAAATCGCTGCGTCAGGCTGATGCGGGGCACTCGCTTGTGAACCCAAAACCCCATCAGGAGAGGTAGGAGCTGGTAGGGTAGGATACAATAACTGCGGGGCATAGGGAGGAGGGGGTCCAGTATTCAAAATGCTTTCCATCTCATCCTGTTCATCCTCACGTACTACGTAACTTTTATTTTCTTTCAACCTGCAAAGCCTATCTGCGCGCTCCAAACGTTGCTCATTCTCATTCTTTGTGTGTTCTCTCGCTTTCTGCGCCATTGTCTGTGCTGCCTTTTTTAGCGCCGCCTTCTCTTCTCTCAACTTACGTTCCCTAACTTCCTTCTGCCACATTCTTAAGGAATCGAACATACTTTGACGACTACTCCTAGCAAATAATTTATCTTGCAAATAATCCAATTTAGCTACCTCGAAGGAACCTGTCAAGGGCCATTGCAAATCCACATTATCAGCGGTATATCGGTGCCATAAAGTGCCAAACAGGATCGGGGGCAACCCGTGTTTGACGTACATGTCAAAGTTTGGAGTGCCCTCTGGAGGTGCAGGTTGGCTCTCAGCCAATCTAGAGTCTGATACACGACAACAACACCCAAAACATCGTAACTTACTGAAACACGGCATCTCTACTCTGGTGTAAAATAAAACACTTCCTCACAAAATTCGTCAACTTTAATCACTAGTCCGAGCTCGTTCACACACATACGATATACATTGGGGAACCACACACACACATACACATCCTACACATATAAATCCTTCCAAACACGTGTTACCAAATGGGACAAGGCCCGTCGACCAAGTCCTGGGGAACCTGGACCCTACCGCAGACCGAACAGTACACTAACTGTTCTGAGGATGGAGAACACATCCGCCACCCGAGCGGCACTACGGATCACTGCGCACTTTACCACAGGAGACCCAGGACTCACCTCCACTGAACCACCACTCTAGGTGTTCAGGGTAAGTTCCGGAGTCTACCCGTAATGAGCCACGCCTTCACCACAGTACCACCCGGTCGGATGACTACAGCACGATATACACAAATGTTCTCCCATCTCCCGTTAAGTCTGTCAGAGCGCCTACTCGCACTCTGAGTTCCCCGGAGCACACTAGCCCCAGGAGCGCACCGGCTCCTCAAACCATTGGAGACACCCTAGTCTCCCGGAGCACTCCAGCTCCTCAAACAACAACAGGTGGACCACTCACCTTCCATATGCGGTACCGACCTCTACCGTTCTCCACCTCCGGCTGCCAGGACCAACACGGTCAGCTCCAGGTTCCGCCTTCTGGAACCCGGCATAAGATTTGAACCGGGACCTCTCCCGATCAGCAGGGTGGGGCAGCGCTGCGAGAACCAAGCTCGGCATCAGATGGGTACCCGGACCCACCGTGCCGACCAGCGGGTCCCCGGTCTTCTGCTACCCCCCTACGGGTGAGAAAGATCTTTATCGCGGGGTACCTGTTCGGGCGCCATCTGATAAGCGTGGCTCAAATCCACCCCCGTGACTTACCACACTCACCTATAGTAACTCAGTAGGAAGTCAGCCGGACAGTGGAGAAGAATAAACAGAGTAATTTTATTAGGCCTCAAACTCCCATATGAGAGGGCCCTGTCCGACCTCACCCCTAAGAGTGCGCCGAGAGGACTGACTCATATCATCACAGCAATACATTATAATGTGGTACAGTACATTGGGGTACGCCCCTTCTGGAAAATTACTGAAACCCAGACAGAGGAACAATGTCCTCATGCAAAAGGCATCTGCACCTGCAAGGGATACATTTGCTATCTTTGCCCAAGGCCGCAGAGCTGAGCCTCAGCGTCTCTGGTGCATGAGAACATTACTGATAAGAGACTTGTTAGTTTCGGCCACAGTTAGCCGAGAAACGAAAACTGCTGCATTAGTGAATTTTCCTATTCGTACGGGAGGGGTGGATGAGCGAGTGCGACTCGCAGGAACAGAGTGATACACAAAATGGAGGCACACGAGCTAAGCTAAGAAAACTAATATCTTCACACATATAAATGAATAATCATGTAAGGAGTAAGAATAATGCAAAAACGTGTATGTATACTTCATCAGTTAGACACATGATGCTAACTCACATATGTAAATAGGGATGGATGGGGCATCGAAAAGTGAATTCTATCAGAAGAAACCATTAGAAATATCTAATGTGGTTTTATATTTTTTCCACACAATGTTATTCATCAGTGCTGCACTGTGTGCATTTTGTACTGCAAAAGTTTTGCAACAAGAGTTTAAGTGTCTATAGTCCAAAACTAGACAATTTTTATTGTCTGGCTTGGATACAGGAAACAAAGGATTGTTCATAGATGAGGTGCATGTTTCAATCACCCCTTGGTATTCAAGTTGATTTAAAATCTCCCTGACCTGTTTTTTAGCTTCTGTTTAACGGGATATTGCTTTTGCATTGTTGGTTGAGTTATTAACTGGATTTTATGGTGAGGTGAATCCTCATCCCATCCTACACGATTTTTATATAATGCTGGAGCCTGGACTACAGCCCATTTTCAGCCATAGGTGTGTTTTTTATGAATAGGAATGTGATTAGAGAAGGCTGGCATAATTATCTCTTCATTTGTATGTGAATCATTTGTCGTCTGCCTTTTGGTTTTCCTTTAATTGCAGGAATAATGCGATATTGCCACATTTCTGTAATGCTGTGATAAGGATCAGTCAATGAACCTCATTTAACCCTGAGTGGAGGGTGGTGGTAGCTTCCCTCTGTCAAGGTTCACCTTCCTGACTCCCAGGCGTGGAAAGGATGGGTATACCATCAGTAACACCGATATTCTCTCCTCCACTCAGTTTAGCTGATGGCCAAATAGCTCATCCACCAGAGTCTGTGCAGTAGTGTGCCGCGTGATCCAGCTGTCTCAGATCAGTGGCAGACTACATCTTATTTTCCAATGGTTCTGGATAGCCCTAAGAATTCCCTCTGGCTGCTGCAATGGCACAGCAGGAGAGGAGGGAAAGTCTAGGGGTATCTTGCACTCCAATGTGGAGGAGACTGTTTCCATCCCCCCTTCATCACAAGACACAAAGGCAATCCTTAGGACCACCTTCAGTGGGGTGTGCAAGCAGTCACTGACAAACGAGGAACCCATGGATACCAGCACGAGATCCATCCTGTAAATTAGCAGGCAGGCATGCAGTCTAAAGACAAGCTACAAAGCAGGCACCGTGCCCTGTTACCAAACTGCTGTGACAAGGCCCACTGGTATTATCGGGTCACTTAGAATGAAGGCCAAAGTGCCTGACAGAATAAAAAACACAAAAATGTGTCACCTAGGCAACATCTATCCAGAAGCTCTTAACGAATCTGCTAATCAATACCGGACTGACATGAAGTCTAACGATTTGCATGATGACCATAATTGATGGGTGTTTAGACTGTCATATTCTCTTTCCACTATGGCTTCCCTCACCGTCTCTGCCTCGTTGGATAGTAGAGCCAAGCTACCTAGTTTTTCAACTCAAGCCATGTACAGTGGGGGGAATCTGTTATCCTTTGACCAAAATGCAGTGCTTAATTTGTGCTGGTGTTGTGCTGCACCGCTACTTATTCCTCAACACTGGAACTTATTCCTGACAATCCACCACATTGTGGCACTGTCAGTCTATTCTTGATGAGATCGCAACCATAGATTGTTTAACATTTCAATATAAATGTAAATTAATATAACAAAATATCTCATCCATTCCGTTCTAACAGCTTTATTGATGTGGAATAATCAAAATTGGACATATATTGGAGTGTTTTGGTTATAATGCTTTGGTGGCGCTGGTATTTGGCGGTGCTGGCAGGTTGCAGAAGCTGCAGGGGTGCGCCATGAAATACGTTCGTCACTGGCACTTATTTGTTTGACAAATTAAGCACTCCCAACAAGCAAAAAGAGTGCGAATTACAAAGGAACGGTCAGAATCCCTGCTGAACCCAGTCCTGTAATAGATGATATGGCGAGGCTGCTTTCTGCAGGTGCAAGGAATCAGGCAGGAGGGAGTGTAGCATATACCAAGGCGCCTATAGCTTGGATGAGTACGAACTGGACCAGAGATGAAGGCTGGTGTAGGCTGCACAGAGACTGGACATCACGAGAACACCGCAGTAGACGAGATTTGGATCTGCAGGACAGAAAGAGAGGAATGCCTGCTCTAGACAAATGTAGCTGAAGAAAAATATGCAATTAAAACGAAATGAAAACTGTAATAACAGAGACAAAAGATATTACAACGGAGAGTAACACAAGAGTATAATGAATGGCAATGGGTATACTCAGTGGAAATAAGTATTGTAACCCTCTAATAACAGAGTTATCACCCTTCGTCTTATTCCTGCACTGCTCAACCAAATTAAGCAATTTGCAATCATTTTTATGCAGCTCAATTTGTGGTGGGTTTGCAATTTAGTACGAGTTGTGGATGATGATGATGGAAATACAGACTTCCAAATTACAATTTGGACAATTAGAAAAAATAGGAATGCTTTTCCGCATGTATAATGCACGTAATATGTGGGTGCATTAGGTTACTGAATGTACCAAACTATGGGGGTCATTCGAAGTTGTGTGGTAATTCTGCCTTGTTCATTAAGCACCCGTGTTTACCGAACCTACATTGGTCAGCAAGCCATGGATGCAAACTTACTGCACCATTAAGAGTTATCCCTTATGGAATGGCTATTTGCTGGGGTAATCAATATTATTGAACAGATTTCCCCAGACAATTCTCAGTGATCATTTTCTAGAGACATAGGGGCCTATGTACAAGAACTTAAGGCCGCTATAGTGTCAATTTTTTTTATCGCCTTACTTACATGTTGCCTCTAACTGCAGTTAGCGCCAATTTTCCAGCGTAAACGTGAATTTTCAAGATTACCACTTCTGTTAGCGGCACTTAACGAAAACGAGATGCAAGGTAGATGTTCCTGTGGTAATAGTAAATTTAACCCTCTCGCTATCCTATGGTAAATATATTGTATATTTTTTATTAATACTATGTTTATATATATATATATATGTATTAAAAAATATATTTTTATTTATATTAATTATTTATTTTTTAGGTAGGCGTTTCTGTGCAAAAACAGCCGCTATCCCCACTTTGCAAGGAATTCCTTGTATGGTGCAAAACCAAAAAAACTGCCTCTAACTATAGTTAGAGGCAGTTTTTTAGGACTAGAAAATAGCTGGTCTTAAAAGTGGTGCCAACACTTGGGGCCACATTTCAGAAGGTTTTGGTGCTGGACAGCGCTGCAAGGAATGTTGCTGCGTTGTCCTGCGAAAGGGCGCATTCCTGGGCCTCATTCATACAAAGTGTTGTATCGCTGCGACAAAACAGCGTTGTAACACTTTTCATTATGCCCTTCTTGCAACACCATGGATGTACTGTATTCACTGTACGGCATTTCATGACGGAATTAATGACAGATACGTCTGGAATCCTGATGTATCTGTCAACGCAAAAGTCATGTATTCCTGCAGTTGTGTCACAAGCATGACACAACTTCAGCAATGCATGGGGCAAGCCTATCCCGGTAGCACTGTGTCACCCTTATGTCTGCCATGAGGCAGGCATAAGGTACTGACGCAGTGATGTCCTACAATTGTTGCAGTGAAATCTGTTGGATTTCACTAAAGCACTCCTATGAGGCTTTGTTGCGTGGGAAAGCCCACCCTGCATACATCATACCTGATGCAGGTGTAATGTGGCAAAGGGCTTCACAAGGTCACGCATATGCCTAGATGCGTCACTTTGCAAATACCGTGCAACGTAGTGCAAGAATTACGCTTCAAGTACGTCAAGAAAATTATGCACCTGTGTGGTGAAACTGTCATAAGGGGCTCATGAATAACATGAATAACACCCCCTGTATTTTTCCCCTACGTTGGCGCACGATGGTTGTCATGCGCCAATGCAGGCATCATGGTGCATGGTGCATCATGGTGACTGTGTTGCGGAGTTGTTTGATGTTATGTTATGCTAGCATGTTTTGTATAGCAAACAGCTGCCTCAGCAAAGAGGCGTCCCAGCACTGAGCAGAACATGAACATGTTGAGGCTCCATCTCTTCTCGAGACGTTTTCAGGTTGGGCTTGACTAGTGGAGGGAGGAGTGAACCAGTTAGCCTTCTTGGAGTGTTTTTTACCTGGTATTTTCTTGAGGGGTGCTAGAGTGTTGGCGCAATTGGAGATCCATCGGTGGAGGTTGCACGCTGTGGTGTTGGCATCTGTAAGCGTTTGCAGAGTGGTGCTGCTGAGGGAGTTGACTGGAAGTTCTTCTGTGGCCGTGATCCAGTTTCAATGGGGGGGGCAGTGATGGTGATGGTGTACGGTAGGCGTGATGAAGGCATGATATAAACAGTGAAGGTCGGTACAAGAGAGTCCTGTGGTGTGGCTGTAGTTGAAGTTCCTGCTGGTAGATAAGGCAGGCCGAGGGCGTGTAAGGCTATGTGGGGTTGGTGTGGTGACTAGGTGCTTGAGTTTGATGTTGGTGAGGTTCCCCAGGAGAGGGGTGTTGTTCTGGTCACTGGGGTTGTCCAAGTGGAACTTGAGTAGGATGTAGTCGGTGGATGGGAGAGCCTGGGGTGCGATGAGTTCTACAATAGCATTGGTGAATGGGGGTTTATGGCCCGGGGGCCTGTAAATGAGGGTTCCACTGAGGGTGGTGTTGGGGTTGGTCCCAATCTGGAAGTGGAGGTGTTCCATGGTCACCGTCGGGTCATTAGAGTTTGTGGTGAGTCGGAGTGTGCCTTTGTTAGTCAATGGCAATGCCTCCTGGTGGATGCTTAGGGTGGTCCATGTGGGTGAATTTGTAACCGTCGTAGATGGTCATGGTGATATCCGGTCCTGAGCAGAGGTTGGTCCAGGTTTCCATGAAGAAGGTGACGTCTAAAGAGGTGGAGTTGAGGAGGTCCTACATTTCTGTTGCATGTTTGTGGAGGGGCCGCACATTGAGGAAGATGCAGTTGAGTTGGCTGCGATGTTGGTTGGCTGGGTGCCAGGAGGCACTGGTGTGCTGATGTGGCAAAAGGTGCGACAGTTTTAACAGGTGCAGAGTGCAAGTGAATTCTACAGTGTTGCTAAATAGCAGGCGGTGTGGCGTCCAGGGTTGATGGTGAGGAGGGTGCTGGCCTCGTAGCAGTGAGGTGTCAGCGAGGAAGGGTCTTGGTGCTGGGTGCGGTCCAGGAGCAGACAGTAGTAAACGGGCTTGCTTTTGGCACACCAGTGGTACGCCTGTAGAGCATGGCCGCATAGCAACTGCCATTATGTAGTGCTGCAGGGGGACTGCCAGCTGGGAGGTGGGAAACACGGAAAAGGACACTGGAGGGTTTGGGGATAAGCAGAGTGGGAGTTGTAAATATATTTAAAACAAATTCCTACTTCGAGGCCGGGTCCCTCGTCTACTTTGCTCCTGCTCTCCTCAGTCTGCTTCCAGAAACAGGAAGCAGGCATCCAGGCTCCCGTCCCTAAGTCAATCACAATGCTGCAATGCGGCGTTGTGATTGTTCTTGAGCGCCGTTCAGCCAGGGGCTGGGGGGGGGGCATGTTCTCCATGCAGGCTGTAAAGCTGCCTGCATGGCGAAAAGGGATGTGTGCATGACTGCTTTAGAAAGCCTGAGTGGGCCGACCAGACAGTCATTGCACACTTGAGTGAGCATATCACTCGGCCCCTGCCCTGCTCCATGAGTAGAGCAGACTCACCCACCCTCCCGCCCGCAAAGGAAACATAGCATGAGCACATCAGAAAGTTATCATGTTATGTTTTCTCTTCTTACACTGCTTGAAAGCAGTGGGGCGTTGATCTTCTGCCGTAGCAGATTAGCTGCCACTGGGGGTGCATCACCCACAAGTGCTAGGCCTGGGCCCGACTCGACCCCGGGCCTCCTCTGCTACGAGCTCCACCTTCTCCTCACCAGGACATTGACACCACGGTGCAATCTACTGCACTCTCTCCAAATCTGTAAATCAGCCAGTGGGAGTCTCAGCCAGGTGAGATTTCACAAGCCAGGGTATTGCAGACGCCGCCAAGTTCGCTGGGAACATCCCGATGCAGGTGATGCAACAGGGCCCCTTTAGGCGTGAATTTGCAGTCCTCCAGTCATATAAGTTCAGCACAGCTCAGGGGCCTCACACTCCACAGCATCCAGCCAGCACCACATCCTCCGGCCTGTGATGCAGAGAGGCGCGGCCCACCATTCGTTCTCTCCTCAGTGCACCACGGTGTCGTGGTGGCGCATGGTATGAGATGCAGACCACCCTACGTTGGTGCGCCTCTACTGTTCACAGCTCCAAGGGGCACCATGCTATTTTCTCACACAGGTCAGCAACGTGTCTCCATGTGACCTGGAAGTCTTCCCCACCAGGTAAGGGCAATCACCAATGCCTCAATGTCTACTGCCATGGCCCACCAGCTCCACAGCACCTCCGCATCCCACTCCGGTTCCCAGACGCAGGCCCAGTGAGGCTTCTTGGCCCCGGGGACTGTTCGCGCTTTCAAGGTTTTGAATGCCATGGTTTTGCAATGAGTGCGCAATGATAAGTGATGGATCACTGGTTTTCCCCAGCGATAGACCTCTTTTTATGATTGTAGCCCTGAGTTTCCTCTTCCCCAAGGACTCTGGCTGGTCATCCTGGCTGTTGGTGGGCTTGAGGGATATTGCTGATCTGTGCTGCACTTGGCCCTGGCTGCTCCATTCTGCATTCCATTGGTTTTGTTTCCTATTTTTCATTGGAGGTGGACCTATAGGCTATTTTTACCACTAAAGGCAAAAAAAGCCAACTTGGGCTGAGTAAAGTGAGTTTTTTTGCTGCTAATAGGCATTGCCTTCACGCTAGTGTTAGGAGCAGCTTTCACCACGGCTACCTGAAACTGTCGCCATGTAGGTACGTATTGAAAATACATCGCTAACAAGGGCGACAGTTTTTGGTTATAGGCAGCGTTAAGAAAACTGCTGCTAATTAGCGTTAGTTTTAGCGTTAGTGTTAGTTAGCGGCAGTTCCTGTGCATATACCCCACATTCTTCCAGGTTATACCGGCCAATCATATCTTCTAAAAGCCGGCAGAGTGCAGTAAGTAAGCACAACTTGGAATTCCCGATGTCCCTGGTAACTCCTCAATGAGGGCCTGTGTGTTCTAAAGACACATCCATTCATTTATTGAAATAACTGGGTGCTATTTTTCCACACTGATTTAGGCAGGCTTTGCTTGTCATTTAAAAGGAAATGCTTGAGTGTTCACTTTCGATAATTTCCTTTCTATGTTCAAGTTTTTCCAAATGCTGTAAGACGCTCGACTGTTAGTAACATAGGTTTGTACAGAACTTGTAGGATCACGCTACGCAGCACTTGAATAATAATAATAGTCCACATTTGTAAAGTGCACAATCACCCATAAGGGTCTCTAGGCGCTGGGGGCCGTCGGGAAGATTAAGCAAGCGTTTGCCCAGAGTCACATGGTGCTGGGCTAATCTGCCGCCGGTGCCGGGGATCGAACCGTGATCCCCAGATTCCAGAGTCAGTCGCCCTAGCCGTGGCGCCACACCTCTTCCATTTGTAGAAAGTGTTCCTCTTCCATTTGTAGAAAGTGTTTTTCTTGCCTCCTAATAACACCTAATCTAAAGAATGCTCTAATACAAATAAAGTAGTTTCTTTGATGGGTGCCTTCAGCTCAATACTGACTCAAGATACAAAGCGTGTGACACAGGGATTGGCATGTTATATATAACATCAGCCTCCTCTGACGTCCCATGTACAGAGTTTCAAGTCTTATGTCGACTCATTTGGACTACATGCAGAACTCTAAACGGACACAGCTGATCTCTATCTACGATTGTAGCTTTTCATCTTTCTCTTCTAAACCCTCCACACTAGCCTTGAGAAAGTCCTATGGGGCGAAATATGTGTTTGCTGTCTGGATAATTTGTTCTCTATATTGTGTACTGAACAAATACAATCATGGTTAAAATAAGAAGACATCAGAAATCTTGGATTCCTTACTTTCAAACATACAGTGCTCTAATGCTGCAATTTTATGTCTCATTTTATCACATTAATTAGTGGCGGTTGGTAGGGGATGGTGGCAAGGGGCAGCGACAGGGGGTAACATTTTAAACGTACCTGTGAACGCAGTTGCCACCACCTCTCCTCCGTCCTCTTCTCTCGAAACGGAGGCACCCAAGTTCTCCCAGCCAATCACGATGCCGCCTTACAGCAGCGTTGTTATTGGTCTGAGATCGTGGTCTGATGGAGAACATGCACAGTGCACATAACGATTTGGCCGGCCCAAGACAGCAGGCCCAACCGTCATGTGCACTTATGGTGCAGCGACCACTCCTCCCTCTGCTGTTGCGTGAGCCCCGCCCCACCGTAACATTAAAGGCAGACTAAAAATAAAAACATAATAATGTTCTATTAATATCATTTTATCTTTACTTTGCTCTGCTCTTAGAGCAGTGGGGCAATGCTCCTCCGCCTTAGCGGAGGAGCTGCCCCTGACATTAATGTCCAGATTTACTAAGGTTTTGTGTTGTCCTTACACATGCAAGGGGACGTAGGTTGTCGCAAAACCTAGAAGGAGATTTGCAGCATACAAGGGCACCTGAGCGACTTGGTGTAGGACAAGTCGCTGCCTTTCGTTACTCTGTATGGTGAGGGATTTACATCGGGGGAGTGTGGTTGTTCCCATGTATCCATCCATGTATTCTAATGCATTCCCAAAATTTACCAACAATGGTAGACTTGCGAATGCCTCAGATTCATATGCCTTTTCACCAGAGGTGCAACTAGGAGACATATCATTATTCTGCATTCTGCAGCACACTAAGAAGCAGGAAAATGTCTCTAAGGATTGTTTTTGTGCAGAAAGGTGTGTCTTCTTGCTCAAAATGACCCTGCTTGTAGTGCAAGCACCCTTGCTCCATACCACAAGCGTGCATTGGTGCTAGGTTGCAGATTGTGTTCCAGCGCAGGCAGAGGACTGAAATGTGTCATATCTTGATAGATATGGTGCATTCCTGCACTCTTCCTTCCATGCAGCGCAGTGCAGCAAGTTGTCTCTCTGAGTTGCCTTGCATGAAACAAATGATAAATCTTGCTCTAAGTGTCTGAAACCTCTCAGTCCATGGCCAATGGAGTGAGCTGTTTTGATCACCTCAGATCAGGTTTAAAAGTTATGGGCCAGGTTTACTAAGGACCTGTGTTGTCTTTGCATGATGCCTGTTGTTGAAAGTCAACGCAAGTCCTTAAATGGAATTTAACAAGCCTTGCAAGGAGCGATTTGCACTTTCTTGCATGACTTTGTAAAGAAATGCAAAACAACACAGTGGAGTCTGTTGCTTTGCATTACCTTTAGTAGTGGTAGGCGTTGCATGGGTGGAGAATGGGTGTGCCTGTGCACCCATGCAAGGAATTTGATACCATCCCAGATTTTATACAGACAGATAATGAGATCTGGCACAAAAACAATCCTGCCTGTGCTGTAATGCAGGCGCCCTTGTGCCATGGAGCCAGGGCGCCTCCGTTGGTGCTGCCAGCGCTAAGAGATAGCTGAACTGTGCCATATCTTTGTAAATATGGTGCAATTCAGCTCTCTCTCTTTCACGCAACAAAGCGCAGTGACCTCCCTTGCTGTGCTGTGTTCAGTAAAATGTTAGTAAATATGCCCTTATGATTTTTGGGTTTGCACCGTTAGGTAATATAGGGGTCTATTATCAAGAACGGCGTTAAAATTATCGCTGGTTCTGCCGCTAAAGCAACGATAATGGGCTTGATAATATGCCTTGGAGAATTCCCATAGAAGCCCATGTTCACACCAGAACATGGACTTCTATTGGAATTCTCAAGGGCATATTATCAAGCCCAATATTGCCGCTTTAGCAGCAGTTTTCTGCCACTAAACCAGCAATAATTTTTAACGCCGTTCTTGGTAATATGCCCCATAGTCTGTAGGACTCTAAGGGCATCTTTTGTCCCAGGTGAGAGAAGAGGTGGAATTCATAAAATAAAGCAGGGCTGCCAATCGACTCCCCTTCTCTTGAAAGTCCGCGGGCGCCTTGAAATGAGCGCCGGATCCACATGCATACAGACCCAAGTTACGTAATACGGTGTCTGGCACCCTAGAGCAATACAATTTCCAAACCCACAGTTAATGTAGGTTGAGAACTTTTTGTATTATTGTCCTATAGTTAAGGAAAATAAAAAGGTTCTTGGACCACCTGTATCAAGCAGGCGCATAACACAAGCCCCTGCAGTCCCTGTGGTGCCGGGGCCCTTATCCCTCCAGGGGGCCTCCCACCCTTCAGAGGGGCCACCCAATAAGACGAAGGCCAATGAATATCTCTAAGATAGGTGAGACTCAGAGGCCCCACATAACATGCTGTGGGGTGTGGGCAACATTTTGGTATGTCACTCGTGTCAAGTTTGCAAAGCAGATTTAGACAGGGCTGTAAAACACATCTCTTATCTACCACTGGGAAACGTGTACCAGTCCTTCATGTCATCTCTATTCGTTGTGTTATTATTTGCCAGTTGTACTGTGCACAACCTGCGAGTGTTATATCATCAATGGAAAATGATTGTGGAATGCTTTACAATAGAGGCTACATTAATATCCATGCATCACCTGTGAGCTCATCACACCAGTACGAGATCAGAACGTCACAGACATTTACAAACAAATCTGCCATCTATCCAGCAAGATGCTCCTCATCTTCAAAAATGGAGTGTGCATTTGCTTCATTGTGTACGGCAAAAAACATGGCTCCGCCGCGTCAATGCGTGATCAGCAGAGGCGTCATGGAATGGATGACTGGCTGGAAAACAGCATGACTTGCCATGCTCTGGCCTCTAAAGGGACAGTGACACGAGGGACCAGCTGAGGCTATTTTGGGGGCAAAGTGACAATCGCTGGTGCCCTGTGTGAAAATGGAATTCGAGGCACGAGGGTGAACTAACATTATCCTGCTGCTGTGTCAGTGTTCCGCCTCCATTTTGATGCCTGACTTCAGTGCCACATGAAAATGGTGCCTGCTCGCTTACTTTTAAGTTGTTTTGCAGTTGCTATGAAATATTCGTGATTACCGTGTGGGCTAACCAGGTCTGACTTTCTACTGCTTGGTAATGAATGAGGTATTTCATGGTCGATAGGCTATACTAATTGGCGTCTCTGGGTGCCCAGAAGATGTTTCTTAAAAGAGTGGAAATTCGGTGCACAGTGACACTGACACACCGAGACAATGAGTCCCAGCCAGGCTGATAGCAAGATGCTGTAAGATTAAACAAGGGCTATATTAAGGCATGTCAAGATGAATCCTAATGCGCTACTAGAGATTTTGCATATTTACGAGTATGCAAAGTGTCTGGCAGCAAGCTGGAATGCAATCTGACAGAGTTTTACATAGCATGTCGCCCGCCCCTGTTTTTGTACAAAATAGGGTGATGTGAGCTGCTCTTTAAAAAGCACCAAACTGAAGAAGGTCTATCGATCTGTGCCAATGCAATGCGGTACAAAAATAACACAAGACAAAAAAAGCAATCAAAAAGTGGAAGCTTTTTTAATATTGCTCTACCATCATCCTGAAAGGCATAATAATTTGAGTTACATATCGGAACCGATTGGAGTTACAGGATCAATTCTCCTTTTTGCATTTAACAATATATACAATATAAAATAAATACATTTACACAAATGGACATTTGTTGGAGCACACAGTATGATACACATCACAAAAATATACAGTTGATTGCTTTACAGATGTCAAGTACATCTACATCGATAGACATGTTTTTGTTCCTGTTCCTTTTACTACTGGCTATGATGAAACTCCTGGCTTATTAGAAACATTTTAAATTATTTTGTCCATGTATTTGTTGTCCTTCAGTAATCCTTGCACCTAAGACTGCCATTTAATGCTTTTGCAGGCAGGTAAACAAAGAGACACTTAAATAATTAAAATACAATCACCAACACCCAGTTTTCATTCTTTAAGAAAAATAGCAGATTTTCATTTTATCACTTTTTTCTTGTTATCATTTCAATGCAAAATAGCAGAATAAATACAACATTTTGATTTGATTGAAACACAAGTGCAACTGCAGCGAGTCACACAATCATATTGCTTTAAATTATGTAAAAAAACTATTTTTAAAAAAGCAAAACATTGAAGCAAAATATTATGGCTAAAATAAACACTTTCCAGTTTCACCAAAGCTAGCAATAAATACATTATTATGGTTGAAACTTGAAGGAGTTTCCAACAAGATTTAAGCAGAGCTTCATTTTTAAGTCTGTGTAGTTTAATAAGCAGTCTGCTAGCTGTAGCATTCTTTAGATGACTGGCCCTTTACAACTAGAAGTACTTCTTTATAATAAAAAGATTACCTCCACACTTATCTATTCACACACACATCTCTTTCTCTTATTTCAGCCACAAGTTATCAGCCAAACTTTGACGACAACCGTGTATAACTTTTATGTCTCAAATATACTCATCCATCCGCACGCTCACATACATATAAGCAAAACAAACACAGACAAATATATATATGTATATGTGTGTGTATATGTATATTATATATATATATATAAACTTTTGCATGCACATAATGCATATATATATGTATATGTATATAAATATATATACATGTATACATATATTATATGTTTATACACATATATATAATTGTATGTGCACATAATGCATATACATACTCATATACACATTTTCTATTGGGCAGTAGCAATTGCACCTTGCACACACCATCTGGAAAATAAATAGATTTTTGTACACAATTACATAAATAAATAATCTAATACCACCAGCACCTTTTCCCAGGAGTTGTATAGTTTATCTATCACTTTTAGAGGGATATGCCAGTCTCTGAACTTCCATCACAGCTATACAATTTCAAGTTATTGACTGTCTGAATGAGTTGTTAATGATGATTTATCTACAATCACACTACAGACACTTCTCTACTGCAAAATCCACAATCTACGATATAGTCCCATATAGCTAATGATAGATACAAAGTATTGAGAGCACACTGCTTATGTGCTACCAACCCGCTCTATTTTGTTCAAAGCACACAAAGCAGCAGTAGTAGTTTTGGAAACTTTTCCGCACCAAAAACTTTGCAACAGCACAGTGCGAGTTGATAGAAGTCAGAGATGGATGAGATGAAGCGAAATATATACAGCATTTAAAAATTAGACTTATATATAGTTTTGAAATATTTCAAGGGATCCTCCCTTCTAACCTATACATTGGTAATCTATAATACAGTTAGACAAATTGTCCCTTGTTTTGAAAATAGCATGACTTTTCATTTGAAACACGTGTTAGTTGGTGTTGAGTACTTGTTTAGAGTTTCCTAGTTGTCGTTTTAAGTATTTAGGTAGGAAGATACGCCATTATCAGTATTGAAGTGAACATATTACTGTGATCTCCTGAGGAATTGTACATCCAATATTGTCTCTAATTCTACCCTGCCTCTAAAAGCACACACTATGATAATCAAAGCACCACAAGAAGAACAAGACAACAGTCCTCAAATGCAACAGAAAATTTCAGAAAAAGCACAGCAAACATGAAACATTGAAAACTCAATCTACATTTTGTTTGTTAGGCTTACAATTGTAATTACATTGTGTACATAGAATAGGGAGGATCACATGGTACAAGTAGAAGCTTCTAACACTTGTATATTGGTATAGCATTGGACGGAGGCTATAGTTTCTTAGTTTATTTTAATAAACATACTGTACTTGAGGGGTGTAAAGAAGTGTGTTTTGTTGAGGACTTTCTAATCAGTGTTTTTACTAGTTTACTAGTTCTAACAGTCCTAAATGTGACCAGTCCTCCCATGCTGCAACAAATCAGCTGAAATGTACACGGATTGCTCCAACTAGTTGTACAAAAAAAATCACAGTAAAAAAATTATTCAAAATCAGTCCATAATTGAAGTTTAAGAATATGATCAGAACGGATGCCTGCTTAAACTGATTACCTTTTTCAAAGGATGGCTTTTGCCTTATTGCCTCTTAACAAGTACCGTGTCACAGTTCCAAGTCTGAAAGTAGTCATCTTTTAAAATAGTGTACAGTAGCTCAATTACCAACTCAACCCACTAGGGTTAATGTGGCAACTGTCAGAGCATTACACAGTTACAAATGCTTTAAATTTACATCTTATAGGGCGCATTTGTGGATTTTACAACATACATACTGCAGGTTCTAATAATCTAGGAACAATTCAGTTTACTGGAGCTTATTTTTTTCAGAAACTGGATGTACAGGACCAGACAACATAAATTGCATCCGTGATAAAATGCACCTTCCTTCCAGCTATTGCTTGAGTAAGATAAGTTGCCACATTGGTGCATGGCATTAAAGTGGTAAAGCTGGTACAGAAAAAAATCTCCACTGCTGCGAAGAACCAAATACCTAAAACATAACAATTTCTTCTTCGTCCCTTATTTTGTCCTTCATCATCGGTGTCATTACTTGAGCCCGAATGGAAATGTACCATCCATCTTTCATATTGCATGAGTGAATAAAGCTTAAAATAGTCCCTGAAAAAAGTTGCACAGTGGCTAACCTAAGAAACATCTGGAAGACTTGAAAAAAGAATTAAGGAATCAGATGGCTATAAAGGACCTAGAAGGAGAATGCAATGATAAGAAGCAGCCAACTCAACACCTTTAGATCTGTTTCTAGTATTACAGACTGCTCCAGTGAAACCCAGTACTGTGTTCGGTTCATTGTGTCATAATTGACGATGGTGCACTCTTTGTTTCATTTGTCAATAGGGGTATCACTGTTTTATGACAAGTTAACTGGTATCCATATTATGGATTTCATTCCTTTGGCAGGGCTGGCTTCCGTCTCTCTTTCAGTAGAGAGATCTTCCCAAAGTTCAGCAGCAACGAAATAGAGAAATGGGATAGGAAAGTTATATGTATCTGCATCTGACAGACACAATAGAGTTTTTAGGCTGCTTCACAGTCTTGCTGCTGAACTCTCAGTGCAGTATCTTTGTTCTCGTTCAACACGGTGAGTTTTTGTCACTATGTCTGTAGTTGTTTTCCCTTTGTTTTATATATATATGTACATATATTTATATATTATGTATTCGCTTTGCATAATGGAAAGGCCCACAATGCTCTAGTCAAACTTTGGCCTCCAACATTTCCAAAAACAGTTTGTGCATTGGGACTTTCCCTTCCAGTTTGATGTTGTAGAAGTGCTGCACGGCCTTCGTTGAAGTTTGCCTTAACAGTGGAAGGGTCATCAACATCTTGCCCGCCCGGCGGGGGTCCTCAATATGTTGCCCAGCCTCATAGTCCTGCAGAGCCTCATGTAAGACATCTTGAAGTTTCTGAACTGCTTCAACATCTTCTATATGCATTGAGTCTATAGAAAAGCAAAGACATGTGGCATTAATACTCAGTACATAAAACGCATCATTTCATTACATTAATCACAGTCATTACTTTGGTGACATGTTAGCAGTAGGTTTTGTTAATTCATATTTTGGTTATTCTAGTGCAAAAGGATAGAGTATCAGACTTAGGCTTTTGACATTATTAACTCTGACTTTTGCATTTTGCAAAGAAAACAAGCATTTTTTATTGTTTTTAATGAAATAAGATTTAAGAGGTAATAGTGAATCCCACACAGTTTGTTTGCCCACATAACTATCATCTTCCGTCTGATGGAATTGTGCAGGTCATATCCCTAGTGCACTGCCTTCTGGGAAATGCTGTTTCAATCTGCTGATACCTCCGCAGAAAGTAGGAACGGTTGGGACAGTGATATGTAAAACAGATAACGAGGTCATAATAATAAAGGCATAAAATAAAACAACGAACAGCAAAAGACTAAATACTATGGTAAACAATCAATTGAATGGAATTAAATGTATATTTTGTAAAAACCATTGAGGAAAAATAACAGCGAATAATATTGTGGAAGTTTTGTATTTAATAGAAATTGTCCATGATAATGCTTTGGGGACATTGATACACTGACTGTATTAAGTAAGTAAGTAAGTTGGAGCGTTTGCACATGTGGGCATATTTCGAGTTTTCCACAGAGGTCAAAGATCTATCAATCTATCTTTCTATCTATCTGTCTGTCTGTCTTTCTGTCTATATATCTATCTGTTATCTATATCTATACATTTCTCCTATAATATGAAAAAACGCATAGAAACTGGATGCATGCATTCGCCTAATTAATCTGATATTATTCTGCCCACAAGTTTTTCCTGTACCTCATCTCAAAAACTCTGCTTAGGGGTTTACAAAAAGAAATCATGTTTTTGGAGCCTTTTTCAAAACTCCATACTTGAACAATGTGCATGAAAAGTAAGGTTATCATACAAATTGTACATTTGTTATGGATTTTTAAATAGATTCGATACACAGCGCCACAAATATTACCAACACAAAAAATACGTTTCCAATTGAAACCATATGCCCACAGGGGCTAATTAAGCATAACTAGCTACAGCTATAGAGAGGCCACAATAGCATCTCTGGAAGTATGGGTAATTATCCTTAGTTAGCACCTCTGAGTTTCTGCTTTTTCGATATGTACATATTAAAAGACATATACAAAAGCACACACACATAGAACTCATTTCATAAATATCTTGATATTTTTTTAATCATTTTGAAGTGTTTGCCAGAGTTCAACCTCAGGTGACTCTTTCCCTCATGAACCTCAGCCTTGCTTGGAGGGGTTTCGGGGTAGGGGGCAGCAAGTGTTGAAGTGGGAATGTCGTGGACATCCACAAAGGGTGAAAATGTAATAACTCCTCTAAGGGAAGGCTGAGAGGAAGGTGTGGTTAACACGCTGTGGCCTATTTTTGAGTGTAAGTGTCATGTGCACATAAGTGACACATTAAATCTAGCGTCTGCCTTCTGTGTTTGTTCTCACCCAGGCACTTGGCACTTTCTCATTCACTGAAAAGCCTGTGTCCAGCGTGATTTTCAAAAACAGCATACTGAGCCATAAGTAATGATGAGATCAGGCTGTGTTCGCAGAAAAGGAAAAATAGCTATGTCGCAATACCATTTCTTATGTAATATAAAAGTACAACCATTCATGACGTGTTGGGTTCACCTCCGTGTGACTGTTGTCAGCAGTGCGCATGCGCAGATCTCTTTCAGACCCCAGGCCCAGTATTACAAAGTGGTAGAAAAGAAACAAACATATCTTTGGGATAAAACCCGCTCACTGGAAGGCTGTGGCTTGAAAAACCCACCAATCCCTAAAAAGAATAGATGTCTAAGCCTATGTTTTCTAACAAAAAGGTGCACTAGCTATAGAACTGCATTAAATTAGAGCTTATTGTATTTATGATGTCACTTGCATCCATTTGTCAGCTAAAAGTCTTCCGAACACAGACCGAATTCCTGAAGTTCGGGTAGTTGCTAAAGATGTTTGGGCCTTAGACTGGTACCAGCTGTTGAACAGCAGGCCATAGTGCCATGATGCTTAAGTGCATGTGGTGGGCTTTAGAAATCCACATGGCATCACTAATGTTCTTGATATTGGCAGTGGAAGGGTTGTTGCTCTTCACAATAGATTAATAACCGGATGGCATTCAGGAAAGCTTTGAAAACCCACCTATTTGCAAAAGCGTGTTAACCCACCCTGTTCCTCGCCTTAGTAATCAGTTAAAGCGCTGCGAGGCCTCCGAGTAGTTACACGCTATACAAATATAATTTTTCATTTCATTTCACAATAGGTCAATTCTGCTCAGTACTTAATTTGTAAAAACAAAAAAAAAAAAAAAGTGCCAGGGTCCTCCTCAGGAGGCCACTGCATCTTGCTCCATCTATTGCCCATGCCAGTGCTGCCAATGACAATACCAACTCAACTACTACCCATCACACTCAACAATTGTGACAATTCTAGGTCCTCAAAGCTATAAGAATGGCGTGGGTGGCAGTTATTAGTCATTGTATATTCAATTAATAAACAGTTGCTGTTGTGCTCATCCATAATTAGGCAGACAGCGCCACCATGTGGCAGACTGTCATAAGAGCCAGTGCTGTCATTTAAGTGCCGCTGCTGAGCACTAGAAACCACCGGCTTCAAATTAAGCTCTGGTTCTGCTAGCCGATGCCATGTTTGCCTGGTTATTATGTCACGAAGAGAATGCTGCAGTATTTGCTGCTCTGTGCCACACCAATGCCCCTGGTGGACACAAGTGCTTCATTAGGTTAATGTGAGAGAGAGCCTGGATGTTAAATAAGTGAAGGTTCGGGATTTAATTTCCTGAAATTTGTTAGCAGACTAACGAAGGTCGTTTAGAAGGGCAGGTGAAATACAAATTTTGTTGGGAATTGAATGACTTCAATTCAATGGCTTTTTATCGCACTTTAACGGGCGAATAAATATTACATTTTACCTTTCTTTGTAAAGAAGATGAAATATGAAAATATCTGGGTTTCAGACCCATTACAAATGATTGAAACACCATGTTGGCACTACCATAAAAGCATATTTCATGATTTCTGTCAAGCTGTGGTTAAAGCCATTGTGGAAGTCCACGTAAAGTGTTGCTGTGTACTCTGCTTCCCTCCAGAGATTGTGTAACTCGCCACATTCGCAGTGCAACACACCAGAGGCGCAACTAGAGTGAAACATTTTGGGGGGGGGGGCTAATAAAAATTTCGGGGGGTCTAATTCTTCCAGCAATCGGCAGAGTGAAGATGTAGAGGCTCTAAGAAGGGGTGAAAGAACAACAAAGCCTCATTAACAAGTAAATGGCCTTTTAAAGACCTGTAAAGTACTCGGGTGCAGCTGTGTGTGTGCCCGGGAAGCTCTCTGAGCCGGGCTGACACACACGACGGGGGGAATGGGGCTTACGCCCTTTCAGCCCCATGGGCATTGCGGGCCTGCAACACATACTCTTGAGTGGCCTTATCCATGTCCAGAGTGCTACTTCTAGTTACAGCTGGTAAAAGGGGATCATTAGGAAAAGTAACAGTTTTGTGTCTTCCTGATGGTGTCCATAAATCCACCCATCACTTCCATGAAGGACGGCATTTTGGATGAGAAGAGAGTCATCTCGAGTGATCTGCACTTCCGCCTGTGCCATGACTCCGACCTTCACCACAACCTTATTTTTCAGGGCTGTGCGAAAAATCAGTGGCTTGCTCTTTAATTTTCCTGATTCGGAAAGGCACAGATTCTTCATAAATAGTTAAAAGAAGATAATTATGTTGATGGCAATTTAACTCCTACAGAGATAGAGAATACATTTTTCACCCAAACTGAATCATGTTAAAACAGAATGCTTTGCATTCAACATAATTGCATGCCCTCTTACAGGTTCCACCTTGCCTAATGCTACTTCTCACCGGGTCCTTACCCATTTCAATTCCTTGAGCAACATGACTCAGCTCCACTTTGGAACCTCATCACACAATCTGCCAAATTGACAAACGCAGTCTTTATGAATTTCATCACTTACAGAAATGGAAAGCACTAATACTAGCCAGGAGCATTGGATCAGAAGTCGAAGCCTTATTCCGACATTTCTGATTGAGATGTCCTTCTATTTGGAGTGATTAAGTCCACCTTATTCCTGCCAGAAGTGGTGCACACTTAGCAGAAGGATCATCTTGGGAGCCAGGGAATGTGATCCCATTACACGTCTCCTCTATTCCTTACATGGGCTTCTACTAGGAGCAAGGTTCTTCTTCGTGAATGTCCGCTTAAATTGCAAAACCCTCATTCTGTTCCAAGCTATGTACCTTCCTAAGAAAGTATCAATGAAGGAAGCTGTGTCACCAACAAAAACAAATCCACTCTGCCTCTGGGCATTGCCTGAGCTGAAAAAGCAAATCTCTGAACCAGTCATTCAAGAGCTGATCTCCCTGGACCTGGAAAACTCTCCCAGCCAACATCTACCCTCTCCTTCCATTCTGTCATCACAAGATGTGTTCTTGCTGAGTGCTGAGCTAAATAGAGGTGAACTATAAGGTGTTAGCGAGAAATTAACTAGAGATTTTGAAGAATATATATGGCGTGAATAGGACAAATAGCAAACTGAAAAGGCCTAAGGTCAAGAGGCACCTCAAAGACACCATGCATGTTTTCAATCCTTTCTGTCATTAAAACTTTACTGTGAGCCTCTTCAAGCCTGAGAAGTGCAGCTTATATATTGCAATAATTCAGGGCATAGCACCCTTGGCGAATTTGTTTTCTTGACACCTCCCGATTTCCTGTAACGCCCCAGGTGATGGAGCATCTGGGGAGCCAATCCATTATTGCCAGAAGCCACAAAACTGCAGGCTGATATGCTGAACCAAAGCATCCTAAAGCCCCTTGGACAAGTATCCACCGGCTCGTTGGACCTCTCGCTCGCCTTCAGAAGTTAGTGAGTCAGGCAGGTGCGATGTGCCTGGTACAGTGGTATACGTTTCTGTCCCATGCATTATTGCTCAATTATATATGGATACAGAATGAAGACAAACCAGCAAAGTAATTCATAGTTTTGTTGTCTTACATCTACCAATCTACCAGCAATTCCTTTCAGAAGCACATCTTCCTACCCGCACAAGTACATGTCTCTGCATTTTACAGAAAGAAAAGCAAAGTCTGTAGATGCCTTTTAAAATCTGCTAATCTGCTAATTTAAACAAGAACGTATTAATGGTTAAATAGGGTTCCTTAAAATCCATTTCTTCATTAGCATTTGTGATCAATCTAGCAAATGCCTAGCTTCCTTTTATCCATCTCAGACATTGAGTGTCTCCTATGGTGTGGGTGGCAGGCCAAAAATGTACAAGTAGAATTTGAGACTACGCCCAGTTGTCATGTAACTAGGGGCCATATGTATCAACACATTTCCCCATAGACACAGAATGGGCAAAACCCTTTGATACATCTGGCCCTAGGTTTTTAAATTTGCATACATACATACTTGCCAAACATTGGATTTGCACAAATGTGTTGCAAATGTACTTCTTGCAACAATTATATAAACCAAAAAGAACTCAATAGCAGAAATATTTTTTGAGTGCATTCCCAGTTACTGAGTAATTCATTATGTAACAAGCAAGAACAATTGACCAAGACAAAATACAGGTAATTATTATAAACATTTTGGTCACTACTTGGATTAGCTAGAGAGGAAGAGGTAATTGAAGAATATAGCCTGAAGTGTTATTAATATTCAGTGAATAGCTCCTACCTATGCAAGCATGCTACATCAGTGACTGAGCTTCAACCGCGGTGATGGGCTAAAGGAGCTAGTTGCTGTGCTGATGTATAAACTGATAGCTTCCACCTCCCTGTCCAAAATCCTGTTTTTAATTAAGGATTCCAAGTGCTCGATTGCGTTACACAGACAAATAAAAAAGTACAACTTCATTGTTTAAAACAATTTCCCTTCCATCAATCTGAAGATCCAGGCATCAATACTGTAGATGAACTGTTAATTACAAAATCAATTAAAAAATTATTCCTCAAAACAATCACGTGCTTGGGCTCTCTTGGGGGCAATTTGGGCAGAAGGCTCTCCCCCTCACCGGTGCCGCGCCAAATCAGGAGGCGTCATCCACAAGTAAGCAGAAGCAATCTGCTTTTTCATTTTTCAGCGTGGCTGAGCTCAGCCTGAGATTGATCGCCACATATGGCCCCAGAAAACAAACTGTCAATACCTTGAGCGCTGCAGAATTTGAACAAATAGCCGCCCGCCCATTCAAGCCACTCATTGCATCCCATTTAACAGATTTTATTGACAGGTTCCTTCTTGTAATTAAAGGGAAAACTACTGGCCAGCAACCAAGATAAAGTTCAAAGATAGGGTCAGAACAAAAGCAGATGGAGGGGCACGGTGTGACTGTCAATGGTGCGGCCCATCGTCCCGCGTTATCGACACACAGGTATCTAATGATCCGCCCGTCATTTAAGAGGGATATGTCCTGGAGTGTATGCAAATGACAAAAAGTTACTCAGCGACACAACAAGGCGTGAGGAGAGTACAAAAGGAAAAAACACACAACAAAAGACATAAATGATTTGTTCTTTCTGCTTATCAGGCTGTGATCACTATCTTTGCTATTTCAATGGCTCACTTTGAGAAAATTGTTTCTGCAATACTTAACCCCCTCTGGCACGGGCAAAAGTGACATTACACACCGGGGGCTTCTGTTTTGCTATGGATTTTCTGTTTTGCGCACAGTAAAACCAGTCTTGTGATTAGAGTTGGCCCAATATAAGGAAAGTATATTATATGAGGTCTACAGCTCTTCAATATACTGATGCTCTAGAGCTGTCTTGTAGATGTTGGAACCATGTGATAGTGCAAACACACAAATTTCATACTTAATATAGCAAAAAATATTTCCCCCATAAATTGTCTTTTGCATAACTGACACATTCTGAGTTGTAGACCATTTTAGTACCTTTATAATTGACAGGAGAATCACTTGCTTGATAGAAGCTTATCAAACAGAAGGGAGTTGGCACATTTCCTGCTGCTTAAACATTCTTTAATTTCCATATAGAACTTGCATCACACACATTCACCAATTTCAATCATCGATTCAGGACACCTTTCTAGCTGCAGTCACAATTACAAAAGGAGTGATTCAGAATCACAAGCTTCCCAAAACTGTGTAGAGTGGGCCTATGCATGAACAAATTTTGGCACAGAACATGGCCGTAGTATGTGTCAAGCGAAGGTGCCCACCTGAGTTTGCAAGTGCAATGGCTTTCAGAGTGACAAACTCCTCCTTCTCCAGCTTCATGCTCTTGTACTTCTTCACCAGCTGCAGGATGGCATTGTTCAGCTCATGCAGGCCGGCCAGTTTGGACTGATCCTCGTCCATGATGTAATCTTCGGCATAGACGAGTTCATCTTCAAACGAAAGGGACCGATATACCACACCCAGGATCAGAATCTCCATCCAGGCACTCTGAAGAAGGCTCATCTGGTCAGCCAGAGACAACGTGGAGAATCCTGCAGAGGATGACAAAAATGTAATGGTTATTCAATACATTCCGAAAATTGTCTACATTTGTCTTTGGAATGATCCGGTGACTCATATCACACAACATATTAATTACATTGCAATTTACCATTGTTTTAAATAACCTGTTCAGGTGATGCTAATATTACCTGCTTCATTCAAATGAATGAAGGCAGCCTGCTGAGAAGACTGCTGGTGTGACCAATAGCACAGATAGCCACAATGTATTTCAAAGATCATTTTGAATGAAATAATATATTCGGATGGACTTTTTAAAATATATTTATTGGTTTACTATGTCTATTTATATGGTGCTATACTATGATTTATGTGGTTCAGAAGTGTTTTGTGAGGGTGTGTGTTTTGGTTTTGGGATACTTGTTGACCAGAGCCTAACAGGACTTGTGACATATTTCTTGGAAGTCTTTCATATTGCTTGGACTATGGTCATGTTGGATGGCGGCTGGCGAGGTTCTAATAAACTAACATGTTATTTGGTGATACATTGCATTGAGCAGTACTAATAGCTTGGGGGAATTTAATCAAGGTCTTATAAACCAGAGGAGCACATTGAAAACCTTTTGGTGCTCTGCAAACTTCATTCACACTTCACTCATTTGGAAGATCATAGATGCCCTCATCTGCAGCAATAGGGCATGAATAAGGGGATTCATCATTTAATATAAGCACTTTTTTTGGCACTTTTATATGTAATCATTTTTCTCTAAGCACTGATCATTAACAAAAGCTACCTCACATGTATACTTTCAGAAACCCCCCTTTTTATGGGCTCCCTCCACACAGATGTTGGTTTGAAGTCCACTCCAGATCACAAAGGGCAAGGACTTCGAAGCTTTCTCTGCTTTTTTGGTCAATGTGAATTTTAACGGATGGCCATGGGTTACCTGTGCGTAGTTTGACATTTATCACGTGTATGGTGTCTCAGTCAGATAGATTCAGAAATGGATTACCCTTGGAGGATTTTGTGCAGATTCCTATACTGTCCTCAGACAGTACTGGAAGAGAAAATCTTGCAAAATGTGGTCTCTGGTTCTGATCCTTCAGGTTTGTAGAAAGCTTAATGTTTTAACTTTCTGAAGTTGTCTGAGCAGCATCTTTTAGAGTACCAGGAAGAGCACAACATAGCAATGTAAGCCTCACAGAAATAAATGGACTACTTCTTCTGACCTTGTACAGTTAGAAACACACCCTGCTTACCACTCCTGACACTAAAATATCAGCACTCCTCCACATGTTTGCTGAAGTCTTTCTTTTATACTTTTTACAGTTTTATAGCACAAAAGTGGCTGAGGAACATTAGGGTGTTCTACATGAAAATGAAACGTTCACATGAATCAGATGTTCACTTTTTTAGGCATGGAGAATTTACGTGATTTGCCTAGAATCATAGAATGATTCAAACCGGTTCCCTAGCTATAAAATTTGACAACTCTAGCCACTAGGCCACATCTCATCCAAAGCGAAAACATTCTTTCCTACATCTCAGGTGGTGTCTATGGCAAGTTGTGTTTATCCACCCATGGGCCCAAGAACATGATGAATGTTGTGCGAATCCTCTGAGTTTATATTCTTATAGATCATCCAGGCATATTACCCTATTTGGCTCTGATTTCATATCCATTAACCCTTTCGATGCTCATGACGAGCTCAGCTCGTCATGAGGCACGGTTGAGCTGTGCTGATGACGAGCTGAGCTCGTCATGAATAAAGGGATTTATGGAATGGCAGCACTCTGGGGGAAAACACCTAGAAAACACCTGGGCCCTCTTTTAGTGACATTTGGATTTTGGCAGAGCAGGAGCAGCACAATAGATTGGTGAAACTCCCACCTCTCCCAACATTCAATTCCCCATCTCTATTAAGAGTCAGGAGAAGGGTTGGTTTTACCTTTGACCTTATAGCCCATCCACTACAGGACATGACTACTGTCACGAAGAGCAGGGCGAAAATAGTAGGGAAAATACCCAAAAAGGCTCTGTCTGTTTCAGAGTCATTGTTTTTTTATGTGGGGGGTTTCAAGAAACAAATTTCTGCTTTTGGGAATTTCTGCAAAGCTTCAGAGCCTTGCGTGGATCTGCGAGAGGGGAGGGTCTGCTGAATGCATAGAGACCTCTCTCTGCCCGGTGGAGTTTTCTAACCTCAGCTGGTGGTTTTCCACTAGGGGAAGGAAAGTTATGCCTCCAGTGAGCTGGTCGAGTGGCCACCATCTCCAAGGGTCTTAATGATCCCACGTATCCTTATTTCTCAATGAAGATGCAAAAATAATCCCAAAGGGGAGTCACAAAAAGGAAGTGTGAGTGTGAAATTGAAGTTAGGCAAACTGACTATTGGTGACAGTTGGTAGCTCCACTGCGGCACATCACTTGCAAAAAAAATTGCAAACTGCGGCAGAGGGGCGAATTAATGATTAAGGGATAACTAAATGTATTTGTTGTCTTGGAGAATTTATATATGCATATAAGATTAAGAGGTGATATTTACTGCACAACTTGCATCTAATCATTATAGGGATGGGATAATACTTTAGCTATGGTGAGGTATAACCCTTCATGCTTGAACTTCAAGAAACAGCTAAAGGATCTCTCGCTCGACCAGCATCTGAACTAGTGGATGTCAACCGACCAATGAGACAAGACCTTTACCCCTCCCCCCAGTTTCTCTCTCTCTTTTGCCCAAACATTGCTTTAATCAGATTCATCTCAACTGTACTGATTTTACTTGATATCTTGATATGAGCATGTACTGATGTAAAGCGCTCTGATACCTTTGGGTCTAGTCAGCGCTATATAAAACTCAAATAAAATAAAATGTTTCCTGTTCTTTGCTTTTTTTTCCCTTTTTGCATTGCAGGGCCCTTTTCCAGCATGATGGTGAGATGGCAGTCATTCTCCCAGCCTACCCCTCATGCTTGTGTTTACATTAACTGTTAATTTATTGCGCTGAACTGCTAATGCCCCATCACACAATATGCGATTGGAAGTAATTTGCTGGTCTGTTGAAGTGCATGAATTTGCCAGTTGGCACTGGTGCTTAATAAAACCATCAAAGGGGATTAGTCAGGCCTTTCTTAAGGGGGCTTTGAAGCATTCAGTGACCCCTCTGTGAAGATGCTCCCGTGTTTCTTAAATTGGCATTTCTTTCTAAACCAAAATCAACCCTAAAAGACATGTCTTTTCATTTCCTAGAATTATAAGCGACAAAAAAAGCACTCATGTGTAAAGATTTCCCCTCTTGTGCGATAAAAACAAACTTTCCAAAAATAGATGGGGCATTTGCGGCCATTATGCATCCGCCTGTGAATTCTGCCCCCACTGAATCAATCACGGTGAATGGTTTCCTTGGTCAACACAGACACCAAATGTGATTAACCATTTATCTCCGGGGTCGCCAGCCTTTTAATGTTGCCTGGTTGCTTTAAAGCGACAGTTCTCCTGATTACTTTACCCAGCACCCCCACTTTAAAGCGACAGTGCGGCCCATTACTTTATCCCACTCCCCCGCCCTTTTAACTTATTATATCTTATCTATTTATAACCCCGTTTTTTTCTGACATTTTGATTTTACTATATTTGGTACCTTATTTTCTGCTGGAAGTGTCGGCATAAAAAATTGTCTTTTAATTTACATAACCAAAAACTAATACTTTCTCAGCACTCTCACCCAAACAAAACTCGATGCTTGCTCTTTTGATTTCAAAACCTTTTACAAACAGTTGAAACCTGTGCAACTGGACACATGAATGTTACTTCACCAAAATGCCTGGGGTAGCGGAAGTGACATCACACACCCTTTGACCTTCAGTTTCATTCACACACATGCTAACAAAGACACACATATTCACACTTACATACAGTCTCTTATATAAACTCACACTCACTCGCAAGCCCGCACACACCATTATGGGCTTTTTTTTTACTTACCCCAATTGCCAGGGAATATCATTCTCCAGCTAATTGTACGCCATTTTCTATTACACTAACAGTGAATAATGTTTCATTATGCACTATTAGTGTAATAATAAATTGCAAGAAAACAAAGCAGGTATATAGCCCCAACCAACGAGAGCTGCCCCTGTGCTCCTGGCCCAGATTTTGCACACATCTGAGGTCAGGGGTAGCAAAGGCAGGGCCAGGGGTCGCAAAGGGCAACCTTGGGGGTCGCAGCTGCGACTCCTGATGACCTCTAAATGACGTCAATGCCTGGACAAGGCAAAGTATTCAGTGTCATTCTATGTGTGTCCTGGATCCTGGAATGTGGTTGAAGAGAGGAAGTGGTGTAAATTGTGAAAACGCTGCATTACACCAGACTTGGTGGCATATTATCAAGAACGGCGTTAAAATTATCACCGGTTTAGCGGCAGAAAACTGCTGGTAAAGCGGTGATAATGGGCTTGATAATATGCCCCGGAGAATTCAAATAGAAGCCCACACCAGAACATGGACTTCTATTGGAATTCTCAAGGGCATATTATCAAGCCCATTATCACTGCTTTAGCGGCAGTTTTCTGCCGCTAAACCAGCGATAATTTTTTGCGCTGTTCTTGATAATATGCCCCTTGGTTCGTGGTCTTTATTGTATTGTATTGTAATTGCATTTACATAGCACTTACTACCCCTGATGAGGCGTTGAAGCGCTTTTTGCGGTCATAAAAACTTTTTTTCTGGTTATACACAAAGATTTTTTCCCCTGCCAAAAAACTGGTATTTGTCTATAGTACTTAAAAAACATGCGTAAAACTGGTTCAACCTACTGCACTGGGGCCAAATGTGACGTCACGTGACTGAAGTCACTGTTGTCCGTCAGTTAAACGGCCAGGTAGCTCCGCCAGGCCCTGGTTTTATTCGAGAGGACGCAGGACTGGTCTGCCTCCAATTAGCTTCCGCGCGCCCCTCCCCCACCCCCTGCTCGACCGGGAAGCAGTTTCCTGCCGCAGCAGATGGACGCGGAAGGCAGCCCGCAGCACTGTCCTGTGACAGCCCCATTCTCCCTTCTAGACACCGCTGTTAGTAAATAATTACATTTACACGTTCTCCAATCTCCGCACATCTTTCTGCCGAATAATTAAAAGCAGGATGATTAGTTTATTGAGTGGAAGGGGGACTTTTTTTTTTATTTAGGCCGAGCCGTGATTTTATCGGGCCAGCACTTTTTCACGGTTGTCACGAGGGTGCAGGCATCCAATTTTTCTTATCTGCCTGATTAATACAAATGCTGTTTCAGGACGCATTAATTAACAGATACACATCTACGTTCTCATGGAGGGATCAATACGGAGAAGAAAAGAGGCATCAGTGTGAATTTAGTGCTGATGATGGAGAAGCCGCTCTATTGACATTTACGTGCATGGAAACCTTAAAGTGGCACTACAGTCCTTTTGTCCCTGTGATTTACGAATTAACATTTTTTTCCCCAGTCTGCACAGAGGGCCGAGCACCTCTTCGCTGTTTAATTAAGCACAGGGCAATAAAAATCTGTTATCCTTTAGAATAAAAGTTGCGCTTGAATTCTGGATGCAGTGTAGGGTTTTGTTTCCCTTCAGGCGCGCTCAATTTTTGGACATTTTTTTCTTGGGGCGACATTTCCACAGATTCCAAATAATGTGTTACCGTCAGTCTGCATTAGCGCGCGCTTGGGTTGGCCGGGTGTCTGGGGGAGGGAGGACAAGAAATGCGAAATATTTCGCTTTCGTGCTGAAGAGTTGGCTCTTCGCTCCAGTACCAGGGAAAATGCTTGGAGTATGAGGAGGCTGTGGGTTTTTAAGACATTAGAACGTACTTTGAACCCACGCAGCTCTAAATATGTGTTCATCTCAACTTGCAACAAAAAACATGCAGCAGTTACTGACATGGTCTTCAACCCAGGCCATTTATAAGCCAAAGAAGGTACATCTCATTCATAGGCACTGGGGCTCACCTGTGAGGTGTGTATGAGGTGGGAGGAATAGGTCAAGCAGAGGGCATTTGATGTACAACATACAACACTATAGGTCACTTGGTTTAACCAGGGCCACTGGAATTATGAGGCAGGAAGGGTCAAATTATGTGGCAGGGTTGAGTAAATTATGAGGCAAAATAGGCAAATTATGCGGCATAATGCGGCACATTTTTCAATAGCATTACTTAATTTTGTAATCATTTTTAAACTTGGTAACACTGTCTGGGCATTGGTTGCACCTCGTTAGTACCAGTTTAATATAAAAATATAGCCATAAGCAACAGAAAGCCGACCAGTCCAGCTTTGGAAAGGACCTTGCACTGCGCAGCAACACGTGTTGACGTTTTTTTTTGTAACTTGTGATCCGTTTGAGCAAGAAACAAGATTGTTTTTTGTTTAAATTAGCAGGTTATGCCGTAGATGATGGATTATGTGGCAAATCTATAATCATGCGAAAATTGCCATTGCCGCACAATCGCATAATTCTAGTGGTCCTGGTGTTAACTTACATTGTATTCAGGTCACCCAACTTACATGGTGCCGCAGTGTGACACAATTCTTCACTCACCTCACCGTGAACCAGGTGAGCTCGAATTTCTTCAACAGAATAGGTTTTCAGGTCTGGTGTGAATGCCTGCACAGCCGGGCTCTAATAATAACCTCTCCAGGACATAGGAGGTGGTTCTAGGTGATTTTGTTCTGGCTGGGGGAATGGGGAGGAGGGTGCCACTGGGCAGTACGGGGGGTCCAAAGTCCCACTCTCCATGGTTAAGGTCCCTCTAGAATGCACCATCCACTTCTACCCAGTGAAAACCATTCTAAGGTTGGCAAGCATGTGTATTGCATTACACTGGTCTGCCAGTAGTATTATTATGAACTTACTTAGGTGCAGTAGGCCTGAGTTGGTTATGGTTACATGCCAATGATAACAGCTAGATGCCTGATTCAGTTACTAGAGAAAATATTTCGGATGCCATAGGTCAGATCTGTGTATCATGTTAATGTATGATCAGTGCAGTAGTGCTGCCGTATTGATTGTGAAAAGCATACGTCAAAGTCAATAGGCATTTAAGGGTGGATTATTATTTCTCAGCATCAAAGCTTACAGATAGGTATTTTGTTATATGATATGTCACAGATGACCTTTGTAGGGAAGGATTTTGTTGGTTGTCATCACTGTTTGTGGTCACCACCTCTGACAAACCGTAGGGGAGAAGATTTTCATCGTACTAATTCTTGTTAGAACCTCTTCTTAAGCTGTCTGCCAGGATCTTGCCATTTAAAATCATTAACTACATCCATCCATATAAATCCATATCTATAAATATACATCCACATAAATACTACAGAGGTTTTGGCTCACCTCTGTTATACCATAAGTCTGTCTAAGAGTTATTCACACTCTGCTTCAATCCTTGACAGCACACAGTCTGGAGTAATGGTTCAGTCCACGCCAGTCATTGGCTCGTCTACCCTGTGAATTATGGTATTTTCTGATCGCTTGTGCCCATAACCTGAAAATGAGTACGCTTGCATATGGTGCTGAGTTTGTGTGTTTTATCGCAGTTGTATCAGAGGGTGAATGCAAGAACGAGACAGTGAATGGATGCATGAGTGCAAATATGAGACAGAGTGCATGCATGGTGACTTATTGAGGGCCACCCATCACTTTCATTCATAAGCCAGACCTATTGGCATTGCAAATGGTTGTTTAACATGCACCGAATGTACATTTATCTCACAGCCGGGGACAGTTCCATGCATACCAGTGATAACTTTGATATTCCTTCATCCCTTCCCCTAGCAAAGATCTGCTAAATGTTTCATAGGCATTTGTGATGAGGATGGCTCTGTACCTCGACCTGCTGTCAAACAGCATGTTTATCTGAGCTCCAAACAAACTAGATGCCAGTTCAGAATAACGTCACTTGGGGGGATTTAAAAGCTCCCCTGGAGTCAGACATTCCCGAATATTGGTGAGAAATGTTATGGCAGCCAGGCCCGGCCGCCATTTTCTTCGGAAGGCTGACACACTTGAAAATGAAGCTAGAGGCACCTGTCAAGAGCTCTCCTGTTTAATTCTTACAGGGCCAAGTGATGCACTTTCAGTTAAGTTGCATACAAGGCTAAGCATTCTAAAGTGGGAAGGGTAAAGTGTCGGGTCCTCAAAAAGACACTTTCGTTTCAGAAAGCATAAATGTTTCTCTGCGAAACCTAGATTTGACAGAAATAGGCTGCTGCACTAGGCATATATGGGTTTAACCCACGCAAGGTATGCCACCCAGCAGTGAGCCGCTTTACAAACCTACAATATCACGTTTAGGAAACTATATGCAACCCTGAGCCCGTTGAGAGACCTTTTATCACACATACTTCTAGTACATTGTCACAAAAAGTGTAAGGTGTGTTTACTTTAGCATCAAGCAGCATTTTCTGAACTAACATATAGTGACATGGCTTACCAATTTGATTTAGCAACATATGGCTTCTTGTAGTGTGAAGTGGTAAGTGATATAACACTTATGAAATTAGCACATTGCAGTCTTTCCTACAAGACAGATGTGCAGATTGGGTCACTTACTGATTCGCCTACATGTCGGTGCCTCTGGAAGACACATGCGACAGGAAGGATTAGCCATTCGTCAGACAGCGGCTAACATAATACCAGGGATGCAATGTAGGCCCCAGTGGATCATGGTGGCCCTCAACATTTCTAGGGGCCCCCAATACTTCAGGGGGTTCCCATTCAGCTCAATGTGAATTGATATCTGAGAGATATAGGACACTAAGGGGTTCCTCATCGCATTCTGCAGGGAGGAACCATCATTTTATTTTATGCCACTGTATAAGACTGACTCTGTCCCATCCCTACTGCCCTTTCAGAAGTATTGTGCTGTTGCAAAATCAAAAGATGTATTCTTTGGCCAGAGTATCACCGTACGTACCTACTACTCCTATTCACAATTCCTTTTTTAATCACTTTCTGTAATTATACACAAATGAATGAGTGAAATCACTTTTTTACAGAATTATCATTGGCAAAAATATTCACTCTCAAGAGTCATGTAAACAGGTCTGGATGAATCAGTGATTTCACAGAGGGCTATAAAGCCTTTCGCGTCTGTGACTGCTCCGAAAACGGCCTATGATGGAGAGTGATCAAAGTGAATTACTCTATCACAAATGTTTGTGGTTTCAGCACCGTTTAGTTCACCAGAAACCCTACTATTTATTACAGTAGCTCCTTCTTAATGGCTGTACCAAATTGACAAGGACTCAGTAACATGAATATACAGCTTAAGGTTAAGATCAGAAAACTGGAATTATTTTGTTCTCATTTATGCTGCCAAAAACTAATTTAACATCACTTCCATTTCAAGATATTCTACTATGAAGTTAATTAGGCCAACACCCTCCCGCTCTTGGGACGTTGGACTTCCATACCACTCAAATCTCGTTTTCACCAAGTTCCAATCTTAGCAACACCAGGGCATCACACAGTCCCAAGAACCCCTCTGTGATGGAGTGATGTAGCCTGCTGCTTGATGGTACCACAAATACCCACCGCAATCTAACTTGGCCACAAACCCATCCCAAACAGATGTTACTACCCTACTTGTCAAATCCTCCCTACAGCCTGCCTGCCATATCAATGCCCATGCATCTGCTCTCTGCTGCACGCAAGTCATATACGTGGCACATACTAATAAGCCTTATGGTTTATGCCAGGTAAAAGTGTCCCATAGACTTCCCTTTGTGTGCTCCACAGCCCATTCTTTGCATTGACAAACAATCTATATTCTTAGCTGCCGCCCATAGGCATCACTTGAACCCAAATCCTTAGGCACGATGGAAAGTGCTATGTAACAGCTTGAGAAATGCTGCGCTTTTATCATCACACCTCTGCCTTCTCGCGACGGCTGCGTCGACAGATACCGGAGCTGGCGTTACAATAAGATGCATTCACACTGAATGTTCATTGCAGTCCATTAGGGGCAATGGGTTCCCGCTAAGCAAATATTCACTTGTCAGAAGTATTTGAGGGACATGATGCATTCAGCGGTGCTAAGTATGGTAAGTGTGCTCCACAGCATATGGGACACTGACAACTGGTAAAAACGTCCGCGTCTCTCCAGATTCGCGGCCTTCCGCTTGAGCGCCTGGCTCAAGCGTTGATGCATCGGAGTCTGCTTGAGGAAGATCTTCTCTAAATTGAAATTGCAGCTATACAGGGCTCTTTTCCTTCAGAATCAAAGCATGTGGCTGCACCACCTCAAATAAAGAGTATTTTTCAGCAAATGGCGCCAACCAGGGGCCTATCATGAATACTCTTCTTTTTAAGAATATTTTTTTACTGCTTTATGCCTTGGCCAGTTTTTTTTCATTTTCAAAATAAACAGAGAATATGTTGCATATTGTGCTAAATTGTATTCCATTAATTTGGAGGTGTTACACCTGTCCTGCAACATATTCTGCTTGAAGAATCAGGCCAAAAATGTTTGATCCCAAGTGGAAATGTACAAACTTTTGCGTGCTGAGTGGGCTTTAACTCTGCGACACAAAGGTGGAGGGTGAGTGATCCTAGCCAATGCCTTGTTCCTAGTGCTCACATTAGCGTACACGTTGATAGCCGCTGTGGCCTTTCGCATTCTTTGCCATCCATTGCCATAGAAGATATCTAGTACTGATGAACTCCAGACAGGGAATGCAATAATGTTCCACAGAGCTGCTCTACCTGGACAAAGAACATATTAGAAATGTGTGTGGGCACACAAAAAAAATAAACAATACTCTGTACTGACACTTGGGGAAGTTAGCCCAAAATAGAGGATAGCCTTCCGGAAAATATGCAGGCACATATACTTAAAGATTCTGATGTGAATCTGGTATGAAAGCCCCAAATTCTCTTCTCTTTCTTCCTTTTTGGGCTAACTTATTCCTCTTCTGCACCTCAACACACCTTAATGACCCATAAGTGCTGCACAATGAATCCACACCACATCACAGATATAAAATGGCCACGTTTGCATAGCTATTAAACATAAAAACATGAGAGGGAACTTGTGTCTTAACGATACAGTGCTTCCTGAGCTTTGTCATACAGTAGGAACTGTAAGCTAGAGGTGTCACTATGATAAACTCAAGGATAATAATTTTATTTCATTGGCCTCAGAAGGAGGAAAGTCTTTGTCAGCCCAGTCAGGGTTTGAACCCTTAAACTGCATGTGAATATAGAAGGACCAACTAACAAACCAATTTGCATGCATACATTTGGCCTGCACATGGAAATAGAGTTTTCTGGTGCAAATCAGACTTATACATCACAAAGCCTGGGTTTGCACTCATCATAGGACGTATTCATACAAAGATGTTTGTGTTAGTAAAACTAATTACAAGGACAGGGAGTGGGCGGGAGAGGGCAAGCTCACAGTTCCAGAGTTGGAATATACCATGTGCTTGTGGACACCCATCCCTGTATACATTTGGTGGTATTCCCAAATCCTTCTCTGGTCCCTTTCCATCATAGAGAATGTTAGGAATGTGCTCTTGACAGGGTCACGACCAGATACAGACAAATATATTTTCCCATTTGAAAACGGAGTACGCTTGCGACGGTAGCAGGTTTCCAGACACACTTGTTGGAAGGTTTGTGAATTCCTCAAAGCCATACATTTGCATCTACTCAAGGACTAAGAACAGCAGGTGCAGGTTTATCACTTTCGATGAGAATGGAGCCCAGAATAAGTGCTTAATTTGAGCCGGAGCACTCCGGTGCTCAGCACCGGCACTTAATTGGTTTCCGGTGCTCGGCACTGGCACCTAATTGGCAACAGCACACTAAGGGCAGCCTGCTACAAGGTGTTGCTGCTCATGTAATTTAGAGATGAGCTGTATAACAGTTGCTTAGGAAAACAATATACATTAAAACATTACTAATACCTGCCTCCCCAGCCATTTCTTTAGCTTTGGGGACCTGGAATAATCTGAACTGTCGCATTTACATGCAAGATAGATGGTTAGTAGTTGCTTTGGCAGCGATGACAGGGGTGATGGGTGGTGCAAGCTGCAAAGGCATCCTGGTCAGAGCCCTGGTTCCTAATATTTTACAAATTAAGCATTACCCAGAATGCATTGCGAAGGGTGAAAGAAATAAAGGACAATAAGGTGTTGAAGAAGGCCTCATTTTAGAGGCAGACTGATTCAATTTATTACTGATGCAATACATCAACAAGCTAACTAAAATGGTCTTTGGGAGTAGCTTAAATAAGGGTCTTTCAGTATGAAAACAAATGATGTGTGACAAAATAGTCATCAGCAGGGCAAATTAAAATGGGCTGAAAGCATCATCAGGTTAGGATGAGAAGGATCTGGGAGTTTAACTAGCAAATCCCATATTTTATATCTTTGATTTATATAATGTTATCAGCCTGGTTAACGGTCTGTTTGATCTTGACAAAAGAGCAACGAAGCAATGTCAGCCCTCCCACTGCAACCAGTGTTTCATTAGCCAGACTGTGCATACATTATGCACAAAGATGGCCGCTCCCTTTGTCCCACTCCCCCAATGCGACCGCCACCACATCTTCTGAACGCTTCCGCGCTCGTGGGCAGTGACAGCAGAGTATCAATTCAGACCCCTCCCAAGCGGGTCTTCCACTCAACTCTTCACCGCTTATGCAAACTTGGGCACCTTTAGGGGGGGCTGGAGGCGGGAAGTCCCAAGTATGCAGCCGCCCAAACTAAAATAAGATGCCCACTTCTAATACACCTAATTAGCCATTGGCAGACTCTTAATTGCATACATTAGGTTGAATCCATAGTGGAGATTAATTCTAAATATACCCCAGCAGCTGGTTAAGATGCCATGGATTACGGTGCGGACTGTACGTTTCCACTTAATTAGATATCAAAATTAAGCAGCAACAAGCATTTTGACATAACGGGGAGCGCGCCGCTGCTTAGCATCCCTAGGCTGCACTAAAGTGACCGCTAAAGAGTGCTGCACAGATGGAACGATATTAAATGCCGCACTGGAAAGTAATTTCAAATAATAAAATATCAATATTTACATTTTAATTACCCCTACTGAGAGTGGCGCTGTCGTTTTCACTACTGCCGACGCAGCAAGGGGTAGTGAGATGACATTGTGGCGCGGCCTGCAATGACTATTGTGTTTCCATTAGAGAATGACAAGTGTTTCGGAGGCGGTGACACCCCGTTGCAAACCAGAGTGACAGCCGATCAGAAAATTCCTATTAAGGGAATAAATTCCTCGGCAGGAGAATTGAGTGGGAAGCTGGCCACCCGCCTTCGCAGGGTGCATAATCCTTTTACAGCCTCTTTCCTACTCCACCCTCTATCTATTCAGCCCTCCCTCTGGCTGAATGTTTATTATATATGCCCAGAACAAGTTTTGTTATCCTATGAAATATTTAGAATTCACAATTTATTATATAATGAGCGTCAATTTGAAAACTATAACACTTGACATAAACAAACACCACAGGCTTTTCTATCAATCAAAAGCTCCTATGTAACACACACATTTCTAACCTCTTGTAAACTCTGAAGTTGTTAAGAGTAGGTAGAAAAACATTAGAAGAACAGCAATACCTGTTATGTTTTTTATGGTGTAAATATGTTTATGGCATTTTTCTCATCTTAACAGAATTACAACGTATAGTTGTATAATATCTCCATAACTCCTTCAGGCAGAGTAGGACAGTATAGATAGAACAGTGTGGTACTACAGCATTACAATGCAGGCTAGTGAAGGCGTTCCCTGCCGTAACCCGCCCTACTCCCTACAGTCCAAGGCAATGAGATTCTGCACATAATTCTACAACAGGTGGATAAAAATACTGAAAACTGAAACCAACAATTCAAAATATGGACTCTAGCTGAAGGAGCATCCCTCACATCAATAAGGCGTGGGTCCCATGTGACACGAGCCTTGGTGGCTCTCTCGCAACACTGTGTAGCTAAACAAACTAGGACTCGCTCATGTCAACAGCACCAAATACCAGCTTGGCCAGGACACGTCGTAGCACTATCACGTACAGCCTGCCCCAACAGCACTCACATCTCAGTGTCGGTTATGCCAACAGGCTTATCCCTAGGCAGTCATCCCATGCTCATTAGAAGCAGAACAATGAAGGCCCTTCTGAGAATATAAGTGGGTTTGAAGGAAGAGAGATACAAATACTAAAAACAAGCAAGTGCAAAGACATTTTATCTGGCATTGGCTGTTGGCCTTTTGGCTTTGCCAATGCTTGTTTTGTTATGCTTTTGTAAAACTTTACTTTTAGGGGAGCTGTTGACCCTGCACTAATAAAAAATGGATAAAAGCAATGATGTATTCATAAACTTAGAATATCCTAGGTTTATGAATACTGTTGTTTGGGGCGAGATATCAAGGTAGGTCTTTAAATATTGCCTCTGACCCTATCTAAAGGTTTTTTGTTCTCTTCTCTAAAAGAAATGATGCTCAACATTGCTTCATATTTAACATGACTTAAGCTGTACCAATATCAAAACTCAATAAAACAGATTCACAAAAAAAAAGTTAATAAAAGCAAAAATATGTTTTGGTTTCAAGAGGCATACACTCCCATAATAGCCCTTGGCACTGAAAGGAACTACTTTGTGAGTGGATGTGCTCTTTCTGAAAGGGCAGAATAGATAGTGTCACTCATAGTGAAGTTAGCCAACGGATGAAGTGGGCGGATTCAAAAGATCTCAGCCAACACCAGACCGAAAACGTATGAGCTCGACTATAAGTAGGTTGACATTTTTGCCTCTCAGGATTAGAGAGAAACAGTGTAAGTAAACCACACCAATGAAGTAGTCTGAAAACAATACTGTACAAAACACTAAACTTGACCTACTCTTGTCAAGCATCAAGACGTTTGAACCACTAACCTGAGGAATCCAGACTCAATCCAAACCTCATCTCCTCCTCAAAAGACTTGAAAAAGCACCTGCAAGAGTGCACCTTAAACTTGAATTGTTAATTAAGTTTGTATTAATTCTGTGGTGTTATATTTCCAGTTATATATGAAGTGCTCCATTGCCTGTGTGGCTTTGTCCATGCTGTGTATATTTCTTCAGTGCATTAATAAATAAGTAAATTTAAATACCTAACTTGTTTCCAAAGAAGAGGGCCTGCAAACACACAGTAGTACACGAAGCAACCGATCATTAAACTGTGCATCGATTTAGCATGTCCTTAACACATAGAGCATTTTCCATCGTTGCCCCTCGGTTATGGAATGCCCTCCCCTTGGAGATTAAGGCCCAACCGTCTCTGGCCCTCTTTAAAAAAGCGCTCAAAACTTGGTGCTTTATCAAGGCCTACCAGTAAGGATTCATATTTGTTCCATCTAGCATTCTTTTTTGGTTAGGCGCCTTGACGCCCATTGGGCTTAGTAGCGCGCTACAAATCGGATTTCATTCATTCATTCATACAGCCAAATACAATCCGTAAGCCATTCATGGACTCCGTCAGGCACACAGGAGTGAAGATTGGTGTCTAATAATATGTAGGACTTTTGGCCACTTTTAAAAATAAGAAAGCAAGCAATATATTTGACATCACACACATGGTCCAATATCGTGTGACTGTGGAATAGAGCTGCATGTGGCAGAGCTAAGGGATAGGAAAACTATTGTATAACTTGTGCCTGGCTGCAGAGCCCCTGCTTCAGCTCGATCAGTCTGCTCCTAGCCTGTGTCATGCATGAAGTACAATGACAGGGCGAGACCTCTCCCACAGCCCAGGCCCCTTCACCAGGAACTAATAGGAGGACATTAATGCAGTGGAATGGGGGTCTCTCAGGAGGGAGTGTGAAGCCAATGATTGCACCTGGTCCTTCTGTGAGATCTGAAAAGGCCCCACAAATGCCATACAAAAAGTAGTGGTTGTAATGAATGGTCATTTTATGGATAACTAAAAGATTCGAATACCAAATTGTCAAAAAATAGTTAACTTCCACAAGGAGTCAAAGTAAGTGCAGACCACCACATCTCCCTATGGTATACATCACTCCACTCGAGTCATGCCCTTCTCGATTGTATTAATAATACCAAAGTAATTTAACATCCATGTTATTCGTTATTACAAACATGCTCCTCCTAGACTGATCTCCAAAAAAGTGGCAACTAGACTAATGTCCCCTCCAATGTCCGCCCGACATAATCTCCCGCCGGCCTCCCATTTAGCCCCGCAATATTATGATGGCGGGGGATACCGCGGCGGACGGGATGACCGTCTGCCGCTTTTCCGCCTGGTCGACCTGTCGACCAGGCGGAAAAGGGTTGAATATGGTGGCGGTGTCTGCTAGACACCGCCATCCATATTATAATGTATGCAGCAAGCAGCCTTTAACGCCGCCACGGAAAGGCATGAGATTTTCTCAGTTGGGTGGGTGGGGGTCACATAGAGGGTACCTATGGTACCCCCCTACATTTGCATTCACGACGTGGCAGGCACTGCGCAGTGCCTGCCACGTTGTGCATGCTATTGCACAGTTTGCAGCCCCAGCATGTGACGGGCGGTGCTGTGTGCACCGCCCGCCACAATGATGTGGATGGGGGATCCCACCGCCACCGTGGCGGTGGCAACCTAATTGCCGGTGCAGGACCGCCGCACCACTGGCAACCGGCCCCAGCACCGCCAGGATGGCGGACGCACATAAGTCCACCCGCCATCCTAATATGCCGACAAGTATGTGTGTCTTTGATTAGAGCAACCAAAATTAAAAGGGATGGTACACCGCATGTGGCAGTGAAGTCCTGCAGAAGGCCGCATGCTGAATTTCAGAGCACCCACAGGAAACGTTCCATTTAAATTGACCTTATGACCCTTGTCGTATGGACCTCCTAAAAACTGGCACAGATCCGACATTCCTGGGCGTACACTGGCTCCCCTTTTATAAGATATCTATAATGTAACCCACACACAGAAGCATACACTTAGGCAGAGTTTGAATACAGCGTAGATGAATCCTCCACCTACTGTAACATTGACTGGCACGTGACTGCAGACCACCCCAGAGCCAGTGTTTGCAAGAATGCGCTCTGGGGAAACCTGAGCGTGCAGTGCTGTGGCGAGCACTTATTTCCAAAGCTGCCACAAAAAGCACGAAACATGCAGCACTTGCCGACGTAACCAAAGACGCCGAGGTACCAGGCGCACACTGACTGTCGAAGCCGTGGCAGCTTTAAATAATACCCGACCCGGAAGTTAACCTCTGCTTGCTAACAGCTGACTGAGCTGCAAAGAAAGGCAGACTCCCTTGGCATCGCTAATGCTTCCAGGTCCAGGCACATCCCAATTTCTCCGACACGAGCACCTTTTAATTTCTGAAACAGCCATGGTGGAAAATCTTAATTAATTGTTCCATACTGCTTCAGGCTCATTATGCAGTGTAATAAAGTCCGTGTAATTATGAAATTTTACAGCCATTACCGGGGCTGATGGCTCGTATTTCATCATCAGCCGGACCCAATGGCTTTTCGCCACTCGGCTCCCCTTTGATGAACTCGCCGCAGATGCAGCGGGACCACACAATATCCAGGCCCGGCTGCGGTAATGGCTACCTGCAGACCAAGCCACTGATAAAGATAAACTATAAATCCAGGCGCCCGTGCCGGCGCGTGCCGGCGGGGAGGGGGTGGCCCGCTTGGGAGGCAGCAGAGCCGGCTGGCAGGCCACTGTCGGGGCCTTTTGCTCGCCCATCTTGAACAGGTTTCTTTTCCTATGGATGGAGCATTCCCCTGAAGGTCGGGTCTATTCCGCCGTCTTCTGGGGGAGGCAGTTCTGCAAAAAAATGGTGCCGCCTTCAGCAATGTATCATTTTATCCTTCCCGCTCCCCCACAACACTTCCTGGCTCAGGGCAATGGGCCACCTTTGCTGCTTTCCAAGCAGTCTACCCCCAACCCCTTCCTGGAGACATCCTAAGTGTGGCTAGCACTCCCTACCCTTAGAACCGTCTCTCCCCGGGAATAGCAGGCCGTAGCAAAGGAGAACCTGGCGCCGGATCGCTGATATATGCCTGGTGTCTTGGATGAATGGACCATTGTAAGCGTACTTTGGGCAGACACTTCAAGGGGTCTAAACCTAGGACCAGAATTAACAAGATGTGACGCAAAGCAACGCAACAAGACAACTTGCTGTACTGCCCTGCATCACATGGAGAGGGCAGGAATGTGATACAAAAGGGGATGATGGACGGAGCGTTTGAGCAAATCAAACACTCACACCCAGTCAACTGATCTGGGTTTAATCCATCACCATTCTTTAGCTCACTCAGCCACACCAGTTCAGACATGGCCATATGCAAATCAGTCTGACCCTGTGCCTCATAGGAACAGTCCAGCTCGAACTGCAGAAGCCATGTCTTCCCTGGACCGGAAACAAGCATCCTGGGACTGGTTTCGGATTCATAATCCTCATCAGCCAGGCTATCTTGAATCCAGTGGCCAGATTTGGCACATTACTGCTCCCATCATGCGCTGGCGCACACAGAGCAGCCTAGCGCCAACAAACGCACCCTTGCCCCATGGTGCAGGGGCAGGGCTTTAAGTGGGATGAAAAAACTGGGGGGTCTCTCAATGGGGCGTGGCCAGTGTAATTAGGGGCGTGGCTTTAAATCACTTACGCAAAAAATCTGTGCTTAGCATAGTGTGCCGCCCGACTTGTAATTTGCTGTTTCCGTCATTGCATCCAGATATTTGATACAAGTAGCATCATACCTACAATAAGTAAGTAATATTGGCTTTGTCAATGGTTATTACTTGCAGAAGATAAATAAGCTGCAACTATGACTTGTATATAATATTGACAAATCTTTCAATTAAATCCTTGGTGACCCTACCACTATGTTGCTGCTCCTGAGTTTCAGAAAGAGAAGGGAAATCCAGAAAGAAAATGACTCTTAAAGGATTCCCTTCCCCCACAACGCTCCCCTGGCATGACGTCATGCTGTAACTTCTCTACTACTGAGAAGTGAGCAGTGTGAGCAGCGCACATCCATGTGCCTGCTGACTCGAAACGGGTCTCTATCAGGCTTTGTTTTGAGCCATGGCACTTTTTTCCGGACTGCAGTGACAGCAAACAGCGGTCATTGCAGTCCGGGGAAAAAAACGGGCTGCCTGTGTCAGGGCTCAAAACAGAGCCCGATAGAGACCCGTTTCGAGGCCCCCTGAAAAAAACTGCCGGTGCTCAGACCCCTTGAGACCCGGTCCACTTAAAGCCCTGTGCAGGGGTGTCTGCTTTGCAGGCAGGATTGTTTTTGTGCAGGAAGGTAGGCCTTCCCGCACAAAAACAATCTTTAGAGGCTTTTTCCTCTTTCTACATGTGCTCCAGAATGCAGCACACATACATGAATTCCACAGGGGCTTTAAATCTAAATAACTAGCCAACTTTATAATGGTTTATCCGAGCATTACTAAACACTCACGCATGGAAAATGAGGCATGCATAAGCCAAGCGATTTATCCAGGACTTCACAGCATAGTCAAGTGTGGAAATCAGGATCAAAACTCAGGTCTATTCACTTCATAATCATCAATTAAGCCCTTCTTCCACATCCCGCTAGGTTCATGGTGCCATGCCTGGAGGTACAGTGGCTGTCCTCATACTCCAAGACCACACCCCTCATATGTGTAAGCAATAAAGCAGACGTCCACTCTATGAACTCAGATGATACAACTGTAAACGAGTTGAGTGTCTATAATGGTAAAAAGCGGTGCTCAATCTAAAAGACAAGGGCCCAATACGTTTCACACCCACTGTCTATGCTGGTGCTTCCAGTTCCATTACCAAGGCTACATGCTAATCATTACACTCAAACACATGTACCAACTTGGGCAATTCCGTGTCACCGGAAGCTGTAAGAATGGACGTGAAGCAATGGTATTATTTTTTTTTAATGTATATTGAATTGTTAAAACACTGCTGATGTGCTCTGTTGGACAGACAGCGCCCCCATGTGGTAGAAAATAAAAGTATGCCAGTGCTAAGAAATAAGTGCCCGTGCCGAGCCCTGGCAAACAATGACCCAAATTAAGCACTGATAAAAATACATTAGGGTTTCAAAGGGTCAAAGGTCTGAGTCCTGGCAATTTGCCATCTTCATAGAGGTTTGATTGTGGCTAATAATTAGAAAACTTAGCTAGCTATATGGTGGAATAAGATATAATTCTGAATTGCTCTTATGGATTGCATAACTTCCCCTTCAGAACTGTCGAGATAGCGCTCTACGGCCAAACATATTGACTCACACTCATAATTTGAATTCAGTGTACACAACCAGATGTTCTGCTGTTTTGTGCATCTAGTGTCCATTGGTATTACAGAATAAGCCATAATGCCTTCCTTGTCATTCAAAACGTGGTATCACACTGTTAGTACCACTCAATCTTTGGGATTTCGCTAACTTGCATGCATTTAATCCGGCCACACACCCTGTCTCCAACAAATGAGGGAAGTCCCAGAAATGCTAGCTCGGTCCCCATGATATTTTACTGGTTAGTGGATACATCCCTCCCTTGAAGAGTGTGCTAGGTTCCCTCTTCCCCCTTTCAGCAGCCCAAGAAGTCCTTCTTTGTGCACAAATAGTGAATGGTTCTGTGAAGAAGTCTTACAACATATAAAACAGGTCTGATTGTTTTTCAACTACAGTTTTCAGGCAGTAGTGAAAACTCCACCAGACTACTCACTATGTTTGATACACATCAACATATTTAGATCTGTGTCTCTTCAAGTTGTGTGACACATCTTCAGCTGGACTTGCACTCTCTGGAGGGGAAACATCACTGAAGCCCCAAACAATATTTAGGCGAACTAGGAAGAGGCAACAGCTGTGTGGCCTTCATGCCAACCTCACTGAAGTTCCAACAATATGTATATGAAATTAAAAGTAGCTAGAGCTGTGTCACCTGGAATGGTAACTTCATTGAAGCGCAAACTATATTTAGATCGGCCTGCAAACTGATAGGGCCTAGCCGGGACATATTGTTTTCATAAGATTGTTTAAGGCAGCTAGCTGTCTTAGGGCATCACCTAGTGGTGGGCTCAAATTAACTGTCAAAAGAAAAAAAATGGGTCAATTTCACATTATGAGGAGTGCTCCATGTGGTAAAATACTATTTTCCCTGGAGCGCTACAAATTCTTACACCAATTCTGGCTCTATGCCTCTTCAATGGTACATATGTTACGTATTTGTACTTTTAATTCAATAACATTTCTATTATTGATTTAGAATAAAACACGCTACTGTATTACATACTATTGCCAATGTAATCTTATTGCCAATATAATCATTCATGTTTGTTTACCTTTCCACTGATCTAGATATGAATATATATATATATGTTGAATACTTGTTTAATGACATCTATACAAGACACGTTATAGTTTATTGAATAGTCATCTGAAAGAATAAACTCACTGAAGAACCTGCGATTAATAAAAGAGTTTGCAAACATATAGGACGGATAGGAGAGCAGTGTGTCGCTGGTAAAGTCACGAGGGTAGCAATACTGTTAAAATTAGCTTGGAAACAACTAGACGAATGGCATTGACATTGTTCCCTTGCCGAATTCAATATAAAATTAAGAGAAGTTGCAATATATTTTCTAATTACTTATTTTGACATTAAGGGGTCTATTAGTATGTCGGGCAGACCGCCACCTCCCGCATGGCGGTGGCGATCCGCCTGCCATTTTCCACCGCCCGCATCCCATTTCCCCCACCATATTACGATGGCGGGGGACCCCGGCGGATGGAAAGACCGTCTGCCGGTTTTCCACTAGTCAAACAGGAGACCGGGTAAAAAAGGGGCTTGATATGGTGGCGGTGTCTGCAAGACACCGCCATCCATATAAAGATGCAGGCGATGATGTACCTTTCCATGGCGCGTTGCAGCCATGGAAAGGCATGCAGTGTCTGCATGTGGGGGCCCATTGTGGGCCCCCAGGGTGTTGGGGGTGCACACGGGGGGTATACATTCGCTTACACAACGTGGCAGGCACTGCGTGGTGCCTGCCACGTTGTGCATGCAAATGCACAACATGCCTTTTTTACTTTGCAGCTGGTGCTGATGAAAGCACCGCCCGCCACAATGTAAAAAATGCGGGATGCGCCCCCCAGTTTGGCGGGTGCATCCTAATCTTCCCCACAGGACTGCCGCACATATGGCGGACGGTCCCTTTTGCCATTACGATGGTGGTGGACTTTGTCCGCCCGCCATCGTAATAGTCCCCTAAACATTTGTCCATTTTGAAGAAGAAAAATAAACTATGGCTATTTAACACAAGGCTAAGAGCTATGTTGAATCTAAAAAAATAAAAAGTAATGGGCAGCATCATCAATACAGTTTAATGCTATTGATTAAATTACTTTACATTTTGTTAAATAAACCTCTATTTTTAACAATTTTTGAGGCACCTTTATCCTCTAAATCTTAAGTTACCAGGTGCATTTCAGTTCTCCATTCCCACTGTACCCCACAGATGAAGGAAGCGCGGGGCTTCTGATGGTACGCGGCCCAGCAGCCGATAGATATTGGCACACACAGTCCTCCCTTCCCCAGTAGAGTTGCGCTCAGTCAAATTAGCATCAGGGTCATGTGCGAGCTACTTGGCTGTGCTTATTTCCATCCTCCCACACAATCACACACACTGGCAGGATGAAAGCAAATAAAATATGCTCAGCAAGAACATGCTGCAGTGGAGCTTCTTCAGAAGGACGGCATCCCAGAGAGGCTGATACTCGTTTCTAGCTCTAACAATGCGAGGATTGACTCAGCTGCACCAACAACACAGTACTCCTTCTTAATTACGCGACTGCTGCAGTCCTGAAACCATAATCAGCAGTCGCTCAGACCTCACTGTGCTTTTTTTCCACTGTTAATATTTGCTCCGGGGCGAGCTGTGAAGCTTGGGAGTGGGCTGGCGGGAACCCTTGAGCAGCGTGGTGGGGTGGCCTACACGCAGCCCCACCACTGTGAACAAGAGTTGGAGGAGGTGCCTGTGAAGAACACCATTTGTTTCCAAGTTAAATATGAGGTGCACCCAGCAAAACATAGCTTTAAGGATATATTTGTACATTTAGAGGTTTTCATCAGGTAGGGTGACCAGATTTTGAAAAGCCGGAACCGGGACAGACCAGAAATAAAAGCAGGACTGAAGCCTTTTGTCTTACTTCTATGTCTGGCCTGTCCCGGTTTGTACATACATAAATACATATATGTATATCTAAATATGTATATACATATATGTATATGTGTTTTTAATATATATATATATATGTGTGTGTAACTTTGAATCCTTCTGCCTCCTCTCCTTCCAGCAAGAAAGTCACGGCATCTCAGCAAGTAGAGTTCATTAATTTTTATTATTTTTACAACACCATGTGCAAGAAGTGCAAATTGCAGAACGGCCTACGCGTTTCGGTTATACCTAGCCTTCAACTGGACCATATATATATGTGTGTATGTATATACTCAAATGTGCATATATCCTTCCCGCCCTCCTCCCAACTCTGTCTCCCCTTTGCTGCGAGCATTCAGCCGACCTGTACTTTCACGAAAGAAACAGATACATTATTTCAGACATTAAAGGGATCCAATGGAAACAGAGCACAGGTTTCTATTCTACTTTGCAGAATGACTTGGCCTTTGTCCCAAACACCGGGACATGTATTTAAAATGAAGAAAAGCATTGGGACGCTGGGACAGTCTTCCAAAATCCGGGACTGTCTGGGAAAAACCAGGACATCTGGTCACCCTATCATCAGGGGACTGGTCCCAAAGACCTTAATACAGCCCGACCCCTCCATCTGGCATTAGCTCAAGTGAGTTTTTGGTCGGTCCTTCTCTGCATCTGCCACTCACACTCAGGGCCAAACTGGACGTAGCAGGCATCGGGCAAATCCTCGGTGGGCCGCCAAGGTGGGGGCCAGTTTTAGAACCCTGGGGGCCGTTTTTGTTACCAGGCCCTGCAACAAAAGTGAAAAGCAGCATAAAGCTTTTCACTTGCACCCACCCCATACCCCCAGGGCCAGCCAAACTATTTGCCAGGGCCGGTTTCGGTTCTCAGTCCGGCACTGCTCACGCTTCACTGAGGCTGGCCAACACATAGATGTACAAGCGTCACGGTCGGAACCCGAACCTCCTCAGGATTGGCTGCCGAAACCTATTTTATGCACTTCCAGAGTACTATAACAAAAAGGTTTCCTCAAAGGGCTGTGCTTGTCCCTCATGTGTAGATGACAACAGGGCTATGAACTGCAGGGTAGAATCAAGCCCTCTGGCTGCCGCAGTCACTTGCTTAGTCGATGGTCAATTCTCAATTCTCCAGGAGTGGATAGGATGGGCAACTTTTGGCACATAGAGTTATTCTAGGACCTTTTTAAACGCCTCAGTGAGTTAAGTTCTGAGATAAATGTGTATCCTCCAGGTCACGCTGACGGAATCAACGTAAGTGGATACCAGCTATCCGCGAGGTAGGTAATAACAGCATTTGTTGCATATAGTGCTACCTGGGCAGTTTATTGGCTCTCCGCATCCACCAACATGACATTTATCACCACCTTCCACTGGGCTGTTCTTCCATCGGACCACCCGTCTCGAGAACGATATGGTTCACTGTCCAGGAACATGGGCATCTTCCAAATTATTTTAATTTCGCGGAACACTTTTCTACAGAAAATCTGCAGGGAGCGCTCAGAACTCTGGCCAGTACATGCAAACAGCATTTCTGGAAGGGAACACCGCCGTGGCTGACACAATCCCCTATTACTCATCGCCTGGAGAGTTGAACACTTAGTTAATGAGGATATTCTGAGGAGTTGTCATAGATTACGATCTTCAGTTCACGATATCCAGTTGCTGAGAAATCAGCAGCCAAATGTATGTTTCCCAGGATATGCATCAGATTGTACTGTGAGTACCTGTGTTGGAGCACAATGGATGGCTCTGTGGTCTGAAAAAAACCCTTAATAACTTCTGCTCTGGTTCGGTGGTGCCTAATGGCTAAGGTATAACTAGATGCAGGAGAGCAGAGTTCTAATCACAGCTAGTGTTCTTCACCAACCAGTCTGATCCTGGACAGTTCATTTTTAATTTTCAATATTAAGAGTAATTAGAAATGTATTAAACACTATATAGAAATATTCATACATTAACGAATAGATCCAAATTCACAGAAAAGTTAGTAAAGTGTTAAAGTCTGTTAAGTTAATAACATTTCCATACTTAAAATGAGTCTTTCACCTACTTCCTTATTCTAAATGTCTTTGCACAACAAGCCATGGATATCAGTGTGAACAATTTTTCGCTCACAAACCTCTTGTAATTTTCACAAATACTAAGGTTTCTAGCTGTAGGTCACAAAGTGCCCTGCATATCAATTTTCGCTGAAAATCGAGTCATGTGCACTTTTTTTATGTTTCTTTGAGGAAAAAAGGACTGTAACAATCCTCCTGGTTCAAACCGCGAAAATAGTAATTTTAATGTTAAGTTATGAGGAAAAGGTACATTAATTTTCAGTACTGACCAGCACTTGTTGAACTATTGCCAGTTGCTGGCACAAAATACACCATGGCCCAAAACTTAGAAAAGTGGGAAATACTTAAGTGTTATAGTCCACAGCCGAGTTCTATAACAGTTGTTAATTGCTGAGAACCTAAATTATAGGCCAGAGGCACAGGAGAGGGCCTATAACAAGGGAGAGAACCATTAACAACCGTTTTCATGCAAATAGAGCATTCACCTCAGCGAGAGTAGAATGTTCTAAAATAAAAAAGAAAAGCTTTGAAATAGAGGAGCAGAAGGTTTGCACCAGCTATTAGTGACCATGAGTGACTTCACTGTCTTCAGCAGAGTTCTCAACATTCCAATGTTCTAATATAGCCAATGTGCTTGCCGTAGCGGGCTCTACCAGTCATTAAAGGCCCGCTCCAGCGTTAAAGGCCCAAGCCAGCTACGGAGGGGTCTGTGGCTAATAGAACATTCCACCCCTGGAGGGCAGAATGTTTTAATTTGTTAAACAAAGGCTTCATGTAGCCGGAGGGAGTTGAAATTCCTCAGATTCCATGAGGCCTTTGTTCACAGCTGTTGCTGTGAAAAAACATTGGAACGTTGATGCTCCAGGCTTCTACCAGCCATTAGAATCCCGGAGCACTCCACTGTCTTCAATGGAGCGATTAACATTCCAATGTTCTAATATGAGTCACACGTAGCTAAATAGTCATGATCTACATCAGGCATTGCTCATTTAATAAAAAAGCTGCACATGCTTTGCCAGGAAGCAATGATCGTATATTGGTCGTACATTGGTGCGTCAGTTCATTAGCGTCATCATTGCAATATTCACTGACAAAATCCGCACTTCATCTGCTTTCAAACGAGGAAAAGGCCTGACACGATTTTACTGGCGGGATCTGTCATGTGGAGTTCCAAGCTGGCAAGCAGGTTGCAGATGGTACTTGACAGACCAGTTTCCAGACTCTCCTCAAGGATTAGAAGGGATCTAACAGAGAAGCCAACATCTCAGCAGCTCTGACGTCCTCTCTGCCTTGGCATGCTTTGTGTATCTTTGAGAAATGCAATGTTTAAAAGTGGCAGAGTGGCAAGAAAGGCAGTCTGCCAAAAGCACTTCGAGGCCAAGGAGACGGTAGAAAGTGCCCAATAAAAATACTGATAACTTATCGCAACATAAATGTTTTAATACCTGGTATTGACAGCTACATTCACCATTATTGTACCAAGCTTGTTCTTCCATGGAATATCTATAGGCTACTTTTATACTGTATACATTCTATGGTCTCCTCTCTCCTGATGCGCCTTCAGAACATCGAGGAAGGACTCTCGATGGCCCCACTTATTGCGCACACAGTATTGAAGGACAAACTGTGGGAAGGAAAGTGTATATTTCTATACCTAAGTCTACATATATGCACATTGACTATATATATAGGACTGAAGCATATATTCAAGCGGAGTGTGTTTTGTTTTCCTTTTCAAGTATTGAAGAAAGTTTTTTTTTAAATAATATATATATATATATATATATTTAGTACGTAGATATGGGGTTAAGAATAGGAAATCCATACTTCCTCTATATGCACTTACCTTTCGATATTTCGCTCCTAGGTGTTCTGTCCCAGATATTAGTGTCTCACAATATTTCTTAGCCTCAGTATTCCATAGTACAATCCTCTCTCAAACAGAATTTAGAAAATAAAACTATTCTACGTAGTTTAATTCTCTTTCAGTGCAAGCATGGAGGCAACATAATTCCAGCGTTCCTATTTCTCCATGGAAAGAGAATTACAACAGTTACATTTGTGTAGGTTGTGGTGGTTAATAATAACCTAACCGGATGAGCAGAAAGGGAAGCCAGTTAAATGGAAGACATGAGTTTCTATGCACATGAATGTGTACATGAGGGTGTGCAGACTCCAAAGGGGGTGCCGGCTGTCTGCAGCACATACACCATAGTGCAGGCAGCACAGTACCGCAGCAAAGCATTGGTCGCCCCATTTTTCCATGTTGTGCTGTGTGGAGCGCACACACTAACCCACAGAGCTAGCTCGGTAGCCCAGACAGCACAACACACTTCAGCATCTGTGTGCACTTTTGCACAACCATCGTACGGCTCCACGTGCAGCACGTCAGCAGTTTGAGTGTCATTTTTCTTCACTTTTGGCAGTCGTATATACATTGCTTAAGCAGCCAAAGGGCGCTAGCACGATGTGTGATTTTGTACTCATGCTCATGTAAACCTTGTTTTATATATTGCATTCTTTTTTTAATTATGCACATTTTTCTGTGAAAAAACTTTTATGGATGTTTTTATCTGTTTTATTCTTTTTATACTGCTTGTACTTTTATTGCCCTGGCGGCCAAAATGAAGTAATTCGAGCTGAGCTGAGCGCCACGTTCTTTAGCCCCTCTCAGCCACCGTAGCGTTGTTTTACAATGTTGAGGAAATATGGGGTGAGCTGCAGGTCATACAGTGTAGTCACTCTCACCTGACATGTGTCAGCAGAGCACGACTTCTCTGGGAGGTAAACTTGCATCTGGCAGCAGGCTCTGCTCTGGTGCACCTGCAGCACTGCTTGTTTTGTAAACAAGTTTGATGGAGCACACCTAACGCAGGTGCCAGCTGCAGGGCACCGCAGTGTTTCCCATGAGACGGCACCGCACTGAGGCCGGTCCATAAGCTGTAACCGGATGTTTCCATTCATAAAAAACACAAATAAAACTTCTGTACTTTTGTAGCGTGAAAATGGCAAGTGTGCATTAAAGGGTGAGACAATACGGAGAAAGGTTTGGGAGGGCTGCACTGAAGGAAGATACAGGACATGCTGTTTGAATCAATTATCAAATTAAAGGAATCTGTTCAAAATATGATAAGCACCCAAGACGTGGGCAGTGCCTTTTATTTATTTATTTATTTAGAAGTTTTCTATAGCGCTAACAAGACCCGAAGGTAGCAGATCACAGTAAAAGGAATGAAAAGGTGGACAAAAAGACACATAACAAATTAAGGTGATCATCAAGTGACAATTAGGGGGGAGGAGAAGTTCGAACAGTAGGACTTCTTGGTAATAGGATACAGAGTTATCACATAGTTCTGGGGAAGGATGTTGATCCTAGTTACCCAGGACCTAGGGAACGGATGAGGAACAAGGATTTGAGTTGGCTCTTGAATTCCGCATAGGACGGTATGGTTCTGATATGCGGGGGGATAGAGTTCCATATTTTGGGGGCATTTCCTGTGCCTTACTGTGCACATTAGAAGGCCTGCCAGACTTTCTACCATGGAAACAGACAACAGTGGCATATCAGACAGAAGGGCACCCCTCCTCGATTCTGCATCAATCCAAGCATAATGCACTCCTACCAATCTTGGACTGCCCCGTTACCGTGGCGGCTATAAAGCTGATCCCAGGGATACTGCACAACTGACCACTAAAAACATAGGGAATGAGTGACCTCAAATTAATTTGCATTGCCTGCCAGAATTTAGTGGGTGCCGAAGAAAACATTTATTTTAAGACAGCGGTGTCCAGCATAGGTCCACGAGAGCTGGATTCATGCGACATATTCCGAATATATAAAGCACCACTTCTTCCAATGATTCTAAATGGAACTTATTTACAAAGTCAGTGGTTATCCTGAATGTATTTTGACATGTGCTTCCTGTGTCACAGGGACCACTCCTTCCTTGCACTCCTTTTATCTTTCACTCATTTATTACACAATGTTTTCAACTCCTGTGTGCAAATGTTACTGTCATTTCCAAACGTTTCTTGTTAGCGAGTTTTTCATTCTTTGTATTTCATTTCACAATTTTTTACAATTGCTTCTCCTCGCTAACTCGGCGTGTGGCAACACACGCCGAGTTAGCGGAATGGAATCTTGCAGCGGCTTGATAGTAACAGTGACTCGCTCAAGATAAAGGAAATCCCCTGATGAAGATCTTTTCGCTTGAAATGCATTGGGACAAAATACCATGCTAAATGAACTGTAAAAAATTGTGAAATGAAATACATTACTTATATACATATATACATACTGCCAGTGTTGGGTGGCAGAAGATGGTCCCCATGGTCAGGCCACACCCATCATTATTCTACAGCTAAGCCAATGTCCACCTGCAACGCATTCCCAAACATCATAATGCATGGATGGAATGTCTATGTATGGCAGTTCTCAAGTGCCTGGGTCACTTCTCAGTGAGATGCACAGCGGATTCTCCGTTTCGAAGGGTTGTGTTTGTGGCTCCCCTTCCAAACTGCAAATCAGTGAGCAATCTATCAGTGGTTGGGGACCAGGATTCTGGTCACAAATCATTGATCAGCCTCAGTCCATACAGCTATGCATGGTGGAGCGTGGCAAGGCAGGGAGGGAGTCAACAGACGACGGAATAGGGAAAATGAAATAAAAATATTAATTCTATTCCATGTCTGTCGACACCCAAACACCACCCCACCGTACTTACCTGCACAGACCGCTGCTGCCATTGACTAGTTACCGGCTCTCAAGATGGATTGGTAGCTGATTTGCAATGGGGACATGGTCACAAATGGACACTTTAGAAATCATGGTAGTAATTTCAATGGGAGCTAACAGTGGTCCCGGCGACTGCAGCCTGCTTTCAGTGAACTCTAAAATGGGAAAAACTTTTTTTTTTTAAAGCAGCTTAAAAAAAATCCACTTTGAAATAGTACATCAGCCCCCTTGATCCTTCCAAGTAACTTGAATTAAGCAGTAAAATGTTATGTTATGTTATTATGAATTTCTAGAGCGCACTGTTACTGAACAGTCTCTTGGCGCTAGGTCGCTGAAAATATTTTAGTCTCCGTTATTGTTATTACATCATCACTTAATTTTCTAATTGGTGCCATAGTCTGCCGCCCAGATGTTTATTTTGGTTCTGAGGCACTTCTCCTGCTTGATTCAGACACACAGCATTCCTCCAGGGGCCTAACACAGCCCTCCACAGCCCTTGCGGTGCAGAGGGCCCCCCCACTGCCCTCCAGGGGGCCTCCAACCCTTCCTTCCCAAGGCCGATGAATATCTGTGAGATATGGAAGACGCGGAGGACGCTCATCACATTCTGCATGGAGGCGCCATTTTGAGTTACGTCACTGCTGATTCCACTGCATACTTCCTCTCCACCCGATTAATTTATATATATGCACCAGCATACTATTCCCGCTACTGATAAAATTACAAATAATAAAAAGTATCCATATTTTAATATCAAATGTGTACGTGTGTGAGTTATGTCCTATTCCTCCCAGACCAGTGGAACCAGCCGTTTTTCTTTCCGCGACAAGGGAGGTAATTGCCCTTTCCAGGAAATGGGTTCAGTCGAGTTCCACTGACCATCAGCATTAAACCCCTCAATGACTGTAATGGCAGTTTGCGTGTGAAAGGTCTTTTCCCTGTGCCATCCTGAATCTCACACCTCAGCACAGGCTTGCAGCAGGAGCTCGAAAATGAAAAACCTGTCATGGCATACTCAGGAAGAAATGTGTCCTCTCCAGCTGGAGGGTGGCTTAATTCTACTATCCGGGGTGAGCCACTCAGGGCCGGATTGGCTCCCAGGATTTCCTTAACCCGTTCCGTGCTCGTGGCGGAACCGCTCCGTCACGAGCCTCGGGTGGGCTGTGCTGGTGACGGAACGCTTCCGTTACAGCCCACTCGCCGTGCCTGCACGGAGCTGATTTCACACCTGCGTGACGCATTCTATGTTAGCGGGCAGGACCGTAAAGGAACCGTTCCGTCACAAGCACAGCCCACCCGAGGCTCATGACGAGCGGTTCCGCCACGAGTATGGGAGCGCCGCGCGGCCCCCCTCGCCCCCTAGCGCTGCGGCGGAATAGCCGCAGCAGCTAAGGGGTTAATAAACAATGCAAAACAAATGTATTAAAAAGTATGCTTTAAACCTATTTGTTTTTTATTGTTGATTTAGAAGCGCCAACAGCTCCCCAGCAACAAAATCAGCTCCCTCAGCAGTGAACCTGGACTCAACCCTGCCACCCCGGCGAAAAACGCCTGGTAGCCGGACCTGCTCTGGTTGGTGGTGGTGGTCCACATGTTGTCGTAGCCAGAGCCCTATCATGGGAGCTGGGCCTGGCTGCAGGAGGAGTGTGCCTGCTTCCATCTGGATATTCAAGGATGTCACTGAGGGAGCGGCTTCATTTCTTGATATCCATCGACAGCTCAAGGAGCACAATGTTGGCCACCAAGGGTCAGAACTCCACAAGCGCCCCAGGCTTACCAAAATGAATATTCATGAGAGCCTCTGACATACTCTGCATGCAAAGTGCTTCTTCTATGCAAATGAGCATCATGAACCGCTGACCAGTCTCGGTCTCTCGGGGACCTTGTCAGTAAAAAAATATCAGAGTGTTTTTACTTATCAGTGAAAATAAACCTCACAAGAAAGGCAGATACAATTATTCTTTTTGTGTTTTAAACCTTTTAGTGTAAAATGATGTGCCTTTGTTAATTGCAGTAAGAAGATAATGCTGATTTGCTTTACCACCATTTTTGCGCCACCTCATATTCCACTGAAAATATAGCATCTGCATCGCTGTCAGCCTAGAAATGTCAGAATACTGGCTGCAAGGCCAGGCAGTGATGGTGGATGGGACCTCATCATGTCAGCAGCCACGTGGCAATAAGTGCTCTCATGTGCTTAGAGGGGCACTTTATGTCATGGCTGATAAAATGCATCTGATTTCACTGTCACAAAGGAATTCCTAGGGACAGCTCACAGGGATACATCGAAAATAGGACCTGGGTGAACTGCACCCGCTTCTGGCCCTTGTAGCACGTGGCTCCTTCATATATCATCAGAGGTAGCAGGTTAAATATAAATGCGAGCACAATAAACATTTCTGGCACTATGTGTGCATGCCACATATGCATATTGAATTTTACGCAAATAAATACTAGCTATTGAAGTATAGTGCAAACTCTTACTTAATTCACTAATAAACGTGTGCACACTGTATTTTTACACAGATAGCATCCATACAATTTTGAAAAAGGATGACTTTTCTTCCCTTTGGACTGGTTTGTTTTGTATAGATAATATTGTCCCCATGATTTCTTCCCATTTCTATACACTTTCGGGACACATTGTGAAGTTTTAGTACACCGTTCGACCATTTCTATATTCACTACTGTCTGGCAATGAAGGTGTTGATTAAATTTACATAGGTCTAAAACATTGTGATATATTTGTAGATATAACATGCTATTATTAGGTTATGCCTGTGAGTGTGACGTGTTCTCCTCCTGTTCATTGCATTTCGCTAATACATCCACCACTACCCGCATAGGAAGTTCATCCCCATGTCTACTACAAGTAAAGTGTGAGTGCTTGTGTGTTTGTGTGTGTGTGCATGCACTTGCTGACATACACTACTCCTACAATATTCACACCTATGAACATGTAATGCACTTTGGTGAGTCGCACCTACTGCATACATGTAAAAAGTCTTGATTTTGACAGGTGTAAGTCACATAATGTGATATTTTCGTTTTCTTTTGTCAGTTAATTAGCATGTCTGCTGGCATGTTACAGGAGTCAGTACTTTTGCAGCTGCTGTTCAGTACCTACAGTTTCCTGCCTGGCAACCAATGTCATTGCGTGCCATGTAAGCGGTCATATGTATGCAAATGACACTTGTATCTCTCTTAGAAATATACAAAGGATGACTTCAACCCTAGATATCCCTTTCTGGTTTTAACCTTAATTTAGGGAGACTAGAATGAAGTACTATTGTCTACAACAAGGTAATTTTGATATAGGTGTGCCCCTCCAATTCACTCAACCGTAATCAGATCAAGAATAGCGGATTGAGGGTTTATAACATATTTTCTGCGTCATCTTACATTTTTGTTTTAATATTTGTGTTTTATTTGTTTAATCAACCTGTCTCTGCTCTTGCAGAGCTTCCTATTATATCAAATGTTTGGTTATTTTGATTTGATATGTTTTTGCCTAACTTGGAATGGAATTGTTATGATTAACGACACAGTTCTTATACACATTGTTTGTGCAGTTTTTATAATTTTTTGCATTTTTTATGGTTATACGTCTGTATACCGAATAAAGATCATTTGAAATTTGAAGGATAGCAAATCAGCGACAAATCCAAAAAAAGGCATAAATCCACTGTCATTGACTAAATGTGCAGCAAATCTCCTATCAATAGATCCTTCCTGTTCAGGAGTCCACCTTGGGTAGGAACATGACATCCCCCGTGAAGAGCGGGCCCAATGACGAAGCTTGCCTCCAATGCGGGTGAGGATGCTCGGTCCACTAAGCGAAAGCGACTGTTACTACAACTGCACTAACTTTGCTGAGACAGCACTGTCCTAGGAATCATATGTTTTCTTCTGCCCTATAAAGAGCCTATCGCCCAGTTTGCCTCATGACACTACCGCAAAACATATTAAAACCCACGAGGTAGGAAAGATGGCTGAGGCGGAGGGTCTGGCATGATTACATCAGAAAATATGGCTGAATAACAAGTCTACAGTCTGCCATGATCAATGTTACCAAAATGCCTTAAATATCAATTTTACTTATTCGTAATGGGGCGCCGCTGACATGCTGGAGCGGAATTAGATTTTTTTCTCTTCCTTTCCGCCAACGCTGATGGAAAAGATGTCCCAATTAGGTCATTTATTGAAGTTTGGCTGTGACAGGGAGGTGTTTATAGGAGTAAAAAAAATATGCAATGTCCACGTGAAGCTTGCCTGTGAACTTTGCATGAACCACCAGGAATAATGCAGTGTGATGACAAGCCAGTTATACCTTCCACTAAATTTGCTGTCTGGAATGAACTGAAATAGTGTTTGGTTTATGTAATTACTTCCATCTATCTTTATATTCCAGCAGCATATCGCAAATTGAAAATACTAAAAATTGACTGTTGGTTCTGATATTTAATGATTGCCGAAGACAAGGCGATGATTTATTGGTTACTTACCGATGTGACACATTTGCATCTTATTAGGCGGAGATTACTATGCCTTGAAACGCGGACGGGGCCTGATCATGTCTGATGGATTGATTTGATTTGCAAATGTAATCAAACTAATAAGAGGGAAAAAATGAGCAATAATGCCTTGTTTTTTCAACTAGCAATCACTCCCCCGCCAACAAGGCTGGGATCCCTGACTAAGCAACGCGCACAGAGTCTTCCTGTCTCTTCGTATAAACAAGGGGACGCAACGAGCTCTGATGAGTGGATAACGAGCCAAGCATGGTGAGCTTGGTGTCCTTTCCTAAGAGCTCTTGTTGGAGCAGTACTAGCCAACAAGACATGTTAAAAGCCAAACCAGGCTCATCCAATCTCTAATATCATCAATTATTGTGAGACAGATCCCTCAAAAAAGAAATTTACACAGTGCTGTAGCAAAGGGACCTTATTCACCAACACAAGCAAAAACATGTCCCTAACCACAAATGGGTGGAAAATGACAAACATAATTGGGGGAGCTGTGGGGCCCTCCCATTTCTGTTTTTCTGTCTCACTCTACATGTTGAACTAATGATAGTTATACCCCTGAATTTACATTATTAATTGTGCTTTAATTAGCCATTGTATATTCAATCATTGTGCACACACAATGTGCTGGGTGTGTTGTTTTTCTTCTTTGATACTTAATTTTGAAAACTCCCATTTAGTTTGCTTAAATGCTGTGGGATCGCTTTGCCTATAACCCACATTGTCCAAAATGATCTCTAGAACAATGGTCTTTCCAAACTTGAGCTTTCGTGGCACAGGGGTGACAGCACACTACACAATTTACCTCACTACAAATAATTCCAAAGAGATGAAAATTGATTACTAATTATACCATTTACAGGCATTAACCCATATCTCAATTATATTTGCTTAATTGTAATGATAAAGTGATGGTCTACCTGGAATACTGCCCCTTTAATAATGCACACTCAACTTTTCAATTGGGTATTGAAAAGGAGAGACGAGTGGGTGAAAATTTGCAAAAATGGAAATAAATCTCCCTGTAATAATAATGAACTCCCCGAAAATATCTCTGAAAGCAATAAAGTTGCATCAAATCCTTCTGAAATCAAAACCTCTTCACAAATCTGCTTGGAGTTAAACCAATTAAACTAAAACCCCTTTGCCAATGAAAGCAGCTATTTCAAGTGTTAATTAAATGTATGAATGTGTAAAGCATTTAAAGAGTGCAATGAATGGCCCTAATTGAATATCATGGGAAGTTAATATTGGTTTGCAAGAAGGAAGGTGATATATAGGTTGGAAACATAGATCAATAATGTCGGAGCCAGCTAGGCTCTTCAATGTGACTACCGAAAGTGTACCATCTTGGAGCTCCTCAGAATTCTTGACCCTCAGGTGCGGGCATTATTGAAGGTGGAAGGATGCTCCACGCTATGACTCCTGTGACCTAAGGTTGACTCCCATTCTCAGACCAAGAACAAATCACACATGATGCATCAGCACATTGTCAAAAGCAAACCCAGAAAAATTTAGTTAGAAGAACCCTCCCGCTGCAACAGATCATCTTATAGACCTGGGCAAGACTTGCACCAGTAAAAGTAACATCCGAAAAGATATTTGGCATGACTATGTCAATGAGGAGGTTGGCCAGAGACCCATTGAAATGGACCACAGATGCTGAATAGCAAATACATTTAAGTGGTTTACAGGCAGTGGAGGGTACCATGTACGGAGGGTGGGATGGTGGATGACAAAAAAATGCATACAAATTAAACAGACTTACCTTCCGATGCAACGTCCTCCTTCAGTCTTCTGATAAGCTCCAACGTGGGACCCAGCAGCAAACTCCCTTAACCAATCCTGGCGCTGCTCTCACCAGCATGAGACCAGTGCCAGGATTTGTTGGAGCTGCCTCACTCAGCGCTCCTAAGAGCAATGGAGACCAGCCCTTTCTCTAACCTAGCTGTCAAAGACAGCTAGGTTAGAAAAGTTTAGAATGCGCAATTCTGTTTGGCCGTCACAAGACGGCTAGCCCAAGAGACATGCGCATTTTAAAGCGCACAGCTTCCTGCTGCCACTCGGCCGCACTGGCCTCACCCCGTCCGGTCACTCAGTTCAGGATGGGTCGTTGATGAAAAATAAAACAGTAATAAACTTTATTACCATTTTATTTTTTAGCTCTGGCTTGGGGCTTTCTTAGTGGGGCGACGCTCTTCCACTCAAGCGGAGGATCCCCCCTGCTTACAGTTCTGTAGGTTTTATACTAACCCCTCACTTCTCTGATAACCCTGCAGTAATTTTGTCAAATTGATGCAATCTACTTTTAGATGAGAAGCAACAAAGCAGACAAATAAATGTCTGCAATATAAAAGACAGAGAACCCCAATACTTTAATTGGCGGCAACCTTAATCGCTAACCATAGGCTTTCTATAAGCAATTCCTCAGGTGGTGTGTCCTTCCTCACTGCATAGATGATGCTCATATCCAGAAGGTCATTAAGAAAAGTTCTTTGTCAGGTGCTACATGAACAGGCTGTTTGTTAAAAGTGCATGTCAAAAGTGAAAGTGCATCCAAAGTAAGCCATAAAAATGTATTAGAGAAGCAATAGGGCCTTTCAGTACTTATGCATGTGCGAGTGTATATGGCTGGGTGTACATGGAGACAAAGTGAATTATTTGAGCAAAATTGGTGAGTGAATTATTGTCACGCTGAAAAACTGGAAAAATGAAAGAGCGTCAAAGGTTGAAATGAAAGCGAGTCATGCCCTGTTGGCTGCACAGAGTTCACGCTCACCCACAAGCCTGCTGGGCGAGACCATTCTCAAAATAGACGGCAGCATCGAGTGCACGAGGCACTGCTCTAAAAGGAGCTTACTATTATCACTGTAAACAAGGGCCTGCAAAGCTCCTGCCTGATCCAGCTGATGCAGAACAAGATTACAGGAACCGGATTCGCCAAAAGTGCTGACTCTTCTCTGCACGCTATGCCGTCACCGTGAGTCCAGCATTACCATGCACCGCCCTCTGCACATCAAGCAGTTACCATGCACCCGCCCTCTGCACATCACGACGTTACCATGCACACGCCCTCTGCACATCACAACGTTACCATGCACCCGCCCTCTGTACATCATGTTACCATGCGCATGCCCTCTGCACATCATACCGTTACCATGCACCCGCCCTCTGAACATCCCGAAGGTACCATGCACCACCCTCTGCACATCACGACGTTACCATGCACCCGCCCTCTACACATCATGCCGTTACCATGCACACGCCCTCTGCACATCATGCCGTTACCATGCACCCGCCCTCTGCACATCATGTCGATACCATGCACCCGCCTTCTGCACATCATGCCGTTACCATGCACCCGCCCTCTACACATCATGCCGTTACCATGCACCCGCCCTCTGCACATCATGCCGTTACCATGCACACGCCCTCTGCACATCATGCCGTTACCATGCACCCGCCCTCTGCACATCATGCCGTTACCATGCACCCGCCCTCTGCACATCATGCCGTTACCATGCACCCGCCCTCTGCACATCATGCCGTTACCATGCACCCGCCCTCTGCACATCATGCCGTTACCATGCACACGCCCTCTGCACATCATGCCGTTACCATGCACCCGCCCTCTGCACATCATGTCGATACCATGCACCCGCCTTCTGCACATCATGCCGTTACCATGCACCCGCCCTCTGCACATCATGCCGTTACCATGCACCCGCCCTCTGCACATCATGCCGTTACCATGCACAGGCCATCCGCAAATCAAGTTGTTACCATGCACCGCCCTCTGCACTTCATGTCGTTACCATGCACTGCCCTCTGCACATCACAAAGTTACCATGTACCCGCCCTCTGCACATCACAACGTTACCATGCACCCGCCCACTGCACATCACGAAGGTACCATGTACCGCCCTCTGCACATCGCAACGTTACCATGCACCCGCCCTCTGCACATCATGACGTTACCATGCACCCGCCCTCTGCACATCACGACCTTACCATGCACCGCCCTCTGCACATCACGACGTTACCATGCAACGCCCTCTGCACATCACGACGTTACCATGCACCCATCCTCTGCAAATCATGTTGTTACCATGCACCGCCCTCTGCACTTCATGTCGTTACCACGCACTGCCCTCTGCACATCACGACGTTACCATGCATCCGCCATCCACAAATCATGTTGTTACCATGCACCGCCCTCTGCACTTCATGTCGTTACCATGCACTGCCCTCTGCACATCACGACGTTACCATGCATCTGCCATCTGCAAATCATGTTGTTACCATGCACCGCCCTCTGCACTTCATGTCATTACCATGCACCCACCGCCTGCACATAATGACGTTGCCATGCACCCGCCCTCTGCACATCACAACGTTACCATGCACCCGCCCTCTGCACATCACAACGTTACCATGCAAAGCCCTCTGCACATCACGACGTTACCATGCACCTGTCCTCTGCAAATCATGTTGTTACCATGCACCGCCCTCTGCACTTCATGTCGTTACCATGCACTGCCCTCTGCACATCACGACGTTACCATGCATCCGCTGTCTGCAAATCATGTTGTTACCATGCACCGCCCTCTGCACATGATGTCATTACCATGCACCCGCCGTTTGCACATAATGGCGTTACCATGCACTCGCCATCTGCACATCATGTCATTACTATGCTTCCGCCCTCTGCACATCATGTCGTTACCATGCACCCGCCATCTGCACATCATGTCATTACCATGCTTCCACCCTCTGCACATCATGTCTTCACCATGCTTCCGCCCTCTGCACATCATGTCGTTACCATGCACTGCCCTCTGCACATCATGTCATTACCATGCTTCCGCTCTCTGCACATCATGTTGTTACCATGCACCGCCCTATGCACATCATGTCATTACCATGTTTCCGCCATCTGCACATCATGTCGTTACCAGGCACCCGCTGTCTACACATCATGTCATTACCATGCTTCCGCCCTCTGCACATCATGTCGTTACCATCCACCGCCCTCTGCACATGATGTCATTACCATGCACCCGCCGTCTGCACATAATGTTGTTACCATGCTTCCGCCCTCTGCACATCATATCGTTACCATGCACCCGCCCTCTGCACATCATGACATTACCATGCTTCCGCCCTCTGCACATCATATCGTTACCATGCACCCGCCATTTGCACATAATGTTGTTACCATGCTTCGGCCGTCTGCACAGCATGTCATTACCATGCTTCTGCCCTCAGCACATAATGTTGTTACCATGCTTCGGCCGTCTGCACAGCATGTCATTACCATGCTTCTGCCCTCAGCACATCATGTCTTTACCATGCACCCGCCATCTGCACATAATGTTGTTACCATGCACCCACCGTCTGCACATAACGTTGTTACCATGCTTCCGCCCTCAGCACACTATGTCATTACCATGCTTCTGCCCTCTGCACATCATGTCATTACCATACTTCCGCCCTCTGCACATCATGTTGTTTCACTGCAACCGTAGTCTGCACATCATGCTGTTACCATGCTTCCGCCCTCTGCACATCATGTTGTTACCATGCTTTTGCCCTCTGAACATCATGTTGTTACTATGCTCCCGCCCTCTGCACATCATGTCATTACCATGCTTCCGCCCTCTGCACATCATGCCGTTACCATGCTTTCGCCCTCTGAACATTATGTTGTTACCTTGCACCCGCCATCTGCACATAATTTTGTTACCATGCTCCCGCCCTCTGCACATCATGTCCTTACCATGCACCCGCCGTCTGCACATAATGTCGTTACCATGCACCCGCCGTCTGCACATAATGTCGTTACCATGCTTCCGCCCTCTGCATTACATGTTGTTACCATGCACCCGACCTCTGCACATCATGTTGTTACCATGCTTCTGTCCTCAGCACATCATGTTGTTACCATGCACCTGCAGTCTGCACATAATGTTGTTACCATGCTTCCGCCCTCTGCACTTCATGTCGTTACCATGCTTCCGCCCTCTGCACTTCATGTCGTTACCATGCTTCCGACCTCTGCACTTCATGTCGTTACCATGCACCCGCTCTCCCTTTATCATCACCGTCATGCCCTGCACCACACCTAAGTCTCCAAGAGTGCTCACCAGAACCGTCAGTGGACATGAGGCAATGCCCATTGAGCCGCCGCGCATGCCTTCCAAGGCATGGCAGGCATGGCGCCAACATGGTCAGATGAAGCATGGAAGCACTAATGAAGGCCTCTAAGTCATCACCCAGCTGGTGTGGCTGCCTATGTGCGAGGAATTAGTAGATTGGATCCAGTCTGTCAATCTATACCTCGTCTGTAGTGATGCAGGCATGAAACATGGACATCAGCGCAGGCAACTCGCTTTTTCCACCGCACTCGAATAGAGTCATCAAGTGAGGTCCCACTTCAAACACAGCGAAGCGTCCAGCAGGGAGAATCACATCACTACAAAAATCCACTAAATGAATGAATAAATGAATGAATGAATGAATGAATGAAAAAACTCAGAGTAGCACAAGTACCTGATTGCACCCATCAACACAATGATGCTGATTTCATGGAATGAGCATGTCCGCCCCTTCAGAGTTCACTTCTCGACAGTCAGTTAACATTCACAGGGGAGCAACACGTTCTGCACCTACCTCCCCACCCTCTTCCTCAGCCAGCATGCTATGTGGTCCCCAGGAACACAGAGTGCCCATGACAGACGGTGGCCATGAAGGCCTGTCCAGCAGACCAACGTGTGCTCTGTTCATCTAGTACATCTCGTTCTGAAACTCCCCCCTGCTGGATTTATAGTATAAACAATGAGTGGATGCAAAATAAACCTGCCCTCCTCCACCCATCGGAATAAAGTTTTATTAGAGCTCGAGCGGCGTGCATAAGAATGCGCCCTTCGATTTCTGTCCTAACTAGATCATAGCAGCTTCCTGACTTTATGAGCATCTGTGGGCGTCTTTTATAGGTTCCCATCAAGTGTTTAAATCATAAAGGGAACCTTAAAGGTACCAGCAGCTGCCAACCTCAATCCCTCCCACCAAGAGAACTTGGAGCCATTTCCTGGTTGTGCTGCACCACAAAGACTACATCTATCCCCTCTGCTGCCTTAAAAAAAACTTTTAGCCTAAATAATATATGTACTTAAAGCAACTGTTATACAGACTATGACTAGATTTAAATAAATTAAACATGTGGACTGATTCATTTAATTGGACAATAGAGCACGCTTTATTATAATAATACCACACTTGACAAGCCTACTTGGAAAGCATTATAATTTATCTTTATTGCACCATGATATTATGTTCCATATGGTACCACAGGAAATTAATAGAACATTAAGCTTGTGATTTTAATGTGTGCAATGAATTTAAATAATGTTAGTGGATAATACATCTGAGAGTAACTCGAATGTTGATGTGCACAGACAATATGTGTCCTTTAATGACAGCAATATTTAAGGCTGAGATAAGGTTATGAAGGGGAATGACAGAGTGCTGAAAGACAAAGCAACGCAAAACTTTCTCAATGACCATCACATACTTCTCGACTACTAGAAGCACAATTGAGTGCGTATTTATAATCCTGTATAAGTCTCAGCATTGCATCTCTCTCCTACGGGTACATTTCTAAGATAGGTTAGGTCCAAAAAACGAAATCGGAAAGGTCAACTCAGGATTATAAATTCTTTTTTGATGGGTTTTATTTTCAGATTTAGAAATCTGCAGTTAAAAAAATGTGAGCTTTCCAGCCTGAAAAACCATTTCTACGCTTTTTTGTGCATTTCTACCCACAGAGTGACAAATGGTGTTGACACTGAGCGAGTAGCTTAATTGTAACAATGACACACTGAACTTGGGGTAGACAAAATGTCTGGCAGGCCAATGCAAAAGAAATGGGAAAGTAATATTGTCAATGGAACAGGCTATATATCACCCATCAATGCTCTCCCGGCCTATATGTTACAGCGCAGAGCTCTTTCTTTGGCATCATGAAGATATTTTCAGCGACTATGCACATGATTTTACCACACTGATGGGTAAATACTACAACAGGATATTCTAAATAGAAGGAGAAAAATATTTCTTGGACCCACACACCGCCATAAAGAACCTCTGAATAGTATTATGCAGCCAAATCACCATGTCTCTGACTCCTGCTGCCACATATTCAATGTGTTCAAGATGTTCTTTAAATAGCACCCCACCAAGACTCACAGAAACGCTACCCAAGCCCTCATCATCAGCAAGCTGAACTTTGGGAATGCACTCAATGCTGAAACCGATGCTCAACTGACCACAATACTCAAGACCATACAAAAAGCAGTGGTCAGACTCCCCCTCAGCCTCCCACCCACCACTCATATCACCTCGCGCTTCAAAGAGGTCGACTGCATCCCAATCCACAGTCAGGCACTCTTCAAACTCCTCACACACACATACAGAACCTTACACAACATTGGACCCACATACCTCAACAACCGCATTAAGTTCCACAAACCTACTAGGCAGCTTTGCTCATCCGGACTCCTGTTTGCGCCCACTTCGCCCACATACGCAGAGCCGTATCCGGTGGTCCTGGAATCCTCTACATGTCTCCTAAATCCTGGATCGACTTGCCCCTGCACATCAGAGCTGTCTCCTAAGTTCTTGAATTCTGCAAGAAACTGAAGAGCTGTCTCTTCACCTAGCCCTGGCCCCATCAAATACAGCTCCTGATTTAGTGCCACGATACACTCCTGGCTGAGTTGTGCACTATGTAAATACAGAAAATATATGATTCAACCTTTTTAGGCCTCCAGAATCCCCAAGAGATTTCATGTCCACTCACAAACAAAGTCCACATCAGCCCTGAAACAATCAGGAATGGACATAACCTTCAATGAAATCTGGTGAAAGTCTTTGACATTATGTAAGAGGTAACACGATGTATGGAGTGCATACGAGCATATATTTCAGTCGTTGTTCATTACTATGTCTTTAGCTCCATGATTTTGGAGTGACCACTGTCATAGTCAGACCTCAAAGAGTAGTACATTGGTGTTATGTGAAAGTAAGAATGCATTAGTCAAGCCTTTTATACACAGGACCGCTGCCGTGTACTTTCAGTAATGGCATGTGATAAGAGGTATTAACAGTGGTTGCACTCCCTACACAGCAGAAAAGAGAAAACCCTATAACAACACTGATTCAGGCGGCAGAACGTCTACTAATGATGACAGCAGAACATTCCAGCCGGAGTGTAACTCACACCCCACTGGCTCACACAACGACGAGACCATTGCTTAATTTGAGCCGGTAGTTTCTGGTGCTCGACATGGGCATTTAATTGCCGGCACCAGCACTTAGTTGCCTGAACCTGCAGGTATTACAGCTGCCACATGGTGGTGCTGTTTGTGTAATTTAAAGATAAGCAGAAAATGTGTTGTTTGTTAATTCAATATACATTAAAATTAACTAGTACCTGCAAGACAAGGATCTCCTAAGGACAGCAGAGAAAGAGTCTGAGATTGTGTTCCAAAATATGAATGATTGTGAAGTTACAATGCCGCATGTAGAGAGCCAACAGGTGGTTACCCCACGATACACCCACTACATCACTTCCTGGGCTACCCCACGATACACCCACTACATCACTTCCTGAGCTGCCCGACGATACACCCACTACATCACTTCCTGGGCTGCCCCATGATACACCCACTACATCACTTCCTGGGCTGCCCAACGATACACCCACTACATCACTTCCTGGGCTGCCCGACGATACACCCACTACATCACTTCCTGGGCTGCCCGACGATACACCCACTACATCACTTCCTGGGCTGCCCCATGTTACACCCACTACATCACTTCCTGGGTTGGCCCTGGCCCGAGGAGATAAATAAAGGGGGGCAAGGTCCCTCGAGCCTTCGCTCGCACAATATCACCGAGTGCACGTCCGTTCTGTGCAGCGCCGCAAATGACTAGGCCTCATCTAATGGCCTGCATAGGGCACGCTACACTGCATACACATTGAATTTGGTTAGGATGGGGTCAGAAATTATGTTTGACTGCCTTACTGATCTGGCACCCACTAGACCCAGCTTTATGTCAAGCGGTGCACAGGCACTCAATATAGCACATCACTAGTGCAGTAGACATGGAGGCAGGTTAACCTTAGGGAAAGACTAGCCCCAGCCGGGAGTACCTGAAAACCCATACATGAAAGGCTACGGGCAAAGCTTTCATTAGTGCAGCAGGTGCAACCACAGGTGACCATCTCAGAGTGCCTTTGGGGCGAGGGTTGAGGAAAAATATAAGAAAGCGACCTCCTTCAAACACACCTTTTGCGTGAAAACCTAGAATTATTGCGCACATTCTGCTAAACGTACACACACTACTGCCACGCATCTACCTCTTAAAAATACATCTAAATAGAGCTAAGTGGCACTTTTTTTGTTTTCTATCTGTTCACGCACGTAGTTTGTATACTTTAAACTCAAAGTGGTCCTAAGTTCTCTGAGTCAAATTTCATGTCCGTGGAAAAGGGGCACATACAATAGCTCATTAAGGCTACAATCAGGCCTTCTACAGACATGAGCCAATCAAAACTCAATCTGTATTTAGATAAACCCAAAGGGACACGTGACGTCACTAATATGCTTTTTTATAGTCAGAGCATTTCAACCACTTCAACTAAATGCTGATTGTAAACCTTTTTGTGTCTCTATGATTCATTTAAAATGGATGTGGTAATTCAAATGGTGTATTGAGTCCCATAACAACTGCAGCAGCTTTCAGGGTAAGGGTACCTATCAGAAAAAAATCATTACCTTGTTCACAAGACATTAAATATCCACGTTTGCCCAGGTCCCCTGGTATCCTGCAGAAACCTGGCCCGCCGCAGCTTACAATCACCAGCTGCCACACGAGGTCCGCCTCAATCACCCCTCTCTTTATTTTGCAGCCATTTTCCCTGAATGTCAAAGTCAATTTAGTGCAGTTCACTTTGCTGAATAAATCAGAGGTGAAATCCTTGCTAAAAGTTAAATTTGATTTGCTAAAAGGAGCTTAGGGCAACTATTAATCAATATATCCAGAGTGTCAGAGCTGAGGCCATGACAGACAGGCATTCATTTGGAGATTGACTCAGACATAGGGGGGTGGGAGAAGGAAAAAGGGCGACCGCCAGACCTGGGGGTTCACATGGCAACAGAAAGTGGTGCTGAACTGAACCCCTCATGTACAAATATCAATATAGATTACACGCGCAGTCAACATATGACAGGGCTCTCTGAAAACTGACTTTACTAGGGATTTTGTTGCTATTTCACTATGTGTGTTGTTTAATTAAGCACTAGTGTCGGCTATTACATTCACTGGGCTCTCAAATATTATCAGAATGGGCTCTACTTTACAATTATATGAATACTCACTGGCTTTTTTCCATCTTTGTATACATGTTTGAGTATTAGTGGTTGTGACATTTCAAGTGGTAGTCCCAACTCACAAAGTTTATTGCTAACACAAGTAGGACTTACATGTCTTACATGGGACCTCTAGGCGAATTGTCGCTACCTAACTCACCTAATGAGGATAAGAAGACATTCATTTCTTGCGCAATGGGACTGACTGGAGCTAACAATCCGCTGGTATGGAGGATTTTGCGTGGTCATTTTATGAATTGGGACAGTACATGGTGCATTTCTGGTGGCCTGTAAAAGTTAGTGACCGCCCATAAACTCATATGTTTGTGGGCATTTCCAAACGTTTTTCAGGGAGCTTCCATCCACTGGGAACCTACTTCTGGCACATTAGTAAGTCCTTCTCCTGAATGGGAAAGGACCTAATTCATCTCTATATCTCAGGAGGGTGTCGAAGAAGGACTTTTTTTCCAAGGACCACATGGTTTCCCTGTGGAATGTTGAGAATGGCACACTATTAACTCTTCGAATAAGCTCTTAAAATATCTAGTGAGCTCCAAGCACCTTTAAGGTAATTGATGGTTTTTGGATGAAGTACTGAAATAAAACTCCTCTAGTCAATAATACAAAATAATTATTATTTGTGGTGAAAGGTGGCTTTGTTGAATCCTGTGCATTTCATATGAGGGCCTATCTGTAGTAGGTTTTTCTCACGATTGTTCTAAAATAGTTTAGTGCCAGTAACTCAAGAGCACTTTGTACTCGAGTACTCACTTTCCTTAGTTTTTCCCTGTGACTGACTCAACTCAAGTTACATTTTCACAGAAAATGCTTGTGAAAGTCGTGATACTCCTACAGAAGTCTCCAAAGCAGAGCAACCGATACTTTGTTCCCTTCAATACGAAAAATCTCAGCAACTTCGCTCCCCCCTAATTGATGTTACCTCTTTGAGTAACCGACTGTGAAATCACTGCTAAAACTGAAATAAAATCTCTAATGCATGTACTGAATAAAAGATACACACCTATTAGGCAGGCGGGGTGGTTGCATGGTACTATTTACGTGTTCTGGTGAACCACAAAGCAGTAGATATTACAAGATCCAATAATGGCTTTGTAGACAGCAACATCCACTGTATTTTTCATGTCTTTTTCAGGCTTATTATTAGCTAATTGTCCATATTTGATTGGCATGATCTCAAATATGCAACTGCTGACCAATAATTTTTGGCAATTATATCATTGCATGGATTCACTGCTATTTTTCCAGTATCAACCCCGCAAAGCAACATTTGGGGGCTGTCGACTCAGCCATGATGCACCAGGATGAATCTCTGATATCTAGCTGAGTACCAAAAAAGCAAAACGTCTCTTTAATAGGAACATCAAGGATAGTTGATGGTGACTCTTGCTTAATTTAAAAAACAGGCAAAAGCTCCCCCTGTGGCCCCCTGGTGAGCCTTTGTGGTTTTGTACTGCTTGGCTTGGGTTTTATATATCACTAGACACACAAGGCTGAGGAGCGCATGGAAATGGCTTCTTCTTGATCGATGAAGATGATTTAATGCCTTCTACCAATGTCTTTCCATTACACGTTAATTTCAGTGGTCTAGAGGGCATTTTTGTCTGCATCCATATTTTTTTAGAGAACATTTTGTTCCTCTCTCAGCTTGTTAGGTACATATTTTAAGAGCCTAATGTTTCCGGTCTCCATTTAGAACAGGAGGAAAGCGCACATTTTTGCTGAATGTCAATGAGACACTTGCATTAGAGGGATGTTGCTGAACGGATTCAGACATTGTCATCAAGCAACTGACAAGCCTTCCTTAGGAAAAGAAGAGCCTTAAAATCTATTGTACAGGGACAAAAATGTAAAAAAAAATTAAAAATTTTAATTTACATTTCAATATTCTGAGTCATCATTTTCCATGGTAAAAGACAATGGATAACCTGGACTCCCTCTGTAGACATGTTCATATAGTTCCGCCAATATAGGTTACGCCTTCTCCCGCTCCAGCGGCCAAGACGCCTGATTAAGCACCTTCAGAATTTTTTTCACTAACTAAGTTCCAGAGGAATATTTTTAATCTGACACAAAGAACAACAAGAGGTCTGGCGGCTGGGTTGATAATCGTTTTATCACCCCCTGCGAAACCCGGCTCGGCGGCCTCCATCGCTCCTGCAGACCGGGCCGCCGCAGAAGGCCTGCACTGGGGGGAACGGAGTGAAGTGGAGTGTGGAAGTGCCTCCATATCTACATAAAAGAGATTAGAGGCGACAGCGTCCCCTTTTACAGCTCAATCATACTGTGTTAGCTATGCGCTTATCCGAGCGCGGACGGAATTGAAAGAGAAATAAAAAAAGGCTCTGGCAGATAGGAACCAGAAAAGTGAGGCATGAGCAATTTCTGAGGCTATAAAAGGATGGTAATGGCGGGGTGCTGTCATTCTCAAAAAGGGCTATTAGGCCACAATCTTCTGTTCACGTGCCCTCACGTTCCTCGCGCAAAAGTCAAGCATTTGCCACCGATTCCGCCATCGCTCCCTCTTCTGATAAGACCTGGTCATGTTTCATAATAACACTATTTCTGTTTGTTTGATTTATTTTTGTAAAGGGGCTAATTCTGTTTTCAGACAGTTTCCTAGCTATTATTTTTTGTTTACCTTTTCTTTTGTGGAAGGCATTGCTCTACAACATAACTTCCTTTGACTAAAATAGACGGTGCCCACACTTGACTATGTTGAGTAGCATATCTTAAGGGAAATTCTTCCCTTTGACTAGTGTGGAACCAGGATGTTTTATTTCTTAAGCCCCATGCCCAGAACATTTGCTGTAGTAACATAAGACTCAGTGCACAAATGCACAACAAGAACCTGCTGTCAATCTGTGCCTATCATGCTGGCCATGGCTGGCCACAGAATGATGCCAGGCTCAATTCAGCTGCACACTAGCTTTTGTTAGATGACTGCTTACCATTCACGTCTTCCTTTGCTGCTCCCTAACCCTGTTCTCGCAGGATCAAGGGTCGCACCTTCTGGTCACAGCCGGGCAGCACCAGTTAATGCCAATCACTGCTGCTGCTCAGCAAGGCCTGCACTCAGTACCGCGTGACTGTGCTGTCGCGTGGCTACAGAGAGCTCATTCCTGTGTGTTAGCCCTGGCTTTAAAACGTTCCCTCAAAGTTAGGCTTAGTGTGGCTCACTGGTTAGAGGCGGCAGACCCGGAAGCAGAGGACGGCCCGGGACCAGGGTTCAATGCCCGACGCGGCAGGGTCGTGGACCAGGGTCAGGGGACTCGATATTTCTCGCCTCGTGCCTACTCTAACCAGGGATCACACTTGGCAACTCTGGGCATTAGCTTGCCTTATCTCCACAACGGCCCCCCCACATACGCCGGGGATGCCTGGTTTCACCTTGGAGATACCCAGCAGGGACCATCTCACAGGGAAAACCAGGACGGGTTCCCCAGCGGTCTATAGCGCTGAGATACCCCATGGCGGGGTGATACATACGCTTTACAAGACACCATTACATTACATTACATTACATTACATATTTCAGTCTCAAAATCTCCTGCCCATTGTCGGTGTACCTTGAAGTGGTATAAACAGGTGGACTGTAAGTGAGAAGAACACAACATCTGGTACCAGCCGTGATGAAGGAACATCACTGGTCAGCGGGGAGATGCGCCTCCATTTCTCCATCTGGGAAAGTTTGTGAATGTATTGCTTGCTTAATGTATCTAAAAGCGCTTGTTTCAAGTTAATCTTGCAACTGTGTTCAGAGCTAGCAATGGTGAAGACTAAACGAACCTCAAATAGGGACCTATTAGCAACATAGATTTATTGAACTCTATGCAATGGAGCGCTGGGTGAAAAATTGAAGGACTTCATGGCACGAAGGGCAGACAGTGACGCAGTATCACATTTTGTGAGAGTCGTTATTTGTGTTGTACGGGTGTTGAACAAGGCCTGTCTCCTAGAGGTATTCCACCACAGCTGATTGGTCGGTAGGTATTTTGAAGGGTGAGTTGCAAGGGAGATGCTTGTCCACTACCAACATTCTTAGCCCAGCAATCCACCAAGAGCATTAAGATGATCCATGTTTGATGTTGCTTTTGGGAACTCTGCTTTTGTGAGAGGAAGTTCTAACGAAAATAAGAGATCTGCTAGTACCGATTTATAATAAATATTGCTCATGCTCAATGCAAGAGTCTGGGTTGTCGTAGGTAATGGGCAGACAGGCGGCAGTCTAAGAAAAACAACAGTTCCCTTTTCTTAAATGTTCTAGGGGTGTAAGCCCCTCTCAAAGCTTTTTACCACCCATATCAAGGATACACCGTATGTTGTAACCAGAGTTGCATCAAGATTGACAAATTTACAAATCCAACAGTTATGTGTCGACAGAAAAAAATTTTATAAAGACAAAAAAAGGGTTTTTCCTTGTTTATGTTCCCTCAGACCAAAACCATGTAGCAGAGTATATTCATAATTTTCTCCACACCACTACGTTAATAGCAATATGCATGTACACAGGAGAGTTTGGTTAAAAACAATTTCTTTATTTGATCAAGATACTGACCATGTCAATTTAAAAAACACAATCTATCACATTTATTCAATCATCAAACTTTCAAATTAAAAGATAAAAAAACCATGAAAAAGTGTCGACGCGGCGTTTCGGTGATGTGGTTTTTCATCAAGCAACTGACAAGCCTTCGAGGAAATAAAACTTTTAGAGAAGGGACTTGGATATGCAATCTCAGAACATGTGGACAAATTTAATCTGGAACGCGACATAAAAAGTTTTTTCAGGAAAATAAGACTAAAAAAATTTTTTGAGGGAAAAGAAAGAACTGTCAATGATAACAAATCAGGCCTTAGACCAAAATCCAATTGGATGCCCACTGGTACCATGGTAAGCAAAGAGATAGATATCTTTGAAAAGGTTGTTGAGAAGGGTTTGGAAGACCTACTCAAACAAAAATCATGGTTAAAATATAATCTCACTAAAAATGAGAAAGATGCTCTAGAAACCCTGAAAGGATGCAAAGAAATCACAATAAAACCTGGTGATAAGGGGGGGAGCATCGTCATAATGGACACTAATAATTACGAGTGTAAAATGCAGGAGATGCTTAAAAACACCCTCCACTATGCCCCCTCCAGCCGACAAGAATGGTCGGATTTAAAAGATAAAATCAGAGAGAGACTTAACTTCGCATTAGAAGATGGAGTAATTAATCAGGAAGAATTTAATTTCCTAAAAAACGACAAACCAGTTATACCAGCTATTTACGGACTCCCAAAAGTTCACAAAGATATCAAAGACCCACCCATGCGACCTATAGTTTCGAGTTTAAACTCTTTAACAGAACCATTGAGCCAATATGCAGATAAATTTATTCAACCATTGGTAACACAACAAAAAGCCTACATTAAGGACACCACAGATACGATCGCAAAGATTGAGAATAAACCCTTTAATGTGGATAGTGAGTGGCTAGTGACTCTAGACATAGAGGCACTATACACTAATATACCTCAAAATGATACAAAACTTATGATAGAGAGGCTTCTAAAAGGGACAGATGACAAGTTATCTGAACATGCTCAATTTATAGTGGACTGCATTGAGATAGTATTAACTAACAACATTTTTCTCTTTAAAGATGAGCTTTTTAAGCAAACAAAAGGCACAAGTATGGGCGCTACATGTGCGCCAAGCCTTGCTTGTCTTTACGTAGCAGCCTTTGAAGACACACACATCTTCAATGAGATGGCCCCATTTTTTGAGAACATAAAAATGTGGGTTCGTTTCATTGACGATGTGTTGTGCATATGGTCCGGGGGTGAAAATGAACTAAAAGAGTTCATCCAATGGATCAATTTAGGAGATAAAAACCTGAAATTTACATCAACCTACAGCAACCAGAGTTGTGATTTTTTAGACATTAGAATAAAACCTGTAGATGGAACTCTGAGAGTGGAACTCTTTAGCAAACCTACCGATCGCAACACTATGTTGCATTTCGAAAGCCACCACCCTGCAACCCAAAAAAATAATATACCCTTCGGACAATTCCTAAGGGTAAGAAGAAACTGTACCGATAGAGAGGAATTTGAAAAACATGCTCAAACACTAAGAATTAAGTTCCTAGAAAGAGGATATCCAAAAAAGATGGTTAAAAATGCTTACAAAAGAGCAAAATACTTCAATAGAGAAAGCTTATTTCAACCCAAATCCCAACCTGTAACAAATGATCAGAAACTGGTCTGTGTGACCAATTTCTCAAACATTAGCAACAAGGTGAAGAACCTTATAAATAGGAATTGGAACCTACTCCAAAATACAGGATCCATACCCATTCCAAAACCGATATTTGCATATCGACGAAATAGAACAATTAAAAATTGTTTAGTACATACTTATCCTGTCGAGATAAAAAGAAATAGGATTGAGACCATTGACGGAAAAGTGCCAGCCGGCAACTTCCCCTGCGGTGCCTGCAAAAATTGCAGCCTAATAATCAAAGGTCCCAAAATAGACTACAATGGAATCACCCATTACCAAAAAGATCTAGTTAACTGTAGAACCCCAAACGTGGTCTACATGATACAATGCCCCTGCCAAAAGGCGTACATAGGGGAGACCGCGAGGGAAATGAGACTCAGGTTAAATGAGCACAAATCCTCTATTAGAACAAAACGAGTCAATGCACCGCTAGTGGAACACTGGGAACAATGTAAACACACTGTCGAAGACCTAAAATGGTGGATTGTTGAAGTTGTCAAACTGAACAACAGGGGCGGAGATGTGGACAGTAAAAGAAAAAAGAGAGAGCAGTATTACATGTCCAAATTCAACACATTCCGAAATGGACTAAACAGTAGGGAGGAATGGGACAGAATAATTTAAATGCCTTATGTTTTATATTTCAGTAATAATGAGTAAGTCGGGGATAATAGTTTCCCTTCTTCAACACAGCTTGTATACCTTCATAATTCTTTGAAAACTGAACAGACACAATGATAAAAATTGCTGGTTCAGTAAAATACTAACGAAGTGAAATAAACAATTTTGAGAATAATACAGATTTGCATCCCCAAAAAACGAGCTGTACATTTCTAAAATTGCAGCCCAATAATAAATGACGCTCCAAATATAATCTTTATTAAAAACATCGCTGCCCACATTAGATAAAAATAGTTTTAATCGAACAGAAAATCAATATAACTCCAGAGGAATAAACAGAACACTACCAGAATAATGCACACACATAGAAACATTCGGAGTATAAACACTCTACAAGATGTCCGCCAATATAATCAGTATTATGAAGACATGGGCTCATGTCACGTGATCGGGATTCGATTGGCCAAAAATAAATGTGAGGCGATCGAGTGTAAACTAATCTAACTCAATATTAACGTGATATTAAAATGACTACAATACATGGAGGAAACGGATTCGTTTAGGTTTAATTTTAAATAAAGGCAGCTAACACATACATCCTTTAGAGCAAACCTGATTACTGTCTCGATTAATAAGCAGCAACTCTAAGATTATAGAAATATTCAGAGTAAAAAACACCCTACAAGATGTCTGCCAACAAAACCAGTATTATGAAGACATGGGTGCATGTCACGTGATCGGGACTCAATCGGCAAAAAATAATATATTGGGCGATCGATTGTATAGTAATCTAACCCAGTAACATTTGAACATGTAAATCGATTGCAATATAGGAAAGGAACTTACTCCCTTAACTTTAAATAAAGGCAACCAATACATATTTCTGAGCATTGTTTCAGTATATATGCAGTTACTCAAAGATGGCCGCCGCGGCTGAAATCCACAGAAACGGAACCGCGAAAATTACACAGGTGAACGATTTCACCTGTATCCAATTTACTAATTAGCAAAGGTATAAAAGCAGTTAAAATCAGAACTGAGTTATTCCAGCACGGAAGGACGGTCGTTGCAGGTGCCCACCCGAGACGCAAGTAAAATCGCCATCAAAGTAAGTACGGAATTCCGAATAGACCATTTAGATTAGTAGACGGCCCATTCCTGAAACTCTGTTGCCCTAAGTAACTCAGAGTTGAGACTAAAATTCTGTTCCCCTTTCTCTTTTAACTCCGTGTAATAACAGCTCAAGAGCGTTCCGAGTCTAAAGAAAAAGTCGCCCTTCAAATAAACTGTGCGAGCATAGAGACAAGAGATACTTATACATAAACGGTAAGACAGTAAAATATCCCGAAAAGAGATTTCTTTCACAAATTTAAAGTAATCTGCAGAGTCGCTATATATCCTCACAAAATAATAATGTATTTGCAGAGTATTTCATAACAACACGGCTGGGCAGAAAACTAGAACGATTGTCTTCCAGGATCGTAAAAGAATGATCCAGGTAAATAAAACTCACCATGTCCAAAAATGTAGTATTTGTAATGGTCACTTAGAGAAGTGAGGGAGTTACAGACTGTGAAAGGGTTTTCTACATGAGAAATCTAAAAACTAGTTAAGTGCTGTGAGGTTCACTTGAATAGTTTGTTGATAGAACCGCAAACAAATTAAAACAAATAGGACTTTATTTAAACAATAATATCCTTTCTCTATACAGGGAGTATGACTTGCTGATGTAAAGAATCCGAAGGGGTACAATAAATCTAAACGCTACCCCGCCTGAAAGATATAGGAATAAGGTAGCTCTAAATAGTGATCAATAAATTACCTCTTTGGTCAACAAGAAAAGTACATGACATTTTATGTTTCCAATTGCAGAACCAGAATTTATTTTAAAGAACCACGGATATCGCCAATTGATAAAAGCGATTCACTGAACTACAAAGTAGGTAGGTATAATAACTTTCAGCTTTAGGGGATAAATGAACCCTCTACAGCCTCAGGGAAGATGCAGGGTCCACAGATATAAACAGCACTCCCTTCAGTCAATAAAAACCCAATTAATATGGGGTATTTACTGTTTTTTAAGAAACATCTTTTAGAGTTGTTTATCGAGCAAAAATGAGTGTACATTAGAGGGATACCACACAAGGTAACACCGTAACAGGTTGCAAGATTCTCAAATATTCTAGATATTGTAATATGTTTATGATGTAGGGATATCGGCCCTCAGAATGTAAGAGTCTCCCAGACCATTGAATTAATGTTAGTTCAGAACTAACAACTTTGTTTGAAGTTTAGTCCAATATGCTCATGTAAATGAAACCAATACATCTAATGTGAATAACACAGAATGACACAGGGAATACTGCACCATGTTTGTAGGAAAATGTTGTTTAACTATGTTTTTAATAGATACCTGTTTGTATCACAACAGAAAGTAATTGTAAATTTTGTATTTTTAATTCTATAGTGATTTTAAATTTGAAAATCTTTGTCCTGAAGAAGGTGAAAAACCACATCACCGAAACGCCGCGTCGACACTTTTTCATGTTTTTTTTATCTGTTAATTTGAAAGTTTGATGATTGAATAAATGTGATAGATTGTGTTTTTTAAATTGACATGGTCAGTATCTTGATCAAATAAAGAAATTGTTTTTAACCAAACTCTCCTGTGTACATGCATATTGCTATTAACGTAGTGGTGTGGAGAAAATTATGAATATACTCTGCTACATGGTTTTGGTCTGAGGGAACATAAACAAGGAAAAACCCTTTTTTTGTCTTTATAAAAAAAATTTCTGTCGACACATAACTGTTGGATTTGTAAATTTGTCAATCTTGATGCAACTCTGGTTACAACATACGGTGTATCCTTGATATGGGTGGTAAAAAGCTTTGAGAGGGGCTTACACCCCTAGAACATTTAAGAAAAGGGAACTGTTGTTTTTCTTAGAGTGCCTAATAACCCCATCCCTTTTCTCTGAAAGGGTTCCTCCTTTATATTTTTACAAAAATCAGACAGGCGGCAGTGACACCAACACTTCTTAATTTGGGATAGGAATGTTTCAGTTAATGTTGTGGTGGATGGAGATTGGATTAGGCTCAGCTCTTAGCTGGACCAGATTGAGTGGCAATGGTTAATTTACTTGGTTAGGGAACAAGGATGACAACTTCAATTCCACTGAGTATACATTTAAGAAATATCTTGAGCATAACCAGAAATACGTGATGCAACAGGAAGGGTAACACTGCAGAGTGCGACAGATACTGTACAGTTCATCAATCAAGTTTTGAAAGTTATGCTAAGCGTACATTTGTATATTATTATACAGGTGTGTGTCTGTAAGTGCCTAAGGATGTGTGTTAGACTGAGGGCCAAGGGAGCATTATTTTAATATGCTTCTTTAATTCCAATAGGGGTCTCGGGATAATTTATTTCTAGGTGTCAGCAGACCCACAAGATAGCATTATCGGACCATCATGTATGCAGTAATAATATAAAGATGACACAATACAATACTCACGAAATAACAATTACACAATTGATATGAATAAATTGCCTTGAACCCACTGTGTATTTGTATTGAACACATCAAACAGCACAATGAACAAATTCAGCCTCTGTAACCCGCAAATATATATTGTTGAAATCTGATAAACAAAGAATTGCTGGTGTGGATGTTATCAAACTCTATGGAGGTTTTGGTATGAAGGGTTAGAGTCTGTTCAAGCCATAAAAGTTTCCCAGGGTTGGAACTCCCCAGCCTTTAACATAAAAAGAGCAAGTTGCACAACATCAATACAAACATCTCCATGCATGGATGTGCTTGCTTGAAAATCAAAGCAGCACAAACAAATTTACCTAACAACTGATAACATTGTCTGCTACACAAAGTGAGTACGCTGCTTGTACTCTACGCTTGATGTATCCGCAGAAGATGAATCTCCCACTCCGCTATAACTAGCTTCGAATTAATCTGGGGCGCTTTATTAGCAAGCGGTGTAAGGCAAAGCAGCCAGGATAACACAGAGTGATGTTTAAATTAGTTTACAATTTGCCTGGTCTCATCCAGAACTGCTCTGAACAAAGCCATTCAGAAATGTCAGCTGTGCTGCTAACCACTGTAACAAATTGTTGCCTGAACTCTGCACACCTAATGACTTCAAATTAGCCTCACTCCCATATCGCCTGACAGTTCGTTACGACTGTTAGCAACATGGCTGGCGTATCATGACCAATAAATTGATTTCAGTCGGGGCAGGGAAAGGGATTTCCATCAATTTGATTAAAGAAACTACTGTAGCATTCAAAGCATAAAGACAAACTAGTTTAAGGAGACAGAAAAGAAGTGAACTGGACCAGAAACACATTGTTCACGATTCAAAAGGCGCGTTGAAAGACCCTTGGTTGTGTGAAGACCGAATGCTCCCATTACACCGAGGTATGTAGACTAGAGGGACTCAGGTGGCTCCCGAGGCATCTTTAGCGAGTGCTTCGCGGAATTATTGAGACATGTTATCAATTATTGAGATATTTTATCAACTGGCCATGTTGGCATATTGTCAATTTTGAGAATCCGGTCACATTACATATAGGGCCACTGAAATTACGAGGCATTGGAGGGCCACATTATGTGGCAGGGTTGACCACTCGCTATAAGAAAAGCAAATTAAGCGGCACAATGCAGCACAATCTGTAGCTGTGTTACTTTTTTATTTTGCCAATTAAATTGCCTAGACAATTTTGCACCTCATTAGAATCAGTGAAATGCTTAAATACAGCAATCGGCAATTGAAAGGTTACCAGTTAACTTTTCCAAAATGGTTTCTTACTGCCTACGTATGAAGATTTTTCTTGAGCAATTTTTGATCAGTTTGGGTGAAAACAGCAAATCTTAGGCCAGATGCTGGATTATTTGTAAAATGTGACAAATTTGAATCTATGCAGAGTGCTGTGGCTTCACAATCACATAATTCCAGTGGAACTGATTATTTACTCAGAGAAAAAAGATAGATTCTAAAAATAAAGGTAGGAATGTAAATAGTAAAACTGCACCACAAGTCACTGCTGAAGCATTATATATCAACACTACTACGCAGTGGCATAACACAACTTGAGGGGGCTCCCCTGCAAAGCACATGTAGTGGGATCCTCCCTCACTCTGAGCCGAGTCAGGATCTCTCAGGCTGGGGCCCGCCACCCGTGCACAGTGCCGGAGGGGGATCCCCGGAGCTCGGACCCCCTGCAGGGGTTGCGAGTGCTGTTGTTACAACACTGCTACTATCTGAAAAATCTAAAAATGAATGCAGAATATCTGTGAGATGTTTATGTTACCGAGTTTGAACCTGATTTAGGTCCCACTCCCATGTTTTGAAATATGAAGCTATTTCCTAATGGGGTAGAGGGGCATGGGCTGAAGGTGAGCACCTGTTTCCTTGACACCGCTCAAGTGCTTAATAAAAAGCATTCCAGTTGTTTCCTCTGCTGATACATTTACAATGTTTTATCACTATATCAAATGATAAAACTTTGTAAGAGAAAGATAGGCATAAAATATATAAACAAAGTGTGCCCTGTTTCATGGGATCTCCTCTTGGAGGAAACTGATACCTAAAGAAGAATGAATAACGTTGCTAGGCGTTTAGTTCCTCAGAATAAACATTTAAACACAGTCTAGCTCACCCCCCCCCTCCTCTCAATTCCTTTACTATTTTATTTGCAAATAAGACAGCAGTGATCTTAAATGTGATGTGTAGAGGGAATTGAAAAGCAGCAACAATATTCACTGTGCAAAGTAGAGGAAAACAATGCTGAGCACATCAGACACCTTTTGAATGATTTATGTTATGCAATGTCACAATTTGCATCTACCCGCCTCCTGCCCCAATTTCATACTGCGTGATCTGACGTGTGTGGCCATTTCCCACTTTCCCGAATCTAAGTCCTTCTGCTGCTCTTTAGTATGATTCTGTACTTTTTCAATGAAAAAGGTACAATAATTACATCTATCAGGGATGGAGAATATCCTCTCTAGACCATCTAAGAAGGTTACCAAGCAAGAGTTCTGAGCAACAAAACATCCATCATCTCATGCTGTTATCACATGCAAACCAGCTGAAATAAATACAATGTTTGAAATTATTACCTTTATTTTAACTCCCAAAAGGATTTGACAGAGTCACAACCATGCTGAAACCAACAACACAAAGAAGCTTTCCAGAACATTTCAGGTGTTCCCTGTATCAATTTTCTATCACTCAGTGAGTAACCTTAAGCAGCAACACCACAGCCAGGACTGGTACCCTTATCTAGCTCCCTATGCAGCTCACTGAGGAAGACTAAGAATTATGAAATGGTCTAGTGTTGCTTGTCTTGCTATTCAGACATCTAGAGACCTCGGAGTTCATCCTGGGATAGCCATTTTGAGAAAGGCCCAATAAAAGAGTGCATCCTAAATAATGTTCAGTTCTGTAAAAATGTTCTTTGTCTCATTCACTAAAACTAGTGGTTCTCTGCAAGAGAAAATTTAGCCCTACAGAAATAAGTTGGAACCTGAAATGTTGATCTGTGCAACATTGACTACTGTGAAGTAACAAATACTTCCTGTTCAGCCCTGATTTGAAAACCCATACATGCTGATAACATTATGATTTTGATGATGGCCCTAAAAGAAAATAACTCGCCAGAAATAGTGCCTGTTCAGAAAGGTTACAGTAAGGAAAGTAGCCCTGAGACCACGCCTGTTCCCAGAGAAAACAATTTGTAGGGGTGGTAGTTTTTATCCAATCAAACACTGGCAACACAGGGTCTCTTATCCATAATCAGCTTCACGGCACATTGCTTTAGAAGGGAAGAGGGAAGGGGCTGTGTTTGGCTTCTTTCTAAATTCTACATGCACAGCCTACACAGGGTGAACATAATTGAAGAGTGTTACATCCCGTGCAAAACATTTTAGCTAGATCTATCAGCTATGACTTAGCACTGGTCAAAAAAGATAATCCAGACCACTTAGACCCTGATTACCAGTGGGTCGTTAACAAGGTACTATTTATCGCACCTCATAAATAACGATACCCTGGGGATGTTTTTTATCAGGAGTGATAAATAGTGTCTAGCTCGAGTTTTGGGAGAACATCATGGAGATTTGGGAGTTTAACACAGCAAAATCCGCATGATATGGTAAATACTGTATACATTTCAATTCAAAATATCAGCAGGAAGTCAATTCAATTCATACTATGTCAATTTTAATATCAAAAAGTCACCAAATCTTGAATCACAGGTTTCAAATTTACAGCACAATAACAATAGAGTTGGGAATAGACAGCTTGATGCAACAGTCCTCCTTTTGGCCGTTGAACAATATAATGAATTGAATTGACTTCTTGCCGATATTTTGAATTGGTCTTTGCTAAACAGCTTTATAAATTGACATTTTAATTAACCTAGAGTGCCGAGGTTTATACATTTATTTCACATTTTCACTGGGACCGAATGGGGTCTAGTGTTCTGGCACCTTAGGTAGTGGGGTGCATCTTTCGTAACCTTGAGTGGCACCAATACTTGGCTGTGTACACTAAATGCACTAAAAGAGTAGATTTGCTACCAATTAGACCATCACTGCCATCTGTAAATATTGTTATTGTATACATTTCCACTGTTAAATTTTGAAATTTAATAAAGGTTGAGCTACTTAAAATACAACCAAACTTGTAATTCCAATCCCTGAACAAATAGGGGTTTACTCAAGGGCCATAAAACAATGACCCACTCTTGTCCGAGAATTGGTTTTACTGTTCTTTTGCTGTTATTGTTATTACTATTATTATGAGCAGTGGCATAAGAAGTAGCAGAAATAAAAGCAGTGGTTGTATAGTAGTTGGAGCAATGTAGTACTAACTACAACACCCATTCAAAGGCGAGATGAGTTATGGAGACTTGTAAATGGAATGGGTGAGAATCTTTCTCTAATCTTCTCCATCTGTAATATCAACAGTTTCATTGAAAGACTCCCATTGGTGCTGTGGGTGTCTCACTGAGGGAGCGGCAGAGGGCAAAGCAGAAGCTACAAAGGCCATCTTAGAACCCTGAGAAGACGCGACAGACCAAAAAAAAACCAGATGAATTGAAAAATCGAGTTAATTCCAAGCATAGTAAATTTGTTCTCACTTGAATAAAATATTGTAGATAGGCATGACGATGTTTGCAAACCTCTACTATTCTCTCCGGATGCAAAGTCAACAATATCTCTTGCCATATATCACTTATTCCGTCATCAATGTTACTACACTGTTGAACCCATACAATCGAAGAAACTAAGCAATGAACTTTTACGAACAAGCAAATTGTCAGTAGTAAGTGTAGACACGAAACTTGAATATGTAAATCTTTTAAAGCAAGAGTCCTGGCAACATGATACATTTCTGATTTTCCTGGTAATGATGTTAAAATAAGAAGAAATACTTCTTCACAAAGACAGAAAATGTTATCCATACCTGGAATATGCTTGGCCCATCCGATGATCACCACCAGCTCCCTGTCGGCCAGGTCACAAAGTGTGGTGAGGGCTTTGATGTCACTGTCGGGGACCGTCGGATCAGGCATGGCATAGATCTTCTCTGGTTCGGCCACCAGCAAGTGTGAGACAATCTTGTTATCTGAAAGAATAGACCACAGCACTGCAGGATCAATAGTAGTATCTTAAAATTTGCCAAAGTTCATGGATGATAATTGGGGTCTGAGGAAATGAGGTGTCAAAGTCATGTCATACTGGCTAATATTTTGTGTAAACATGAATTAAAGTTGCTTTATCACATTCAAATTAAGAATTCAAAGGACCAAGCATGAATACATCATTGTGCATATAGCTGCTTCATAAATTGGTTTCAATGCCATACTATTGTTAGGAATTCCCAGAAATTCTAGCCGAAAACTGGCTAATTAACTGTGACTAACTACCCCGTTTTGTCTTTCCTTCTCTATTCTCCGCTGTCAGATCTGTCTAGATGTCTGAGCTTCATGTCTGCCTCCGACAACACAATACACATGCAGCATCTCGCCCTTAATGCTGAAGGTTCTTGGCCAGAAGCCACAACATTGTGCCACCTGACATTTAACCCTCTGCATGCTGTGGCCTTGCAAGAGCCTGAGCTGAATTAATCATCATAAGAAAACTCCCTCAGGTGTTCAGTTTTCAGGTGAGGCTGATAGATGTGCCACTATTCATGTATCTGAAATACCGAAGACCCACCATGTGTTACACGGTTTTCCATAAATTTGGTGAAAAATTATATGGAATGAAAGATGGGTAACTACCAATCAGAAGATTATTTTCCATGAAGAGCTTGTCTATGCTGTCACGTGTAACCCAAGCTGTACAAAAAACTACACATTATTGACAACTAGCCATCTACACTTTGATGTTGTGTAGTCCCCTAGAACCATTTCTCCAGCTGAAATCAGCAGCAGAGCAGTATTCATAGGGGAGACATTCATAAACTGCCTTCCCTCAGTGTCTCTTAAATATTCCTGGTGTATTACCACCCTCTAGTAATCTCTCCCCTCCAACGAACTGCCCAAACATAACAAACATTCTGGCTTCCTAACGCCCTCTCCCACCATCTTCAGGAGAACTCACCTAGCTGCTACCAACTCCCAAAATTAAGATACCATGTGTCCTGTCTCTCCCGTCCAGTCACCCTTCACTAAAATACCAAATAAATACTTTGTGTGCCCCCTCCCCATCCTCTACACCTTCCATCTTACACACTGCCTGAAGCAGTGCGCTCCAATTCCAATATGAGAGGGAGAGCTGTTCCATCTTTTGGAGCTTTCCGCCAGTCAATGGCGCAGTCTTGAATGTTCATTTGAAAGCATTACATGCGTGCACACTCATGGCAATATTTTAACTCTCAAAACACACAAGATGATTGCACATTGGCAAAACAATCACTCCAAGTCACAGATCTGGGTTTAATCCATCCTTATTTTGCTCACCACGCCACCCCAGTTCAGACATGGCCATATGCAAATCAGTCTTGACCCTGTGCCTAGGCCCGGTTTCTGGCTATCAGCCGTCATCAGCCAGGATAGTTTGACTCTTGTGTGTTTTAATATTTTAACTCTCTCTGCCTGGTGCCAGTATTATTGAAAGGTAACCAAAAATACTTTCCTCGAATTTTCGACAACCGAAATTGCAATAGTAATGCCTCCTCAGATATTTGGGGTCTGGGCTGTAGCTTCAAGTTACATCCCCCCTAATATATGTATTATAATGTAGCAAATAGTTGGGAACAGGTGCTTTCAGTCTGGTGTGGTGAGGTGTCCGTTGAATTTCACTTAGGATTATTACATGCACACACAGACTAAAACACACACTCATTCGCTCTCCTCTGTTTTGAAGTTCTTAAAAATGTTGGTTATTTAACAAAATATTTTAAGTACCACTAACAATCCCCACTTTTCTCCCTTTCCACTGGTCCTTAAGCTGCCCTCATGTCCTGCTTCTCAGATAATGATAATGTATGTTAACAAGATATGCCAGCATAATTATTGGCAAATCTGAAGCTAACCCCCCCCCCCCATTCTTACTGACCAAGCTGCACTTGTTTGGGTAGTTCTAGGCCTCCCATCAGCTTTTAACAAGATGCATGGAACTACTACTACTATCAAGGGGCAAGCACAGAAGGAATAATTATCAGTGCTGCACTGATGATTCCTCTTTGAGAACTTTCTGTCAGTAAAGGATGCTTTTTACCATGAGGGAGGGCCTGCACAGATGAGTGGCCCACAGTGGTTAATGGCATATGAGAACCACGCGTGATCCCACCTCTCACTCTGGTCTATAGAGGCCTAGAGCAGGCATTGTATAAACGACCTTATAAAGGGAGCATGGTGGTTCACTGATCTGATGTCAGAGGAAAAAAAAAACTAAATTAATTTTTCACTGCTTTGATATGAGGGCAGTGAATAATTGGGACTGAAAATGGTGACCACAATAATTGTTCCAATGGAGAGCTGTACAGGTAAATTCAATCATAAATTATGTGCATGTGATTTAACGTTGACCATGGAAAAGTGTAAAAAGAGTGTTTGTGTACATACGCAATGTCTGTTCACAGTGGCGTAGGAAGGGGGTGCGGTGGGTGCGGGTCGCCCTGGGTGTCGTCACTGAGGGGGTGACAAAATGGTAAAAATTATTGTTTTAAACACATATTTTTGCCACTTTGTCAAGCCGGGGGTGACAAGAAATTTTCCGGACTGGGTACCACCTGACCTTGCTATGCTGCTGCCTGATCAAATACCAACGTGTGGTACTCAGCTGCACTGGATCATGGCCTGAGAACTACAGTCTTTTCTGCACTTCCATTGGTGGAAGCAGAGCGAGCACTCAAGAGGAAGAGGTGATGTATACTCAGGGCCTCTGGAATTATGCCACAGGGGAGTACCAAATTATGTGGCAGGGTTCACTAAATTTTGGAGCAACAAAAGGCAAATTATGGGGCAGCATGTGGCACATTTTTTGATAGTATTGATTCGTTATATTGTCTTTTTTACATGTTTAAACTGTCTGGGAAAATATTTCACCTCATTAGTACACGTTTAACACCCAAATACAGCAAGAGAAAGCAGAAAGGTGACCAGTCAACCTTTGCGAAAGGCACATCAGCACGTAGTGTTGTGTTTTTTTGTAACTTTTGATCCATTTGAGCTAGAAATGTTTTTTTTCTTAAAATCTGCAGATTATGCAGTTGTAGAGGCATTTTCCGGAAAATACAGCAAATCCATAATATGCTGAAAAAGCAGTGCCCCCAGTATCATAATCTGCTGGCCCTGTGTGTAGTCTATGATTCCGGTGGCTCTTGAAAATCAGAAATTGCACTATCTTCTTCTCAGTGCCCACTCAAGCAACTGTTAATGCTGATCCATCAATGTGTGCCATTGCAATCCACCGCCCGACTATGGTGCATTGGCAATCCTCCTCCTGTCTATGGTATGGGACTAGAGCCTTGGTGCACACATCGGTCACAAAGTCAATTCCACTTGCAATACTGCAATTACACAAAAGCCTTGTACCTTTCTGCAATACATCAAGTGAGGCTAGCACAAAACTAGTGAAAAAGTAGTGCAAATTCTGTCTGTACTCTTTTGTTTCAATATATTTCATGCAATGTTTGTGTTTGCATGTTAGGTCTGGCACCATTAATTATAATATTAAAAACTTGCTGGTCAATAGATATCAAAAAGACCCCTTGAATTCTATTGTTATAGATAGATTGAGTAGGTGATCAGATGTTGGCAGCGCAAGATACACACTGGCAACCAGGCGCTTTACACGTGTGCATGTTATGTTAAGACAGCCAAGTTCATCTAGCCTGACAGTTATCTGCTTGCCAGTTAAACTCAGACTCCAAATGATCTCCAGCTACCTCTTCCTTCTCAGTACGCTTATTCCCCTATTTCCATGATGTAGATGTTGATAGTGCTAAAACACAGCGATGTAGCGCTATACAAACTAACCCTGGGCGTAGTTTGCGAAGAAGCGCTACGTGAAGCTACTCGAAGTACACTTTGCACTACGCTAGCTACGCGTAGCACTACGCAAACTGCGTAGTACCCTGTTTGCACTGTGCAAGATGCTGTTTTCAATGATTACACAGAGCGGACAAGCATCCGGCACTGTGCAGTCATTGAAAACGGCATCTTGCACAGTGTGAGCTGTAGTTTTCTGCCGCTCTAGTAGATTTTTACTGGAGCGGCAGCTTTCTCAACGCGGACTGGTAGTTTCTCATCGCGAGCGGTCGCGAGCATACAGGACCACTCGCATTGAGAAACCTGACCTCCCCGGGTTGAGAATATCGCCGGGAGGTTTAGTTTCCACGCTCGCGATCAGCAACTTGATGTTGCTGATCGCGAACGAGGAAAAAGTCTCGCCGGGATGTCATTTTGCTTGCTCGCGGTCGCCAACTTGACCTTGAGGACCGCGAGCAAGCAAAAAATGACCGCTGCCCTACGCTACGCGTGTTTGCACTGTGCTACGTGCAATTTGAGTAGTGCAAAGTTGCCCAAACTTCGCAAACTACGCGAGCGTAGCTGTCCACCCAGGCCTAATACAAACACACAGCAAAACATTCCTGATAAATGCACACATGATAGATCAGAGGGGATATATTTTAGAAGGTAAGTTAACAAGGACTGTTTAATATGCTTCCTGTTTTTATACATGAGAGTAAGCATTTCTTCATACAAATGTGAGCTGGGTATGTAACACTTGAAACACACATCATTGGAAAGAATTGGGACATTTTGACCACTTCTTTCAAACATTAACATTTGTTTTAATATTCTAAGTGAGTAAAATGTTCCAAGTGAAACAAAAGGGTGTACACAGTCTATTTATATTCTTTTGAGCGTGATGGAATATTAATTGTACGGAATATACTTGGATGGCCTAATCTTGTTGACTGGCTTTAGTGACAAGGCTGGGGAGGGGGTGAAGCTAGGCCAGTGGAGTGCAGGGTCACGTGCACAGGAACGCACTTGAGTGTAGCGCACTGGAAAGAATGAATGGGAGATTGCACGGTGAATGGCACTTAACCTAAATATCATATCGTTTCTGCTTCTAAACAACCCTAACACGAGTCCGCCCGTCTTTGACGTCTCATTACATCGAAAGTAAGGCTGAAGTGCCGGAAAAAGCGAGGAAGAGAAGGAAAAGTCAGATCTCCTCAGCCCGCGAGGCGAGCGAGGGACCAGCGAGCCTGGCAGTCCCGGTTACCACAAGGCCGCGTTTTACACACACAAAAAAAGGATTTCTGCTCGCAGTTTTACCCGTGACTGCCGCTCACTCCTGTGCCTGCTTCACAGAATCTCGGCCGTGAATAATTGTGACAACGCCACAACCGTGAGGTACATCACGGAACCGGCCGCATTAAAGAGAGCACGAGGTGCGCGGGAAGCCTACTGCGCAGGCGCGGCTCCCCTTCCTGCCCCTGGGCAGAGCCTGGCATCGGGCTAAGGTTGAGTGATCCATGCAAAAGCGCGGGAAGGGGCCGGTCAGCCTCACGCGCGCCCCTTCCATCCGAGGAGGATGGACTGTGGTGGGAAAGGGCCCTGCACTTCCCCCATGCCTCCCAGAGCCCCATCACCAAGGAAACGGAATAGCCACGAGCGCTCTCTCAAACTACATCTTATTTAATGATTTCCTAATTACAATCAATACAACCCAATTTTCATTGCTGTGCTTTTCTGGTGCGCAAACAAGCGCGCGGGTTCCATAAAATCTCTGGGGCTAATTCTTCACTTAAGCCGATTTCGACGTTTCTTGGCGCTTATCTGGCAGGCTTTGAAAACTAGCACTTACGAGTGTGTGTTTAAAAGCAATCTGATGGGACGGATAATAGAAATATCAGTCCCATGGCTGCAGATAATAATTGAGAAAGAGGCAAGCGCCCCTGCCATAGAAGGGAGGAGGTGTTTTTTGTTGGCTTTTTAATGTGCTGCTTCAGAACATTCTGGGCCCCGTTGCAGGGAGGCACTGGTCAGGGGTGAACTGGTGCACAGGGGCGTAGGGAAAGGCTGTGGACCTGGTAAAAATTCGGACCTCCCAGCCATCTGAATAGAGCCAGACCACCATATTTTATGGAGAAAAAGACCGGCTCGTGTCTTATTAAAGCAGCACAGAGTTCATGGACGCCATGCAGAACTATATTACCAAAATGAGTCAGGAGCTTCAGGCGTCAATATTCCCCTTGAACTGGAATAACTCTAAACGCACTCAAAAACACAGCTGAGGTTTTACCTGCGTCAGGGAAAATCATATTGTTCTCAAGCGCACAGGCCACACCCAAGTGCCCATTTTGGGTGGATGGCCCTTGATAACTGGGCCCTTGACGCCAGGGCTTTAAGTGGGGTGAAAAAACTAGGGAGTCTCTCTAAGGGGTGTGACCAATGCAGTAAGGGTGTGGCTTTAAAATACTTAAGCTAAAAATCTGTGCTAAGCATAGTGTGCCGCCCGACTTGTATTTTGCTGTTTCCGTCATTGCATCCAGATATGATGCAACAAGCAACATCCTACCTACAACAAGTCAGGACCACTGGCTTTGTCAATGGTTGTTAGTTGCATAAGAAACATAAACATCAACCATGGCTTGTATATAATATTGAAAAAGCTTCCACTTAAAGTCCTGGTGACACCACGGCAATGTTGCTGCTTCTGAGTTTCAAAAACAGAAGGGAAATGCAGAGAGAAAATGACTCTCTTTAAAGGATTTCTCTTCCCCTACAACGCTCACCTGGCATGACGGCATGCCATAACTTCACCACTAGTAAGAAGTGCGCAGTGTGAGTAGTGCACATCGATGTGCCTGCTGTCACTGCAGTGTGGAAAAAAACAGACCGCCAGGCCACAAAACAGAGTCCGATAGAGACCCGTTTCGAGCCCCCTTTAAAAAACTGATGGTGCTCAGCACCGGTGAGACCCGGTCCACTTAAAGCCCTGCTTGATGCACTTGAACAAACACGCGCTTTATATTTCAACGTCATGGATCTTCAGGAACAGCACTTCCAGATTTCTGACAGTGCCGCAACGATGTGAAGCAGTAAAATATTTGTGGTATTTGGCGTCAATTTCTTTTCATATTCCTCCTCAGAGGGTGGTACCCGGATGGGACAGACCCTCTGCTCCTGTTGGTGAATTTTGTGTGTGTGGTCAAGTGTGTGTTGATCATGTGTTTACCCTTGCCTATGATGGAAGACACATTTTTCACCCTCCTAATTACTCTGGGGGGTGGGGGGGGGGGGGTGTAGGTCTGCATTGGGAGGACATAATTAGATAAATTTCCAGCCCTATCCGTGGTTGCAGTGTGACTGGGGCGCCGGTAACTAAACTCCACTTTAACAGCCTTCTGTAAACGACACTGTCAACATTTCAGCTCAATGACTACACTGAACAAAAAAAAATGAGAGAGGGCAATCTCTGCCTTGCCAAAATCCAGTCAAATTAAAACCCCTAATGAAATTAAGCATTAGAGTTTATTACATTTTATAGAATTATCAGAAAGTTTTTATTATAATGCAGAAAATCTGCTTAATGCAGGCCCAAAATGCATTTACTGACTGGCGGAACAGCTTAGACAGGCTGAGAAGCGGAAGCCAGATTGGACAATTGAAGGTATAATCAGCATAATGTTTGTTGGAAAGGCACAGGGAAACCATGCCATATGTTCACTTAAGCTTTAATTTTATGTAAAACGGCCTGTTTTTCCATTGACGTAGAGAAAATGCCCTTTCACTTACAGTTTAAAGTCTGTTATGTGCTCAACAGCTCCCCATATGTTCATAGCTGCGGTTTTCAGCAGTGACCCCTGCTGGGCAGAATGACTTTGAAGGGACTTTGCCAGCCAGCAGTCAAATGCCAGAGAGGGGTCTCCTATGCATGCTGAAACCCACCTGAGGTTTAGTGCCTACACAACAGGAGGCATGTCGACTTCATGGAGGAGAAATTACTTTTTCAAAAATATAAACACATTTTTGAGACTCGGGTTTAAGGCTTCCTGTCATCATGTTATTTTCCGGAACTGGACTTACATTTAACAGCAAAATGCGTTCTGGGAGATAAAATCTTGGGGTTTAGGAAGAGAGTTTGGTAGAATTAACTAAGGACAGTCCAGTGTTGAATTTGTGAAAAAAATAAGTGCCAGGGCTCTCATCAGAAGGCCACTGCAGCTTGCACCACACATTGCCACTGCCATGCTGCCAATCGTAGTAACAAAACAACTATTAGCCATCACACACCTACAAGTGTGACCATTCAGACTATTCCAGGCCCCCAAAGCTATAAGAATGTTTTGGGCACAATTAATAGTCATTTTTAATGTTTATTGAAATATTAATTAAATTAGCCAGACAGCACCACCTTGTGGCAGGCTTTCACAAGCACCAGTATTGACAATTAAGTGCCGGTGCCGAGCACCTGAAACCACTGGCTCAAATTAAGCTCTAGGACAGTCCATCAAATATACTAATACAGAGAGCATGAAACTGAATCAACTTAGATGTGCATTTAGCAATCAATTTGAATGATTTTTGGCTCAAGAATGACTGTAGACTAAAGAGGCTATGAGACTAGAGTAACCTCTTAACTGCGCCGAACGTTCCGCGCTAGTGCGGAACGTTCTATTGCGCGGGCGGGGCCGCGACGGCCAACGGACGTGCGCAGCACTCCAGAGGTAGTGCACGTGACGGCCGTTGGCCGTCGGCAGCAGCGATGAGGGTAAAGGATGTGGGCCAAGAGAAACAGACATATTTTGGTTTCATAGTAAGTGGGGTGCAAGCAGGAGCCCTTCTCCACCCACTAGCAGTGGTTCAGGTGGGAGTGATAGGGAAGCCAAAGAGCCATCTGGTAAACACTTTTTAGTGACAACATAACATAACGTTTATTTATAAAGTGCGTGTTCACCCAAGGTATCTTGGCGCTGAATAACAGATGTTTATTGCTACCCAACTCAATGGTACTCATTTTATTGACCTCAGAAGGATGAAAGGCTGAGTAGATCCACCAAGATTTGAACCTGTGACAATGGGTTGAACACAGAACTCTACAGTAGAACATTAGTCCAATAAGACACCAGATCCGTAGACAGTGTAAAAGACAAAAAGTGAAAAGTCCAGGCTGAATGCAGAGCTGCTCTGTCTGAGAACCTGGAGATGTTCTGTTACTTTGTATGCTGTTCGCCTTCCCTTCTACATGGATGTTATTAACCGTACTTTGCAAAGGGCAGAACTACAGACACAGTAGCAATACTCTGCCTTTCAAAGCAGACCTGAGTGGAGCTCTATGAAATGTGGCCAATGGTACTGCAGACAGTGATTGGCTGGGGCTGTTGTCCAAACTCCTCTACACTACTACTTAATTCCCAGAGAGAATGGATTTATAGACTGACGAACACTGATGGTTCCCAAAGAAAGCAAAAATGCTCCATAGAATTACCTGAAATGAACTGACTACTCGAGCTTGATATTCGAGTTGTGCCATAATGATATTTTTTACATGTATTTTATGTATTTTTCATAAAAACTAAGAGAAATATGTGATGGGTGAATGAAAATTATGACTTATGCCTTGCTTTAATATTGGAAACTATCCATTTTTAAATATTTTGTACCCCTTTTTTTGCTGTTGTTGAGTGATTCTTGCAGAAATGCTATACAAGGTATGCTCTCACATACAAAATAATCACAAGTTGCCTGCTTGGCATTGTTTTACCATACTCAAGACAGTAAGGCACATCAGTGCTTAATTTGAGCCAGTGTTTTCTGGTACACAGCACCAGCTATTAAACATCAACACTAGCACTTTTCAAGAGCGTCAGTTGAGGACACATTCATTTATGCACAGGGAGATTAAGTGATTTGCCCAGAATCACAGGTTGTTGAGCCGACACACAGACTCAAATCTGGTTCCCCAGCTCTGAAGTCAGCAGCTCTGGCTATTACACCACACCCTCTCCCCACTTTTAAGGTTAGTAATTGGTTCTATTTTAGGCAGCGCTAACAGGAGAACCAGACTGGTGCAAGCTGCCTCCTGAAGGGAGCCCCGGCACTTATGTTTTTTCCAAATTAACCACTGTGGCACAACCGTTATCAGCAACAACAAACTCATTGAATCAGAAAATCTGTAAAATCCTTTAGAATGCCATCGAAAGCTAGGGACTCAAAGACACAAATGCATTTATGCTCACCTTCTGCTGCGTTAATGTACCTGAGAATTACTCATACTCCTGTAACTTAGGTTTACAGAGCACTTATCACAAAAAAGGACAAGCGCAAAACAAGGTATTGCCACGTGACCTTACGTCAAGTGATGCTAAGAGCTATGGCCTGTCCTCTCTGGGTGTGATATGCATAATCTGAAGACCGCCTGCAGTATCGTATATACTCACATGGTTTTTTGGCCGGCTGAACTAGCTGCGGATTCAGGTAGGGGCTGTTTTCTGCATCTATTCTGCGCTTGTACTTCTGACGGCCTCCGCGCACTCGGTCCAGACGAACCCCTGGAATGCACAGAAAAAAAATGTTTAGAGCAATACAATAAATTGATAGTTTTCTCTGTTTCCATGAAGTTGTTGATCATATGTTTTTACGTATACATTAAAAGGGATACACATGCTTAGTAAAGGTATAGAAATGTTGCACGTGCTTTTGGTATCTTGATAGTAAGGGATATTCTAATTTTCAAACACTGTCAAAAATAGACTAACATGTCATGGAAGAAAGACTACTACATTCATTTTTAAATAAAGGGTAATATCACTTTTACAGATGCTTTGTTTCGAATTCTTGGTGACGGATTTTAGAAAACTACTGCACAAATATTTTCTCAGTGGATAAACCCCTTCTCTTAGACTGTTATGGGTCGCACACACCTTGTGAGTGGCTATATATGCCACACCCTCATGCATATTCCGATATTGGATTTGGATGAGCCTTTTAAACATGTAATTGGTAAGAACAACTCCTGAGGTTCAAAATAAGTTAAAAAGGCTTCATCAATGCTAGATATATGGCACGGTTGACCACTGCTGTCATATCTCAAAAGTGCGCCCCACTGTCAATGAGCTTTTTGTTATCTCTGGGGCCCTCATTCTGAGTAAGGTGGTGATTCTGATTCAGCTAGGAATGGGAGTTACACTCAGACTCAGAATTACAAGTAGTGCAAGAAAACCACACTCAATGTTTTTATCCTTGCAGATTTCACCAGCAAAGACCTGGTGAAATCTTTGTGGGAAAATGACCCACGCTGAGGAAAAACCCATGCACGGAAACTCTGATTTTCGCATTCTCCATTTCCCCGGTTCACACTTGCAGAAGTGTAGTAATATGGCACCTGTACATTTCCACACACTGAGGTATGTTCATATCGGGTATTCCTCGGGTCCTGTACTTAGACTTACAATGTATTAGCATTTTACTCTAGCTAATCTACATGGTTTATCAAACTCCTTCCGCTCCTTCCTTCTTCTCCCTCTTCTTCTTCTCTCTCTCTCTCTCTATCTTCCGGGGCGTGGGACCAAGGATGACAACCAAGCAAGACAAAGGGACGGAGGACCCCAATGACAAGTAGAACTCGGAAGACTGGCAATCGGACTAACTCCAATAAGACTGAAAGCTGGAAGCGAATCCTCCCCCCCCCCCCCCCCGGGTGTTTTATTTATTTATTTCTTTTTCTTTTTCTCTTTCACCCCTTTTCTCTTCCTCCCCACATCCCCTCCCCTCCCCCCCCCCCCCCCCCCCCCGGGCGTTTTCTTTTTCTCTTTCACCCCTTTTCTCTTTTTCCTCTTCCTCCACCCATGTGTATGTTATGCTCCATGTAAATATATATTTTTCTACAATAATAAATTACAAAAAAAAAAAAAAGTGGGATGGCTGGTAATTCTGCAATGCAGACAAGCACAAATAAATCACCATCATAGATCCAAGGCAGCCAGGTATTGCTCGTGCACTAACAGTGAGAATGTGGCGAGATAAAAGAAGGAGGTGGTAGCTAGTGCTGTAACGCAAAATGGTGTGGCTCCCCTGCAGAATGTGGCGATGGGCCCCCAAGTCTCCCATATCTCCACTCCATTCTTAGACCTTAGAGTGGATGGGGCCACTGCAGGCTGGCCCCCCCTCAGTGGCCTTTGGTGCACCCCTGGTGCTGGTCTGACAGCTCCTGCGATCACTTCACTGTGCATTGGGAGGAACAAACCTTCTGCTGAGGTGAAACTAAAGCTTCACGCATGAGGCGGGATGAACAGCACACCCATTAGACAGGCGTTTGTTTTTTCAAACAACTACCCTAAGTCCTAAGTTATCCAGAGAGATAAAAGGCACGACTAACATTAAAGCTCTCGCGCTCGGCAGCTGAATGTACAATTAGTGCGCGAGGCCTGCAGAGTGGGGGTCTCCTGGTGCTGATCAGCATTATTAAACACATTACTCGGTGAGCAGAAACCTGCTTCTGAAAACCCTTGCCTTTTATCATATTCTGGGCTTCCCAAAGCTATTTCATTCTATTTACATTATGGAAAAACACAGCCTAATGCCCACGCATCACATAAAAATATATTTTTCATAAGCTATTTTCAGGTAAACAAATCTTCCTCTGTTTCCTAACACTGCTTCAGTGATAGCTGTTGTCACAATCTCTTTGGCACAAGCAAATAGATAGAACTTCAGGACTCAAAAAAAGAATTATGATTTCGCGTCCCGCTTTATAGGAACATTACAACTCGAACTGAGGGCTCTTTTTTGACAGTTATGATGCCTTAGAAACTGGCACTGTGACGTATTTTCAGTGCTTGTAAATTTAGGGCTGGGGAAGTATAGGGGAGTATCAGAGGAGCAAGACAGCCATGTCTGAGGCACGAAACACCTACAAAGTTGTGCATTTGTGGGCATCCACAAATATTTTGTAGGGCCACCCCCACCCTCGAAACACTCGTAAATGTACTTGCAACCATTTTTAAGGATCTGTGTGAGAAGGGCAGAATGAGAAGGGCAGTCCACAACTGTCTCGGGGGCTTTGAAGTGTTTTATCAGCAGAGAAAATGCTTCCCTGTGGAGAAGAATATAAATAAAATAAGTATTCCTACATTTGCATCATACGTAGTGTGGTATACTGCACATTTTCAAGACAAGTTAGCTGAGTAAGTATGGAGGGAGGTTGAGGAGCAGGGGAATTGTATGAAGAAGGAATCCATTCCTAGCAAAAGCTCTGATTTGAAGTAGAGGGGATTTAGGGGCTGAGATATGCTGTGGCTGGAATTTATGTTTCCGACCAATATTTCCACACCTAGGCCAGCCGATCGCAAGCCAGTCCCTCTCAGCACGCAAGACCCAGCAAAGGATCACCGCAGCATTAAAACTGCAGTTTATTCATGCCAAATCCGCACTATGTGTGCAAAGCACCACACAAATGTTGGACTCTGTGTGGACACTGCGGTGATGGGAGACGAGGTGACCACCACATAGTTTTCTGAAGTCTTGCAGGTTGAGATGATTGTAAAATGTATTAGTGAGTCTGGTTTCAGGCATCCTGTTTCCATTGAGCCAACTCTGGAGAGTCTAGGTATGTGGAGAAAGGTGTGGGTGTTGGTGTATTGATTAATGTTTGTTATGCAGAAGATAATACACTTCTTGCGGTATTCAGTGGCACTACAACAGTGTTATCGATGGTTATGACCACCTATACGGTGGTAAACACTTGGATGACACAGCAGATATTTTAGTGTTGAGTAACATATTTTATTTTTGTTCTGTGGAAAGAACATGGTTTTAGTGTTGTGAATTGTTGGTATGTACTGCATATGGGTTCATCCGTTTCCCAGGAAGCATTATACGCTATGCGTAAGGCTTCATTAGACAAGAGTAAACAAGTGGCCTTTACAAGGGTGTCATAGTAGTTCACTTCTCTGATCACCTTTGCAAATTGATCAATTGTTATTGCAGAGTCTAGTCTTTGGCCTTTGTACGTGATGATCTCTGTTGTCACGAAATGCTTTGTTTGCAAGCGGTGATTTTGAGCTACTAACCACAGTGAAAATAGCTTGAGCAATTATCATATTGAGGTTCACCAAGCACAATATTTCACTAATTAATCGCTTAGATACTTTACCAGAAAATAGACTTTGAGGTACTGGTGGATGGGTGTCTTTCACTGGACGTGCTCTACACCTTAGTAACTAACAACCCAAAAACCTATTGCTCTTTTGCTTAATATGTCGTGTATCTTCTTCTCTCATTTTCTTTGCCTCAGGTGATTTGTTCAGGTCTTAAATAAAATATACTCCTCTACTTTGATCGAATCCATTTAATTATCTCTGTATTTATTCTGTTTTATATTCATGTAGCAGAGAATAGAACACTTGTGAGCCATTTATTTTATTCCTGGTGGACACTGATCGTCTTGATAAAAAAATCTGTATTGCTTTGCTTAAGTTGTAGATGCTTAGGTTATGTTGCTTTCTATTTAATAATGCTTTGGCGTAACAGACTTCGAATGAGCAAAACAAAATATTTATATTGATCCATACGAAATTGGCAAAGCATAAATACTTAAACAAGGATAATCCCAGAGCTCCCCTTTTCTGTTATATATATATATATATATATATATATATATATATATATATATATATATATATTCATCAACTGACTATGCACAAGATAAAGAAAACAACTGTCATTTGCATAATTTACCCAACAACATACGCATGGGTTCAGTCCTTATTTTGTATCGCATACATTTTTGGAGGTTTGATAATATCTGCAAATTAGAAATGCGTCAATAAACTAATGCAGTGTCCCAGAATAACAGTGAGGCAGCTCTGTTGATAAAAAGCAATCTACAAAGAGAGAGACACAAGGATGTGGTAAGCCTTGAAGGTCAAAGCGGCATCTCATATGCTATGTGATGCCGGATCACACCGGCAACCAATGAAGCTTGTAAAGGATTGGAGAGATATGCGGTGACAACAGTAATAGTTAAGCAGCCTGGCTGCTAACTTCTGGGCCATTTGCAAATGATTTGCAAGAGATATGGCGAGGTCGAAATAAAGTGCATCGCAGTAATCCGACTGTGAAGCATCAGGAGCATGAATCAGGATCCCGGCATCCTGGTGGAAAAGAACAGTATTAAATATTTCTCCGGTGACACCTTGATGCTCAATGACTGCGCGTATGCGGTATTTCAAGAGAGCGCGGTTTTCAAGGATCAGGACTCACAGTATGGTCTTTTGTTGACCAGCATGATCTGCCCTTGTTGGTCATCAGGCATGTGGCAGAGGGGTGAGCTTGGTGCTCAGGAAGAGATCAAAGGATTCAAATTCTGTCAATTTAAACAATATTATTGGGATCTTCCTTGATCTGTACTTAAATAGGTACCTATACCTATTTCTTCTCCTACTCCTTTGATTACTGCCCATAATTCCACCATCGATTTAATACAAATGTTTACTTAAATTTTAACATATATAGCACTTTTTAAAATTGTCTTTGATCCTCAAATCTCTTTTGCCACACATTCAATGAGCTATTCACATGAAAAGATGGATGTGGGAAATAGTTTTTTCAGTCACAAAGTCAGGAACTTCACCTTTTGCAAATGTTCTTGTATACGTTGGTGAAGTTTTGGTTGCCACGTCTGCGAACCCAAAAGTCCTGCTCCATTTTAACCAAGTATTTTTATATTTATTTTAAAAAAGATTTAAAATGTAGCACATTTATGTCAAATTGCATAGCAAGCAGAACTCAGTGGTTTCAGGATAAATAAACATATAATGAACTGTAACAGGGCAAAATATATGCATGCTACTTCAGAAGAGGTTATTTGAGGTCAGATGATGAACAGGTTCAGCCTGGTGAATGGGTGACTCGGACAGGACGTTGGCCAGGAATCAGCAAAGGGCACCACGGGGCACTGGGTTGACTTGGACAAGACATAAGCCACGTTAAGAAATCAGCAGACCGAGGCAGGACATTAGTGGGGACTCAATAATAATCAGTCGTGGAGAGACAATAGCGGGGAATCAGCACTGAGCAGACTCAGCAGACCATTAGTCAGGAATCAGCAATTGCTGCTGGTCACCCAAAGTATGTTTACTTCTCTTCCGTGGGTGTCTTTGCTGCTTAGCAGACTGGGAAATGGGTGTAATATTTATTAGCTATAGTAAAGTGACACTGAGTGCCATACAGCTTTTATTACAAACTGAGCCCAGTGCCTCCAGTGGAACGCGGCTAGAAGACCTCATGATATAGCTGCTGGGGCAAGATAAACCACTGTTGAGCTTCTCCTAGAAGCATTCTATGGACCGTGATGGGCACTGCATATACCACGTGACAGTGTATTTTAAATATTTGCTTTGGTGTGAACAGTACATAAAGATATTTCACGGTGTTGCGGTAAATTAACGGAGAAGCTTTATCATAACTAAAATGCATCTCTGTGAAGTTAAGTATGTGATTACCTATTTCTCAGTTGGTGGTTTAGTCTAGTTAGCCATCTAGTGCATTTTTTGCACTTTTGCTAAAAGATTTACCATCTGCATGACATCCATTCATCCCTTGCTGGTGAGGCTTCTCACCCAGTGGGACGGGGCTTGGTCACCATGGGCCCTTCATGCCTTCAAAATCAACAGGAATATTAGGTGCTCTTTTTGCAAGCCAACAATAAAACATTTTTTTTTAAAGTGTTTTTTTATAGACATTTTATAAACAAATAGGTAAATTCACCTACAGTAGTGGTATTTGTGTTGCACACCATACATTTATTTCCTATTAGTGAAATATTTTTCTCTATAAATGTTACCCGTGCTACTCCACCGTCCACCGTCCACGGCTTATAGAGTAGAGCGCTGGCGTTCGTCCGCTCTACAGTCGCATGTCTTGAAAGCTAATAGTTCGTGATCCTAGCTTCTTTCTGCCTCTTCTCTTTGGGGCAGTTATTTAACCCATAATACGAATATTTACCTGGCATTTAGATGTGAAAAAATGAACCCATGCTATGTGTTTGGCCTGGAGGGCACTGCCATACTCTATAAGAAGTTGCCTGGCGCGGAGCAGCTGGTGACACACGCGCGAGAAGCCTAGAGCTCAGGCAGAAGAGTGAGCTATCGGAATATAGCATGTATCCTGTTTCCAGCAACGTTTTCACTGCACAGCAGGCATAAATAATAGGATGTCAAAAAGCTTTAATACGTTTCTGTGGCGAGGCTGTCATCCCATTACAATATATGATTATAGCTAAATAAATTGCTTCATGTAAAATATTAATTTCCTCCTGGCTTGGATACCAAAGAAGTAATGTCCATTTTGTGGGTAGAAATATTTTATAGCACTGTGGTTACATCGTCCCAGACTCTTCCTGCTCGTATTGATAGTTTGCTTAATAAAGAAAACAAAGTGGTGACCACTGCGGTGCGATGTCCTTGGTGTTGATGCGCTCCTTTCTAAGGCCACACGCTGGAGGACCGCGGAGTGCTCCGGCGCAGGCCGCCATTTGCATGAGTCGCAAAGGCGTGGTATTGAGGTAACCATCTCCACTGTTGGTGTGATATGGGTGTATAATGGAGATTGTAGTGGTAGAATCCTACGTTGGCTTAACCTCTTACCTTGTGTTGGGATTATCATGCACTTACACCAGTCTCAACTGTATGAAGAATGGAAAAGCCAAAGAATTCTCCATGTTGCATATCTGGTTGCTTTTGAGGGGCAGACAGGTGTATGATATGCTTCCTTCTCTTCATTAACTCTGACTCCTCTTTGCTGATGTCTACTGTGTTTGGTGCAGAAAGTTCATTTACCTTGCAGTTGAGATATTTTGTCCACACATCTATAGTTTTCTGTTCTTTGGTTTCCGATATGTCAAGAACTACCAGCAATTTGGAAGAATTGTCATCTCAGTCTACTGCTATGGGCACAATTTCAGTTGAGTTCAGATACACCTTTCACGTTGCTATTGCTTCTTAATGTTATCTATTAGATTCTGACAGTATTTCCAGTTAGCCTACAAAAAGTCACCTGTTTGGTAACTTTAAATAATCAGGTGTGTACACACATGCACACACACTCACACATACAGCGAAACACACACACACAAACACTCACACACAAACACTCATACCCACGCACAGACACACACACTCACACACACAAACACCCATGTGCACACACACTGCATATATGAGTGGATATGGTGAAGATAGTGTGGAACTAGTTACTGGTATTATAGATAGTTGTCAGGCATCCTTTCATTACTCTTGAGAAGTTGCAAGGCTTTGATTTGGTCATGCTGGGGTATTTTAAGTATTTTAAGCATTTAAGTAGTGAAGGGTATTTGACTTGAATTAAAACCCAAGTGATTAAATCGGTTTCAGTAAGATACTTTTCATTAAATAGGCCTTACATGTGTGGAACAGTCATGTCGCTTTAAGAATCTGCAGAGCTTTACCACTGTCTAATGTTTAATTAGCAATCTCTTCATGAAAGGTACAAAAACCCGAACATTCTAATTCCAATCAGTGCCCATTGTTAGCTGCACCTTGCATAGAGCAACCACACAGATACCCTTCTTATACAGACCGTATGTATTTTTTAAAAAGAAAATATTACTTTTATAAAATACTACATTCTTAACTACATAATTATTATTTCTTTTTTTAACTACAGTCAATCATTTCATATAAATCTTTATAAAAACACATTTTTCAAACTAACTGTCCCGAAATAAAAAAAAAGTTATGTAAAAATACATAAAGATCAATGTTTAATATGGCCCTGCAATGCCACCTCAGGATTGTGGTGACATTCACAAATCACAGAGCCTTGGTCTGTAATGGTGTATGTAGTCTGGGGCTGGCTATGCATGCCTCTACACAACATCCGCAAGAGATACAATGCAGCATAAACAAAAGTCACCTCATCTGTTCCTTGTGTAACACTATCACTGTGCAGAGAGGTGATGTGTTATCTTGCCTGCAGTTCCTTGCATCTGTTAGCAGGCTAATACTTGTATGATTAATGGGCGCCTGGTTGGCGATCTCCTATTACTAGTACTGCAGCTGGAATTACATCACCCAGGACTTGTGTGCGCTATTACATCGGTTAACCACAGAGCCATCAGAGAAAACCCATGGCAAGATGCTCTCACAATGATCGTGCATAGTTAGCATGCTAAATAGTGCAAGAAAACAGAATGTTAATAATGGACTAACATGAATATCACAATTCATGCGACTAAAGATCAACAGGAATTCACATACTTTTACTATATGTTGGATCTTCATGTCATAAATAAGACTTCATGAATGCATTTGCATGATGGCTTAACACAGATTAACTTACTGTGCCCCCAAGATTCAGGCTTTATTCCAGTGGGGGCTGCCTCGGACAGAGGGTGATGGGGGCAAAAGGTGAAAAAAATAAAAAATAAGCTTTCTGCCGCTGCTGGACGCCTCTCCTCCGTCCTCACTCTGCTGGCAGGACTGGAAGCACCCAGGCTCCCAGACACTCCCAGCCAATGACAACGCTACTGATGCAGCGTTGTGATTGGTCTGAGCAGCCTGTTTTACTGCTCAGGCAGTGCCTGGGAGCCTGGGCGTGTTCTCCACCGGGCTGTGCCACACAGCCCGGTGGAGAACCGGCAAGCTAAGTGCGCATGACGGTTTGCCTGGTCCAAGATGCCTCCCTAGTGAAGTGCAAACCACTCCTGCTCCCTCTGATGGCATGCCCCACCCTGCCCTAACATGGCTTTGATTGGCACTGAAAAATAACATGATAATAATGTCTTGTTACTATCATTTTCTTTTTCTGCACTGCTCAAAGAGCAGTGGGGGAGAGGATGCCACCAAGGAAGGGGTATCAGTGTCATATAAAGGGCCAAGCCAGACACCCAACATTGGATCACTGGTGCAATGCTTTGACACAGTGACGCTCAGTTTGCCTGACACGTGGGCACGAGGAGTGCTGGTGTTGCCTGCATATTTATGGGTGTGGATCCCACACGTGGACACGAGAACTGCTGGTGTTGCGTGCATATTTATGGGTGTGGATCATAGAAATTGGACATTTATTAGTGTAGGAGGAGACAGCAAGAACACAGGTGAAAATAAACTTAGAAGAGTAGGAGAGGAAATAAGAGAGGGAGCAGAACAAAAGAGAAGGCGGCAGAATGAAAAGGGTGCCCCATGAGTGTAAAAAGACAAGGCCAATCAGTGCCGAAGCCCAGTACTGGCTACCTGTCATTTTTTTACGATAGGAGGCTTTTAGGAAAAAAAGTAGTATAGATCATGGCTTAGTTTAAGCTGTGAGTTTCATCCCCTCAAGGGCTCAGGGTAAACTTGTGATGTAATATTTTCACACATACCTATGTCCTTCGTAGGCAACTTTGTGTTTTGAGGGTTTCGAGGTTAGTGGTTTTTGATGCGTATATGATCTAGGGGTAATATGAGTGCGATTTTTGTGCAGGTTAGTGTTTTTTTGTTTTTAAGAAGCGACATTTTGAAATATGGTCAGAACAGTCTGCAGCAATGCGTCCATGACGAAGTGAAAGAAAAAGACTTCCAAGATGTGAAGAGACTAGGACCGGGATTGTTCCAAGAATGCAAAAGGCAATGTGTGCCTGTTAGATGCCCTAGAACTTGCCACAGATCTTGGGATGCTATAATGAATCCATGTATCCAGAACTCAAAGGTGCCCCATTGTAAGGGCAGTGGAAATGGAGCTATGCTGTGTGGTCGCACATCTTTGATGTGAAGACCAAAGTTCCTGCGCTGCAAGGGAGTTAGCTGAACAGCCCCATATCTTTAAAAGTAGTATCTAGTTTTTCTGTCTCTCTGCGCTGCTGTGCATCAGGCTGCCTTGTGCCACTCCCACACCCTTGTGCCATAGCGCTGTACAATACAGCATGCATAAAGAATAGAAAAAATGAAGAAACAGACCCTTTTCCAATATTATGCCTGTCTCAAGGAGGTGTACATTTTCTGGTACAAAGCCCTGTCTACCTTTGGTAGTAAATTGGGCTTTGCATCATAAATTCTGGGTGGTTTCAGGGTAAAACCCAGGTGCCACCCATTTTATACTCCCTTGATGCACGCTACTTTATATTACTTTAGGGCTTCCTTCGAGCACAAAACAAGATTTGAGCTGGAAAGTAATCCCAATTCAAAACTTTGTGCCAGTGTGTGTCACTTTCATTACAGAAACCTGGTGCAAAGGGTTAGTAAGCCTGGGCCTCTGTCTGTGGAGGGATCACCATCCCTTTTATTTAGCTGGGGCATCACCTTTCACTTCACCACGACAACTGCTAGTATGTTAACACAGCTCTGTATTGAAACACATTTTGTTATTTTTTCACGCTTTGGCTGCATCCACCCATCCACGATTTGCCATATGATCACTGTGAAAGTCCCTCAAAGAGGTGAATATGTCTCTTATATGTTGAGAAACGTTCTAATGTGCAGTGTCAGAAATGAACAAATACATTTCGGAAACTAATGCAATACACTTTCAGAGGTGGAGAATATGGCTAAGCATAACGATGAAGGCGCTTTCTTAACTACTTCGGTGCTCATGACGGCTCCAGTCCGTCATGAGTCACGGTAGTCGTGTGCTCATGACGGCCTGGAGCCGTCAAAAAGTTGCCGCTCCGCCCACGCGCTAATAATTCCCGTCCCGTGCGGGTGAATTAATCAGTGGGCGGGGTTCTGACGACTCCAGGCCGTCACGAGCACATGCCTATCGTGACTCATGATGGCCGGGAGCTGTCATGAGCACCACGCCCACAACCCCTGCACCGCGGCAAAATTTGCGCTGCGGCGAAGGGGTTAAGAACATTTTGCATGGATTTTTATTACTCATTTTTATTGTGTTAATTGGCCTTGGGAGGATGAGAGCCTGAGTTAAGCTTGCTAGGATATGAACTCGTGGTCTAGAGTCAAAGCTGTATCACTCTTGAGGCTGCGCTACCAATATAGAGATGAATGCAGGTTTTCATTTTGTAAATCTATCAAAAAAGAAAATGGTTATAGGAATATATCAGATGCATAAATATTCCTGCCTAGGCAGAGTTTTAAATGTGCTTCCTGTGGTGTCACTTTGCATTTGCTAACTACCCTTCCCATGCTTTTATTATGGTGTGTGCTGTGCACCAAAACATAGTCCATTGGTACAGATTGGTACAGATTTGCCCATGCACAGCATTAGAGCTCCCTTAATATCAGCATGACAATTTTCTCAAAGTCCGCCATTTCCAGCGTTCCGCACAGTCGCAGCCCCTGGAATTGATCCATCAGTTTTGCTCTTGTAACAATCTTAGTCACAAAATGAAAGGCATCAGAAACGTGATGCCTCATATATTCTGTAAATAATGGTGGCATGCTCTCTGCTTCTTTGACCTTTTCAGCATTCTGTAATTTGACTGGCTGGGCGGCCGGCTCCTGGTCTCCCCATTTGAAGCCTCACTAACCTGTGGTGAAGAGGCATTGGCCTGGCGACCATACATCAACGCGCTGCAATGTGGTCGAGTGGCGGCTCTCATTTCAGTGCAGCCGTCCATATACAACCCACCTCCCACGTGAAGCGTACACAAAGGCTGCAAAAAAGGGTTGAGAATCCCTCTCTACAAATAAAATCCAGAAGCTGAGCCCTTTATCTAAGAAATTCCATCCTCACGTTGCTTTGTGTGTAGGCTAAAAATGATAATGACATAGCTTTAAAAGATATTGGAAGTTTGCTATTTTTAAGCGGTAGTCACTCGCCCTAACCATGTACTTTATAAGTTATTGTTAGGTATAAAGGAAAAAAAGATGTTACGTGAAATCTTATTATTTTTTTAAACCAATTTTACTACATTTAGGGATAAACACTGTTCGCGATCAGATGATGTCCATGCAGTACTAATGAAAAACATTTACATTAAGATACAATGCAGCAATAACAGACATTTTAAGAATGGTAAGGTATAAATAATTATATGTTTGATGGATGGTAAAAGGAAAAAATACTCAAGAAGACTAATTCTAGGGGGAATCGTACTACGTGCTTGATGACGTGGATGCTGTGTGTGCTCATATCCCCCAAAATATATTTTTTTGCTTTTATTCCTGAAACTGCTCTATACTAGTGTAAATTGGGGGCAGTAGAGCAACGTTCTCTTAGAATTCATCAAGTTTAATAATTATAAAATATTACATTTAGTGAGAATATAGGTAATGGTAAATTATTTCTTATATGCTTGATCTATATAGCTGCATTAGCCACTTTAATGATACATTTTGAATTGTCTTCCTGCATGTCATATTTTAAAATTACATTTGATATGTTTGCTAAACCATTTGATTAATCGTTCAATTATAAAATATAATGCTGCCGTTGAAGAGTAAGGAGAAATGGATCACAAACTATTTCCAGATTGAAGCAGCATACTTATAGGTAGCAAGAAATTAATTTGTAAAACTGAGAAATTAGATGCACAGACCTATTCTCTTGGGCAGAATGAAATATCAGAATTTAAAAAAACAGAAAAGTGTTATCTTGATTACATTGTTTTTAAACTGCAATTTTCTGAAACACTGGCCGATGTGGAACGCATATGTGTATATGTTTAACTTCATTCTTAGAAAATTCACAAATTTCACAAACACAAGTCTAACAGAACAACATAGTGGAAAAAACCATATTGAAAATGTTGGCCAATTAAAGTACTCTTTTCGTCTTCTGTCTGGTGCTCATTATGTGTTTACAGCAATCCTACACAAAAAGCAAGACAGCAAGACGATAGAGAGCCATTAAAATATACAAGTGACCACGATTCAATGATCCATTCCACATTACGCGCGCACTGCGATGTGCATTTGTTGTAATAGTCTTTTTTTATTGCAAGTTTTACTTCTTACTTCCTTTAACCAGGACCTGTTTTATTGCTAATTGTTCCCAAACAATAATTGAGCCCAGTGACGCTTGCATGTTTAACTATGTGGTTTGCATAAGCTAGGCGATGTGCTTTTGTAAGAAAAGTCCATCATAATGGTGTGTCAGGTGAGATATGGAAGCAGAATTGGCTTGATGTCAACTGGACTAAAGATTATCTCCATTTGTTCCTTTACCCCTGACCCCAACCCACATGGGTCTGCTCCCTGTCGCTAAATTTGAGTAAATCTCGAAGGAAGGCACAGTCTTTGCACTTTTTGTCCCTTGGCTATGTATTTGGACCCTGCCCATGGAACAGAATGCCTTTCAGTATAAGCAGTGAGATCAATGGAATATTAGAACAAATATTAAAATTCGTATTGCCTGATAATGCTATGCTATGGGCGCTGTGTTCGGGAAATGTGTTTTAAATTCCTATGCACAGCTTTAAAAATAAATCCATAAGAATAATCCAGATACTAGTCTGGAACACTAATAATCTGTTCTGTATATGCGTCTATATAGAGCACATATGCTATGTCTGAGTTGGGACCGTATCTAACCATAACTAACATTTTCCTCTACCCCAACAGTTCCTTTCTTGAAAAAGTCAATTGATCCTCATTAGAAAGATATAGGATGCTTAAGGGTGTACAATTCTCAAAAGGAATGATTGAGTCAATATACTTTCAAACATGGACACACAAGTCTTAACTCAGATGTTGGTGTACAAAGCATTATTTATTGTATAGAGGATTTTGACCATGTTGCTAAAGGGAATCATGTTAAAGTAGTATCAGTACACAATGCAGAAAGGATTATCGACTAGTACGGTTCTTGCACAATCAAGCCTAGGCTAACATTGGGTCAGCCTGTTCTGGACTTCAGGAAGAGCCCAGAGCAAAATTTGATGCAGTAATAATGCATGGGCATTAGACCAGGGTCTTAAATGCTAAATTTACCAATATTGAAATTATTTACATTGTATTTTAATTTATGTTCATAAGGTACACAGTTATCCCAGAGGGTTTCTAAGCACACATCGAAGGGAAATATTGTAGCCATCCGTATCTTCCAATGTAGACTCTTTACAGTGCACCCAAGCTTTTAGTTTATTCCTGGAATCGAAATGGGATGTCATGTTTTTCAGATACTAGGGAAGTTGTTTCATAGCTTTCAACAAAATAAGAGAACCAAACATAGAGTGCCACAGTTGTGCCACAAACAAAGGGAAACGCAGCACAACACATGACAGAGCCAGAATCGCCTAGATGTGGCCTCGCAGACAAATCTCATGACAGCTTTCATCTTTCAAAGATATGGTTTCATATGTATGTTCTATGTCCTAATTGCTATTGATGCATTAGGCAAACCCAGGCTGAAATGTTATTCATGCGTTGTATATAACTCCAAAATGGAAAAATGCCATCTGCACATGTGCGGCGGCATGGCTGCCTTTGTATAACTTCCAAGGCTGGCACTGATGTAAATGGGACCTTTGCATCTGCATCGAGGTGGGACCTGCTGTCCTCTAAAGGTTTGAAATGTGTCCAATAAAACCATATGCCATATTACTCCATTAAACCATACTTTGGTGACACTGTGCTGGGAGTTCTGCATCCAGATATCATTAATGTTGACAGAGCTCCATGCAGAAACCCCATTAACAATAATGGAGTCCCGGAGAGGGAGAGATTCCCTGAATAGCACTTTAGAGTAATGAGCCCCATATGTTAACTCTGTACATACTGCACAACAAACAGGGCCCTGCAATACCTTGATTGTAAATTAAGTGCCATTGCCTGGCAAGTATTAACATGTTGTCCATCATTTTGTTTGTTCTAAATTAGACATTATAAATGGCTGCACAGTTATTGTTGTGAACAGCAGTATGGCTTCAGGACACATTGTATAACGAGGGCACCGGTTTGTTTCATATGTTGTTTGTCAGAATACTTCATGAGGTTGATCGTATCTGTTGGTGTTTTATTGCATAGAGGGATTTTGACTTTTTAGATGCACTGCCTTTGATTTAGCAAACACAAGGAGATGATGGACGGAGAGCTGAAACTTTTCAGACACTCACACCCAGTCACAGATCTGGGTTGAATCCATCATCGTTCTTTAGCTCACTTCGCCACCTCAGTTCAGACCCAGCCATATGCAAATCAGTCTTGACCCTGTGCCTCATGGGAATAGTCCAGCCTGAACTGCCAAGCCAGGTCTACCCTGCCTGATTTAGCTCATGGGTGAACCATAACATGACATGTCACAACACAATACTGGACAACGCTACTCAACTACGAGGATCATTCGGCGGTCAGTTCCAACAGCACAGCCACTGGATGACTGTGGGATCAGCACAGACACTGCGCGGACTCATAGCCTCAGCTTTCCAAATTATTGTGAGTTCATCTAAGCAGTCATTCCTTCTCCCGAAGAGAAATCATCTTGTAGTCACAGCGCTACAAATTAGGCATCATGTAACCTATCGTTTAAACCGGCAGCGCCACACCAGAGATGATTTATTCTAACACATGTTGGCAGAAAATATATCTATGCAGCCTCATGTTGCTTTTTAGAATGGAAAGAGAACATTTTAAAATATTGCCTTAAATGCCTTACAATCTGAAAAAAGTAACAATGAATGCCTTTATCAAATAAATGCCTGTCCTGTGTTGGATTTCATCTACACCCTATGTGTGGGATTTCTTTATATGTGCTTGTTCAAGGTGCTTTGGAGTCCCTATGGAAAAAAATACACCACATACCCCAGAAACAAATCTCTTGACCTTGTAAAATGCATCCCTAATAGCTTCAAAGTATGCATGATAAATGAATTCTGGGAGGAGTTTAGTGCACAGTTTCATTCTCAGTGCAGGAACTCCAGCAATTATGCTCTGCTCGAGGTGTACTTGTAGTTGGCCTCGTGTGGCTGTCTCCGCAACCCCATTTTAAAGCCAGGGTTTAGTGCGCAGTGTCCAGAGTTCAGGTAAGGTGAGCTGCAATCAGATTATGGGCACATGGTTGGATCAGTTCAGTTCAAGTCTGGTCTGACAACTTAAAGCCACAGGACCCCATAATAAAAACATATTGCATCACAGCTGTTGGCATACATGCACAATCGGTCAATACATCCTCCCAGATCTATCAGGACCCCTAAAGGAAGGATAGTCGATGTGTCATGTGGACAGAGACATCCACTTGTAGGTACTAATGCCATGATAGATGTTATCATATGCCTGGGATTGGTATGAGATGGCTTCATTGCCCTTGCAGTGACAGCTGCACTTATCGCCCACCCAGGGAGAAAAGACGGAAGCACGTGTCTGATGCTTCAAGTCAATGCCTCAAGTAAATGAGACCTGGAACCGTTTTATACAAAGTGCCCTGGGGGGTGCAATGTACGTTTGCGCCCACTTTGCACGACCCCGGTGCACTAAGTTGTTACAGAAAAGGCTGTAGATGCTTGCACGACCCTTTCTGTAATATAGATAGCGCTGGATCAATGATAGCATTAACACTATCATCAGAGGGAGTTCCCTCATTTGCATGGGGGCGTGGCCTCATGCATATGAGCGAATCTCTTTGCCTCTGTGCCTGCGCCGTATTATAGATGTGGGCGCAGTGGCAAAGAAGCTGTTAGGAGGTGCGATGACAATGCGCCACCTAAAAGCTGGCTCACTGTCAGTGAGCCCCCTGATGGCAGCCCTCTGAAGGAGGTGAAGGGGGTCCTATGGACCCCCCTCTAGACATCCCCTGGCAGGTGGGTGCCGCCATTCACTGCACCCGTCTGCAGAGGGAATTGAAGGATCTCTAAGGCTCTTGTGTAAATCAATGTTGTCCAATATTGGTGCAGAGGACTGGTTCTAGGTCAAATTTTCAAGAGAATCAAAACCGAAAAACTGGTACTCATTGCATTCAAATGGGACTTACAGCCACCGGTTATCCTCAAAATGTGACTTTGATCTTACCCTGTTGGATCCACGAGGTGCACCTCATGCTTTAAAGTAAAATGCACTGATGGTAAGTTTGGAACAGGCTCAGTGAATTAGACACTGGCCTTAAACTGGATCCGTGCAGAGAGAGGCAGGCTTGCTTCACCCTGATGAACCAATGCTCTCTGGTGCGTTAAAAAGAGAAGCAAACAAGCACCGAATCGTTGAGTTGCAAAATTAGAACATATGAAACTGAGCAAAATCCTGTCCTTTCCAGAACTAGACTGTTTGTGCCAGGAATGCAAAGGTCTCTACTAGAGTATTTGTTTCTTTATATTTTGTGATTGCAGTAGCTCTGCCACACAAGAAATGACACCCAGGCGTATTTGTGCATGAGCTCCTACCCCTGATGGATGCAACCCGCCCCCCCAACAAACCACACGCCACATAACTCCGTCTCCAGGCTGTGCTTGTAGCGGGACAACTGGATCACCAAGGCACGGAGCCTGAGAGCAACATCAAACATGATCACTGCTCTAGTTTTGCCTAAATGCTCGCCGTGCCGTCACTTTATCCTGTGTACACCACATTCCACTACTGCCCGACCTAATAAAGACTTCTGTCACTGCAATAGCTTTTAATCTTCAGCTCGCCTTTCCCCCCTCCTGATAAGGCTGCCAGCTCCACTCTCTGCAAATGAGCTCATGCCGGCACTTATTTTTGGTCGCTGAAAACAGAAAGAAAGCGCCACTGCTGGCGGTCCTCGCGTGGGAGCAGGCGCTGCGCTGTCTGTGGCACGGAAGCGTGCATGGAAAAGCGATGAGGAACATGCTGACAGCGATGGACAGCCAATAGCAAACCAGAGGCAGTTGCATCAGGACTTACTTCCCTGAGTGGTGTTTAAGGGTCTTTTTACCTATACTAAGTATATGAATCAATAATCAACAGTCTTTTGCATCCTACATAGTGATGGTAGCCAGTCAGCATTGTCCTGTGTTCTAGTGCTCAGCTTCCACACATGCAGCGGAAACATGTGCATATCTCAGAAATACGTTTTTTCATCAGTGACATGTTTTTCTCCCTGTCAACCATCATAGGAAAAGTGTGAGCTGGAAACACTCAACCAATCATCTTACTCTCTTCTCCATTTAGACAACCTCAAACTCCCCAGGAATAAGGAACAGCTTTCGGCCTAGTTTCCAATGTGATCATATTCAAGGAATTCTTTGGGGTAGTGCAAAGGACCCATTGACAAGGACTTTGGGTCAAGGCACAGGGAATTATGTCACAATTTGGTCTGCAACTGTTCCCTCATTTTTTTGTTCTGTTTATGGACCAAGAGGGGAGAGGTGTTCTTGCAGGCAAATGCTGAATTTCTTCTCTCCTGCAAAGGACATTTGCAGCAAGTTGGCACCTTGCATCACATGCTTTTTGTCATGATAGCAGAAACCTTTTACTCTTGTGAGCAATGCCTCTGCTGCCTGGCAGGCACACTCCTCCGAGTGGGCATCCACCATCTCTGTGCCCTTTGTGATATTGAAAGAATATTCAACCTTACCTACTGAGGTTGTTTGATGTACCCTCATTTCCGTCCATGGCGGAGGCAGTTTACTATGATCCCTCCCCAGAATTATTCACTCAACATATGGGACTGCCCTCTAAAGCCAAACTGATCACCCTAGGAAGCTAGCGGTTTGCCAGCCCATCCCATTTCCTTGCAGTAATTTGTTGCTCCCTGATGTCCAATGAGCTTTTCCATTTTGCAACTTGTCTTGGAGGCCTCTGGCCACTTGGTAATGCAGAATTTTCTGCTCTATCCGAACTCCAAGGTGCTGGACACTCTGCATCAACCTCCGCCCTAACAATGATGACCAGATTTTGGACACTACTTGCCTGGAGGCAATAGTCTAGAGCAAGCCCTATTTTAGTGCCTTCGCCCGCTGACGTCTCCCTCCGCCACCTGGACGTCTCAGTATTCAAGATAGCAGAGTTGAAATACCTTCACCATCTTGACCCTTTGCTGTTTGAAATCATGAAAAGTCTGATGAAAGAGTAAGGTAGCTCAGCGGATAATCCTCACCTAAGGGCATTATTAGCACGGTTTTAAGAAAAAGGATGGCCCGTGGTTACCATGCAATTTACAGGGGCTGGTAAAATGAATAAAGCCTGCAGCCACATCTGAAATCCTTATCTGCTAGGAAAGTGGGAGGCACAAGTCTAAAGAACTGGTAATAACTGTTTTAGGCCACGCCTGAGGTCTAAGGGCCCATGATTGGCAAAAAGAATTGTGATTACACAGATAAATTGATGATATAAGAAAAATGATTTAACGTTTGCACTAAAGTTTTTCTGTTCATCTTTTAGAATATAAAGTTTAAAAAAACAAGGTTAATCATTAGTAAGTTGCTAATATTTAGGACCTGAAACATCAAATAAATGTATAAGCCAAAATTGGACGTGTATGCGTGAAACATAGCACGTCGTACGCAAAATGCTTGTTAAAATTTGGCTGGCTCGGAGAGGTTCATCGATCTCTATGTGGGTAAGTACTTTAGGTTTTTTTCCATTTGTTAATTGGAATGACTGAACCCCATTGCTTTTTGCACTAAGGATAATCTTCTAGTGTTTCTCGTCTTACCTCTAATTGTACCATTGTGTATATTTTGTGACTTCAGTTGTGTTCATCAGACAAGAAAATATGCTGTGACACGGTGTAGTAAATGCAGCAGGAGGTATCACACGGACACCTGCAGATGAAGAAAACGCCTACTCCAGAACGCTGAAGCCGGGTCCCGCCCATCCTGTTGTGCGGTACTGATCACATTTTATGAATAAAGTGTTGAGTCACCTCTCAGAACCTACTGCTGATGTAGAGTAAAATAATCTAATCTTCAGTGATGTATCCCCTTGTGCTGCTGGGTCTCTTAGGCATGCAATCGTACCGGGCGTACATGAAACACTGCTACATTTAAAGCAAAAGGACACCGAATAGCCATAGACACAGGGAGTATTTGAGTCCTGAACGGGCGGATGTCTTGCTTGCCAGTCAATACCTTCATTAATAAAGTAGCAGAGGTAGATAAACAATGGGAAGCTCAGAAATGTCTGCAAGATATACCCCAATTCGGAACACAAGAATTAATTCTCAAGGCTATTCCAGATTTAAGATATGGAATGGAATGATGTGTTTAACCAATTCCCTCCACGCTTCGGCCAACGGACGTCGCAAGCACTACCTGGCTAGTGCTGTGCATGTCCGTTGGCTGACGCGGTCCCGCCCACTCTTCAGCACTCCCGCACCGCGGCGGAATTTGCACCGCGGTTGAGTTAGGAAGTGTTCTACGAAATGACCTCCTGAACTGTCAACATAAAACATATTTTGAAGCCACCATTTTGGTTTGGGACCCATTGATGAAGTTATATATATTTCCATTCAATTCAAAAGAGATTGTCGCTTTGGGAGGAAGGGGAACCAAATGTGCGATAAAATACAAACAGTGACAATAAAATGAGGCTGTATTTATAGCGTGCTGCTCGCTATCTCAATCAATATATTTTCTAAGCATGGAAATATAAAATCTGAGCATCACATAGCTGTGAGGCAGTGGTATTCAACTGCGCATGAACGAGAGTTCTGTGGCCACTGTAGGAAACCTTTGTTTGATGAATATTGTAGGTGACTCCCCTAGTGGTTTGACACAAAGGTGGCTGATCATTCGGTTATTTGTAAGAAGAGCATGTTGAAGTCCATTTCCCCCTAATATCTCTTAAACACCACCAACTCGTCATATTTGCATCCCATTTACAAAGAAGAAAATGCCTTGCAGGATTGTTTTTGTGCAGGAAGGCACCCCTTAATGCGGGCACACTTGCAGCATGACACAAGGGTGCCTACGTCTGTGCTGTGCAGCACACACTGCACCAGTGCAAGGAAGAAGCAGAAGTGCATCATATCTTAGTAGATATCGCGCATTTCTGGTCTCTCCATTTTATGCAGTGCAGCGCATTGCGCTAGCGTGGGGATACCTATGGGTAACCAGGCGCTCTAGGAATCCTGTTTCATTCATTCATTCATTGCTTTGCTGCATTCGGTTGCGTGAAACCTTAGTAAATCTGCTCCAAGATGCCTCATTTGAAAGGACCTTTCCTGTAAATGAAATAATGAATCCAGTAACTCCCACATAGTTACAGAATGAATGTGTTTTCAAGCTTTAAAATGTGCAATTGAACTACTGCTCTAAAGTTTAGAAATGAGGGTATAATACTGATCTACACTATGGGGAGGGAGCATGTTGTATGCAGACTAGATTTATGGCAAATTACAGATAAACACGTGGACTGCATAAGACCATTTTCTCAATTCCAAACTTTAGGTCATAAAATTTTATTTGGAACCCCTGTTTGGAAAGTACATTGGGCTATTTTGAATTCTGCCTATTGATTGCACGAAATGCAGCTTGTGGATTGCATTTTGTTCCAAATTGAAATCTACCTTAAACATTCCATCACATATGTTTTGTTTCAAGAAAATACTTGAGGACTGGAATACACTGCCAGGCACCCAAAGGACTACACACTTTGCAAAGTATTCCACATTTTCAGCTATTATCCTGTCCCCACAAAGAGCCCACTTAATAATGTTCACTCCAACAACCTCATTTATTTTCCAGAAAATTAACTCAGTTTCAACTCTGATTAATGATTTCATCTAAATGAATCAAATTAAAAATTGAAAATTATATTTCAAAGGCCAAAGGGAAAAAAATGACCATTTCCAGTTAACAAATGATCCTTTCAAATATTAAAAGATGACCATGAAGAGCGCGTGACAGTAATGAAATCTAGCCAGGGCTGGCTGCTTATCTGGAGTTCATGAAGGAAGCGAAAAAAGCCGACGCATTGTTAACACCGAAATCTCTTGGGACGGCAAACTGGCTTCCACTTAGTCTCTGCCTGTAATCAGCGCACCCAAATAATATGAGAATTGCAGTGTTAATTAAACTGGTAAGGTTGGAGGTGCAGCAGTGCTGAAGAGGGATTAGGGAAGCATACATTAATCGCTTCTGTTAACAAAACCTGAAACATGAAAGAATTTAACCAGACACAGAAAGTGCTGGGACTGCCTAGCAAGGCGGGGGAGTGCTATTGAGAAAGTTAGACTCTGGAAATCCGGTTAAACTCTTTTCATGAGGTGCAGAGATGAGTAAAACAACATGTGGCCAAATTCACACATACAAGGCCTCACCTTTAGGTTGAGCGAAATGGCTGTGGCAAATGTGTAGATGTATTCAAAATGGCCACAAGTCCTGATCCGCAAACGAGACCTACAGCGTGTGGGAGGGCTTGGCAACGAGTGCAGACACTGCACTCCTAGTTCTTACCCGAACCCTTCTATCATAGCAAAGGATCAGGCACGTGCCTAAAGCCCTGTTATCCATTGGCTCCTGTGAGGCTTTTGTGCGTGTCATCAGCAAGTGACCGCGGCCTACATACGTCATTAATGGGAGCATGAGCTCACCGAAAAGGGTGCAGGTTTAGCAGGTCAACGCTCAATTTAATGTGCTAAGAGAATGAAGGTTGACTGTTACTAGTCAAGGGGGGTGAGGTAGTGGAATGTAGGGGTACACGGTGCCATATGTAGTTCATGTTTTGTATACTTACTATGGCAGGAAGGTAACTCAACCTTAGACCAAAATGCGTGAGGATGTTGGTATGCACTATGATTCAGACAATTGGTGATTGCTCTTCTTAGCACCAGAATCAATCCCAAAAAAAAATATTTTAGTAGTCTTGGGTTGCCATTCTAATAGGAAGCATGTCTAAATGACTTTGAAATTCTTATTTCTCAGCATATTCCACATTCCACACAGCATTGTCGTATCAAAACTCCTTGTCTGAAATATGTACTGGATATGCTGTACTTAATCTGTGTGTATAGCTGTGAAAGTGTTAACTTGCTCAGATAATTATATTTGTGAAATAAAGGTCGTTTACTTAAGACCAGCAATAAATACTGTTTTAGAGATGTACCCACTTTCAAACAAACATTGTGTGCATGGGCAAATTCCTAAATAATCAATACACCTGAACCTAAATAGTATGAGCCTGGTCCTTTATTGGCAAGATATGAAATGTGTATAATCATCACCAAGGAAGAAGGCCTCAGGTAAACGACCAGATCACTAGATCGTTTTACTCATGCATTCCCACAATTCCTCATTCGCCCACTTGCATACACTCACTCACCATCTCCTTTTATGCACTCACTCACTTGTTTGATAACTCACTGGTTCACTCTTTTAATGACTGATTCACACATTAAATCGCTATCTTTCCCAGTTACTTCTTTGCTCACTCACTCATTACTTAGTCATGCCTCAAAAAAGAACATAACAAGTCGCAGCACTGCACAACACAAACATTTGTTATGATTTTTTTGGCTCAGGTGTTTTATTCAAAGGCCTGGCTTCTTGGGGGTCGCTGTCACTTGACAATGAAGATGGCTGCTCCATGTTTTGAGTGCCAGAGAGAATTTTGTAATATCTTGATTGTGTGAGCAACTGAATACAATTTGTTTTGTAGTGTGTGCATAGAAAGAGCCACTAAGATTAAATCGATATGTACAAGCATTGTGCATAATTTGATCATCCGATGGTGCTACAGGCATATGCTATCCGCTCTAAGCTAGCGTTCTTTAACCTACTATTTGCATTTAAGCCCACCGAAGAGGCACAGATGCTAGTATAAACTTGCATTGAATGATTCAATCTAATTCAATCAATGCAATTGACGAAAGTAACCAATGTCTGTTTTAGCTGTCATCTATAGAATATTAGCCTTTTTCCAGAGATAATCTAGGAAAGATCAACAAACAAAACATTTAAAAGAAAAAAGAAAAAAAGAAAAGAAATATAGGTGTCTAGAGTGGAAAGGATTCGTGTGCGCCACTACTATCTTCTGTTTAGCTAGCAGGGCTAAATTAAGCGCTTCAATATCCCAAAGCAAATTCACATCAGTCGCATAAAACAAATAGAAGAATTGTAATAAATGTCAGAGCGGTAGCAAAAGGAGCACCACTGTTTTCCCTCATACTTAGAGTGAAATAACTAGCTGTTATCTGTCTGCCTGCAGAGCCTGCCTATTGAAGATTCAATAATACACTAGGCTTCTTATCAGCAGCCCGAGTGACTGATTGGAGCTCTGATATGTTTAGACAATGCACTGTATTTAACTGAATTTACAGATGCCCCAACTCAGATGGTAGTAGTAAACGCCAGAGACTAATAGGAAATTAAACATGTACAATGGACTAACTCCATTTGCTCTCACACACTGTAATGCGTTTAGTTAACTTACGCGGAGTCACACTTTATCTTTTTCTCTATGGATTGCCTCTGATATGTTTCAAATTGGGCAGATTTAATCTTACACTCAGTTCCTTGGACTAGCAGCTTTATTGCTTCTTTCTTCTATGGCTAGCCTCGCTTTCCTTCTTATTGAGATAAGATACAGGAGATCGCCCTCCAGTCCCTTCCCATGCAATGCCATGCAATTTTATGAGCCAATCAAAAGACATCCAGGACGTAATTAAGTCGATAGTGTAAGAATATAAACAATGGGCCTCATTCCAAAACAGTCAGAAATGTACTCATGTAGGTTTATACACCTACATTTGGAGTAAATGTACAACTTTTTTTTATTTTGCATAGAATTCTAGAAGCACTGTTGAAAAGCTGTTACAGCCACAGGCCCCCAAAGTAGGTCTGAAATTCTTTGTTGACACCAAGCTACTCACATGCAAATGAAGCTTCACGAATGTAAATATAACATGTGCACATTTGCACATAAGTAAATGTGACACTATGTTGCAAATAACATTTCTAACAATAAGCATTATTCACAAAGGTAGGTTTGCATGTGTAGATCTACTCAATCCTAGCTCTGCTCCTGCACTTAGGTGTAACATTCCATTTTTTTTGCTGGTCGTAAGTGTCTCCAACCCCTCTCTTGAGGGGGTGGATACTTCCCTGACTGAAATAAGAGTGTACAATTATGCTAGTATTGAGATCTAGGCCATTGGGACAGAGATCTCCCCATAGGAAAATGTAGGGAAATGTAATAAAGTTTATTAATAAATTAATACAGAATATTAATGTAGTGTAAATAAAAATGTAAAATAATTTTAAACCAATAATACTACTCTAATTCATATTTTGTTATTATTTGTTTGAACACTATAGTTGTGGTCATATACAGAGTATGAAGGTACCTGCCAATGGTTTGAGAATACTGACCAACATGCAAGCTGTGTTTAAGCTGAAATAAGTTGCCACATTTCAGTGACTTCCTACGTACCCAAAAAGGCACAAACTATGATTGGCAATATTTTTTCAATACTTTGGTTGTTTAAGGCTTCATTGCTATACCTTTTTTAGCTTTGGCTTGACAGCGCAGCTGTTGTCGGCGTTAATGTGATCAGCAAAAAAACTGAGCTTTCAGATCACTCCTTAGGGAGATGCTTAGGCTCCACCCACATGTTTCTTTCCCCGAGTGCAGGCTTTGATTGGTCTTAAATTGTGTGCTTCCACTGAAGATTGCTTGGATTCCACATTTTGGCTTGTGGTAGAGCTTATACTCGAGACAGCAGGGCTAAGTTGGTTATGGTGGGAAGCCAACAACCATGACTCTAGGCCTGATCTGTTTATTATGAAATGTTACAATAAAGGTAATAGGCCTGATGTTTTTATAAGGAAAGGCATATGTTAACATCAATTCATTTAACCCTTTCGTTGCGCCCTTCGGCCAATGGCCGTCGCGAGCACTACCTCCGTAGTGCTACGCACGTCCGTTGGCCGATGCGGCCCCCCCACTCAATGGAACGCCCCGCACCGCTGCGGAATTGCCGCCGCGGTTCAGGTGTTAAGGGTGGATTGTTATTATTCTGAACGAAAATCGGCAGAGAAGGGTTTTGTTACACGGAATCTCAAAGTTTCTGAATGGGTAATGTTCCAGTTCACATCAGTCATTGGCTCTATTGCCCTGTGAATGATGGCTTTTTCTGACCACTTGTGCACATGAAGCTGAAAATGAATGTGCTTCCGTGTCAGGGCTAATTGTCGAAGTCCTTTAGTTTTGAATGTTCTGCTTATATAGTTCCCATTTCATTTATTTGCTTCTCCTCCTTTCCTTTTAATTTTTCTTAAGAGGTAACTATAGCTCCCTATGCAGTGCTGTTAGACCTGACATCATTGGCTTGAGTCTCTCCTCCATTTTTCTGGTGGCCTCTACTGTTTTACGATGTTTTGCTGGTATATGCTTTGGGCGCCGTGTCACTGCTGATCAGTGCCATAGCGCGAGTGCTCCCTATGTTAAAATGATGTATCTATTGTATCCATGTTTGGCTTATTTGGTTTACTGTCAGTCCCTAGTCTAGTGCACCAGGAGTGCCGGGGCTTGTAAATACAAATGCCGCTCGTGGGCCTGCAGCACGTGTTGTGCCACCCACAGGAGCGGCCTCGTAAAAGAATGTCTACGGGTCGGTCATTGCGAGACCCACGTGCAGTCTTGCACTGTCACGCCGGCTGCGCAGGTATACCTACTTGCCAGCCCCTCCAACCTTCCCTTAACTTCATGTTAGTCACCCCTATGATAGGCCCGTGGGCAGGGTGCATTGTAAGTGTAAGGTAGGACAAGCCTGACCAAGTTGGCATGTCCTGATAGTGAAGTGCCGCCATCTTCGTGCTTCACTATTGCGAGGTAGCCTGCTCTCCGTTGGATAGAATGGGCCGCCGGGATTATTAATGCTATGATCCTAGCTGGCTCGGAGAGTACGGTGCAATGTCGAGTTTGGTATCCCTGAACTCGGGGTTTAATTACGCATCCGTTGGTATGGATGGTTTTTGGACTCTGGGTTCGAAAGTAGTACTTTTAGAAAGTGTCTATTTTCTTGTCTAACCATATCTGGTCTCTGCTGGTCTTACGTGTGTGTGACAGGAGCTGGGTGGCTCCAAGAGGTCTGGATGAGTCAGTGTGGGATGAGTGGGACATTTACGTTGAGAGTAGGGGGAGAGTAGTTGTTGATAGCCTGCCTTGCCTGATACAATGCTGGCTCCACCTCCTGCCAAGCGACTGATGGCTCTGTGCCTGCCATGGACGATCCTAGCCCCACCTCCTGCCAGGAGGGCGATAGCTCTGCTCCTGCCAGTATCAATGCTGGCTCCACCTCCTGCGGGGCGTCTGAGGACCCGGCCCGGCTCAATGAATAGGCCAGGTGCGACTGCCTAGCTCCACCCACCGCAGACCCAGGGTGTTGGGAAACCCCCGGCATAGACAAAGGGATCAAAGACGAAAAGGGGTATAAGAGAAGGACCCCTGAACTAGGAAATCAGATCACTTCTGACAAGGAACCCTGTAACCAAGGACAAGAAGCCTGCTGATCTAAAGGACTGCCTACCCCTTCTGCCGGTGTGCTGTTGTTGGGGGAATCCTGCAGTGCTTCTTTATTTTTGCCAAGGAACCAGGAGAGAGGAACTGTGTGTGTACTCTCACGCTTGCTAAGAAAATCTCCAAGGACTGGAAGAGTGCCAGTCTCCTGCTGAAGTCACAGGGCTAAAGGACTTCACCTGCTGAAAGTGCTATTTGCTGGGAGTGTGAATCCAGCACCTCTGAAAGGACCAGCAATCACGACGATCGGACGCTGGGCCCGACCGACGCCAGCAGCAACGCCAGTGAGTGGGAGTACGGCTCTAACTCCAGAGGACCTCGTGTCTGTCCCGCTGCTGATCGCATCAACCGTGTGCCCTTCGACGCCGTGAGCGCTGCTCACTCTGTGCAACTGCATCATCGACAACGCCTGCTGAGGCCTGATCGACACCGAAGACGCGACGCCGGATTGCTCGACGCCGCTGATCATCGTGTGCTTCATTTTCCTAAGGTACTGTGTTGTTGGGGGTCCGTGTGACTCCAGGCCCGACGTAGCGCTCCTCGCGGTCGACGCCGAACCTGTGGATTATCCTTGCCCCGGCGTTGTGTAGCTCCCGTGTGAGTTACTCTGTTGCTAAGAACTGTGTTTCCGAGAAGAAGATTTGCTTGATGCTAAAGACTTTTTGTGCTAAAGAAGAAACTACCTTTGAACTATCCTTTTTCCTTCCTGAACGTATTTATTCCGATTGTGTACAGTTTTGCCGTTATTTGGTCTTGTGCTAAGTCTTATATAAAAATACTTATTTTTATAATACTACGGTGTCGTGTCCATTTGTAGTGTATTCCCTGTATTACTGTATGTGGTCGTAATTGCTTAACGCACAGCCTCTGAGATAAGCCTGTTCTGCTCTGCCAAGCTACCAAGGGGGTGAGCAGGGGTTATCGAAGGGTGTGATCCCCTTGCCCTGACTAGAAAAGGAGTGTCCCTATTTGTCAGAAGTGTATACCTCTGCCAACTAGAGACAGCCGGTTCTAACAAGTGCTAACAAACTGTGCTTACCACTCATTTCACCTGCAGTGTGCTGCATCCCATCAAGCCACTTTCTTTGTACAAGGTGACAATTATGGGATGCTGTTCTCAAAAATGTATCGCTGTTTGTAGAGGTGGTGCTGGAACTTGAAAACAACAATAGACTACATGCAATACCACTGTGAGACGGGTTCCCGCTGCTATGTTTAGTTTTGTTATTGTAGCATATACCAGCTGTGTTTAAACAGCAGACTGCTTTCTTTTTCCTAATTGTAGTCTTTTTATCTTCCATGTGTTGTTGAGTTTGTGTGTTTTGTTGTGGTTGTGCTAGAGTGTGAACGCAAGAATGAGTAAGTGTATGGGTAAATGGAAGAACGAGCGTAGAGGCAGTTGACAGAATTTATGGATGATAATTACTGAGGGCCTAAACAAAACAATGATACAAAATGCACTTTATTTCCAAGCCAGGATATTGGCATTGTCAATGCTTGTTGATTTTGTGATGTAGGATGCTAGGCCTCTCTTTACATTGGTATCTTGTTGTCTCAGCCCAGAAGTGTCTAAAGACCGACATAGGGCTAGCTACATGCGCTATTTGGAGGCTAGCCACTGGCAGCTAAAAGTTTCCCATGTCTATTTCTTGTGTGTAAACTTACGGGACATGGTTATCCTGAAAATCTGCCAAGTCTTTTGCTGCCTTGGATGAACTCGGCCATCCAGGTTTAGCCTGCTGACAAAAGGCAATGACTAGGTGTTGGAATCATTGAAATCTTTGCCGGGCCACATTACATAAAATTTGCAATTACTGCACCTCTTGACTGACTTCCTACCAGAGAGTGGCATATAAGAAAGGGAGTGGAGTATGGTAGCACACTGATTTTTTCCGGGACTAATGTATGCTCTCAGAGCGTAAGATTGGTACACCACGTCATTTCTCTAACCATTATTAGGTAAGCAACAAAAAGGGTGATAAGTGGATTTTGACCCTGCACTTTTGGCTTAGAAAAAAAAAATAAACAACATTTCAGGTGTGCTATCTGCTGTCTCTGTGAGCTCAGAGTGCTGGTTTCCTTCCACTGCAAAGACCATTGAAATTGAAGCAAAAAGAAAGGTTCCAATGTAAATCTGTAGACTTAATGACACAGATGCACAATGGTAGCGCAATCCACATTAGGTGACATACAGGTAGTGTTGTCCACAATAAGCGAGAAGCGTACAGTTGAGTCCATAGTAAGTTTCTCCATCTGCATTGGAGGCCTAGCAGCAGAACTATCTTTTTCATTGATGACTGTCGGATTCTGAGACTGCCCCGCAGACACACCCTTTCCCTGGATCTTTACCTCAACGCCTCTGCCAGACTGGTCCTCAACATACCCCGCTGCAGCCACATCTCCGAACACCTGCAAGAACTCCACTGGCTCCCAGGCAAAAAGAGTCACATTCAAGATGCTCATGCATGGCTACAAAGCCCCCCATGATGCAGGACCAGCATACCTGAACCACCGCCTCTCATTCCACGTACCCACCAGACACCTCTGCTCCGCTGAACTGGCCATCGCCACCGTCCCTTGGATCCACAAGACCAGGACCGGAGGGAGATCCTTCTCCTACCTCGCCGCCAAGACCTGGAACACCCTGCCTCTCCACCTCCGGCTATCCCCGTCCATAACCCAGTTCAGAAACGATCTCAGGACCTGAATTTTCGATTGAACCTCAGCGCACAGTAGGACCTGCAGCGCCGCCCCAGCACTTTGAGACCTTAACAAATATTGATTGATTGATTGACCCATAAACTACTAACCCTCTGTAGTGTAGCCTTGTTTTAGGTCAAGGGTGCTGCCCATTAACAGCTGGCAAACCGTAATGCCTGCTTGTTATTTATTCATCAGTAGCCAGGGGCACACCTATCATTGGTGCAGTATGTGCTGAGGGTTGGAGACACAGTAATATGGGAGGCCCACTGAACCCCATTTATGGTTGTCTTTCAATACCCAAGTAGAAGTTAGGTAGCATATTTTCTCTGTTTACATCCGATCATCTTAGTCTCTTCTTTCTGCTATTGTCTTCGTCCCACAATTTAAATATAGATTCATCTGAAGGGATAAAAGAGTTCTAGATGGTGGAATTTTCTGCAGGTAAGTATGCAATGTGAGGAACTATAAGGTCAAAACATCTAACAATTATAACAGCCATGAAATGTGAAAACTTTCTTTTCTCACAGACACTACAGTTTTACCATAGGTAACCAAGGGCCCTTTTCAAACACCTTTTAATGTTAGTAGCTGTGTTGTACTCCTGATTTAAAGTTGACTTACTCTTGAATTTCCTCAGTGAGGTGCTCGTATGGCCTGAAAAAAGCTGTATGAACTGGGCCCTAAATGAAGACAAGGGTACCCATGACTAGTGGCAATTTCTGGGTTATAGTGGAGCGGCGTTCATCTGCCGGGGAGCAGTGAGCAGTTTCTAACGACTTGGCAACCAAGCACCAATCCTCGTGGCTCATTACCGACCTGTTATCCTTGAACGGTGCAACATCGCCGGCTAAGGATCCAGGAAGGAACTGCTCCACTGGCAGAGACTCCAACAGACCCTCATCTCTGCGGCTCTTCGACGTTGCGTGAATCGGTTACAGTTTATTTAGTGCAATGAATTACAATAAAATGTACATCTGAATTCATGAGGAATTCATTATGACTGTATGCAGATGAATGCCGAAGGAATCCATCATGCTTAATGTTATTTCTGCGCAATCCAGTCAAACTAGGAATGATGATGATGGGGCACAGAGCAACTTTATTTTAATCATCGCATCATCAGATATCTGTTAGAATAACAGCACAGGATCATCGCTCACAAAAACTCGATGAGCCCTAAATATTCCATAGGACTATTTGCACTTGATACGAAGTGCTACAGCCAAGTGGATGGCAATGAAGTTGGCTATTTACTATGAAAGCAACACTCGGTGATGCTCGATTCCGACCAAACATATCAGGAGACATAAATAGCTCAAGGCAGCATAACTGTTACTTACTCATGAGCTTAATCTAAACACACATTACAAATGTGTGTTCATTCCTGTTATAGCTTTCGTGAAGCTGCGAGTAGGAATAAAACACATGTTCCATTAATCTCTTGGAGATGGAAGAAAGGCACTAGAGAATAAACATGTATAAAATAGGACTACCCGGAGGAAAGAAGCTACCAACCACAACCACATACAGAATACACAGAAGTGGAACCCCAACTGAGATCAAGCAACAAAGCAAGAAACAGGCCACTTCTTTGCGTTATGTGCCCTGGTTAATGTTGCTGCTCTAGGCAATTTGTCAGTATCTCTGGACTTTCTGTCTTGTCTACCGCCGTAGAGCACAATTCAATCACAGACCGGTGGAATAAATTGCCTTGGTGTGAAAATCGCAGACTGCCCATTGCCTCCCCGCCCGCCTGATGTTGTTGTTTCCTTCTTGTCCCAAAGCAATCCCCAGCCTGTGGAGCTGCCTCGAAGGATGCAGACAAGGCTCAGCATGTGCCGGGACAGGCCTTGATGCTGGAGGCTTGCCTGCGACCTGCAGTGATGTGGAACCTCCGCCGCCGCATAATACACCGCATAACTTTCACGTTCGACGCCATTGTGGTTCACTTGGCCCCCCGAGCCTGTGTCACGCCTTGCAAAAAGCATCCAGTGACGGCGATCAAAAGGAGACAATTTATGCTTTCATGCCTGCTGACGGGCGATGAAATGAAAAGAGACCGGCCGCGCAGGGCCCGGGCAGGAGGCTTCCGTCGCTGCTGCCGGCCTGGCCACGATTGCAGCGCGGCTGCGGGGACGAGAGCCGTCCGCACTGCCCGCGCGCGCACAGATCAAACAGTGACAAATGAGATGTTACCGCCCGTGTAAAGCAAGGCTACAATCTGTCAAAGCCCGACATCATTTGTGACCCGACATGACATCCTCACTCTCCGCGCCTCTGACATTTGAATACGGTGATTGTGCCCGAGACAAGTCTATTTAAGAGAATCGAGTCCATTTTATATGCGGCAAGATATGGACACTTACCATAAATGGACACGTGTGCGTCTTAATATCTACGCTGGTCTTTGTGTGTGTACACACACATAAACATGTACATACACATAACCAGAACAGATGCATTTCTATATATATGAATAGTATATGTATGTTTGAGGTACATGCATAAGAGCATATGTGTATCCATATCTAACTGAGGCAGAACAGTGTGATCTTAGAGCAAGAAAATGAGAGACATAAAGATAGATTCAAACAAACGTTATCTATAAATGGCCAGGTTCAGCCTGTGACACATAAAAAGAACATATATGCACGTACACACACATACAAACACACACACACAAAGGTGTGTTTGAATATAAATAAACATACATGTCTGTCTGTCTGTTTGTCTTCTTTCTATCTTTCTATCTATCCCTCACACTTTCTCAGTGTGTATGTGTGTGTATATATATATACACACACATACACACTGAGAAAGTGTGAGGGATAGATAGAAAGATAGAAAGAAGACAAACAGACAGACAGACATAGCTAGAAGAAAGGAGGAGAAGAGTATAGTGAGAGTGGTATATCTGCAAATGGAAATATGCATAACATGTGTAAACATACTGATAGAAAATAAAATGCATCTGCAGATCACAGCCCGCGTGTTAAGTGCTCGCCATTAAGAGTGGATTCCGATTTTTGCTTTTGCAAGTTGTACTGTTTGATATCTTGACAGCCAGGGCACTTAAAACACTGCCATTTATTTTAATGGCTTTGTTTTATTGTTCAAATGTCAGGATCAGCATAAAACAATGCACACAGCTCTGTCAGTGCTGTGACTGGAAAGAGTTCCTGTTGTGAAAAGGGCCGGCAAACAGCCTGCGCCGTTAATGGAATGCTTTTGTTACCATGATTATGGTTAATAACAGTAACAGCGTTGCATGGAGTCCTTCAAGGAATCATAAAGCCCATCAGGCAGTGCCTCAGTGATGACTCTCTTTTTCCTGTTACACGAACATCCTTTACACGTGACTGCACTCAGAAGGCTGTGCGCGACAGCCCTGGTCACATGCATCCATCTGGGTATGGTGCTAACCTAAGCCGCACTCATGAGGCTGTGCACAGCGGCCCTGGTCACATGGTCCATCTGGGTATGGTGCTAACCTAAGCCTCACTCATGAGGCTGTGCACAGCGGCCCTGGTCACATGGTCCATCTGGGTATGGTGCTAACCTAAGCCTCACTCATGAGGCTGTGCACAGCGGCCCTGGTCACATGGTCCATCTGGGTATGGTGCTAACCTAAGCCTCACTCATGAGGCTGTGCACAGCGGCCCTGGTCCCATGCGTCCATCTGGGTATGGTGCTAACCTAAGCCTCACTCATGAGGCTGTGCACAGCGGCCCTGATCACATGGTCCATCTGGGTATGGTGCTAACCTAAGCCTCACTCATGAGGCTGTGCACAGCGGCCCTGGTCACATGCGTCCATCTGGGTATGGTGCTAACTTAAGCCTCACTCATGAGGCTGTGCACAGCGGCCCTGGTCACATGCGTCCATCTGGGTATGGTGCTAACCTAAGCCTCACTCATGAGGCTGTGCACAGCGGCCCTGGTCACATGCGTCCATCTGGGTATGGTGCTAACCTAAGCTACACTCATACGGCTGTGCGCGGCAGCCCTGGTCACATCCGTCCATCTGGGTATGGTGCTAACCTGAGCTACACTCATAGGGCTGTGCGCTGCGGCCCAGGTCACATGCATCCATCTGGGCATGGTGCTAACCTAAACTGCACTCATAAGGCTGTGCACAGCCACCCTGGTCACATGCGTCCATCTGGGTATTGTGCTAACCTAAGCTACAATCATATGGCTGTGCGCGGCTGCCCTTGTCACACGCGTCCATCTTGGTATGGTGCGCTGCGGCCCAGGTCACATGCATCATTCTGGGTATGCTGCTAACCTAAGCTACACTCATGAGGCTGTGCGCGGCAGTCCTGGTCACATGCATCCATCTTGGTATGCTGCTAACCGAAGCTACACTCATAAGGCTGTCCACGGCAGCCCTGGTCACATGCGTCCATCTGGGAATGCTGCTAACCTAAGCTGCACTCATAAGGCTGTGCCCTGCAGCCCTGGTCACATGCGTCCATCTTGGTATGGTGCTAACCTAAGCTACAATCATAAGGCTGTGCGCGGCAGCCCTGGTCACATGCGTCCATCTTGGTATGGTGCTAACCTAAGCTATACTCATAAGGCTGTGCGCGGTGGCCCAGGTTACATGTGTCCATCTTGCTTTGGTGCTAACCTAACCTACAATCATATGGTTGTGCGCGGCTGACCTTGTCACATGCGTCCATCTTGGTATGGTGCTAACCTAAGCCTCACTCATGAGGCTGTGCACAGCGACCCTGGTCACATGCGCCCATCTCGGTATAGTGCTAGCCTAAGCTACACTCATATGGCTGTGCGCGGTGGCCCAGGTTACATGCGTCCATATGGGTATGCTGCTAACCTAAGCTACACTCATAAGGCTGTGCGCGGCTGCCCAGGTCACATGCGTCCATCTGGGTATGCTGCTAACCTAAGCTACACTCATAAGGCTGTGCGCGGCGGCCCTGGTCACATGCGTCCATCTGGGTTTGGTGCTAACCTAAGCCTCACTCATGAGGCTGTGCACAGCGGCCCTGGTCACACGGTCCATCTGGGTATGGTGCTAACCTAAGCCTCACTCATGAGGCTGTGCACAGCGGCCCTGGTCACATGGTCCATCTGGGTATGGTGCTAACCTAAGCCTCACTCATGAGGCTGTGCGCGGCGGCCCTGGTCACATGTGTCCATCTGGGTATGGTGCTAACCTAAGCTGCACTCATAAGGCTGTGCGCGGCAGCCCTGGTCACATGCGTCCATCTGGGTATGGTGCTAACCTAAGCTATACTCATAAGGCTGTGCACGGTGGCCCAGGTTACATGCGTCCATCTTGCTTTGGTGCTAACCTAAGCTACAATCATATGGCTGTGCGCGGCTGACCTTGTCACATGCGTCCATCTTGGTATGGTGCTAACCTAAGCTACACTCATAAGGCTGTGCACAGCGGCCCTGGTCACATTCGTCCATCTGGGTATGGTGCTAACCTAAGCTGCACTCATAAGGTGGTGCACAGCGGCCTTGGTCACATGCGCCCATCTGGGTATGGTGCTAGCCTAAGCTACAATCAAATGGCTGTGCGCGGCTGCCCTGGTCACATGCGTCCATCTGGGTATGGTGCTAACCTAAGCTGCACTCATAAGGCTGTGCACAGCGACCCTGGTCACATGCACCATCTGGGTATGGTGCTAGCCTAAGCTACACTCATATGGCTGTGCGCGGTGGCCCAGGTCACATGCGTCCATCTGGGTATGCTGCTAACCTAAGCTACACTCATAAGGCTGTGCGTGGCTGCCCAGGTCACATGCGTCCATCTGGGTATGCTGCTAACCTAAGCTACACTCATAAGGCTGTGCATAGCGGCCCTGGTCACATGCGTCCATCTGGGTATGGTGCTAACCTAAGCTGCACTCATAAGGCTGTGCGCGGTGGCCCTGGTCACATGCGTCCATCTGGGTATGGTGCTAACCTAAGCTGCACTCATATGGCTGTGCGCGGTGGCCCTGGTCACATGCGTCCATCTGGGTATTGTGCTAACCTAAGCTACACTCATAAGGCTGTGCGCGGCAGCCCTGGTCACATGCGTCCATCTGGGTATGGTGCTAACCTAAGCTGCACTCATAAGGCTGTGCACAGCGGCCCTGGTCACATGCGCCCATCTGGGTATGGTGCTAGCCTAAGCTACAATCAAATGGCTATGCGCGGCTGCCCTGGTCACATGTGTCCATCTTGGTAAGGTGCTAACCTAAGCTGCACTCATAAGGCTGTGCGCGGCAGTCCTGGTCACATGCATCCATCTGAGTATGGTGCTAACCTAAGCTACACTAATAAGGCTGTATGCAGCAGCCCTGGTCACACACGTCCATCTGGGTATGGTGCTAACCTAAGCTACAATCATAAGGCTGTGTGCGGCGACACTGGTCACATGCATATATATCTTGGTATGTTACTCACCTAAGCTGCACTCATAAGGCTGTGCGTGGCGGCGGCCCTGGACACAGGCGTCCATCTTGGTATGGTGCGCACCTAATCTACATGCTGAAACACTGCTGTAGGTGAACTCAGGTGTGCAGACATCCAGACTAGCAGCATATTGATGCATCCCTTTTATCCCTACTAAAATTCCATCCTAACTACCTGTCCGTGGACTGTAGGTTTTCTGGATGTGGCTTCACAAAGAACCTTTTACCAAACTAGCTCCCATACAAAACATGTTAAATTGTTCCTCATCATCCTCACTGTGGGATGTCTTGTGCATCTGCTGATGCTCAAGGTTTACTGGCTATTTTTGTTCTTTATTCCATATGGCCTACTATATGGTCTGCAGTTAATTCACACTGAAGTGGATATAACAATTTACTTAAAGAATTCTCAGTGGTGGAGCTGATGTGGCACAGAAAATAAAAAAATAACACGTGTTATAAATGCTTAAAATCTTGTGTTATTTTTAGAGAAACCTATGTGTACTGCACACACCTCCTGCCACTGACTCAGTAGCGATACTGGTATTTTGCAGCGCATGTCATATACCACTAGCTATAGAATATAGTTTATTAGTTAATAGCTATAGCAGCAGTAATTGTTATGCTTTTCCCAAATCAGGACATCATTCCTTCTGAATGCCAGCATGATTATTAGCAGTGATCTAAATGTATATCAAGTCGCAGTTTTCTTCGGCCTATACAGTACAAAGCTTTTCTAGGCAATGGATTTCCTAAGTAGCCGATCCCAGGGCTCATAGGAGCCCAATATTGAAGACTTGACTCCCTCATCAATAGATCAATTCTCTTATCTGACGTACAGTCTGTTAATATCTGAAGAGCGACTTTCTCTGTCTCGAGGATCATTGATGGGCAGCTGGCCTAATTGTATTTTTAGTGGCGAAGCCAACCTGATATCTTCAGTTGGATTAGTGCACTCTGTAGTGCTTACACCTCCCACCACTAAACTATCAAGCGCTGCACAACTAACACACAATAGAAGTACCAATCTAGTCACTCACACATGAGATTAAATTTGACATATTTATTTATTTTTACAGTTTAATATAGCGCGAACATGACCCTTGTGGGTATCATGTAAGTTATATCTCAAGCAAACTTGAAGGCTGAAAAGTGTAAGAGTTTGTTTATTATTTCGCAAGAAACGATTTTCTCAGATAGCCCACCGCTCTCTAAATTCAATGTTCATGCGTGTTATACCTACTGCATTTCAACATTAAATGCAATAAATTATTCCAGCAGTGCAAGACCCGCTGAGAACAACCACCACAGTAAGTGAACATATGCAGGGCTTTAAGTTGGATGAAAAAACAGGGGGGTCTTTCAAAGGGGAGTGGCCGATGTAAATAAAGGTGTGGCTTAAAACAACATAAGCTAAAGGTCTATGCTTAGCATAGTGTGCTGCCCGGCTGGTATTTTGCCGTTTCTGTCATTGCATCCAGATATATAATACAAGTAACGTTACACCAACAACAAGCCAGCGCTATTGGCTTTGTCAGTGTTTGTTAGTTGCATAAAATAAATAAGCAACAACTATGGCTGTGTTGTATATAATATTTAAAATGCTTCAGTTCTAAAATGAAGAGGCGGTGAAATGAAATAAATAAAGCGTGTCTCTTTGAAGTTACATCAAAGGTTTTAAGCAGTGATACTACTGCAGAGTTAAGTATTTTTTCCCCCTTGGAGGATGAGGGCAAAAATGGAGAGCCCGCTAGGCATCCATCTCAGCACCTGCTTTTTAAAACTGCCGGTGTTGAGCACCGGCAGGACCCGGCCCACTTAAAGCCCTGAGCATACCTCAGCTACTAGATTCCTACTGGACAAGGCTTATGGGCCCTATAATTGCAAAATATCTCTAATCTGTTAAGAAAGCAAAGCTCAACTGATTTCATCTTAACAAAAGACAACACTTTGGCACATAAACTGGCCAGGCTCTCACTTAGGAAAAATAATTACCAAACAAAATAAAAAACTGAAGACGTGCAAATTGCAGGGCCACCATTGAGCTACGTCTCACACACTGCCGCCTTAGATACCGCGCCTGACGTGGCTCTCTGCGTTAGAAGGAATGTCTTGGACACACTGACAGGTGCTGTCACTGGATAGCAAACAAAATGGCAGGCTGTGAAACTACACAATTAAATCATTGTATGCTATTAAGTGACTAGTCGTAATTACTTTACTATAACAAATTCAAATGTACCGTCTCTGCAGATAACCCTAAGTGTGTGAAGAAGCTATGCAGATACTGGTTCCAAAATTAGCTACGTGTATTGTGATATAGTGCGCTGGACTAATCTAGCCCTATCACGATGTACCAGTTAGTCGGCCCAGGTCTAAGGGCCTGTCATCACCCTTTTGTTCACCACTTGTCTAAGGCAGAGGCACAGTCACACTATCCCCGAGCTGGCCTATAAAAGGCAGGCCCTCTTCAGCTGTCCTCCCTGTCAAGAGGTCATAAATACAGTTTAGCAGCACTTCACCCTAATAAGATTTTCGCAGGGCCAGCCAATGGGCCCGTCCTGTCGGGGACGCCTCGCGGGCAAGCACAAATTAAAGTAACTCCTACTCCCAGAGTGCATTTCTTGATTCTTATGTCACACAAGGGATACTGATATCCTCAATAAGCCCTGCCTATATAAATAAGGACTCAGTGCTGACACAGCACTGTCTGAGCCGTTCCCCGTGACGTGGCGGCCGCACCCAGCTGATGTTACTGTTGACACTGAGCGTCTCATAAATATCAATAGCTAAATCAGCTGGTGTCCATTTCTGCCCACAGGGGGGCCATGGAGTTGACATGCCACAAACCACTCCTCACCATGTGTGAATATTCAGAATATTTTATGAAAAGTGCTGTTGGGTGGCAGAAGTGCTAATATGCTGAGCACCTAGTGCCCCAAGCGTGGGGTGTTACTCAAGCGAAGTCATCACACTACATAATGATGCATATCTTTTTTCTTCACCAAGAGGTCATGCGAGCAACTTGGGTGTCCTGGGTGAATGAAACTTTTGCCTCACCACTAAGAATAAGGCCCTTTTCAATATTGCTGGGGCCAATCTGAAGCCCCTTGCAAAATAGATCCATGGCAGCAGCCTAGTATTGCGTTGCTGTAGCACAGACAGTGCCGTCGTCATGGTTCTTTCGCTGCCATGCTTCATTTTCTCTTTCTTGAGAGAGTACTGGGGTCCCCATAAATAGTTTGATTCATAAACCGAGAGCTTTGCAAGTCTAAAATTTGACCAGTAAAATTAAATTTGATTCAAATTTAAGCCTGTTACGAGATTTACTAAGAATCCAAGGAGTACTCATGGAATTCTACCACAATCGTTAATTTTTCTGCAAATGTTTCTAAATCATAACATTTACAAATGTGAAATATCCATCAAGTGAAAAATTTCACATCGGAAAAGGTGGAGCAAATGTGTATTGTTCTTTTTCTTCAGATGGAAATACTTTTGCTCATGTAGAAATAATCCTGTAGAAATGACATGTGCTGCTTCTCAATTTCCACACTGGAATAGCTTATTGACAACTGGCAACCTGTGTATGTTTATAAGGTGGGACTTCAACTTACAAGGGCTTTAGAAGAATGCCCAAATGCTACGAGTTTGTGAGTATTCACCTCATGGACATCATTTGGAGGCAATCAGGGGTCGCAGCTGTGACCTCTAGCTTGCTCCTTGCTACTCCTGGCACTTCCTTTGCGACTCCTTGTCTCATGAATCAGAGTTGTTTTTATTGTCGACCTCGCATCTATGTGTTTCGCAGCCTTGTTCACCATTAGTGAGATACCATTTTACAATGTATTTACACCTGTGCACCAAATCACGTGACCTAATAAAAACTATATATATATATATATATATATATATATATATATATATATATATATATATATATATATATATATATATATATATATATATATATATATATATATATATATATATATATACGTACTTATCTGTGGAGTTAGGTTTATAAAATCTATTGTTAACTTTCGATATTTTGGTTTCAATATTTTGTCTTTGATATTCAGGGGGCGGCACACCTCTGCTTTTATTTGAAAGAAAAAAAAGACTTCCACCCCTGCTGCCACCATACTCAGCTTGATTTGTTACCACTCTGACCACATCAGCAAAGGTCAGTAAAGAGTGTCTGGTGTTTCACTGCAGTGCATACTGTTAGACATCTTGCACCAAGGGTCTGGTAATGGAGACAGTGTCAAAGAGATCGAGCCAACCACAAAAAGTTGACTTTAGAGTCTGCGACCCTACTATCCAAAGGATGCATACTACACTACAAAGGCCACTTCCAGAAGCAATGAACCTGAATCAGGCAGTAAATGCTGAGTGGCCGCCAGCATCAGAAGTGTGTGCCTTTACAAACAATGCCTTTTCCATCAAGAGCCATCGGTCACTTCGCTAGTTGTGCTCGGTATGCCTGGAAGGAAATTAGGCAAAACTTGAAAAATGTATATGAAATGAAGTGATATTATGTGAAATGTATAAAGTGGACTCAAGGAGGTATTATGTACTAAAAATAGCACACGATCTTACATAATACGAACAGCAGTTGCTCGGTTCACTTGTGTTGTTCTGTGCTCACACATCAAGGGTCATATTTACCAGTGGAGTTGTGTCACTCTTGCCCCACACAAGTCCAAAATGTGATTTATGACGCCACACATTCTGGCCCCGAGTAGGTTCCTAAATCCGGTGTAGCGCAACGCAATGCAAATCACTGTGTCGCGTTACTCTGCCCAGGGAAGGTGTCCCATCGGCTTTGCATGGATGTTCCCATGCAACTCCCATGGATTTTGACGCATCCTGAGACTTACCATCCCTGGTAGACATGGGAATGTGCCCAAAAGGCACACCCTCTGAGGGAAGACGTAAGAAGGAGAACTACCTTTATTTCTTCTTGTTACTTCCTCTTTCTATGTGTGCTACTTTTTGCAGTACACAGAGAAAGAGGACTATGCCTCTAGAATTATTTTTCTGCAGGAAAGTGCCCCTTCTTGCACAAAAACAAACCTGCATGCAACGCAGGCACTCTTGCGCCATGGCGCAAGGGTACCTGCCCTGACGCTAGGCAGCCTATTGTGTTACAGTGCTGGGGAAAGGACAGGAATGCACCATTCTGTAATAAATTTGGCCCTGCCCTGCCCTTACCCTGTAGCCCAGCGCAGCAACTGAGTTACAATTTCATAAATATGTCCCTAGAATTTTAACCTAATTTGAATTTTCTTTACACTACCTGGTGTACCGGAGTAACAATTGTAACACGAAATGTAGTAAATTATGTAAGAACGTGCTGTAACACGAAATGTAGTAAATTATGTAAGAACGTGCTGGCATAAAGAAAATTCAACCCGGGTTTACTGTTCATTTGGTGACCGCTCCCAAATAATCTCCATTGAAAATGTTGCTACTTTTCGTCTCTTTGTGAATCCACCAAACCCAGTAGCTCTCCACGCTGTGTATTGTTATTCAAAACCCTATGGAGGGTGAGCTGTGAAGGTGTTTAATTCCCAAATCATAGTGTAATAGTTTTCTTTCCACCGAGCCGCTCCCTATTATGCGGTGCCTTTCCAAGGCTGCCCTATCCGTGTACAGATAATTCCCGTTACACAGAAGGGCAGATGAAAACACAGCATGCTCAACAAAGGGACTTGGCCTATAAATAGGCCCCCTCCCCCCCACCAAGATAAACACATCGTATCATGCCTGGTATCACCCACCGCGGCAGTAATCACATATTGCCGCAAACTCACTTAATACCGAACAGATTCATAAAGGCGGCGCTCGTCCAGGTATCTCGCGGTGCCTGGCGTCAGCCAGCAGGCTCCATACATCCTGTAAATTGTATAAACCCAACGGCAATTGTAGTGTGAAGGCGGCGGCGTGAGATGGCATCAGCGGCACAGAGCCGAGCAGCGTCCTGGCAGATATAATATCTGGCGACGAGGACATATTACTCATGCCATGCAACAACATTTTGATTGCTGGAATGCCGAGCTCCTGGTCCCGGCCACCGCCAGCCCTCGCTCCCAGTGAAAGATTAATGCTATCTCCGGGTTTAAGTAACCCTCGACATGGCCAAAATTAGACTTTAAAGAGCCCAGCGGGCCAGGGCTGAAATAGTTTCAGGAGGGCGTTGCTTGCCAGGCCTCAAGCGAGCAGCTAATATCCACGGAGAGGCTTATTTCCTGACAAGTGTCTCCCAAGTGTACAAATATGGCTGTCACATGACACTGCCGGACCACCTCACAACAAGACACGGCAATGAGTGGATTAGCCAATGACTGGTAATAGCACAGCGATACAAGTGAAAGAAATGGCAGGTGCTAACTTGGACTGTCTTGTTGAGTGTGCCATTGATTGACAGGCAGGTCAGAGTCAGACTGGTGCAGCTGGTGAGTGAGCAGTACGCGCAAGGGCATGGCACGGGCGTGACACTGGCTTCAAACGCAGGCCCACCCTGTTCACTTTCAGGGATAGCTTGACTTGAGTGCCCTTTGGAGGTGCTCACCAGATGTGTCAGCAGGACCCCATCATTTTACATTAGACCACTGACCACAGGCTGAATAACACCGCTGCACTCCTAATGTCGTGCCCACACCCTTACACAAACACGAGGGCGTTTCTGAGCATTAGTATCTGGAAAAGATTGTTCTGTAGGTTTCAGCGCCTAATAAAGAGATCAATATCTATTCTGCAAACCACACGTCTGGAAGCTGGTTGGCCAACTTAACCTTCATCCTTCCCAGGCAGGAAATACACAGCATCATCCCACTTATAATGATACTTATAGCTGCCAGGATGGCAAGTGAGTTAAACACTCATAGCTCATCGTGAAGATATGCAGTGATCTGTAGATCATGAACTATAATCATGGCCAAACTGACACAGTCTTCCATCCTTCCAAGGTCGGAAATTGGTAATCTACCTGCCAGTAAATTGGCTAAAAGTTCACTTTTCACATACAGAGTTCAGAAATGGCAAGCTATCTAAAATCAAGTAATCACCTGTACCATTTAAGCACCCATTCATATCACAACTGAATGCCTCAGAGACCAAGTAGTGAGAGACTGGTCTTTGCTTGTGATAGACTGCAAAATATTGGACCCAACTGTTAAAACAACCCTTCTATTGCACACTTTGTATCAAGCAATCCACACACCCCACAGCTCAGCATGTCACAGCACAACCCAGATACTGGTATAAATGTTTTCAAGCTCCACAGGCTTGGTTTGGATACTGCTAAATCCCACTCACCAGCTGACTGTGGTTGGCGCAATTTACAATCTGTTCTATTGAAAGATATGGAAGAGGATAACCAGAGTCTCAAAATGTCTTGAATAACAGTTTGCGTGATAAATCTCTGGGAGTAGTGCTCTCCAGTGTGTTTGAGTGAGGTATGTGGTGTTCATGTGTGTGTATATGTAGGTGTTGTGTGTGGGTCCGTCTGTGAAAGCCTGACAATCTACTAAAGCCTTTGATGTGTGCAACTGTGCATGTGCTTGTTCGTGTGTTTCCATGTGCACTCGTGTTCATGAATGTGTGTGTTTACATATGAGTATTTGAGTGTGTGAGTATGCGTGTTTATTTTGTGAGGTATGGGGTGGTCATGTTTGTCTGACTCGTATGCTGGTCAGTCTGCGAAAGCCTGACAGTGTACTAAAGCCTGTGATGTGTGCATGTGCTTGTTTGTGTGTTTTCAAGTGCACTTGCTTACATGAATGTATGTGTGTGTGTGTGTGTTTTGTGATTGCAAGCCAGAGGCTCTGTTTCCAGAGGCATGCTTGTGACGTTGGAAAATGTGTAGCAGTGTGTCAAGTAATCATTGCACCTTTCATTACAATATCATGTGACCATTCAGTTTGTGAAGGTGCAAATATTAAAGGTAATATTACTAAAATCATATCAAAATCCGTCATGCCTTCTCATGGGCGTGGAAATCTATCTGGATTCTAACACAATTCTATACAATAAAATATTTTGCCACGTGTAAATCCTCCATCAACCATATCTTCCAACAATCATATTTAAATCATTCAGTTTAACATTTCCTGTTTAGAGCTGCAAAAAAAAATCTAATTGAGGTGCCTGCAAGCCCCAAGATAGAGCTGTGATAGCTGATCCAGGCAGGAACAAAATATCTCCGTGGAAAGATACCGGCCATATTCAGTCTCATATGGCAAGACCTCGATCAGTGTTTGACATACAGGCGAATTCTAGCCCAGGCAGCAACACAACGGTACCTGAGAACTAGTACAAAAGGTAAACAATGAGATGTGCAGATGTTTGCTGCATCAAAGGGCCCGGGGCCTAGTTAGCAGCCCCCTCTGACAGTGGGCAGAGTGACACCCCCGGCAGCTTCTGACAGCTTCCCAGTGGCTGTGCTGCTGCGGATTATCGAATCGCACAAAGGTCTATTGTTCTTTCTTATTGATCCGCTGAAGAGCTCCTAAAAAAAAGCATTACTGCCTGTGGTTTCTAATGTAACCAAATCTAAGGGCGGAATTACACAGCGCATCTCAGGAAACTGTACCCAGTCTCTCTCATGGGCCCAGGGAGCGCGGGGATGACATCAGGGGCCTGCACCCCGCCCCTGGTGCGCGCGGAAGGATGCCACTGGACTTGTTCGAGCGTCTGACCCGACACCCGATCCGGGATCCAGGAATGGATTCTCTAACCGCACGGGCTGGATGGAAAGCAGCCACTCTCTGCGTCGAGGCGTCATTAATAGTTTTTTTGTTGTTCATACATGCAGTGGTGGCGAGGCCGCGCCGCATTTTGAAGACTTTGCTCCAGGCAGATTACCTCGTACGGCACGTGAACGAATTCGTGTTTTCCGGAGATAAAAGTCATCAGGATGTGTTTGTCTGACGTGATAAGTGAAACCCATTTGGAGGAGTCCCCGGGAATGGATGACATCTGTGTAATAAAGCTTCGTGTACATGATTATTCACAGCCAAGAGCAGACTAAACAAGACGGGCGCTGGGAGGTGGAACAGAGCGGCGCCGGCTAGAGGGAGGCGTGCAAACCGGCGCCCCCTACCGAGCGCTCTCCGTTACTACACGAAGAAGCTAAGGCAAGCACCTGGGCCTGGAAACCTCTTGGTGTGCCAGTATAGTCCAGGACTTCCTAAATCGGAGAATGGCATATTTACTGCGCATGAATATTAGTCGAGAACCTGGGCTGTGTGTGGCCTTTTAGATCCAGAGTTACAAACCTATGTTTTGAAGATTTGTGGACCTATAAATGAACTGTAGACCTTTCCTTGGCAAGTCATGTGCCGCACAGACATTGATTCACCATTAAGCACTCCCGCTTTAATGTAGGCCCCTGTACAGCTTATGTTCCAGTGGCATCGCTGTGGCAGACAAGAATATTAATTGACTTTAATTAAGAATCTAGTACAATGTCAAATATTTGATATTCAGGCAACATGCACTGGCAATGCCGTCTAGACCAAGTGAGAGGGATACAGATATTTTGTCGCCCAATAACTTGACTTTCATCATCCTCTTCTCAAGCCCTTGTTTCTCAATTCTAATTGGCCACAAATAGCAGGCACCCATTGGTCCTCCGGGATCTGCCTTTGTCCTTTGACGTGGCCTTCTCATAAATTAATGTTTTCGCATGTGTAGGCAAAAAATCAGAAGAAACATTGATAATCTTAGTTTAGCTGACTGTGTCTACCTACTGCGCCCTTTCATGGTGCATGTTCTTTGCCAGCGGGTGTTGTATTCAGTTTAGGAACCAATACCTCGGCTAAGTGTCAAATAATTCAGCCAGATCTTTGTATGGGCTAGTAATGTCCAGCTCTCATTACACCACGAGGAAGACAAACCCGGATTATCTTCATTCACTCGCGATCATGCACATTGTAGACGTGGTCTATGTAACGACCTCATTGTCGGTTGTCGAGAGCATTGTAATCTCTATTTACTAGCTATTGTGCTGTTCGATATCCACAGTGTTGTTATTGGCTACAAAGGTATATATTGTTTAGGCATTACCAATGTCCTGATGATGATCCCCATGATTAGATAGTGGGATCGAAACGCCGTCAACCTTTATGTACACCATATACCTATAATGAACATCTCGTGTTATATGTGTGTAATGGTGTAATTGGAATTTCTGTTGCATCTTAATCCGCAGGAATCTGAAGTATTGTTGCCTAAAAGCCTTGTGTTTTTCTGTTTGTGATATCTTTCACCATGCCAATTTGTATGTGGTAGGGTACAGGCCTGTGCCCCGCTACGAGGAATTGTTGAAGGAAATTTCTGTGTATTCCTTGTGAATAAGTAAAAGATTGATACCTCTGTCCGGCTGGACATGTCCAAAACCAATATAGTTTCCATTGTGTCTATATTGTTATTCGTTTGTATCCTAATAATGCTTGGGACCATTGTTGTTTTCAAAAATAGCTCTCATTACCAGCACCTCCCTCTTTTGCAGTTTTGTACATACTTTAGTAAAGTACTGCTGTTCAAGTGTGTATGTGAGACCTGATATATGGTGCGTGGTAGCGTCCTGCCACAACAGAGCGCTTGCCTGAACTAGATAGTGTGTTTACAGCCTTTTCAGCCTGAAGGTGTTTTCGCCTTCCTTCGCCTCCTGGGCACATGCCAGGAACTGGCAGGGCTGCACCAGCCCATCTGCCTCCTCAAAGGGGCAGGGGTCACCCCAACTGCCTACAACTCCGGCTGCCAATGTGGTTTCTGATGCTGTCAGCTGGCGCACGGTTTGAGATGGAGGATAATTCTCTCTATTTGCTTTATTATGTAACTACAGCTGTGCACAGTGTTACCACAAGACCCAATGGTAGCCCAAAAAACACCAAGATGGAGAGAAATGTTAAGTAGAAGGAGTGCGAATAAGAGAGAGAAAGAGGACGAATGTGAAATAGAGAGTTTCAGAGACATAAATAGAGGCTGAGATTAAGAGAGCTAGGGAAGGAAGGAAAGAAGAAAGGCATGAAAGAAAGAGGGAAATCAGATGGGAGGTAAAGATGCCAGGGAGTGAAAAAGGAAGGAGAAGAGCAGGAGAGATGGAACAGTGTATGAGATGGTCTGAAGATAGAAAACAAAAGAGAAGAAAATAGAATAAGAGACAATCCGCAGAGTGCAAGGGTAAATGAGAGACTGGCAGTGAGAGAAAGGATAATACAAAGAAAGATAAACAAATAGAAGGAAGTAGCATAGAAATAGAGAGCGATTCAATGGTGGCTTCTTTACAGGGGTCTCAGGGAGATCCCCTGCCAACTGAGAGCAACCACATAATTTATTGACCACCTTGGCTCAGTGCTTAGTTTTGTAGTGTTTCTGAAAACACAATATTTGTATTTGCCAATACCACTGACAGTGTGCAAGTCAGCCTCCAATATCTCACAAATATTCATAGGCTTCGGGCTGAATGGAGGGCCTCTGAAGGATTGCGGGCCACGTTAACTTTTGGGGAGCCCCCATACGCCGCAGGGCCTTTTGTTATGCCCTGATCCCACATGACCCCTCCCAGGCCTGCCACTACCACGGACAGTTAAACTTCTCTCCCTCTGAGGCCGCCCAGCCTCCGATTATTGTTTTAGGAGAAACAGAAATGAATACATGAAGGTGACCGTGTTATAAGGGCTATTTTAAGTGGCCATTAGCATGTTGAGATGTGTTAATACCAATCGAGGATTTTCTATTAGTGACCAACCATTTCCTGTCCAGATCCCAGACACCCACACAAGTGCCTGAAAATTACCCAGAAGAGAGCTTTGACCCGGCTGACCTCTCTGCAGCTGAAGTGGAGCCCTGGGACCCTGCTAAGTGACAGATGCAGAGAAATGGCGGCGGCTCAACTTCCAAGCCAGGATGCTCCCGCTAACATCTCCCCTAGACATGTATAATTAATGTAAACTTCCAAACACTATTCTGAGACCACTGTATGCAAAACAGCTCACTTGTCTAGCAATATCTTGACAGCCTAACAACCAAAGCTCTAGGCACAGAAAGCTAGAGAGGCCTTGCAGAACCACTATTAAAGTTAGCGGACTGGGTATGGGTAAAGCGCTGCCTTCAGCAATTACTTCTCCTCTTGGCGCTTTGTGAAGACATCGTTGCGCTGTTGTTCTCCGCTGGGGTCACACAGCAGATATTTTGTGCAGTTACTGGCATACCTTTACTGCTTTTGTTTGCAGGCTGTGCGTAAGGTGATTTCCCTCGCGCAGGCGGAAAATAGTTCAGTACAATAGCAGAAAAGCACTGGCTAAAAGTAAGGGTGGATTCCGCGGAAAGCATTCCCAGTCAATTTGTACAACTATCCATAGGAACAAAAATAACCCCATTTCAGCGGCAGTCTTCTTTCTGTGCTGATTGGCATGCTTGTCCATTTCTAGTCAACGGTGTTGTCAGTTGACTCCAACATGATAATAAGCCTGTCACCGTATTCAAATGGCCGCGTGACAGCGGGTTTTGTGAGCATGACGTCCACAGCAAAGAGGCTGTCAAAGGAAACATCTTCCAGAAAATGGAAAGAGAATGGATTTCTGGTGAGAAAGCACATTTTACTAGGGATAAAAGGCAGAGATGCCCCATTAGATTTGGTCATTGTGCTGCATTAATCTTTTCAGATGCTACTGGTAAGAAATGCTCAGTTTGTTTTCAGCTCAGAAAAGGGGATTCGCTGGGAAGTCAGACGCGTAATAAGGTGGCATAAGCAGTAATGCAAGTAACGGAAATAGGACCGCCTTGGCCCTGGATGGGTAGTAAAAGGCAGCTAGAATTGCAATGCTGTGGGTGCCTCAAATCCCTAGGTCTGGTGCCACAGCACCTGCTGCACCGCTGATAGCTATGCGCCTGTTTCGGTATACAGGATTCTCTTCATGCAGGATTCACCAATAAGTTAATTCTTGGCCAAAGCTTTAGTAAGAGCATGTAAGGCAGAAGCCTTAGGGAGTAGCTCAAAGGTGGAGCCAAAATATTGGGAAAAGGTCTGAAAATGACCTTTTAGTGCATGAGGAGAGCTTTTCCCACAGCTGCATTTTGTCTGGTGAACACAATGGCCATGCACCGTTCCTAACTCAATTAGCCAATCATTCTCTCAGACCTTGTACTCTACCTAGATCTACCACCAAGACGTATGTTAAAGTGGGTCAGTAGTCTTAAGAGCTCACATGGGTCTGCACAGAAGAAAGTTCACCCACAACCTTCACATCTTGGGCAGACTATTGAAATGTTCTCCTTAGCCCTTCTATTCAGAGGGCTACATGGGTCTCCAAAGACGTCTGAGGTATATATAAGTTCACAAACCAGTAACTCAACCTTTCAAATGAGGGAATGTACCCTGCGGCTTCAGGACGGCTCTTCTGCTGATTCTGGACCACGTCACAGCGGGCATTTAGGTTCATTCTTATTCAAAGCTCTCAAGAAAAATGTGTTTTGCAGGACTCCTTCTGTGCCACGGCGACTCCCTTACTGATAAACAAACGCTTACCTCTCAAAGGCCCTTCTGAACTGCTCATGTTGACAGGGTGCACAGCGGTGTGAGGGAAATACCTTACCACCATACCACTCATGGCATCCTGCCACAACACTTGCGGCGTCCCAGTACCCCCACCATACAGTACTACAAATGCTAGCAAGTGATGAGCCGCCTGCTGCACTCAAAAATCTGTGCATGTTCCAGGAGATACTCCCTGCCCACAGATTAGTTGGGGTTTCCTGAAAGGAGGAAACTTAACCCTCAGTGCTGCAGACATGCTCTGCGATGAAAAGAATGTCAAGATTGGGTGAAAACAGAGAACCAGCACTGCATCATTAGAGCGTGAAATGGGCACGCAACATTTTGACTGGAAGGATAGCATACTGGTCTCTGAAGTAAAACTTGATATGCAAAATATTTGTTTCCAATTTTAAGACATATATCAATTATTTATGTAGAAATTTGTTAGGATTATTTAAAAAAAGTAAGATCTATTTATGAAAATGAGGAAGGTTTATGGGGTACTGAATTAGGGGTGTTCAGCTGAGGCCTCAATCGTGCCACGTTTTCCAAGTACCTGGCGATTGTGTAGAAGGCAAAGGCCTAAGAATCATTGTACGAAATATATCTTAGGTGGATATCCTTAAAAATTGATATAAATACGGCCTTTAATATTCAACCCTGGACATCACTTTAACTTATCACCTGTGAGATTTGACATTTGGCAAAACCATAAAACAACAGTTCTGAAATTCCTAGTAAATGAACAGTTTACACATTCAAACTGCTGGTCCAGAGTAGAAATTAGTGGTCTAAAGATCTGATAGGGGAAAGTGTATGGAAGCAAAACAAAGTAAATTCACTTGACAGCAGGAAACAAGTCCTTGGCTTGATATTCCAATTTCCCTCACCTTCTAACTAAGATGAAATGGTAACTAGGCCATAGCATCATGCACAGCAAGCCCGCGCTCTAGAAGACAGGCAGTGCCTGTGAGGAGGATCTGAGAAGGAGACACAGCCCTGATCCCTCATTAAAGATAAGGGAATGCTGGGACGGCATTCAAATGAATGCAAACCATTTGCAGCAATTGTCTGCTCTCGCCATCTTCAAATGAAGGCAGGCATTGCATAATCCTGGCGGCCCGAGCTCCTGACAGGTGGATGATTTATGCTCTGGTCGGAAGAAATGGAGAGCCTGCAGAGGAGACAGCGTGAGCAAGGTGGCGGGGAGACAGATGCTCTCGGTGGGCCTGTGGAGGCGGGCAGGCTCCAGCTAGCTCAGGTGCAACCTGAGCACTTCAGTACTCAACTCCTACCGCATGCTCACGCGTATGTGTGTGTGCGTGTATGTATTTGTGTGTGCGTATATGTGTGTGGTGTGTATGTGTGTTTTTGTGTGTGTGGGCGTTTGCATGTGGGTATTTATGTGTTTTTGTGTGTGTGTGTGCAGGTGAGTGTGGGTGTGTGTGTGTGTAAGTGAATATACATGCTTGTCCCCCCACATGCGTGATTGTGTGTATGTCTGTATACGTATCCTCCACACACGTAGATATCCATCTGCATGTGTATGAACTTCATTGGGATAGTCATGACTGTTCAGCTTTATTGCTGGCATTTCAGGTATTTGGCAGAATTGTAAAATGGCCACCACTAAAGTAAATGATCACATTTATATGCCTTGCAGTAGTACTCATTTTGTGGTGATTTTACATTTAGTATGAATTAATTCACATCACACCTAAACTTCATTGGACAGGAAAGTGTGGCCTTAAGAAAATGTAATTTATGGGTAAAATATATCAGTAATAGTTTATTATATTACAATACTGCATGTCCCTCTTTGTGGAGCCGAAGACGCTCTATGTATTTCTGTAAGGATATTTTGGCAGTATTACCTCTCCCTTCACCCCCATACAAAACTCCCATAATAAGGGAAATCCTACTGAAGTAGGCGTGAACCGGGTCTTTCGCTTTCAAACTGCTCCAACAAAGGTGACAGTGGCCCCATGCACAAGTACATCCATTTTGTCTCCCAGAATGATTAATGCCATTGACAAGGATGCACTTGAAATATGGTACATCGAACCCCTACCACTTTGCGGCACACGGCCTGCATCTAGCCACCTCTAAGTGTACCTTCTGTTTATGTGTCATTCCATAAGAAGGATGCTCGCCATGGTAACTCTAAAGCCAACCTAGAAAAAGTCCCTGCCACGCCAGCGTGGCACCACTCGCTCAGCACCAGGCCCATCCTTGGAGCAAAATATTACCTCAGACAAACCTTCTGATACTCTATTGACACCTGCTACCTGGCTGCATCTCTATTCTGTCAGGTGATAGGCGAAAGAGCCGGAAAGACACAGCAACAGCCCTATTTGAACAAGACTGCAGTATTGGCTGAGAGGAAAGATAAGGCTAATTAAGGTTATTGACACTAAATTACTCTTTACCCAACTGTTCTGTGAGAGATTAACAATGAAGCCTGGTTGGTTTAGAATAAGATGAAACAATTCTATGGTCTCAGGGAGTAAATCGATCACCCGCTCTCATTAACCAACGAACCCTCTTCTGAGCCAGCAAGGCCACAGTAACAATGGTGGTGGGGGGGCGCAACTGGGACGCGGAGCATCAAGCGGTTCTATCACCGGTGTAACGTGGGTTAGGTGGGGAGGCTGCAGGGTGTAGCGCTAAGAAGTAGTGGAGGAAGCAACCATCTACTCAAATGAGGCTGTGTGGGACTCCACCTCTGGGTGAGGAATAGAGACATGGTCCTCTGGTAGGTAAGTGTGTCCTGATCCATTGGCTCTACACACAAAACCTCTTTTGAGCCCCAGTATACAAACTAATATTTTGCATATTTGATTCATGTTTTGTGAAATCCCCACGAGCGTAAGAAAGATGTGAGAGCTGGAGCTGTGTCTTTGCACTCAAAATGTTTCCTGCTATATATAAGAAAGACAGCCTCTGATGCATTATTTATCCAGTAAATTGGTGAAAATGCAGTTTAGTGTTTACTCAGCCTCTCATCCTTCCAGGGTCGGTCAATGGAGTACCATTGGGCTGAGTGCTAATAACCCCTCCTGTTTGTCCATAACACTGGGAGAGCGCTGCCGTGGCAGGTGGTGACAGGCAAAAAAAAAACACTGGAAAATGGATTGGCTTGCCCAGAATCACAACATGCTGAGCCTGACGCCGAGATTCGAACCTCCTTTCCTAGCTCCAAAGTCGGCAGTTCTGGCCGTTTGGGCCCCAATAAAAAAGCAGAGGGCCGCACCCTAGTCTTTTTCAAAGCCGAATATTTTTACACCATCACTCTCCCCCGACAGGGGGCGATGTGAAAGAACAGCTACAAGCAATCACCTTCCACAAGCAGCCTGCGCAAAGTCCCCTCACAGAAGGGTTAGCAGAGAGGAGGGACGAGCAGGGGTGAGACAGGAGAGGGGGACCTTCAAATGAAACATGTAGCGCCTGGGAAAGGAGACGCATTCCAAATGACCCGCATTTGAGGAGGGACGTTCACAACTTATCACAAAACAAACGAGAACAAAACGAGCGCGGCTGCAATCCGCAGCACCTTCTGCCTGCACGGCCCCCCGGGGAGCGGCAGGGGTTTGAAGTCTTCACACTCCGCAGCCAAACGCTTTTTTTCTACCGTCATTAGGCGGCCGTGTTTAAGAAGCATTCATAACAAGTCCTCTGCCTGCTATGTTGATGAATAAGCTGTGAAAACCGGCAGCCCCCTCGACACCTAACCTCACGCGCAGGAGCACGCACGGACGCCGCGCGTGCCTTCTGACGCGTGGGCGTAAATAAACCGGCGTGCAATGTAGCGGCGATGTCTAAGGCGCGGCGCTAATGCATTTGCATTCAGAGACGGAGGGAGAGGCGAGGGGATCGATTTTACTAGTGAAGCCAATTTACGAGGAACGAAGCCAAGACGGTGCATGTGAAAAGAAGGCCACATTTTGGGCCGTGTTTGTAACAGCATTTGTTTTCTTTCATACGACGAATGCATGTTGCCTCATTTCTAGTTTTTAAGGTTTTGGAAAGTGTAACTCCCTAAAATGAACAAACATTTTGTTTAAGAAAAGTTTGACAACCTCACTTATTGCGAAGCTGAGAACAAGTTTTTTTTTTTTAAAGAGGAAAAAAACGGATGGAAAGAGGCTTTGTGTTGCAGCAGGGAATGTCCTGCTTCTGTGTAGGCCGGGACTTGCAAACCTTTATTTGTCTTCTAGGCAGCATATTCCTCAATGCCGGAAGTCCCAGGGCGGGACTTCCGGGATCAAGGAAAGGAAGCTGTCCTACGGATGCCTAACAGTAATGCTGGTGATAGGGGCGAAACACATATATCTGCAAATCCCCGAAGCCTCATTTCCTGCCCAGGTGGGGCTGGTTATCTGGCAGGAGAGATGGGTGACGTTTAGTTTGCCTCCTTTGGGCAAATTCAGGACACTTCGTTTTTCTTCAAGTACAAAATTGGTCAACTGGCCCTACGATATTGGCTTAATTAAAACTCCTCACCCTCAGCTTAGTTATTGATATTAGAACATTTCCAGCCTTCTAATCCAACAAGTGCCCTGGAGAATGAGGCTCGTTATGGTCAGTATGATGAGGGAGCAGCAGGCGGGCTCAGGTCGATCATGGGCAGTCGGGACCAGGGGCCACCACTTTGCCCCATTCCATCATCCGTAGAGAACAGGTTTTAGGAACGTGTGTATTAACACGTCCTGTAGGGGAATGGCACTTTGGTGTTGTGCTTTAATTGTTTTCACATCTCATCTAGTTTGTGTTATTCCATTCAAAGCAACGTTGCAAGGTTTATTTTGATCTTTACTTTGCGTAATACGTATATTTAAATTCTGTCTTTCATATCAAATCTTCGGTGTCCTATTTTGCTCCACAAGAAACAAAGACATGCTGATATCCTGAAAATTTGGTACAGAAATGGTCCTCTTGGACCAATGGAAGACAGCTCTTTTTTTTTAGACACTTCCTTCCAGGAAATGCACCCTTAAAGGACTGAAGGACAAAGCATTCTGATTGGTCAACAAAACAAATATACATAAATCAGGAAAATTGGATTGGGCGGGAACCCAACATCAATATTCTAATTGCCCCTTGGGCTATGTGCAATTGTATCTTAACGTAACATAACAAATCTTTCTGAATATTTCTGTCCCTCCTAAGAGCATTCTTCCGCCAGACCCTTCTTCGATCCAGACGACTAGTGCTCAGCGCACAAGGGAGGCTGCCTCCCCAGCCACAAATATGCAGGTGTCTACCTAACCGGAAAAGGAAAAACGATGATGCACAACAGTACGCGTTCCTTCTCCAGATGTAGAGCAGGACCCCCTTTATATTAAATTCAAGCACTTTGCGACAAATGGCGGTGCCATATTGATATATGTGTGCATGGGTGGCAGGGAGCAGGAAGGAAAGGCTGCTATTTGTCTGAGGGCTCATGGGAAAAGATGCCACATCAAACGCGCCCCAACATCCTTCAAGCCTGTCTCCGCCTTCCCTTATCAATTACACCGCTGTCACCACACCTCCAGAGCAGAAGCAATGCTGCTGCATTTTCACACAAAGCAATATTTTGCTAGGTTCAGCTACTATAAAACATAAAAGGAATAAAGAAGTCTTCAGTATACTAAACATGCCTAGGTTCTGTGTCTAGTGGCATTAAAAAATAAAAATTATCTCAAACATTAACCAAATATTACTGGGTTTTTGCTGTTAAAATAATGACATTTTCATGCATGTACAGTTGTAAATCTGTAACAGGAAGGCCCTTTACTCTAAAATTACTAATATTTATTGCAATGACAATAATCTACCATTTATTAGTTAGTTACAGTATTTCTCATTCAATGTACAGTATAATTCCTGTGTAAGATTGCCTTCTTAGAGGTCTTGTTCGAATTGTGAAGGTAACAATTTAACTCGACGATAGCGCCAAATATCCAATATTGTAATTTAGCTTAAGTCAACTTTATCTGATAACATGATGAAAAAACATCATTATCGTTTTATTATCAGTGTTTCTAGGTAGTTTCACGAAAGACAGACAGCAGCAGAGAGCGCTGATAACGTTTTTCAGACCCGTTAAAAGTAATTAGGGTGTATATTTGGCAAGTTTAATCTTCTGCAGACAGAAGTAAACTTACAGTTTATGGAATTTTGACATTAATATTGCAGAATGCTCGAGATTCTCAGGTCCATGTATTAGTAGTAGTTCATCCACTCCCAAGCTTATTTGATTTGCATTCTGTGACTTGTAGCCCTGTTTCACACATCTGCCAAACACAAGAGCTCAGTGCATGTGTTTTTTCCTGATTCAAAGATTGACTTCTCTGGATTAAGGAGACACATTCTGAAATTTCTAAATGCACACATTCCATGGCGCCTGGTGCTCCCACCCCTGACATTACTGGGCGTGAGCGCACCACTCCTGTTTTAATGGGTATGTTTCCACACCCAGTAAAACTACATTTGCCCCAGAGCAGGGAAGAAGGAATCAAGACACACCCATGTCACAACATGACTCCTAAGATTTTTCACCAAAGAGGGACCATGTGATGCTCCCCAAAGCCGCAGGAGAGCCTGGCAGATTCTGGACACTCCCGACACCCCCAATTCACCCCTTCCAGAGCCCCCAGTTTCTCATGCTCCTCTTTGCCTTGTGCTCAAACAAATTGTGAATTAGTGTGGTCAATTCTCTGGAATTGGGGACAACCGTTTGGCAAAGGACCAGGTAATACTGGGTCTGTATAGTTATTTCCCATTGTGTGGACTTAAACTCAAAATTGCATGGTGAACCGATAACATTCGTAACAGGTAACTCGTACCCCAGTAATACCAGCCTCTATGCACTGTGCAACTCATAATTGGCTCTTATATCACCATTCAGGGCAAGCTCTTTTTTGTAAACTGACTAGTGATTACAAGCTGTACAAACCAGAATTGTTTTCTGATTTTCCTGTGATAAATTCTATAATATTAACTAACAAACATGTGGCGGTCAACCGTGTCTGTTGATGCCAAATATTTCCTAGCTGCAAAAGTAGGGATCAGTGTAAGAGTGTAGATAAATGGTTAAGACAGTTAAGAGGTTTTATACCTCTGTACTTCACCTGACTAATTTTCCATGTGCTGCTGTTGTAGTTATTTCATGTAGGCTTGTCCTGTGCAATATCTTTGCTAATTTTCTGTGGTATACATGCTTGCATTCTGCTCCATAAACTCAATATGGCAGCATTATGGACTCGCGCTTCAGAGGAAGAAGCGTGTAGTCAGAGACCGACAATGCTTAGTGCTCTAGTACCAATATATTTGTACAATAAGCCATTTTCATTATCTGACTTGCCTCTGTAATCCTCTTTAGGTCTCAGTTCACTTCAGCTTCTCCTTATTCTTTGAACTCAGCACAGACGGCTAATGAGTTTTGAAATGTTTTGGCTCCCTGAAGCATTTAACTAGTTTCTACAGCTTCATCAGGGAATGAGGAGGGGGAACAATATTTAGATCTTGTCATATTTGAGCGGGAAAATGCACTTTTCTAAAATCCATATTTATAAGTGGCAACTGAAACAATCGACAGTTACCTTATATTTTCTCCATTATGATCGTTTTTATTTCTCTATCCAGTTGTCCACCCCAAAAGTCTTAATCAGCATCACTCCACAATTGTATTATAGCCAGCCATTAGTAGGACAGGGAAAAGAAATTCACATTTTTGTTACTAATGAACAAGTCTGATTAGTATTTAACAAATATTTTCTTCTCTGTGGAAAAGGTTTAACTTTTTTTAAGGCATATTATAATAATACTTCCTGAAAACACAGCTCATTATTGGAAATTATCTCTTATTGCTTCCACGTGTGCTTTAAAAAGATCCGAACAAAAATCCCAATATCTTCTATTTTCTTTGGAAATCTGTTTGTACCAATGAACATGGAAGTTTGAGAGTTGCTCCTTAATACAGCATATATATATATATGTGTTTGCTGATATTCTCATGAGATGATTGTCACCTTGAGGAGGGGCGGAGCTGAAGGAAAGGGCTCCTAATAATGCAGAAGTACATTTGTGGCATCTATATTTCTCTCAGTAATGTTCATTAACACTATTAAAATGCATTGCCTTAAAAACGATAAATGTGAAAATAATATTAATTGCCTCTACCGAAGACATTCTCATAATTAAAACATCTTTATAGAGTATGTTGGGATGTGGTGAAAAACACCACAGGGCTCCTTAAGGCTTTCCCATCCCTCTTGCTGCAACTTCTATACCAGTTAATGATGCCCCAAATGAAGGGAGGAGCCTTCGGGGAGATTTACACAGGCACCAAAAATTCTGGGGAAGCAGAAATGACAACACACATCCTTTGACACTGTATGACATTGCAGGGGTGACCACTAGACCCACACTTTGCGATTCAATAGCCTCCAATTTTCTGCTGATGAGTTAGGGAAGGACATGGAGTGGCAACTAAAGATAGTAAGCGTCTCTTAGAGCCCAGTTTACATTCTCTTTTCTATGGCTGCCTTCATGACCCAAGATTAGAGGTACACAGAGTAGCTCAAGGGGTATCACAGGGAGAGTAGTGTTAACAGCTAGTACTCTAGGTGACAACTAAATAACATATATGAATTATACGTCCTCAATATGCTTAAAAATAGGCTTTTAATTTATGTGAGCATCAAGAGGCGACAACACCCACATAGGTCCCAGAAACTTCACCAGCTCTCCATCGCCCTCTGGGACACTGTCATTGAATAACAGCTGCAGCAGAAGATGCACTTGCCAGTGTGTCTGATGACCTGTGTAAGGTATCATTCAGTCACAGTGGCCTCTAGTGGAGGCACTGGGAAGACCATTAATTGACAATCAGCACATTATTACCATACACTAATGCCCACTGTTCTCCATAGTTTACAAATGAGAAATAAACTTGTGCATGTGCTACTAACAAACAGCATAGCGTAACCCATCTTTTAGTAAGTCAAACAACTATGAAACTGCTTTGCTCACTGTTCAACCACACCTGTTTACAGCATGAATGTAATTGGAATGGAAAAAAAATTCTTGCAAATCTATCTCTTTGTGCATTAGGAGCAGGTCATGTCAAAGATTGTTCAGCGTAAGCAGACAATTCTGCGTGCCAGGCGCATTTCTAAATTTACAAAGATATTCATTGGCACCTTGTTCCAAAGTGATGCGAGGTTCCTTTCGCCGGAGCTGTTGAAACCTGATTTTATTTTCTGGATCCGCAACTATTTTTTTTGTAACTTGATTTAGCCTGTCAATTTGGGGCCATGCTGTGCCATCCACATGTAGCGACTGCTGCGACAATGGGGGAGGCTGTAGCAGCAAATGCTATTATAGTCTGGAAATTGAATTGAATAGGTTTACATTTGAATAGATTTTCAGCATCATGATCCCTCGCATGCGGGACGCGGGTGGCATTTGCAGCACTTTAAAGATGCGGGCTCCTTATTCAGTGCTGTGTGGCTGGCTGGACGACGTCTGAGAGACTTTGTGTATCTAAGCTCAGATTGGATAGACTTAGCTGCATTTACAAGAGGATTTGCAGAAGCCAAACGTTTTGGAGAGAACTGAAAATGTGTAACTGGTTGATATGCCCACTGCTGCCAGCCACAGTAAGATGAAAAGCTTCAACAAGAATCGCAGTTTTAAAAAACCCTCACTCCCCATTTAACTTCAGGGATCGAACACAAAACTATGAACCGCTTAACTTGGTAATGTGGAACACTTCAATATGTACCATACCAGCTCAAAGAACAGGTGGAGAATACTCTATTAAGTGGAAACTCACCAAGAGTTCATACAGGCAATCAGGAGTGGTGGGCTGGCCGCATGGGCAATAAAGGGTCATTGAACTTGTAAAAAGAGGCAACCATTGGCTTTGGTGCATGACAGGGTCTTTGGAACCAAGGCCCTTATGTATCGACCCTATAGATAGAATGGGTAAAAAAAACCATTCATGCTTCCGGCCCCAAAAGTGCTGTGACACCCTAGTGTCAGATAGTGAACATGGTTATGCTGTGTATGACAGCAAAGATTAGGGTAGTGGATAATGATGCTTAGAAAACTTGCTGACCTATTCTTATGATCTAATGATAACAGTTATGGGCAGCACTTTAACCGCAGCATTGTAATTCTAACAAAACTGTGTCCAGCCTTTGTGAATCTTTTCTTTTTAAGTTGAACAAGTATACTGGCCGTGATTTGGGAGCTTTCAGCATCTCCAAGTGGACTCTGAGCAAACTAAGGACATGTGAAATATGGAACTTCTCTGAAATGATCACTGTTAGTACAAGGATGCTCAGATGTACCTCTTTGCATTCGAAACATGGAAATCAATGAAGACATGCAGCCCAGGGCGGCCCACTCGACTAATGGCAGATGGCCTAAATTCATTTTAACATCTGAACCAATGTAGCATTGCAGGCGGATAGTGGTTTAAGTCTGTGGACATGTCTGCGTGTAACAACTAACAATGGCATTTCGGCATATAAATCCAAATGTGGAGAAAACTATCGGTCTATTTCTATTGCTCCTGGCACCTGCATTCCATTCCATGAAATGTGACTGTCTTAAATTCCTCAAATACCTCTTCAAACTCAGAGATTACAATGAAAGAGTCACCACGATGTGACTGTCTCAAAATAAAGCTTTTGCTGTATAATTTTAACTTGATCACAAGATTGAATTTTGTGTTCCTATAAAGTAAACCAACCCATCCATCTCAGTAACACAATTAGTATGGATGCATCTTCTCCTCCCGCGAGCCATAGGCGTGTGCATCTGAGTGCCTGATTTTTTCATTTAGGATGAATATTTAATGCAAAGATTTTTTTAATTTCCCTGTTGACATATGGTGGGGAAAGTGTCATTTGTGGTATATTTCTTAAATGCTGTTAGTTTTTTAGGTTCTTCTTAGACGCTATTTTGATTTCCTATAAGTTGATTACTCATTCTTCCCAATTTCCGTAACCACCTGCGCGCCCAAGTTGAGCTGATAAATTAGTTCATGATCCAGAGAAAAAGGTTTTGGATCAAATGCAGCAAAGCGACCATCGCTTTTTATCCTTGGAAGTCCATGTAGTGTGTGACTTTTCTATTGGGGTATTTATATACCTGCATGTAAAGCACAACCACATTTATGTGGAGCAAGCGCAAACAAACAATGCGTTTTGGTGGTGTATGTCGTGCAAGCTGTACTTTGTAGATCTAATAAACCATTTGTGTTTGTTGTTTGTGATTTAATCACCAGTAAAAAGCTGTCGGTGTTATTTGAATTTGTAGACGAAACCTGTGAGAGATTGATGATAGCACCATATTGTCGCTTTGGTGTATTTTGCCAGTTGTATTTCAATACAAATTTTCTGGCACTAATTAAAATAGTGCTTAATTAGTTTACCGCCGACAAATTCCTAGACAACATGCAAAAATATGGTGCAGCTGACGTGGCATGCAAAAATACTTCTAAGTGCTCTTAAGAGAGGTCACACCTGCACCCTGAGACCACCTACCCCATATCAGAGCCCGCAATTACACTTTTTCATAGTAGAAAATGCACTTCCGGCAGATGACGAATTTTAATTGCATGGGACTTCCTGCCTTCCAAACTCTTTCTGCACACTCAAACCCTGAGGTTCACAACTACACATGATTTGAGGCTGCAAATGAGTGTTTTGCATTGTACAAATCCCCTTTGCGAGTCAGAAAAGTCCTTTATGTTCACAAAAGGGATACTGTGACTTACACTGAATCACTATTCAGATGGGATGTGAAAGTATTGTCCGCATCTAATTGTGATTCGTAGTGACTTGTCTATGTGGCTTGTGATGCCAATTACAGTTTCAAATTATTGTGATGTTACTGTCTCTCGAGGACATGGAAATGGATCCACAAAGGGGAAGCTATGCCAAGGGATAGCCTCCCATTTGGGAACAGTGTCATGTGGCCTCTTGGGGAGCAATCAGTGGTTAAGAGGACCACTGTTTGCTCGCGATGATGTCTTCCCCAGTGGTAAACATTAGTTTATAAGCAGAATCTGTTCCTTTAATGGACACAGGTTGCTTTTTGGGTCTCTGCTAAGCCCTGCAAGCATCATCGCTGCATTCTCAGACAATTTTAGTGGGTGACAGAGACCATGCTTAATAAAATTCATTAGCTAGGTTATTTTGAGTGACGTACTAGTAAATACGTTGCATCGTAAATTGACAGGAAGGTTGCAAAAGTCACAGTGTGCATGTGCACCCACTTTGTGCGACCTGTACAGACGGGCGATCCACTGAAAGTTCGAACCAGGCTCGAGCCTGAAGTCTGGCTCAGCTCGAAGTCATGTTGGAACCATGAGCCCCCTACCTCTACCCAGGCTGTGGCATTCTTGTTAGAGCTGGCTGCTGGGGAACCTGGTTCGAGTCTCATCGTCACCTCAACCACTTGTGATTCTGAACACATCACTTAATTTCTCACTGCCTATAAACAATGCATGTAACCTTGTATGATGTAACTGGTGCATATGTAAAGCACTTAGCTTTCGTGTCAAGTTGTTACTCTATTTAAAAAATGAAGAAAATGAACCATGAGTTATAAACAAGCTCATTTCCTGGCTGAAGTGAAACCAGAAAACCTAGATAATCATGTCTTCCCTGCTTAAATTTGTGATCTTAAGCAAATATTTAATTTCACCAAAACTCTTTTTTCTTTATTATTGCATATGAAAGCACTTTCAAATATGTGAGTTCACACTACAAGTTGTACAACACTGTCACTTGTAATAAGTACTTCTCAGTGCAGTGCTATAATGTACCTTATTAAAGTTAAAGCTTCCATGTGTTAAAGGAGTACACTCTTTTGAATTTTGAAGAGACTTTACCATATTGTATGTGATGTTTGTTGTATGATGTACATACAGCCGCGGCCAATGCAGGTAAGAGTGGTGGGGCCAGGTGAGGGGGGATTTCGAGAGACGACTACAAGGGGAAATTATGTATTTATTTATTTATGTTTCCCTTCTGGTCATCTATCGAAATCCCCCCTCACCTGGCCCTACCGCTCCACCGCTCTTACCTGCAGCGGCCGCGGCTGTTTACATAACAAATATTTTCAGGGCTCGGCTCATGCACGGCCCGTAGATCCGACCCAGATCCTTGGCTCGGCTCTCCCTGTTAATTCGTTGGCTCGCCCACCTTTAGCTACCTGTCTGAGCATACATCAGGCTCTTTGTCCAATACTCCAAGGATGCTGGTCATAATGTGTTTTCATCCACTTGACATTACAAAATGGGACCTAGGGTGAGTCTTCAAAACTGCATTACCATGCAAACTTAAAAAGTAGCAAAATATGGTATTGCTCTGCAGTAAGAACCCGGTGACAATGCTTTTTGAAATACTTATGATGTTAACAATATTAAATAAAGTCATAAGACATTAATGTATTCTGCTTTCCTAATGATGGCTTACAGAACTCCTGTGAGCTCACGTAATGAATGCATTCTCATGTTTACGGGTGCATAAGCGTTGGCCAATAAAGTGCCTTGTAGCTGTTCCACAGATGGTACATTACGGTTCCTGGACTTTGTGCACACATCAGATCATCAAGTCTGCAGCAGTGTCCCCACACATAGCATGCAGCATCCAGTCATCACCCTGTAGAGTAATTTCATGCATGAGAATTATATGATGGTGCAAGGGCGGTACACGGCAATTGGTCTCCTCTTCTGCAGCACATCCCTACGCAGCTAGGGCGTGCCAGTCTTTAGTGTTATGTCAGATAGCTCCTTGATCATATCCCAGTGAGAGACACTTTGCTGGGATGTGACTGATAGTTCCTTTTCTTGGGGTGCAATTGATTTATTCCTGATTTCTTGTGAAAAGAAGGTGCAGAGAATACATTGCTAGATTCATTTGAAATTTAAATTTTATGGATTTTCTTTGTTACTTAATATTCAGCTTTCCCCAAACAAGAGTTATCTGGAATCAATAGGGTGGCTTCAGAATCCAGGAAAGGCAAAACTGTCAATGAGTAAAGGACCTGGATAATGGAAGTATTAAAGGGGGATTTTCAGAAAAGGGGCAGGACGCAAAACAATTCCTTTTATTTGTCTGCTACAAAAGGTCTAAGCGAATTGTGTACACTATAGTCAAAGCACTTACCGAATTGTTCATCTGTGAGTTCACACATGCTCAAGGCTCCAAGGGTTTTTCAAGACCCTCCCAGACCCCTTGTTGTGTATGTGTATTTTATGTGTGTCCGAGTGATTGTCTGTATAGAAATGTATGCTGTGTGTCTGTGCGAGCGTGCGTTTTGTGCCTTTCTTGGTATGTGTATTTGAGTGTGTGAGTTTGTGTGTCCCTCTGAGCTTGTTTGTGTGCTTGTCTGTGTATAGGTACGTTTTTATGTATGTGTGAATCTATGTATATGTGTCTTTGTTTGTCTCAGTAATTACGTGTGTTTGTGTGTATGTATCTCTATGATTACGTGCCTGGATATGTGTATGCAGTGTGTTTGTGTGTGTTTACATCTGCGCAGATATGTGTGTGTTTGTGTGTGTGTATTTGTAGACATATCTATATAGGTGGCTTACCTTCTTTGAGCATGCCAACTTTTAAGCACTTCATGAAGCGGCAGGCCTGGCAGGACTTGCGCCGGCGCTTGGTGATTTCACACTCATTCGTGGCTGGGCAGCTGTATTCTATGTTACCTGCAGCAGATGGTGAGGGGAAGAAAAATCAAAGAACCCACAATGAATAGGTATTGTCACAAGAACAGCTTTAACACAATCACTGAGATGCAGCGGATCAATCCGCTCAGGCACTGCGATGGCACGCCACATGGTTAATCCACAGAGACATCTCAGCGCCAAGCTGGGGAAACCTACGCGCGGGCATTGTTTGAAGAAAGCTAGAGCGCTAAAGCAAGTCTGACTGTTTCCTACAAGGCAAATTATTGCAGAAGATTGCACAGGCTTCACGCTGTTGCTGCTGGGAAATGGAAAGACAATACCACATGCCTAGTTGCAATTCTAAATGTCTTTATCTTAATGAGCAAAATCTTTTAAGCCCTGTTTTTAATTTCAAGGTAGCTTAATAACTTAAGACTACTTAAAACAACAAGATATTTTGCCTTATTCAGTTGGGTTGAAATGGCTTGCGAGAACCTCATATTTGCATATAGCATTTGAAATTGAAAAAAATTGACTATCTCCCTGCTTGGACTGCAATATTATTAGTTACATAGAGATTACTCATGAGTATTTCCCTGCAAGTGAACTGTTTTCTGTTTCCCGCCCTTTCTTCTTTTCCAAAACCCAATTCTGACGATGGGAGGGTTGTCACAAGACAGAACAGGTCTATACATAGGCTGAACTTTTGCATAAAGCATTTTCCCCCACCCGCCCTGTCATATTCTCCCTCAAAGGCCGCGCTTTACTTCCTAACCCTTTCCCCCTGTGATTAAGTGCATTAGTATCTTAATGAAAATGCATTCTGTTTATTGGCCCCTTGGGAAATGGGAGGTCATCGCAGCAAATGCATAAATTGTCATCAGAGACAGTCCGAGCATAATTGCAACCTCGCTCTTGCGTGTTCGCCGCTCTCGGGGTCCGGCCGCGCCTCCACCCCCCCCCTCCAAGAAACATGCGCGCCGCAGCCTGGTAATTAGCATAGAGTCTGCCTGGGACCTGGGCATTGATGAAATATTTCAGAGTTAATCACACTTTGTAAACACTGATTTATATTGACTAGCTTTCTCCAGACTGATGCCTCCTCATTAAATATCACATTAGCGGATTGCAGCCTAGCACAAAGACTAAAACGCTCAGCAGCGGCTAATTCACCAGGAAGTAATACTTAAGGCACTTATATCTATTGAAAATGGGTTAAGTGTTTATGATAAAGAGGTCTGGCTGGTGTAACTTAGGCTAGATAAACCCATCAGAAAATCTCTCACTAAATTAGCGTTGCATCCTAGCACGTTTAGAGCAATAAAATTGATGTACTTTACAGCCACATAAGAGGCTCGCGTAGGGTTTGCGCGAAGCATATATCAGCCTGGATATGCTTACTATTCGTCGACACAACAAAGGCTGGTTGAGGGGCTGTGAGGTAGCAGGACTGTACAAACCTCACACTTTGGGACCTCATAAACCTAATATGGGCTCCTTAGCGTTATGGATAGAGGTTTAAATAGAAATACAGAAGTTGTGGAACTCTTTGTTCAGGGTACCTATTTGCTCCTAAGAAGTGCTGGTACTCTCCTGTTAAATGTATTGCAGCAGAGCTGAGAAGTGCTGGTACTCTCCTATTAAATGTATTGCAGCAGGGCTGAGAAGTGCTGGTACTCTCCTATTACATATGTTGCAGCAGTGCTGCGAAGTGCTGGTACTCCCCTATTAAATGTATTGCTGCAGGGCTGAGAAGTGCTGGTACTCTGCTTTTAAATGTATTGCAGCAGAGCTGAGAAGTGCTGGTACTCTTCTATTAAATGTATTGCAGCAGGGCTGAGAAGTGCTGGTACTCTCCTATTAAATATGTTGCAGCAATGCTGAGAAGTGCTGGTACTCCCCTATTAAATGTATTGCTGCAGGGCTGCGAAGTGCTGGTACTCTGCTATTAAATGTATTGCAGCAGAGCTGAGAAGTGCTGGTACTCTCCTATTAAATGTCTTGTGGCAGGGCTGAGATGTGCTGGTACTCTCCCTTTCAAATCTAAAAAGTCCCGGTACTCAGTACCTGACAGTATCTGCCCATTTAAAGCACTTGTTATGGAAAGACATCTTAAAATAACTGCGCCTGAAGAGAATGCCACTGAATGCATGACGGGTGATTCCACTGTACAGAAAGTGCAGATGTATGTGTTTATTCTTCCTCCATGGATATTGCCATAACTGTACAGATTGAAACCTAGCTTTAAATGCGTCCACTAAAGTACTGATGGACCTCAGACGCACAGGCATAAAATCAGAAGGCTAGTACAGAGCCTAAGTCTTGAGTGAGTCCTATACCGGAAAAATGGGCAACAGAGAGGTCTGTTGAAAACAGACAGATTCCTACATTGGACAAACATTACAAGACAAGCAAGGCTCGGTGCTACAGCAGTCCTTCGTCTATGTTTAATGAAAGGAATGGCCCACGAGGCTCAGGGGCAAGTCTGGAGTGACACTCAATAAAAGGTCAAGGTGACAAAAATAATAAATGAATTTAAGAAGGTACTGGGCAGCAATTAAAGATACGTTCTTCTTGTAATGTAGACAGCAAACTAAAGACGAAGTAAAGTTATGTGTTGTCAAGAGTAGACAGGAACACAGCAACTTTCTTTTAAATGTTTGTCTTTTGCCTGCATATGCCTGCATGCCCCCTCAATCTTTTTCCTCTTTCAGACACCTGCTTTCTGACCTTTCAAAGTTTAGTATTCATGTGTTCATGCATTCCTTAGTTACCTCTTAGCCTAAAACAATTTCTTCTCTTTCTCTGTCTATAATTTGTGTTTTTTTGTGTTTATGAACAGAAGACATTCCTCATACCCTAATGTGATCATTAGATTTCTCTGTATAAATTCAAGCCAATAGGTTGCCTCCCCAATTTTGTGTTAATCCTAGTCCCCAGGCTGTGAGTGGTTATAGGTGGTATAGATCAATCCTGCTTTGATGATGAAAGTGGCTCTTTAGATTTTAGGTGTTTTAAAATTGCATGTATTCCATTCAGATTACTAAAGACAATTTGAGAACACACACATTTAAAATAGAACATGGTAGATTCCCCAGAAATTCATAAACGAAAAATATTTATATATGGGCAGATCAAATAGCTTAGGCAGACAACCTTTTGAATTCGATGGGGTCCACAAACCACACATCAAAAGCCACTTAAGCGCATAAGCAGAAGAGAACACTTGTAAAAACTATGTTCATATCCAGTAATTGCAGCCTCTATTATGCGCCTTGAGTCTTCTGCTGATCATCAGGCAACACAATCAGTGATTTTATACGGGGATGGTATTTTCAAAACTCTGCCAGGGCAGGTCAATGGAAAAGACAAATATCGGAGTAGGGGCGGGGGGAGTCTCAAAGAACAGAACATTACCTTAAAACAAATAGAAATATAGAAGGTTTAACACCCTTAAACACCCCCTTGCATCTACTTGTTTTCTGCCTTAAAAACATCACACAGCCTGTATTTATAGTGCAGTGACTTAACACTGTAGGGAAAAGCACAATTTATAAGGGATAAGGTACCCCTTGCTGAATATTAGAAGGATATTGCACGTCAACAAGGTTTTCCACAACCATAAAGAGGAACGAGGCTGAAGGTGGAGTTCCTTTATAAGGTTATTGAATTCCGATGTGGCTAGCAATATACTTATCATGTACACCAGGGGGTATTTTATCCCGTATGATACATAGTCACACCATCACCTTTCTCACAGACCACTTAAAACCTTGTTGCAGCTCTTTCATATTAAAGAGTGAGCATGTTTTCAAACATGTAGAATAAATATAAAACCTTTAGCACAACATTAAAACATCAAAAACCTTTTAGATATTTGTTGCAGACAGATATGAGAAACAGTTCTATACAAGGTATTTTAAAAAAAGCTGCAGAGCTCAGAACATGTAGAAACATTCCTGCTTTTCTCTATCTAAAGAGTGCAATAAATAATTATATTCTCTTGGCTTGTCATTGTAAGCTGCTAAAATAGAGCAGAAGACAGAAAAGCAACTTTCCTTTTGTTGCTTTAAACAGCTGCTTTAAATATGCTGCATGACCTGACCTGTCTTTCACCTGTCTACTGGCTGTGGCAGCAGGCATTGTAACATCAGAAGTTGACTGTCCTTACCGTATAATAGTCAAGTTCTGATGATCTGAGACTTGGTGTGTCACAAGCAGCCAATTATAAGATTATAAAGAAATTAGTGACTGACGTTTATACAGGGATTACAGAATCCCATGTATTATATCTTGGTGGCACCCTCCTGCTTTTGTGCTTTTGTACAATCATCATTTGAGGTGAACCGTGTCCCTGTCCTCTCTTCACTCAATTTTAACTAGCCCGGATCCTCAGCCTCTTGGCAGTCTCACCTACTAATGCCCTCGTTTACTAAAATATAGACTGCTTCTTTCAGTTTTGTTGGCCCTCTTCCTGCTCAGCTCTCTTTCACTTGCAACGAGGCTCTCTGCCTAATTTTTTTCTTATCTTCCAAATTCACCATCTCAACCTAATTTAGAATGTTCTCATTGTGTGATGCCACCATTCTGGTTTCTTGCCTATCAGCAAACAATCACCGTCCCTTATGGAGTTTGGAACTGTTGGATATGTAGGTTTACTTTTTCCAAAGTTCTTTCCTGCGGTTTAATAACTTTAGATATATGGTTCCTAAGGGTTTTCTCAAGGACCACTGCCCACCCATGCCTAAATAGTATTCTCCAGTGAACTGCAATAAATGCCAAAGGAGGGCAATCGACTGCATTTTCATTAAATTGTTTTTTGTTCATATGTTTTTGATTATTTTGTTGTCATTTATCTGGCCATGTTTTCTTTTTCTCTCATATGTTGGGTTTAAAATTACTTAAAGGTTGTATATTTATTTTGTTATGTTTCCTTTCTATTTTTTTTGTTATCTGAATGGAGAAGTGTGGCTCAATGATTAGAGCGGCAGACCCTGATGCAGAGGTCTAGCCCGGTACCAGAGTTCAATTCCCTGCCTCGGTGGGTCTTGGGCTCAAAATTCCACAGACCTGACAATTCTCGCCTCAGTGCCTATTCCAATCATGGAGTCCCACTCTGCAACTCTGGGCAATAGCTTGCTTAATCTCCACAACGGCCCCCACAATGCTAAGGATGCCTGGCCTCCACCTTGGGGGTGCCCAGGAGTGGACGCCTCACAGGGAAAGCCAGGATGGGTTCCACAGCGGTATTTGTACAAGCGTCTTGAGACCCTTGCGGGTGAGTAGTGCGCTATACAAGTATCAATTTACATTTTTCCATCCATCTCCCAGACAGCGGACTAAGGGCAGATGCACCTTAGAATCTCGCCCTATTGAGTGACAGCAGAATTGCGTGAGACTGACGAGTCAATAAATTATGAATCCTTAATTAGTGGCCATTCAAAAACACACTGCCCTCAAAGAAACAGCAAAAGATCCATCTACTAGGAGAGGTAAGAGTTGAAACATTTTTACCTAATACATTCCCACAATGTAAAAATTGCTTTTGCAATGTGGCACTGTATTCTGATAAGTACATAGAAACACAACTCTAGTTCAGGGTGTTGTGCTCCAAGGTTTGCAGTAAAATATCTACTCCTATAGAGCAAGAACCTAATTAATGCTTTTCTGCCCAAGTCACTGCTTTACAATAGGCGTTTTTCACTGGGGATATTGCGACTGATCTCCTTTCCATCTCCCCTATGATTTGTCTTCATCTGTTACATCGTGATCAGCCTGTGGCTGCTATGTACTCTTGATATGTTGTGTGCATGTGATACGGTTTGTATGCAATTTTGGTATGTATGATGGTTTGATAGTTGATTTTTTATGTGTGGGACTGTATTGAATATTTTGGTATCTGATTTTAATAATCCACCATGTGGTTGATATTTATGTATTGAAGAGGATTTATACGACTTAATAACATCTTTATATATTTGTATTGAAATGTCCTTGGTCTGGCCTGGAGGGCATTGTTTTGTTTATTGAATGACCTTTTAGTTAGGCATATAATTGAATGTTCATAGGCAGGTTTTTCCTCTGACTTGTTATTATACTGCTTTACAGTAGACCAGACTGTGGTATATATTTTTGTTTAGGCACAGAGAGATTAAAAGATTTGCCCAGAACCACAGGATATTGAACTCGAAATAGGAGTTGAACCTGGCTCTCCCTATTCCAAGATCAGCAGCTCTAGCCACTAGGTCAACAATATTGAATGCTGGGGATGTCTCATCACAAGGCCTGGAGCAGTGGACCATGCAGCCCCTCTGTTTCATGGATTGAAAATGTACCTAGATCGCTGCACAACATGAAGAAAGTCCAGCTCATGAATTTGAGACATGCATCTTTCTGGTGACAACAGTATTGAGAATGGCTTTGCCGTGTGCCGTGCGGAATATATAACTTATGGAAGGTTTTATTGCGCGACAATAGATTTCCTTAAGCGGCACCACGGGAAGGAGGCATGCGCGTATTTCACCAAGGACAATGCAGGCAAGAGAGTAAGCCCTCACTCTTTCTGCTCTACGCTCATTTTGGGATTGTATTCATCCTCAGTGACATTTTGGGGGAGATGAACTGTTGCTTCGAGCACTTAACACCTCCATAAATAACGCTAAGCAGGTCCCTGAAGTGCGAGCATGACAAAAAGTAGAGAAAAAGCCTTTCAGAGCAGGGATCCGTAGGTATGGGATAACGCGAGAGAGGAGGGGTGAGGAAAGCGTTAATCAATTCTTGTGATCAGTAAGGCCTGACTTGAATATGGCTCCCGAATTATATAAGGAATAATGCCTTTGTGCTCGTGCACCAGAATGCCAGTATTGGTGACTTCCTTTTCCCAGGGGTCAGCTATCGCTTACGTCCTAAGTAGTTTGCACTGGGAAACAGCTCTTCTCGTTATCCTATAAACTGTATTGAAATTGCAATGTAGGGCTGGTGAATTTGCATACATTTGATTAGTGTACATTGTTTGATAGCCAGGCCCTTTGTACGTCAGTGACGTTTTTTTGGAATCCACAAGTTAGTCCCCCCACAAAAAATAAGCTACCGAGCGCTACAGACATTTGTTTGGGTGTAATTCTCTTCTTTTTTTTTATTTCAAACATTTTTTTATTTAGAAGATTTTCCAATATAGTACAGTAGTGATGCAGGGGGGGGGGGGGGGGTCGTTACAGCTAGGAGGTTCTTGGCATTTTATGGTTACATGGTGACATCGAGCATACATAGAAAAACAAGGTGAATAAAAATGTTAAAAAATATTTCTTTTACTGAATTTTACAGATTTACAGCATATTTATGGATACACAATTATTGACTTGCATACAGCCAACAGCCGCAGTAAGTCATCTACAACACAGTGCATTCCTGTTCTTTCTCCCTGTGCCGGCACCATTTTGGCAGCCTAGTGCCAAAGTAGGCACCCTTGCGCCATAGTGCGAGGGTGCCTGTGTTGTCAGTAGGATTGTTTTTGTGACGGAAGGATGCCTTCCTGCACTAAAACAATCCAAATAGGCACACTCCTCTTTCTATGTCTGCAGCAGAATGCAGCACACATAGCAAGAGGAAAAATTAGGAGAAATAAAGATACTTCTCCTCGTTACGCCTCTCCTCGGGAGGCGTAAGGATTTGGAGCTTCTCCAGGTTTACATGATCTGTAAATCTGGGGCAGGGTCAAAATCCATGGGTGTTGTCTGGGAAAATCCACTGCATCGCCTCCTGAGCGCAGAGTAAGGCAATGCAGCGATTTGCGCTGCCTTACCGTACTTCATATCTATGAGGCCATCGAAAGCCACACATAGTGGTTTTGTGTGGCCTCAAATTGATATGATTTAGTAATCTGTGCCGAAGGACCATCACAAAAAGTGACGCTCTGCCCCTATGTTGCTTAAGAGCAACACTTTGTGTTACCCAACAGTCCTCCTTCTGAAGTTCTTGGGAATTAAATTATGGCACAAAAATATTTAAGAAGAACCTTGTAGTATCTCCATGACACCTGCATTTGCAACATGTGCATTGACGCTCCTAATACTTCTTCTGAAGTGAAAGCATGGTCCTTGCTTTCCAACTATGGAATTAACCGAACCCAATCATGTTATGTTATGTTATGTTAATTGGTTTTTGTATAGCGCTGGTTCGCCATCAGGTCTCTTCGCGCTTCTAGAGGGGAATATTACAACAGACAGTGCGTGTGAGCTAGTGTGGACGAGATTATTTTGTGGTCAGTGCCTCCACAAACAAGATCATGGGATCTCAAACAGGCAAACACCGGTTTATTAAAGATCTGAAAAGTGGGGCTCACCCTTTTTGAAGAATCTTGTGCTAAGCAAACCTAGTTGTGAATGAACGTAAACCACATACAGGGTCAGAGTAGCCCTAGAGTATATCCGTCCTCCTCCCAACCCCAGTGTCCCCTGGCAGTGGCAGCATCTGCCACCCCACAGACAGCTGATATACTGCAATTCCCTTTGGGACCTATGTCATCCTGCATATGTTCCATAACATAAACATGTTCAGAGGGAAAGTGAATTCACTCAGATGCACCAGGAACACCCTCTGCAGATGAGGTAATGCTAATGAATATGTGGGTCACTGAAGCAGTGTCTATACATGCAGAATTACAGAAAGGATACCAAATAATAGCACCCTAATGGTATTTGCACAGACTGCCCTTATTTGTAATAAAGTGGCCTATTCGGCTAGAGTGGTCGACCTCGAAGCTGAAGAACCAGGTTCGAGTCTCTGGAGGTACGCTCAACATCTTGTGATTCTGGGCAAATCACTTAATCTCCCCATGCATAAAAAAATTATGTGTTTATTTGTAACGCAACTGGTGCTCATGTAAATCGCTCTGATACTTTTGGGTTGAGTTTGCGCTATATAAAAATAAAAAATAGAAATGTCTCCTGATTGTTAGATTTAACAGCAATTCTCAAAGCAGAAAGGACTGGCAATGCATTTGCTGACATCCCTGACCATCACACAGTGTTCCCAACCTTGACATTACAAAATGTCACCCATATTTAACAGACAGTCCCTCCAGGAGGAGCACTATATGTTCCTAAAGAGCCTACAATTGGCCTTCCTTCATTATTTCACCATAAGTCTTTTGTGATGGAAAGTATTCGCGAGCACCATTGGCCGTAATCGGATAGAGACAAGTGTTGCTGAGTGCAGATGGTTTGCGGGGCAGTTAAAATTAACCCAATTACCAAGTTTTCCCAGTACTGTCAGTCGGCGGAACACAGATTGCGGGGCAGCGGGAGCCAAGTCAACATGGCCGCTCAGCGTCCCAACACCCGCCTGACAAGAATGATAGAGCAATTTATAATTCCTGCTGGCTGGGTTTCAGGGAAAAACTGGGCCCTGATTACTTATTTCAAAGTCTTTTGTACAATTAGTTGGTAGGCAATATAATTTCCTCACTTATTCCTTAATAGAATCTTGCAGCGAGCGCACTGAATAGAATAACAGAGAATATGCAAAACTCCTGCCTGGAGTGCCGGCGGATAATTTGTATGTTCCTTTCAGAAGCTTAATGGATTTTTACAGCTGGCAGTTAAAGGGCTGAATAATGTACATTAGTATGACGTTTCAAAATAAAAATATATGCCAGCTCCTTTCTCCCCACACACATCGTCAAACAGAAGTAATATATCTGTCGGAGGCGGCGAAGACGCGCCTATTCCTCTGCGCTGTTTTTTCGAGTCCTTTATGCTTTTCTATTAAGTCCCTGTCATGTAGTGTAATATACTTTAGTCAAGGAGTGTTTATTTTAACCTCCATGCTGAGTATTTTCAGCGGATATTTAATGAATGCCCATGCTTTATCCGTGTGGCACACTTATTTATTAATGAGTGTCTAGGGTACCTGACCCTACAGGAAGGAACATTCCTTCTCTTTTTAACAGCAGTGGTGTCTGCTGGGGCTCCCTACAGAAATGGTGGTGTGAGACCATGCATCCTTGGCAGTAGTGTGAGTCCTGCCTCTGTGCTCCTCGCCAACCTTCCTACCATGGAATTTCTATGTGTTTCGTCATTTATTTTTGTGCATGGGAGTCTTCAGCAGTTCTGAAGTTCGAACACAAGTTGGATTCCATTCTGGAAGAGAGGGGTTCATCTTCCTCATGATGCTACATTGCCTTGTCTCTGACCTGGGCATGGACATAAATTAGGCGGAGTAAAGGGTAGCACTGGCTACCCCTGGATTGCTCTTTGGTACCACTGCCCTCGCTAGCCCTGGTCTCATGGGTCTAGAAGGCAGGGTTGTACCAAAATGTAACCAGGGCTCAAAGGGTGATATCTGTTTTCTATATTTTCGAATCTAAACAACTCATTTAGCCTCTCAACAGCCAACCAGAGACTTGTGAGGTGCTAAATTTGGAACAATGGGGAGAATGGGGGCCCAAAGGGTGTATGTAACCCTGGTCATTTAGTGAATGTACATCCATTGATCGAGGAGCTGATGCACCTGGTTGAGGTTTAGGTTCTATACATCTATAAGCTTCCATGCCATTGAATACCTGACCTTGCTGCTGACAAATCAAAATCTTCAAATGTTGCCAACTTGGTTCATGGCCAAGAGTCAAGCATTACGCAGGGGAAATAAAATAGGACTTAGAAAGCAGCCAACAGCACATCATTGGGACAATCTCTTGCAGGCCGTTTCACATATTAATAAAAGTGATAATAAAAAACATGAATTTCAGAAATTTAGCTTGCAGACAAATCATTGCAGATTGTACTGAAATATCACTACCTTGAGGGCATATCACGTATCCCCAGATCCCTAGACAAAAGAATAATAAGGCCCATAGCTGGCCCTCAACTTCCCAATGGAATTGCATAAGATATTTTTTGAGTCAGAGTAACTAACCTCACCTGCATTGTTTTGATGAAGAAAGTTTGTTTGGAAATTATAAAATTAAGTGAGTTGAGTAATTGTCAAACAGCAGAATTAAAATTAGATTGAGCAAATTTATTCAGTTGTGTGTGTATAAAGTAAATGACTAGAAACAGTTGTTATTGAAATACAAAAATCAAATAAAGATGAATTTAAAAAAAGTTTAGTTCATGCCCAATGGTCTGCTGGAGGTAGGGTGGTACTTCCGGGTGCTAAGGGCCTACCATGTGAGGGTTCATGTGTAGGAATCCTCTACTGTGAGCAATCGCAGACATTCTTAGACACTATAATTCCTAACATATATATTCTTGCAAACAGCTAAAATGGGCTGTGAAATGTTGAGAAATATGAATAAGTGGAGGTCAGCAATGGAGAAACAAGGTCTTGGTGGCCCAAGTACTAGTGGCATTAATGATAAGAGCACCAGCAAAATATGGCGAGTAGCAATTACATTTCTACAGTGACCTACTTAGACAACCTTTATTTTGCCATCCCTCATTCAGGCACACTTGTACGCCAACAAAGTAATAACGACACCGGATGCAGGTATCCAACAACATTCGGGACATTGGGTAGGAGGAACGGCTGAACCTGGTTTCCCTAAGGAGGAAGACCACACCCTACATGCTTCATATGTTAGGCCTCAGCAAATGTCATGTGACGCCCAACCCTCACACTCAATATCTGTGTCTTTCCATCAATTACCTATATCCATTTCTATGCCATAGACCATGCACGCAGGTGTACTGGTGTGCAGTTTGACACAGAACATCTCTCGAGCATCTCATAAAATAGCCAGAAGGACACATTGTAATTGGATTTACATAGCGCTTCATACCCCTGACAATGCGTTGAAGCGTTTTATGGTAAATAGCACGCTACTTTGGAACCCTAGGTAACTTCACATAATTAGCTGAAATTAACATATTTTTATGTGTACAATCTTGGTTTTGGGAGTAGTAAAGATTCATACCTGAATCCAAGAACCCCTGTACATCAAGTCACTGTGTTTACACAGTATCATTCATGGAAAGAAGTGAACAAGTAATTAGCTATATTCATAAAGGCCTTCCTCCATGCAAACGAGGGCAGGGCCATTGTAGAAAAAAGATGAGGAATGAGGGGCAGTGATAGCGTGAAATGTCAAGAACTCTTTATGCTTACATGTCAGCAGTGATGAAATAACATGGTTTGAAAGAAACACAAGTCATACATGTGCCCCAAACAGATTCACAACGCTTCGTTCCATAGTTTTTGGAGAATTCAGGGAGCACTTTTAGAAAGATTTGTGCTAACTGGTATATTCGAAAGCATTTCGGCCAGTAGTATTGGGCAGCAACTGTATATGTTTTTAAGACATCTTTCCAGATACAGTGGTTGTTAATCATTAGCAGAAATTTGGGTTACGTTAGTGGTAAATGGAGTATTTTAAGGCAGACCAGTCCTTTTTAGGGTACAAGGGGAGAGGAGTTGGCCTAACGGCTAGGGCGGTCTACCTCGAATCTGGGGAACCAGGTTTGAGTCTCGGCAATGACGCTGAACATCCTGTGATTCTGGGCAAATCACTTAATCTCCCCGTGCCTAACAAAAAATGAATGTGTCCTCATGTAACGCACTTCGTGCTATGTAAAGTGCTCTGATACCGATACCGGGTCAAGTTTGCGCTATATAAAACTCCGTATAATTTTTTTTTTTTTTAAAACCAGTCCTTAGAGATGCAAAACCAGCCCTTAGAGATGCAAAAGCACAGACCACTCTGGTACTTTGGACCAGTCCTTCTGGCATTGCCAGATTGTCCAGTCCCAGCCTGTTGATTCTAACTATGCGTCCCAAAACAGGACACAGTTAGGGGAGATGGCCCAGGATAGGCAGCTTTTGAGGGAGAAGTGAACCTTTAGATTGTTTTTGCCCTCTTTGACTCAAAACCGATGGCTAAAGTACACCCTTCAAACTTGCTGTCCTTCAGGACAAACGTAAATTTTCAGAGATTAATAATATTCCTAATTCTTTCCAGATGTCAATTGCAACATACTTGCTAGACTGAGTTGGACCACGTGCAACGAGAAGGGCTAGAGGAATATGTGTGTCCAAGAGGGCGTGCTGCTATTGTTGATATAAGGGCTGTGCTAAAAAAATCGGACCCTAACACAAACAAAAAATGACAAAAAAAATCATAATTTTTCAACGCACACAAATGCACACATGTATATGTATACGTATATGTATATATATTTATATATATATATATATATACATACATACATACATATGAAGTGAAATTGACTGTGATACTAGAAACACTGGTGATATTTGTAACTATGCTTTGAAACAATTGTCCTTCCTCATGAAAAGCGCTTTGATACCTCCGGGTCTAGCCAGCGCTATATAAAACTTTTTAAATAAAATAAAATAAAAACATATATATATATATATATATACACACACATAGATAATAGGATACAAACACACACACGTACAGCGATAATAGGTCGGGTTTCCTACCTAAAATATAGTTTATTGAGACAAGGAAAGCAGCTCCCTTGTATCCATAAAGTATATTTTGTATAATAATCCGGTAACATCTGATCAACAAGCACTTGGTGAAATCATGAAAACACAGAAAATAGGCAACCTTTCTGCCTTTCTAGGGGATACTCTATTGTAAAAAGCTTAGGTTTTTGTCTGACGTTAATCAAAACTCTGCTCATTTGTCTCCTAAATGAAAAACGCCTGAACACTTAAATGAAAAAGGCTCTTACATATTTCTACACACAGGGACGCTTCTGAGAAGATGAGAATTAAGTTGCTCTTTGTGAATACCTATGTGGCTTTGTGTAGGGTCCATAATGCAGCGATTCTAATGCTTACATACGTCCAGCCTGGTCATTAATTTTCTTTGCAGTTGATGGTGGTCATAAATCTAGGATTCGTTCCAATGTTGAATCAAGATCCATAATTTCTAACATCCCACTTGGACCGCTGCACCGCGTCATGAGTGGCGTTAGAGGTCTGTGCCTGCGCATGCACTATCCTGTTATCCAAGACTTAGACAATGGACCTACAGGAAGGAGGTCTTGCTTCATGGAGTATCCTTGGTCTCAGATGACAACCTCCATCTGATCTAGGTTTGTTGCCTTTTCATGGTTTCTTTAACTGCTAATCAATGCAGACTTTTCCACTGCTGCTTTGCTCAATTGCAGAGCCCTATGATTTGTGTTAACGAGAGAGAAACAAATTCTATTAACCCCTTGCATGCTGATGACGGCCCCCAGCCGTCATGCACTACGGTGCTCGTGTGCTGATGACGGTTGGGGGCCGTCATAAACCCGCCCACTCACGATTCTGCCGCACAGGCGCAGAATCGCAGCCGCATGGAAGGGGTTAAAGGACTATTACATTTTGAGAACCCTCCTTTTGCTGAAAAATGCATTAAAAATATAGTTACTCATGGTATATATTTTTTGCTGAGAATGCACAGTTTGTGTGCCTGGGGCATTTTTTGGCTATGCAAAGTGTGGACATTTTCCTATTCCTTCTCACTTTCCATGCTTTGAAGTGGTTTCCATTTCCTGTCCGGAGCTGGTTGAGGGTCTGCAGGCAGACTATCCCGAGATAATTGTAAGGCATCTTGGCGGACTTAGGTGGGCTTTGGGTGGGACCATATCTTTGTGGAGGATGTGTTTTTAAGCCCAGGACTAGCATGGACCGCTGTCAAGGGCTGCTTGTCCTCTCGTTGCCACGAGTGGCCATAATGAAATATTTTTATACTACTAATTGCTACACTGAGTGTCCCACATATTGATGAATTTTTACAAACTTGTGAGCTGTGAGCCTTCCCGCTTCATACACCTCTAGTTTTAAGTGAGAAAAGAAACACATTTCACCAAAAATTACATAAATATGTGAGATAAAGTCAAAACTTTCATAGATTACATTACTAAGCAGGCGGGGACAAGGAGCAGAACGGTGGGGTGGGGAGGGATGGATACTTGATTTACTGGAGGAATGGGGTCAAAATGACAAAAGGCACCAGGGCTAAATGTCTAGGAGCCAGGGAGGTCCCCTAAGCACCTTGGGGACCGCACACCTACACACCTGCTCAAGCGCCTGGATACCCTCTCAGGTGATTAGTGCACTATATAAATCAACGTAACATAACATGTCTGGACTTATAGCTATACTTCACATGAACAAACAATCCAGCACATTCGCTTCCACTGCCAAAAACTGACACTTTATGACAGATTTATCATAGTATTGCATTGCCCTTGCGTCACACATGGTGCTGCAAGAGCAACACAATACTAAAGTCAGATTTACCAAGCACATGGCCATCTTGCATGGCCCTGAATTGCTTGATAAATTCTGGAGCAATGCAAGGCAGCGCAAGTCACTGCCTTGGGATACTCTGCCGGGGGCTCGGTGGGTGGAGCTTCGGTGTTCTCATGCCGTTTTTAAAGGTAGGGCTGCTACTTTAATTAGATCTCTTTCCACCACGGAAACTCTTTTGAGTCACACCAGTATGCGGTGTCTTATGGATTGAGACAGGCAGGTGAGGGTTCTCTCTCAGGCACTGATGCATTCAGGTTTCACGTGGTGCGAGATTTGCTGGAAGGCTGCCATCTTGGCAGGACTGCAGCGGCAGCAAGCAGGCTCCCGCATTGCCCTTGCTTTTCAGCTGCTATCGCACCTCCCGATTGAGCATACTCTATGGACCAGGAAGGTCTTGAAGCCAAATAGCTTCTTCCATAATGTGTTTTATCTTGCTGCCGGAAAACCCGGTGTCCGCGTCGATGGTGGAGCCAGCCAGCGGAGAGGTAATCTAACTTCCAACCCCCAGTCGCGTGGAACAAAGACGAAAACATTTTTAATCTTTCGCTTTATGAACCTGCTTATCTTAATTTACGTAGCTAGCGCCAGTTTGTGTTGATTAACATGCTGATTACAAAAACACATATTTGCCCGTTTGTGAATTACAAATCTGGCGATCTAGCTGGGCCTGCCAATATGTAACAACTACAATAGAAAGTGTTCAGTCCACCTTCTCCAGAGATAAACCTGTAAGTGGTTTTTAGAGGTCACAGGCAAATGAAGGCTAACCCGTACATTCTGCTCCCATTTTGTCTCACTAATGCTAAACGTTGCACCCAAATTTCAAACAATAATTTTAAAAAGTGTTGAGTGCATCCAGAAACTACCTGGAAAAGAATGGATGGGAAAGAAATGATTCAGTAAAAATTGCTAACTTTTGTTCTCTTGCGAACTTCCCTAAATCATGACTAACACTATGATTAGTACCAAGAATTTGCATAGCTTTCTGCATGTGGGTTTCATTACAAAATCCCTGCTTTTGTGCATCTGTTACATAGTTTTGAGGCAAAAAGCCAGGCAGATTTAAATTCCTGAAAACCGTGTTTCAAAGTTAGCCCTTGAGAAAACTAGTCCTTGCGAGTCAATATTTCAAGTTTATGGTGAAAACCTGTTCCATTGCACGAAAAGGGTACAATCTGGAAAATCCAGGGACTAAAGGTAGACCAATAACTAAGGTAAACCAGTTTAATAAAAGCTTTGCACACCACTGGTGAAAATCTGATTGATAGAGCTGAGATGGTTTAAGCACCAGTTGCAGAGTCTTCACAAATCTCAAATATTTGTTGTAGACATGGCAAGGACAACATAGAATTTCCTCATTTCCAGGTCAAGAAAATGAATATTGAGTTCATGTGGGGAAATCATGATTGGATTTGGCAGTCGTGACATAGCACTTTGGAGAAATGCACTAAAGGAGAACTCGATTATTACTTGGAGGCTATCCAATGACAACTATGAGGAATATGTATTTAATGCATGTGCAATTTATTGCTAGGTAACTACCTATTTAAAAAGCTAGTTTAATATATTGCATAAAGTTTGAAATGGCAAAAAGAACAGCATGATCTTACAATATGCAATAAATATTAAACAAATACATAAAAAAATAAAAAATAAAGAGCTATGTTATTGGTTACTTATGACCAAAATATATTATGCCGCCCATAGTGGCTAATGGAAATGGCTCAACCTACACCAAAAATTGTGTTTCAATAGAGGTAGGATTCAGCCGTGAAACATATTGCAGACTCTTCACTTTGGGAGTGAGAACTTGTGGGAAGGGATGCCTTAGGAACATTTGATAAGATGTTTCCTGCCCAGGTCCATAATCAGTAAAAGAATAGGTGTAATTGACAGAAAAGACTAATTTGAGTGATGTGAACTCCAGTTTCCTGAAAATAATGCACCTTGAAAAGCACTGTGTTCATGAAGCCTGCAGAGCATGGGCATCCACAAACATTTTCGCAAAGGCCATAAAGCGTGGTCTGTGATATGACTGAGGGCCGCATCCAAGCTAGAAGGGTGGCGATCCGGGGGAGGGAAGCACTATTGGTGCAAGATGGCTTTGAAAATGAAGGTGTTTCTAAAGTTAAGTGGTGCAGGATAACCTAGTTAGTTCCTTTCTTTAACTTCAATTAACCTTTAACCCGTTCAGCGCGGCGCGAATTTTCGCGCTGTGCTAAACGTTCTTAAGAACGGGCGTGGTCATGACGGAAAGGTTCCGTCATAAGCACAGCCCAACCGGTGCTCATGACGGAACCGCTCCGTCATGAGCACGAAAGGGGTTAAATAAAGGCTTGCCTGTATATTTAACATCTTTTTAATGATAGTGCAGAGTCGAGTGAAGGCAGCCCAGTGCAGCTCTTGATCAAGGGGCTGCATGTAAAGGTCAGTGGGCAACATGCGGTCCCCGGGCCATACTTTGAGTATTACTGCAGAGGCTTTGGGGGGCTTGTCTAAGTTCTCCATTTTGTTGAAAATCTTCTAGTTGGTGCTGTGATGAGTACCCGGTGTATTACAATTCCGAGTCGGGTACACATTGGCTGTACTGTTGTGAGGCAATTTGAAAAACAACTGCATGGTGTTTATATTACTGGACAAAATAAAAAAATGTGGCATTGATTGTTCATCATGAATTAGGCCCACATTGTCCAGAAGCTGCCAGAGTGTGTGTGTTGATATTGAGAATCCAGGTATTCTGATTGTACCCTATTCTACACTTGATCTAAAGACAGCTCCCCAAATCAGACACCTCCTCACATCCAGGTAGATTTTTTACAAGTTCAAAGCTCCTACCTAATGAACTTACTGAATAAATTCCACATTAATTTCATGTTACCTACACTTTCTCAGTGCCTAGAAGCTGCCCACACTCAAGAGCCATGTTTAACCAGACCCCACCCTGGAGAAAAATATATAGTCACGTGTACTGTCCTTTTAAAACTTTAGCTGCCATAAATTCCAAATCCTGACCAATTTTCTATGTATTTGGAAACTGTATATCTCACCAAAAGTAACAAGATGACATATCCTGATATCTGTGGAAACGCCCTCTTAGCACTGTATTTAGTGATGGGTCATACTTGTCACCAAAAATACAGTTTTAATCACATATTTCTAATAAACAACCTAATATCCACAACAAAGTACAAAAATCTTTCTTAATGACTACTTTTGGTTTACTTTTACCTCGTTCTTTCCACATTCTGAACACTAATCTCCTTGGAATGTAAAGAACAACATCTAATAACTCACAAACTGGAAAGTAAAAATCCAAGCCACCTACAACTATCGGAATTCGCGTTGTTTTGATGTAAATCTCCCGGATTCCGTTTTTTGGGACACTAGCTTCACTGAAAAGTGTATGCACCTGATCTCTTAAAAATGCAGGACATAACCAATGTATCCCACAAGTTAAGTCAAGTAACCCAACATTTTAATCTTTTGATATAGATGTTATCCGACTAATATTTCAAAAACACAGGATTAGTATTGGGATATTCAATGTATTGCCATTTTTTTAATAGTAATTCGAGCAGTAAAAATACTTATTTGAACTCTGAAGAAAAGCTGTTCTGAACCATGAAAAATAACAAATCAATCAACACAACTTGATTAAGCACAACACAAAGCTGAAAGAGGTAAATGAAAGTTTTGCCTACCTGCGATGATCAAAAGAGCAATGGTTTTAAATGATAACAACATTCCATGATAAAGGCAGACATTTTGAGTATCCAAAAGCAATCATGCACAAACCTTGTATTGTCCTTTTGAAGAAAGCCTTGCAGGCCTCGCATGATGCTACACCGTAATGGTACCCGGACGCAATGTCGCCGCACACTAAGCACAGCCTTTTGGGCATAGAGTTCAGCATGTACTCGCACTTGGTCTGTGAGTCTTCTGCAATGGTGCTGGAGCAGTCGTCGTAGCGCTTGATAACGGGCCCGTTGACACCAAGGCTTGCCGCTGAGGGGTAGAGCGGCGGCGAGTCGAGTCCATTCTGATGTCCATTCATGGTCGAGCTGTAGCTCCCGCTAGCGTCAGACGAGCCACCGGGGCTGTGGTGGTTGATGCTGTCCGTCAAGGAGGCAGGGCTTGAAGGTTCCGTCTTGATGTATGACGAACAGCTCGAATCAATGTGTCGATCTTTACTTGACATTCTGCAGAGAAGCCTGCATCGGGAGGGAGAAAGCGAGAAGATTTCTTTTATTAGAGAGACTCTACTCCAGAGCTGCTGTGTAAAAGCCTGTGACTGGACATCATTCATGCATTAGTCAATACCTCTTGTTCTACATGAAGGTAATCAGCATAAGGGCATGACAGAGTTTTATCAAAGCTTCAGACAGGCAGTAAACAAAGCCTTTAAAGAGACCCAAATCATTGTTTTCTCCTAGCAGGCTACGTGTCATGTTAAACCCACACCAGTGAATTGGAAAGGTGTCAACATCAGACCCAGTAAATACCCAGACATACCACAGCTCCAGTGAAAAAAACACAATGCACGTATTTCAATATATGTCGCTTCATTTAGGAAAATGAAGAGAGACAAAGAGTGGCGAGGAAGAGGGCAAATAAGGGAATCAAATGGGAAGAGAAACAGGAAGAAATAGAAACATATCTTCATTTATTCATCCCCTCAACATGAGAGTAAAATCATGTCTCATCTTCTAGCACCCGGGCACCCAAGGGTGGGAGTACACTTCATCCAGATTGAATTTGTACATTTCACAGTGGTGCATCTGAAACCAGCAAATACTATTCCCTAAACTTGTCACATCTTATTGGACACCCATGTCTGTCATCCTGAGGCAGTTTTCACCATTAAAAATCATAATGCCCGTGGCTTTCTGATGGATTTATTTGTTGCTTAGCTTAGGGCCTTATTACGACTTTGCTAGTCCACACTGCCGTAGTCGTGGTGGCGGTCCGACCACCACCACACTGAGGGACTGCAGGCAGTATTATAAGTGCGGCAGTCAGACTGCCACTGAACTACTGCTACCTCCATGGATCAAGGATCCTGCGATGGTCTGGCAGCGGTTCAAGGCCAGAATTTGCTGGCAGTGCTGCATGGGCCCTGCCGGCCACATTTTGAGTTGCCTCATCGCCACCCTTTATATGGCAGTTGCACTGCCATGAAAAGGGTGGCAGTGAGCCAACAAAGGAGGCCCATAGGGCCCCCTTGTGCCTCTGTGTATGGGGATGCATGCAGGGAGGCACATGCCGCACTTTCAAGGAAGGCCAAAACTCATAATGATACCCTTGGCCATCAGTGGGCGGGGAAACAAATTCATTGGCATGAGTGTTGTTATTCATCTCCGGTGCAAGGGTTTTTGGAACTCCAGTCCAGATTACAAGTTTTCTCTTTTTTTCACTTCCCCTCCCAAGTAACAGTGCCCCATTTGAGCCTTTAGTTGCAATCTGGTACTCCCTTGTGGCACAGCCTAGGCTGGGTGCCTAGTTTTCCCTTGGCATATCGCCTTGGGGTTAGTATATGACATAACACCAGGGAGTGTATACAAAAACTGGCACATATTGGGAAGGAGATCTCTAAACATGTCTAAGACTATTTATCATATGCCCCAGTCACAACACGATACCACACTCTTAAAAGTATGAAATGGTGGGCTTGCCACTTAAAGCCTGGTGTCTTTGAGGGCTGCTTCAAGACTGGGGTCTGTGATGGCTGCATTAAAGCTGGGGTCTGTGATGGCTGCATTAAAGCTGGGGTCTCTGAAGGATGCATCAACCCTGGGGTCTGTGATGGCTGCATTAAGGCGATGTTCTGTGATGGCTGCATTAAAGCTGGGATCTGTGATGGCTGCCTCAAGACTGAGGTCTGTGATGGCTGCATTAAAGCTGGGGTCTGTGATGGCTGCATTAAAGCTGGGGTCTGTGATGGCTGCTTCAAGACTGGGCTCTGTGATGGCTGCATTAAAGCTGGGGTCTCTGAAGGATGCATCAACCCTGGGGTCTGTGATGGCTGCATTAAGGCGATGTTCTGTGATGGCTGCATTAAAGCTGGGATCTGTGATGGCTGCTTCAAGACTGAGGTCTGTGATGGCTGCATTAAAGCTGGGGTATGTGATGGCTGCATTAAAGCTGGGGTCTGTGATGGCTGCTTCAAGACTGGGCTCTGTGATGGCTGCATTAAGCCTGGGGTCTGTGATGGCTGCTTCAAGACTGGGCTCTGTGATGGCTGCATTAAGCCTGGGGTCTGTGATGGCTGTATTAAGCCTGGGGTCTGTGATGGCTGCATTAAAGCTGGGATCTGTGATGGCTGCATTAAGCCTGGGGTCTGTGATGGCTGCATTAAGCCTGGGGTCTGTGACAGATGCATCAACCCTGGGGTCTGTGATGGCTGCGTTAAGGCTGAGGTCTGTGGCAGTTGCATTAAGCCTCGGGTCTGTGATGATTGCTTTGAGACTTGGGTCTGTGTTGGTTGCATTAAGCAAACGCATGCACTTTCAAGCGTGTTCACACAAAGGCCAATTCTGGTGCAGTTCCAGGTTCTCGCTTTATATAACTATTGATCATCTGAAACAGCGGAATAGCATGTGGGCTCCGGCAGATTAGTCATCTGTCAGAAAATCTCTACTACTCTTTAATGTGCCCTTAATTGACTATTTTAAGGCTAATTATGCGATACACAACAGCTTCTAGTTTTGCTCCCAATAGGAACGGTGTTTGACCCAGACTGGCGCGTACGTAGGAAGAGCACGAAGGCTTTGAATCACTTTTCACAACCCATCAGGCAGGTTTATGAAGAGAATTTTCAGAGGCAGCAACTTTCACCTTAATAGAAAGGCATTGATTATGTTTGGTAAAACTAAAGGGGTCGAGCCTTACTTCTTCGTTTGAAGTGTGGCCCTCATTGCTTGGCGGGTTGAGTAGAAGTTTCGGCCCACCCATGTGACCTCAAGTGAGCCCCACCTCATCGGTGATACTGCACAGGCTCTGTAGCAAGAATACTTATGAGCACCAACCAAATGATGGGTAAGAGAGCCTGCTGCCTTTGTGCTTGAAATACTCACATAGAACTACTGTTTTTTAGAATATTTTGAGACTGGTGAACAAATAATAATGTGCATTCCAATTCTAAAATAAATGGGAAAAGTGCTCAGATAATGCGGTATCCCTCGTAACCCCTTACTGGTATTCTTCATTCAAGCTAAGGAACCGTGGGTCCCAGCTCACTGCCTGCACATCTAACCCCCTCCTCTGACTCCCTCTCTGAAAGTGTCTCTCTCCGCCCCCGATTGCTTCCTGTCCCTACCTCTTGCTATTGACCAGTTGGGGATAAATGGGGACTCTCATCCCCACTGATGTGTACATTCCACCAAAAAGCCTTCCGTACTATCGAATCCTCATAGTGCATTAGCCAGATGATCAAGGGACCAAGTAGAGCGGCCACTATCATCCACATGAAATAATACAAGAGCATCTATACAACGTATCATATGCTCCAACGTTACACTCTTGATGGTGTTCATCGAATACAGAATGGACTTTACGACGAATGCAACATTGTTACTTTTGGTGTCCAACAGCCGCATTTTTCAACAAATTACAGACTACTCATAGCCGTGTTTTTTCAAATAGAGCCTTGTTGATGGATTTAAATCAAACATGCGAAGGACCTTCAAAGAACCCCACGTCTTATAGTATCTCGCCTGTCATCCCGGATCATCGCCTGATCTCCCATCTTCATCTGCTCCCTAGTCGCCACCACTGTAGTTTTTAGCTATCTCTCTTGTCTCTCGGCTATCTCTCAGGTTGCTTGCTCTTCTCAAGTCCCTGTGTGGAAGAAGGCGGGTTGCAACTGGCTTGCAGCAGCCCCGCTGATACCGAATACCATAGAGCCCTTACCCTAGCACTCCACATATTGCCTTATAATTATGGGACGGCTCTCGCGTCCATAACGATCACGGGCTAGAATCAGAAGTCATTAGGGGACAAAACTTCTGGCTTGCTATCGTCCATGTGTAATTTAATGAAGTTTTGAGTTAAAAAATCTATTAACTCTTTGCCTTGCTAAGGGGTTGTCTGGATGGCTATGGCTGTATTATCTTGATTCAGTGGTGGCAGGAGTTGTAGAGCGCTCTGCTCCTGCTGGATATCTCTGTTACGCAAGCGCACCGCAAGCGCACCGCAAGTGCACCAAGAGTGGAGCTGCAAGTTCAGACTTGAGAAGGATGAGCATGCGTCGCTTGCTTCTTGGAGTCTCTGCAGTTAAGTTCCTCCAGCTACGGGAATGATTTATTAGCCAAAGGGATGGTGTCTCCTGCCAGTCCCAGAACAATCTGCCTGTGTCATTACTAAGTCAACATCTAATTAGTGCGCCACAAAGCTGCTGTCTTATCCAGATCACAAGTGGATTTTTCTTCTTCCAGCTGTCGGTACCAAAATTATTATCTTGTACTTTTCAGCTCACCTCTCACAGCAGTGATGGCTGTAAGAGCTGAAACGCCAATTCTACAAGTGGGGCTGGTTATGGGAATACACAAGGTGCAAATGTTATCCATTTGCCCGCTAATAAAAACGAATAAAATATAGAGACGATGTAAACAAATAAGGGAAATTCCTTGAATTTAGTTACAACAAAAAAGCAGGATAGCCTTCACCCCTATGTTAAATATGGAGTTCTGTGGAGTTTTACAGTCGTTAGGTTTAGAGTGGAAAAAGTATGTCAAGCACAAATGCATTTATTGCACCTCAGTGACTATAACATGGTATACGAAAATGCAAGTGTTGGCAGATCATGCAATCAAATATACTTGCAATAAGACCACATTCATACTCGAATTTGCAGAGTCAGTGGGGACTTTGGTTGCATGAAGAGTGGGAACGGGTTCAAAGACTGCGGTGCTGCTGTTATTACTAATACTGTGCACATTTTAAGGAGCCAACTTGGCACTGATAACGGCTTTGGTTAGGGATAAGTTGAGGCTATATCACTTGCACTTTATGTCCACAGATCTAGCATGGGCTTACAGTATAACCACAGAGCAACAACGACAGGGAAGGTAGGATGAACAAAGGCTGCAATGCAGCTACATTGTCAATGGGTCTGACTCAAAGACAGGCACCATGTGCTCTCCTGGTATAACACAAACGAGGCTAGTGGAGGTGGTCCATTCTTTGGAAACTGCATGCAGGCACCAGAAAATGATTTAAAATAGCATTTTATGTCAAGTTGTGATACTGAAGGCAAGAAACCTTTAAAAGACATGACTGCTGTGCAGCTTCTCTTTGCTATTGCTCCATGTGCCCATCGGGCCCTATTCCGATAGACCGGGACAGTGCCCTGAGCGGAAAGACAATTTGGTGTTTGTTGGGGGAGTGGGGGGTTGTTGCAGTGTGATGGCAGGAGATGTGAGGAAGGTGGGAGGAGGGCAAGGGGTTGGTGGGGTGGTATCAATTATGCTGAGGTACATTAAGGGCTAACCACAAGGTCTTTAACGGGATGATTGAGACCAAGTGGGATGAACGAGCTGCTGTTTGCATGACATTCGGTCCGGCAGCTCACTGCTGCATCCCTCGGAATGGGAGCGCCCCGGGCCTGGGTCCAGCTCGTCCATGTCAAAGGCTGGTCATGGTGTCTATTTAGCTGTTTTCTTGTTCTATTGTATAGTCTCCCTTGGTTGCTGTTCTGGGTTGTAGTCCACACCTCATCAGAAAAAAGGGTCTCAAGGGGAGCCTTGATCAGGACATTTGTTGTTGAAACACTCCCAGTGGATGGACATATCTTAGTGTATTACTATCAGCTGATGGACATCCCTTGGTGCAGGGAAACAGCATTTACAACGCGGGTGGAATCACGCATAATGTTACAGCGCAGGCGTTACCACGCTTTCCTTTACTACGCATATGCGTGGTAAAGGCAGTTAGCACTCTAGAGTCAGAGAGGCTGGACGGGGAGAATGGAAGGAACAGGAAGGATCGGGATGCAGGTTAGTAAGTAGGGCTGGGCCGGGTTTTAGGACTCATAGTGGGGGGCTGAGGTGTTTTTAGAGCTGGGGCCAGGTTTTAGGGCTCTAGGCAGGGAGGGTAGGATCAGTTTTTAGGGCTCGTTTTAAGGCTTAAGTTGGGGGGCAGGGTCGGGTTGTTTTTAGGACTGTAGGCCAGGTTTTAGTGCTCAGGACAGTGGTCGGGTAGTTTTTAGGGCTGGGTTGGGGTCATTTGCAGGGCTGGGGCTGGGTTTTAGGGCTCAGGGCAGGAGGCTAGGGTGTAATCTTTACCACACATATGCCTTTACCAGTCATGCCTTCAAAACAAAATTCTTTGTAAAGGCGTTCGTGGTAAAGGCATGCATGGCAAAGTCGTGGTCATAGTAAAGAATGCATTGTTAAGGCATGTGATATAATTGCATGCATAGTTCCGTCATACAACCCTTGGTGCAATATTCCCAGTTGATGGACATATTTTATTAGCTGCTATATTTTGCCTTGGCAAGTGGCCAGAAGAAGGCAGCAAATGTCAACAAATGTCTTAAAAAAGTCTTGTTGCTAGGGATAAGTGAGCGCCAAAACAGCAAATTATCATTTCGCATAGGCTGCCAAAAACCTTTGCGACGGAGCTGATGACTAACCTCATACCAGCTGAACAAGGAATGTGCAGGTTCAGTCCCAGTGACTAGCAGGTAGATTCATCAAAGACCCGTTTTGCGAGTCTTTAATAGCGATTCATAAGGAATCGCTATTACAGACTCGCAAAACGGGATTCATGTAGGAATCGCAAAATAAGTTGCGATTCCTACACATTCCTTATTTCCGATTAGCAAATTGCTAATCGCAAATAAGGAATAACTCTCCATTCATTCCTATGGGCCCAAAGGCCCATAGGAATGAATGGGGAGTAGTCCTTATTTGTGATTAGCAATTAGCTAATCGCAAATAAGATAGCGATTTCAAGGGTGCCAGGGGTGTCCAAAGGACACCCTGTAGCACCCCTGAAATGCAAATTTACACAGGTGTTGTGCACACACATGTCCAAAGGACATGTGTGTGTGTAACATGCAACAGAGAAAAATGCACTAAAGTGCTTTTTTCTACTTTTTCGCGATTTACCACGAAGTCAGACTTCGTGGTAAATAGCGACCAAATATTGCGATTTAGCAATTTAAAATTGGTTCATGAATTGCATTTAAGGAATCTCTAATAGAGATTCCTTAAATCCAATTCCTCGCAAATATGCGATATCGCAAATAGCGATTTTTGCATTTGGGATGATGAATCCCAAATGCAAAAATTGCACTCGCAAAGGGCCAGATTCTCAGAATCTGGACCTTTGCGAGCTCTATTTAGCTTCATGAATCGGGCTGTAGGTATTTAACAATGAACTGTAGGGGGCTTTTTGTGACATAACGTAAATATGTAGTTGCGTTCTGTCTCCATGTTGGGAACATTTCATATTTCACTTTTTGGAACAGCAATTCTGCACAATTGTTTGCATTTGACTGATAACATCACATATGGTCTGCTGCTTACATCACAAAAATAAACGAGGGGAAACATTCTCCTTGTCTAGCATGGGTTACAAGATGCTTACTCTTAGCCAGTATAAAAGATTTTTTTTTCACCATTAGCTGGCATTGATCTGACTTTTTACTGAGGACCTTCAAGAGTCTCTAATTTCAATGTGTGCATTTGGATGGGTCCAATCCATGTCACATACAGTGAGAGGATAAGAGGAAGACATTGCACATTGCGTTTCAATGTAACAACCCGAAGGTCTCTCCGTGTCCTAGTATGTAGACAGATCGGTGCACCGCCACTCGAATGTACTTAGAAGCGGAGTTGGTAGACTGTAAAATAGGAGCTCAGTCAAGGGTGGGAGACGGGCTCGCCAATCCTGATTAATTCTGAGCTACACTGAAGATCTTCCTAGACACAAATCCATTATAGTTTAAAAGTAGGGGGTGGGGGGGGAGGGTGCTTCATCCGTTCTCTTTGCTTCTCTGTCTGAAATTCTACAGCTCTATTATTTGGACCTGAAATATTCACAACTGTCTATAAATTCAATTGTCAGATGGTGGATTTTATTCTAGACATCACTTCAATCTAATATTAGAGGTACTAAAATTCACATTAATGCTAGCAGGGATGAGGCGAATAAGACTTCACCCTGAAAGAACACCTCGCTGACGAAGAAGAGCTGCTCGTCAGGTGATGGCTTTATCCTCGTCGGCGGAGACGGCCAATTCCTCCTCGTGCCGTAAACGCAGGTCACATTGGATTCATAAGGGTCCAAGTGTAATTAACTTCCATGCATAGATGTAACATGCACAATATGCTAAAGCGTATACTATTTATAGGATCCTCTTGTTACAAGGCCATGCTTGCCAATGGAGTCTCTCCGTGCACCTTTAAGGGCTTCCATTTCTCATTGGCATAACCGCTTTTAGTGTAATTCTTAAGCGCCTAGTTCAAGAAGAAGCTGCATATTCTGAAATTTGTAATAATTCAAGGACTGCTACCGCATGGAAGTCACAAAATTATTGACGATTGCGCAATCCACCTATGGATTTTGGTTCTCACACAGCACAATCTAAAGCCCAAATATTTGACCCTTCTTAAAACTTAGACACATTACAAAATTGCTCCCCGGAATGATGCCATCCAACTCCCCTCCAAGATGACATTTGGTCCACCTAAACGGTTGCCTCACTGTATATGCCTATATTCCTCATACTAATAAGGCATGCCATATATTATGTGACCCTCTATGGCACTAGCTTAAATTGATTCCCCTTCTATCCCTATATTATCACTCTGCTGTAACATTGTTTTTAAGTATTGTCTTGAAGCTGTTTATGGCACTTCTGCTAGATTGGCTAAACTCAAAGAAATGCCAATGCACATCCATTCCTGGGGCAAGCTTCTGTTCCCTAACTGCACGCGTGTGCAGTACCTCTTGAACAGATTTACGAAAGGCATTTTTCCTTTTTCAAATTGTAATGGTATATATTTTTCCATTAAATATCTTCCCTTCCTGAAATACAAAGTGAAAGCAGGGAATGTTGATGTACTTTCCCACACTTTCTGAACTAATTACACACACATCATTTGAGTGTCAGTCAAGAAGTGCAGATCGGTGTGGACATTGCAATAAAATGTTCATGAATACGTTAAATGTACGAAACTGTGGGTATTCATCCACAATGCCTTGTGATTTGTCACCACCAGGCTGACACTGTCCTGGTAAAATTTGCATTTACTAATATTTGGTGTTACTTAATAAGTCATGAGTCCATACTTTGAAGAATTTCTGCACTAACATGATACCATTGCAAGCGTAACAAAAGCATTCTGGACTTGGTAAATGGCCCCTGAGTCATGCATGCATTTTTACCTCTGCAAGTCACATTATACACCGAACATCTTACACATGTGTTTATGGGGTGCAATTTAAATATCTGGCAATGCTGTTAAACAGCCCTACCTAGACGTTTACAAAAATGAAAAGTTGAGCCAATATAGCGCATAAAGTACAGCCAGAGTTGGATATTTTGTTCAGAGTCCCCGGGCCCTACTAGAAAGGCAATGTGAACTAGGCCATCAAGCCAGACTGCACACCTGAAGGTTCTTCCTTATGGGGCCGCTTCACTCATATTCTGTTTTTCTGGGCGGTTATGGACTTGAAACTCCTGCTGTTTCTTGTTTGTGATTCAAACTATCAGGCTATTAAAGATCCCAAGCAGTTCATAAATAAAATCATTTTTGGTTTTCCAAGCAATACCCTAATTGAATGACTGCCATCCACCAAGGGGGCGCGTCAATGAAGGCCCCCTCACGCCTCTGGCCTAAGGAGAATATTCATTGGCTACCTGGGGCAAGCAGAACATTTCGACCTGTTCACAGGACTTGTATCTTGCTTCCCCTACCCCCAAGTGCTAAGAAGCAGCACCTGAGTCCTATGCAGCGCTTTACAGAAAACTCTGAAATAACAGGTTGAAATAAGCAAGTGGGAAAACGTCATGGATTTTCCTAGCACTTTGCAGCAAATGTGTAACTCGACTATAGCAGCATCTCTGCTGAGTAGCCCACTTCTTCTGTACACAGAGACAACAAATGCACCCACATCTGTAACCTGAAACAACTCCAGATATGATGTCAGCACGGCAAAGATGCTTGCACGAAAGGCTGCGACGCTGCGTTGCTCGCTTTCTACGACCCTACTCAACCCGTGCTGAGTAACAGACTCGTATTTCGGATCCGTGTCACCGGATAAGGGCACCCGCGCCATTTCCTTTTATTTTGCTCACCAGAACAGGAGGGGACAGCTCTGCACCAGGAAATGGAACAGAGAGTGCCGCATCACGGCGTGAAACATGAACCTCTGGGTCGTCCCAGCGGCTCCGGTAACCGAGCCGAGCTTCCAGCTCCGATGGGGCCGCGACTCCCACCCAGCCCTCATCCCCTTTTCTGCTTCAGCTAGCTGCACTCCAGCAAAGTGGCAAAAATGCGAATCACTTAAAAGGCAAATGGACAGCAGCTGCTATTGCCGGGGAATGGCAAATGCGGAAGAAAGCGGCGACGACTGAACGAAGTGTCATGTCAGGAATCAGCAGTGCAACGTGTGATTTGAGAAAACATGTCTACTCGGCAGATCCAGGCTGTCATTATGGCATCACTGTAATACGATGCTTTGACAAGCGCGCGCCAACGTATCATCATTGCATTAAGGTGCACTGCTTTAGCGCGGCCAAGGTGCGGAAGGCATTTTTCACTTTAATCAGCCGCATCTTAAGGGCTGCTTGGTTAACTTGCCCAGAGCAGCCCTTGGCAAGATGGCGGCGCTAATCGCGGGACAGGAAGTGCGAAGCCGGAGCCCAAGTGGAGCATGAGGCGGTTAACCAGGCATCACAGGGTCAGTCGAGATAAGGGTCCAGGTTCTTCCTGACCTTCTTTAATTGTTTGCTTGCTGAAATTAGCAATACTATTAAAAATAACCAAGCCACGCAGATTTTTTTTTTTTGGGGGGGGGGGCGGATTTATATTGCGCCAACTCGACCCGAAGGTATTGCATAACGACTGTTTCCTGACATGCTTGTATATTGAAAAAAATGTGAGACTGCTTCTTTAGAGTTTTGTAAATATGGCAAAATAGAATGCAAACTTACCGGCCAGAAGCATTGACTAAAAGAGCGCCCAATAGTAAGTTGAATCAAAAGTAAGGAAGCCTATTGCCTAAACGAGACAATCTCATTGCGTGATCCAACTCGTTCGACCAATCAGATTGGCAAATTAACAAGCGTGGGTGAAGTAATGCTGGAAGTCATTCCAACGATAGGTCTTTATGGCTCCATTTCTTCCAACCCATGGAAAAGATATGCCTAGTAAGATTTAAATCCCAAATCTAGCACCCGTAAATGGTTGGGTCATCCCAAAGTGCATCACTTCCTGTGATAGAGAAACCTATGGCCTCTTTAGTAGAACAGGTTGATTATTGTGATCCTTGTACTTGTGCATTCTGTATTAATCTGCATCCTTTGATATCCCATTGGCCGCTGTTTCAATATTACAAATCTGTAGTTAACTCCAAACATGAGTTACATGTCAGGGAGGTGCGTTACAACATACAGCTGTGAATAACATACAGCTGTGATCACAACCCTCTGCTTCTTCATCAGGGCTTGAAGACTGATTTACTAAAACAAACATTGTCTATGTAAAGGGTGTCTGTATTACAACTTTCCTCGCCTTTAATCTAGTCTATATCAGTGGTTATTAATATAAGTGATCAATGAAAGGATATGAAATATTATGTTTTTTTTTTATTTACACATTTTGTGTCTCAACATGCTTTCTATAAAGGACGCTGCGTAAAAATCCTATTTTGAACGACAGACACATTTCTAATTGTTTTAAGGGTAGGCCTTTTGCCTTTGGCAATGCTTGTTTTCTTTTGTGATGGTTTTGTTAAAACTTTATTGTTGAGTAGGCTGACTTGCATTCAGCAATATAAAAATAACAATGTTGCTAAAAGCAAAGCATTGTGTTTTGGTCTTAAAAAGCACACATTGCCATAAAAGTTCATGGCAGCGACAGGAACTACTTTGTGTGAAGAAGTGGTCCTTGTGAAAGGGAAGAATGTCATAATTCACAGTAAAGTTAACCAATGACCGGCGTGGGCCGACCCATTTCCCCATGCTGTATTGGGTAGAAGAAACATGTGAATGACAAAACAACTGTCTGTACATGCTGACAGCACCTATACGTAAGTATTTCATAATTATAATTTTAGTCGAATCAAAATACCTGGGCTAACACCTGGCCTTAAACTTCTTATTCACAAGAGAAATATCCTTTAGCGATGGTCACCACTGTATTCCCAAAATAGTGGCAACATATGGATTGTGTGGTGACATGCACCAGTACCTTCCCAAAATATGGAAACACTGCTTTTAACATCAATTCTTAGAGCTTCCCTTCTCTATCTGATTTGTTTGATGGGTTGACTTTTGCCAATGTGCAATAGAAGGTTAATGAATCTTTAATCTGGTATATTTTACTGCCTTGACAGGAGCAAAACTCAAGACTATTTTAAACTCCAGATAGCCAGGCACAGAATCTAGTTTCCTTTGAAAGAGGACTCCTAGGAGTGAACTGGGGTATGTCACAGCCAAACGACACATTGTCACTTATATTCAACTAAGTCAAAGTCATTCTGAATATTTATCAGCATTTGTATAGTGCTATACAATCAGTATAGATATTTTTGTTTGTAAAAATGGTAAAATTAACATTTTGAATGTAAAAAAGGTAGAGAAAAGGGCAGTGAAAAGAGAATGTGTAAACATTCGAGGACACAAAAAAAATGAAAATTACTTTTCAAACATAAAAATATGTACTTATAAGGAACCACATGTATGTTAAAGGAGGGATGGGGTTGTAGTCAAAGGACATTTTTAGAGGACGTCAGCGGATAGCACCATCACTGCTGGCAAAGGTGAATAGGTAGACAAAAAAGAGTGAAGGGGAAAGTAGGCACCATAGAGGAGGTGTGGGGCTTTAAAAAAAGATGCAGGGAGTTCTGCTTGTGTTCTTGCTAGGAACAGTAAGAGGGAAGCAGTAAAGACCAGGCAGGTGGCATGAAAGGGGCTGAGGGGCAAGAAAGGTGAACAAGTGGAATGGGCGGGAACATTATTTTAAAGAAAGGGTGTGAGGTGGTGCCCTTATGCGTATGAAACAAATATGAAAGGCTTGAGAGCAAAGTCACTGTTTGTCAAAAATGTTGTCACTTACATAGGAAATATTGATGTATATGAATTTTTTTCCTCAACTTTTTAACCTCATGCGTGCGAGCGCAATTCCGCTCGTACGCTGAGATTTTTTAAAACGCACTTTACGTGACGAGCTGGGCTCGTCATCAGCGTGCGAGGAGGCTACGCCATGACGAGCCCAGCTCGTCATCAGTGTTGAAGGGGTTAAATACAACTTTTTCCTTCGTAACTTTTTCTTGTCCTATATACATATATTAAATCTAGTATAGTATCAACATTTAATAGTGGTACCAATAGCATATATTTCTGTGCTTTTCATTGAACGGTTGTGTAAGGTAGTTGTATTTAGTTCTGTATATCAAGCAAATATATGCTATATAGCTAAATTGGTAGAGTCTGCTGTTGATTAATGTGAAAGTAAAATATGTTTGGTCCAGCCATACATCTTTTCAGTGTATTATGTGTGTGGTGGGGTGTGCTGAATAGCGTTGACGTTTTTGTACAAATGGGTAGTTGGTTGCCCATTGCGCAGCCTACGCAATCCCTGAGCAGTGTGCTAGAAAATGTTACATCACAACCACCCCAAGTGCACATAGGGGGCATAGGAAACTGAATCGTCTTAAAATGGAGGCATTCTTTCATATGTCACTTTGTTGCATTCTAGGAGGAAAATGTACTCCATTGGAACCCAAAGAAATTCCAGTCAGTGCTCCCTTGTTCACCTTTAAAAACATAGGGACATCTAATGCATGATGCTACCAGTGAGCCTGATAATAGATGCTAAACATATCCCCAAGACCAATCAATCCGACCAATGAGAACCACGCATCTCACATCAGGGGCGAGGTTGCTGGGCCAGATGTTGAGGAGGAAGAAAATGAATTGACCTTGTCTGCTTTAGCCAGCACTTAAGGTGTCTGGATCAATGCCAGACCCCTTGCTCTGTCTGCCCACCACCTCCACCGTCAGATGAATATGAGCACTCGCGCATTATCAATAATGCTGTAACAGGAAGGGGAGCCACAAATGAAGTGACGGATTGCAAGAAAATAAATAAAGGCGAATTACGGAAGAGGCTGCAAGTAATGCTTTATTAAAATGGTGAGATGTATGGTCCCGCTCCCAGACGTCTTACAAATTACTATTTTGATGCACCGCAAATTATCTCCACTTTTGAAAGGTCTTGAAAGAAAGTTTGAGAGGGTGATGTGGGTCCATTAGCATCCTCAGGGGTGCAGGCAGCTTTTCATCAGTGGTTTAGGGGGAGAATGCAAAACTGTAAATGTTACTGATTCACAACCTACCTTATGGAACATGAGTGAGAGAAGCTTGCTGCAAGGTGACATCCATGCACTTATGTAATGTGTAAGAAGTGCACCTAGCTTCAACGCAATGGAGAACTGTACACAAGTGAGGCAACACGAGAGAGAGCATGGGAAAGGGTGAGGGAGGCACAGGTAGTGCTCACAGGAGGGAGGATTAAAGAGAGAAGAATGTGGAGTAGGAAGAAAAGTGGAAATTGGAGTTGGCCAGCTGTCTACCCATGGAGCGAAGTGTGATGAGGCGCTATAATCTTTGCACATGGGAGCAGTAGCAGGGGAGGAGTACAGATTACAAGGAGTAGGGATAAGGGGAAAGGTGGAGGTGGGTGGGAGACCCCAGGGTTCAGGGATGAAGAGGTGATGGGGCGGAACTCTTGTACGGGATACTGCGGCAGGGTGGTTCGGTTGCCAAATAGATTCTTCAATTGCCGTAAAGTGAACACTTTCTTTGTACATAAGTCACACACATTCAAGGAATATGATACACAGGGTGATTTTAAGTACAATGCGGATCCCTTTTATTCCTTCATGACTTGTGCCTTAACAGGCCACACAACCCACTGAAGATCTCTGTACACAATCTGTACACGTCATAGTCAACACCACAAACACAACAACACACGACAATGGGAAGCTGTTACATGCTTTCAAGTTGTTAACTGAATATTACAATTGGACCATAAATATTAGAACCTTAAAGGACGAGGGCCGCTGTTAGGGCGTATCACATATCCACCACACCGTGTACAAAACTTCGATGAAGATCTATTTTGTGTAAATTCCAACTGTGATCTTTCACTGTAGACATTGCCATACCTTCACACTGTAGTGTAGTGGAATCCACTGTAGTGTAGTGAATTGACACACCAACCGTCAATCAACACAAATGGGAATGCTTCATTGTACGTACACGAAACTCCTTAAACGAGCAAGGAATAAGATCACCATTGCTTTACATTTACCAGCTCTACATGACTCTCTATAAAAATCTCTGTACAGCTGCTCCCAGCATGGAAAGGGGGGGAGAGGTTGGTGGAGGGGTTCCAAGAAGTAATGAGGCAGGTTTCAGCTGGTAACCATTGTCTCTCAAATACCTCCCGCGCCCGCACACATATACGTACACAGTATTCTATTGTTCAACCGCGCTTCGACACACGGACTCTCTTTCTCTGTTCTTTTCCTAATGCTTAACTACTCGTTGACTCTGGAAATGGCATTCTCTCGCAATCATTGCTTAAGTGAATGTTTGTCCCCGTGTGCACCGCCATGCTGTTAGCTAGCAGCAGGGAGCAGTTGAGTTGTTACTACATTTGATTTGACTGCCAGTAGGAAACATAATTTCTACCAACTGTTAGATGTCAGCTCTAAAGAACTGCTTTCCATTTCGTCGGTGACTTATTTGTCATTTTCCTTTCCCTTTTTTCGCACTTCCGCGCTATGAGCAGCGCGCATGTGGCCATGAAAACTCCAGGTGACTAACTCAGCCTTCCGCAGGGTTCATTTACGCTATTACTCTTTACTACATGGAAATCAAGTGCCTCAGGTGTGGTGCCCAGCTCCTGCTTACACTAGGGGAGGGACTAGGAGAGGTGAAAGCAGAGGTGTCGGTTTCCTTATTTTGTATCATCAGCTCAGTACACCTAGTTCTGATTCCCATTTTGCTCCAATTTGTAATCGCTTTAAAGAACAAGGAGAAAAAGTACCCAGAACAGACATCCTCCTGGGATGGTATTCTGATGGTTGCATGATAGAGGTGTGCATGGCTACACCACATGTGCCTCTACAACGCTGGCCTAACCACAAATGCATCTGAACAACACATTCCTTTACCACGCATGCCTTTACCATGCAATTTTGTAGTAAAGGCATAACTGGTAAAGGGATATATGTTGTAAAGTTCCTACCCTAGCCCTCCCCTGATCCTAACAACTACCCCACCCCCCCTTGATCCCTTAATTTACCTGCCCCGAACCCTAAAGCTAACCTTGCCCCAAGCACTAAAAACTACCTTGCCTCCCAAGCCCTAGAAACGGGGAACATCCTTTACGACGCGGATGTTACCCCGTGCTACCATTACGACGCGTCTCTTACAACACAAGTCGTAACCCCGACTTGCGCTGAAGGGCGCTCAAGGACAAGGAATAGTTAATACCAGAATAATACTACTAATAATAATAATAATACAGTTAATACCCCAGAATGCCACATTGTTTTCTCTCCAGTGATCTGCTCTTCCCATACCCCCTCCATTGTCCTTTGTGTTTCTACCTCCTCCCGCTCTCCGTTGCCCTGCCCTTCCCACCTCCTCCTGTCCTCAATTGCCAATTGTTTCCCCCAACATCCACTGCCTTTCTGCTTTTCCTATAACCCTCCCACCCTTGATATCCATTGTGATGATTTTGTCCTTTACACCCACCCACAGTGCGCTTTGTTCTTTTGCCCGGCCCCCACCCACCATGCCAATACACTCTCCCCTATCCTGCCCTCTCTCTCTGTTGCTTTGACCCCACCAGCTCTCTACCCGAATCCACTACACTTGGTTGTTTTTGTTTTCAAAGAAAGCACATTGTGCTATTTTTTAATTACCAATCCATCTCAGGTTGAAAAAAAAAAGAAAAAAATGCTTGCCTCATTCTTAGGCGCACACATGTGTGTTGGCATGCGCATACAAAATGACACAGTGGCCGCATTATAGGGCTTTTTATTTCTTTATTTTAGTCATGGTGCACAGTGGCCGTAGTACTGTACAGCAGAGCTAAAAATCGTTAGTGTCGTAGGTGAGACCGATTGGTTTTCCCAATACTTGTTCCATTTTGAAAAAGCGGGCAAATAATTTACAGTGCAGGCTGACGGTTGGCCGGAAGATGCAGTGGCCAGCAGTGGAGAACGCCTTAGTGTGGTCTGCAGGCAGGAGTAAAAACCCACACACAGACATCCAGAGTTTTCCATTTGAGGCTGGACTCAATGTGCTCATTTCATTTTCTCTCCTCTTGTAAGAATTTTAAGAGAGGGAGGAATTATCCTAAAAGAAGAAGGAAATATATGTACACTAGAAGACCAGGTAAGAGGCGCTGTCATGGTGGATGGGGTAATTGTGGATGTCCATTTTGTTGCCACTCAGTGGTTCTCATGAACAAGCGTACTATATAGTCACGCTTCAAATCCTGCCTACATTGATTTTAGGAAACCTTCCTCGACCAATCGCTCCCGTCAGAGATGTATGGGTAAAAGCCGTGTTGTGCCAAGCTCACCCAGCGAAAAGGCAGCTGTAGGTACTGTATCTGTATAAGGCCCACACATTGGTGCACTGTTTTGTGAATGGATGGAAAACAGAGCACAGTGTGACACAGCAACTGTTGAAAAGCGAAGGAGTGTCACACTGAAAAACTGCAGGACCATTTCTTATGGATGGTCTAAGTCAGGGTTCTCCAATGTCGGTCCTGGAGGAGCAGATCCACGTCAGATTATTTGCATATCCACATTTAAATAAATGTAGTTATCATGAAAAACCTGCCATGGATCCTGCCCTCCAGGACCAACATTGGAGAACCCTTGTCTAAGCCAAGCACAAGCAAGCCAAACACTGCTACCCAGTCAACTGAAACTGAAGCTGTTAAAAAATAGTTTTAGACAAGTTGTTTTTTTAGTTTACCTTTACCATTTTCCAGTTTATATCAACAATTAGAACTTCGGGCTCATACAGTTCTATTTTGTTATTGCCAGTCGCAGCTGGTGTCGGGACAAAGTGTTGGCGCAGAGAAGGGGGACAAAACAACAACAACAAAACGTACCTGAACCCTGCCGCATTGCCGCTCTTCTGGCTCCACTGCAGGAACCGGCTCCCAGACTACCATGAGGGTAATCCTGACGCTGCGTGAGAGCAGCGTCGGGATTGGCCTGAGTGCTCTCAATTTGTGCTCTCAGGGACACTGGGAGCCTGTGCCAGCTGTTTTCAACTCGGCAACGCAGCTCGGGTTGGAGACAGCTTCAGTGCGCTTGGCAGTTTGGCTGTCCTGAGACAGCCGGCCAAACCGGCATGCGCACTGACAACACTCCCGCTCCACTCCCGCTCTATCTCTCAACCCCATGGCCCTGCCCACTAGACTCCTAAGTATGGAGAAAAACAAAACAATAATAAACCTGCTTTATTATTGTTTTATTTTTCAAGTTTTGCAGCTGCAGGTGGGGGGTGGGGGTGATGCTCTGCTGGTTACTGCTCTGTTTTGCCACTGTTCCTTATACTTACAGTAGGGTATTTCACATTTGTTTTCCTCCTGTACTGATCTGAAATGGTTTGCAGCAGGCGTCTCCCTCTCTCTGTGTTTGTCTGTCTTGCTCTCTCCTTGTTGCATAGACATGCTCTCACACTCTCACACATCCGAGCATTGCCTGATCCATGCATGCACCCCGGCCAGCATACACACACATTCAAGGGTACATGCTCTAAACTATCATGCATGTAGGAAGATAGTAATGCGTATAAACACAAAACAAGCATAAATGCACGCGCGCACACAATTATACAAAACACATGTAAGCATGCATGCACACACAGACACACAAACAAGCACAGACACACACACACAATATCTGCAAGCATGAACACATTTGTTTGCGCATACACAAGAATTTTTACTGGCTGTTTTCAATCATTGCCTCTAGCAGGTTATGATAATCACAATTAAGTCCTCATTATAATGGGCTCGACAACAACTTAAACAAATAAAAGCATCTTCCCAGAGCTCTAAGCACATGCAATCGTTAAAAAATAAATCAGCAGCCCTCTGAGGAAACCTCAGAAGTGAGACAGCAAAGTAATCACACTAAAGAGGTAAAACTGTAATTAAAGAAATTATGGAGTGGCAGGTGCCTGGGCTCTCCTGAATGTGATAAGATGGCGCATACATATATAAAATAGGCTGGGAGACTGGGGCTGGAAAGCTGTGTCTTTAACCAGATCAAATTCTCGAAATTGGCTGTCAGGATGGGATGGTTTGATTTATACCCTTCTATCAAGCGCATGAAAGCCTCGGAGAGCGGGAGGAAGGCAGGAGGCAGGCGGCTGTCGCTTCCATTCGAAAAGCACCTTTAATTTCCACTGCACCATCTGTTACCAAATCTAATATACATTCCGCCTAATCTGGTTTAGTTCTGTAGTACTAATTCTTCCAGTGCCTGCGCCACCAGGGCTGTCCGCGGCACGCGGCGCCGGGTGCCACACCGCTGGGTGCCTCCTGGATTCCTGGGGCTCTTTCCTCCATGAAACATTTTTTAAAGGCTGGTAGTAGGAGGGGGGTAACTTGATTGCAAAAAAAGAACGTTGTTACATTGACCATTGTCTGGGGTTGGGGGGGCGGAGAACCAGGAAGGAGTAACAGTGAACCGGAAGCAAGCGGTGACCATGAGAGAAGTTGTCATGAAATACAGTCCATCCCTAACATGTTTACACTCAGGGCTGCAATAAGGTCCTTACAATGGGGTGTGCAAAAAGAGGCGCGAATCGCAGTGGCCTAACAAAACTTGCCCCCCCTTCTCCCTCCCCGCAAATGCATGGAGGGGGCCCCCATCCTCGGGACCCAGTCATGATCTCTGTGTGTGGGGGCCTGCTGCCCGTGCACAGAGCCAGAAGGGGCCCCCATGAGCTGGGTGCTGCAGGGGTATTGTTACGCCACTGGTAAATCGCATATATGTCTATGTGGAATAATCTGAACAAAGTAGACGTAAAATGTTTTGCCTGCAAAAAACATAATCACTATTATGGTTATTTATTATGATAAAGTCGTTATTATTACTATCAATATAGTTATTACTATTATTAATATTATTATTATTACTTTTATTATTAGTTCCACTATCACAAAGCAGTTCTAGCAATGAAAAGGTGGTCAATAAAACTGGTCAGTGATATGGCATATACTGCCTCCATGTGCCGCTCTTACCGTGTACCTGTTCCAGAGTCTGGCTCCCTTTTCCAGGGTCTGTGTCTCCCTAGTCCAGCATCAGTGTCTGTCCTTGTACATCAGCGTGTAAGTGCCTATCTTCCAGTGTCCATCTCTCTATGTACCGCCATTTCCTGTCTCAGTGCATGTCACTTCCTGTCCTAATGTGTGCCGGCCCCACGGTCTGTGTGACTAGGGCCATCTTAAGGGCAGTGCGACTGGTGAGGCTGCGCTGGGCGCTAACCTGTGGAGTGGGCGCTGGCCTCAGGGCGGGATGCTGTGTTTAGCAATGTATTTATGGATTTATGTAACGCTTGAATCACCCCCGAACTAGTATCTCAGCGCTCACAGAGCCACGATAAGAAAGCTATCACAAGGAACAAGAGCTAGATCAGAACAATTTTCACAGCCTTTCTGAACTGCAGAAGACCCGGGCACTGCCTCAGTGAAACGGGGAGCTGATTCCAGTGGAGGGATGCCAAATATGAAAAAGCTTTTCCCCCTGTCCTTAACTTCTAAACTTTTGGTATCTTGAGGAGGGATTTCGAGCCAGCAATAACTTATAATTGGAGACAGATGGGGCACTTTTGCTCGGTGGTAGTGAGAGAATCCGAGGAGGCAGTCATGGGGTGTTCGGGCACCAAAAACTATTGTGGCACTGACTGCCACCAGCGCTAAAGCCAGCCCTGTGCGTGTCAGTGTAGATATCACCTTGTCTCCGGTCTCGTGCCTACCTTTCCCAGTGTCTGTGTCTCCCTGGTCCAGCGTCAGAGTCAGTCTTTGTGCATCAGCATGTATGTGCCTTTCTTCCAGTGTCCATCTCTCTATGTCTCACCATCTCCTGTCTCAGTGCACCTAACTTCCTATCCCAGTGTTTTCCACCACCATGGTCCTTGGTCCTTGTGCCAGTGTCTTTGTTACCTTGTATCAAGACTCATGCCTCCCTCTCCCATTGTGTATGTATTCTTGTTCCATTGTCGATGTATGTTTATATCACCATATACATGCCTTGCTTCCATATCTCTGTGTCCCACCATCTCCTGTCTCAGTGCACGTCAGTTCCTGTCTCACTGTCTATCTGCCTCATGCTCCTTAACCCCTGTGTCAGTGTCCATATCAACCTTGTCTCAGGACCCATGTCTCGAGCTGCCAGTGATGGAATTAGTTGGCAAAAATGACCCTGCCAATACTCCTAACGACCCAGATATATCCTTGCTATCAGAATAAGGGCAAGAAACATATGGACGAGCACCCTACTGCACACAAATAAAGCCAGACTCTCTATATGTTTCAGTCTGATAACTATTCTGTGATTGAAACTCTTCAGATAAAAATCACTCTGCTTCTGGCAACCACTGGCAATAAACTGCATGATGATGTGCAACAGAACGCCTTGTACAAAGAAGCTTTTCATGATGGGGGCTCTGCTTCCAGATCATATCAGCAGCTGTTCAGGGAGAAGCTTTCATATCTGAAACATGTTGATGATTGTGCAAGGGACTGTCTGGAGCCAGCTACTTTCTAGCATTACAGATGGAAGGGGATGACACAAAGTGTATTTCTTTACAAATAATCTCATGGGGATATGTTAACTGTTATCTGGAAGTTTTGTTTCACTGCTTAAATGAAGAGACAGGTTGATCATTGGTTTGTATCAAAGACATCATTAATATTTATTTTTTCAAAACATAAGTGTGTGCTGTTGTGTATAAGTTTGACAATCATCAGTGCTAAATGAAAGATGTTTAACATTATCCTGATACAAATTGCTCTCAACCAGAAAACTAGATATAAAACAAAATGCTGGTGAAAAACCACAAATAATTTTCTCCTTTAGTGCAATAATACCAATATATGTGTATTTATTTATTGTGCATTCGTCATCTGGTTAATAAGTTGATAAACAACTTCAGTACATAATGTGTAGCTATGTACCATGTACTGTGAGCCTATAACTAAATCAATGTGACATGATGACATGTATATCATAAAGGCAGAGGTAATATTTCCATTGTTTCCTTTGTTGAGTGTGAGGAAGAGGCCCATGACTCATCAAAGATGAAGCACTGAGTTGGCCTGATGCCGCTCGTTTCCTATTGTAATGGTAATAAAGAGGGGTGTGCAAAATGTGCGCAATTTCCCTTAGAGTAATCTAACATATTGTAAAATGCAAAATAGCATTCGGTGCAATATCTTAGTGCAAAACGTGAAATTACCAAAATTACACAAATTACAATGGCATAAAGGAAATTCCGCCTAGTGATAAATAGCATATTACTCCTGACAGATCTATATGTATGGTTTACACCTTGTGCAGAAGTTAACATTTTCCTTTCTTTTTATTGCAAGGCACTTTTATACCCTCCCACCACTCCCCATATAAAGAGTCTTGGCGACCACGCATCCTCACCATCCAACATTACCAATATACTCCCATCACCCTCCCAAATACAAAGTACATCTGCAGTCTTGCACTGCTCCCTGTCCACCCTCACCAGCATCCACCCTCACCTGGATGATGAACCTGGCATGTAGGCACCCTCTACGAACACATCGTGCTGCATCTCTCTCCCTCCTTACACAAAGCTGGTTGTCCGAGAAGACAACAATTCTCAGCCATGTGTGGGCCTGCAGACCTGAGACTGATGGGGCATTGGCAGAAGATACAAAGAAGCCACCCACATTCGCGCATCCTAATCGTGTCTGCAAAGTCCCAAGGGAGGCGGTAGATCTTCGTCTGCTAGGTCATCCGCTTTGAAGGAAAGAGAGGGCTCCAGAGCTAGGACTTGCTCCCACCACAAACACCTTTTAAATGCCTTCAGAGTGATCCTTCACAGGGGCCACCACCAGTTTCTGGAGCTCCCTTCTACCATCCCTCAGACCCAGCCGCATAGGCGAACCTTCAGCCAGCTAGTGAAAACCCACTCCTTCTCACTCTATTATAGCTGGCTTTATGTTTTGTATCTCCTCTCTTTGCTTTTCCTTACTCTTAAGCCTCCCAAACTGTACCTGTGCTATAGAAAACTGGAAACAAACAAACTAATCAATAAATATTAACGTTTTACTTCTCAGTTAGAAAATGTGCCCTAACCTCTAACGGAAGGGAATAGCTCTCCCTTTTATAGAGTAGGATAATGAAGATAGCTTTGATTGCTAAGATAAAAGGATATATTTATGAAGTAGAATAAACATAATCATAATATGGAAGCACTAGGTGATGTATACAGCAGTCATTTTTGTAGAAACCATAATCTTTGCAAAAACTATTTAGATGTTAGAGGATGAGACCCAAAAGCCATTGGAAAATAAACATATCCATGATTATTAGCCTTGCAGTCCTCCAGCTGGGAGTTAGACCTGGGAACAGAGTATATATGAGAGAAGCTGGCATTATGAGAGGCTTGTTGGCCTTTGGGTGGGACCCTGGCTCCATAACAACAAACATCATCCTCTTCAGTACTACATAAACGTATGTAATTATTTGTAAATATGAGGAATAATGGTGACTTTCTGTATCATCCCTGCCCATGTTTGACAACATCTATTGATTTAATCAACAATGTACATGCAATGTTTTCATCAAGTGAATCTCATTTCAGATAAGGGTGGGCGTAACTCATGTAATTGGCTGTAGCGTAATTACACAAATTTACAGCTAAATTATGCAACATAATGCAGAATTATGTGAAGTGCATAACCCTGCATTTTGTGCTAATTTCTCAGTGCAAAATGCACGTGTGTCCAAAATGAACTAGAGGATGCATTTTGGGCAAATAAAAAATCTTGAAATGCAACAGCACACGCAGCAGTCATCTGCCACTCGCGCTCTGCTCCTGTGCACTTGCAGTAAGCATTTTTGCCATATATTACACTTAATTTCGCAAGCGGGCTTTATCTTGTAATTTTCGATAATTTTGCGTCAGAAGAGTAATGTGAAATTCCCAAAATGACTCCAACTACTTCAGTGTAATTAACATTTTACCCAGGCCTTATTTCAAGGTGATTCAAATTCCCTCGAGTGTATAGGAAAAACAATGTTTGCAGTGTTACTTAAGGGAGACCACCCATGTGGCATCTTTCTTAAGCACCCTATGAGCTCCACGAACATATCAGAAGCTCAGACAAAAAATATATAGTAAAAATTCCCATCGGACCCAACTTGAGAGAGCTTGAATTTTTTTTCAGAGGAAGTGCTAGCTTGAATAAAAAGAAAAAACCCAGCTAGGCCTTCTTTCCTGCAATCTTCACCTTTTCACCCCTCCTGATGTGACATGAGCATGTGCGGCACACACACACACACGCTCACTTACATTAAGCTAAGGGCTCAGTGGAGTTGAGTTCACAGTCCATTTACAAAGAAGGTCATTTTCTAATTTTCATGCATAACTGTATCAAAGATGCTGTCACTTTGAAAGTAGGACATATACACTAATATCTGTCAAATGAAAAAAAATAATGATAGGGCGATGATGATGCGCGGCTGGTGGAGTGTGCATTATGCCGGAATTGTTATCCTACATATTTTACTAAATATGAGGATGTAGGATTTATGGTATGGATGTTAAGGCCAAGATTGCTGTAAAAATGAAAAAATATGGCAACAGTATGCAGTACATCACCAATAGGATAATTAGTTATATAAAATGCTGGCATTCCTCGCCTCCTAACGCTCAGTGGATGAAATTCATGTATTGAAAGGAGACATATAATAACCTGCCCACTGGGGCTGATGGATATGTTTTTAATCCAAATGACCACCATCTTCCATCTGCCTGTCATGGGAGGACAGGACAAATTGGAATTTTCCTTTCATATTTCTTAGAGTTGAGCGAGAAAAACCTGGAAGCATGATAAGTGGGCCATTGAAGTGGACGAATGGACAGGCGCTCGTAAAATGGGCAGGAATGAACAGCATTGTTTATGCAGTAATGTGATTTACCTAGCTGCACGCAAGGGCCCTGCTGATAGGAAGGCTACTCTTATGCTGCTGTGCCCACTTGTCATTATTTGTTCTAAATACCTCACTATTGAAAACTTATATGAAGAATAAAATCTTGTCCGGCTGGACAAAAGACATACCTACTATTTAGTGTATAGTTATCTGCTTTTGTGTATCTCCTGTTCAGAATAGGGACCAGTGTTCTCTATAAAAAAAAAAAAAAACCCTCTTATGCTGCAGCAGAGAGGACATGCCCAGACCACCTCGCAGTGAACCGCGATTCTGGTCATTGATATTTTTTGAAATATCGAAGGCAGTTGTAATTGTGTAGTGACTTAGTGCATTACAGCAACACTGTTTTTGAGTCCTGGTATGTGTGATTACAGAGTTGGTCGAAGCAATAAACGGATACACAGAAATTAGAAAATGACAGCGTATCAGGACTAGCAGGCCAGTCGATTGTGCCAATGTTCCTTCTTGCCATTGCCACGCAGATCCCACTAAATGTACAGTTTATCCCTGCTGACTCAATCTACTCTATGCTTCTATGATTTAGCCACCTAGTGCTCCTTCCGCGTGGTAGTTCCATGATTTCCCACCCTTCCAATGAGGAACATCTTTACATTAGTCCTGCATATGCCTATGGCAAACGTTTTCTCATAATCTCATGGCCAGGGCGTCAAACATTAGTGCTGGTGGCTGAATGCATGTCAGACTTTCATGATATCTTCATAAGGTACAGGAGGATATCCTTATAGGATATACTTATAACATTCAATTAATCCGAATTACTTACTTTGTTGATAGTTATTCTGAAAACATGGCATGTATCCGGCCCTCCTGCCTCTACTCTGGATTATATTTACTGTGACTAAGTGCACTTCCATTCTTCTTACTCTTTAGAAGAAACATAAGATCTCGACCTTCTGACATGTTTCTGCCAATCTTCAGAGACACCTCAAACCATCCTCAAATGACCCAGGGCCCCCTTCCAAAAGTTAGAGTCCTGCCTTGTCACAGCAACAAGAAAAATCTTGATGGAACTGAATAATGCCCACCTCCCGCCTATGGAAGCCCTGGACCACCAATAAGATCTCAACCACAGCCTGAGTCTTGATACCGGGTAAAGAGTCTGCACAGGCATTAGTGATACACCAACTACCTGAACATATAATTCACTTTGCGCCACACCGCCGTGGTGCAAATCTTCACCAACGTGACCAAAACAAAAAATACTGCTCTGTGTAAATTAAATAAATAGCAGAAAAAATATATATAAATGGAGAAAAATCTCTCATAGGGAAGCATCCATCCTTTGGAGATGAAATGTAAGACAGCATTGCTTTAGCTATGTTGACTCCTGATCAAGCCTGCGTTCAATTTGTCCAAGTGGCGGCTCATCGTCCAAGCCCGCGATCTGCTACATGGATGTTAACGCGCAGACGCAGTATTATACTAACACAGTGACGCTGCATTGAGACAGAATAGGAGACATAACCTTCCCACTGTCATGCATAGAGTAGAAATAAAGCATTCTCCGTGCCTATTGTCTATTCCAAGGAATAGCCTGATCCAAGGAATAATTAAAAGATAAGAATCAAGTTAACATTGTTATGGTGCCTTGAAAAGAACTGCCTGTAAATGGAAGGGGGAGTAATAATTCAAACGCATTTTATTGACTGAAACAACTTGTCTGCCTCTCTACCCCTTGGAGGATTAAAAAAAAGCATCCTCACTGCTAGCAAGAAAGGGCACGTGACCCACATTTTTTTTAAATTGATGTTATATCTAGTCAGTCAATCAGCCTGTGCAGGAAACTAATGAATGTATCAGTCAAATTCATCCCACAGAGACACCCACAGGTTTCTTCCCAAACTGTCCTGAGGAAAAGGCAATGTAAAGAAATGTAACATAGTCAAAATTAACCGGCAAACGATAGCAAGGAAGACTCATCAGTTATTTCATTTAAAAGATCTTGATTTTCCCATCTGTATGATGGCAATCTATTTTATTACATATTCAGCAAATTTATAGCAACAAGACGCTCCCTTGATAAATTAACCACTTTCCAAGCATTTTATCATATAAATAAAATATCATCTCTAGAGGGGAAGTCTTCTCAATCAGTGGATTTAACCCATCATCCAGGGAGCTTGTCTGAAAGAGATGGAACAGATTTTTTTCTGAGTGAGGACAGCAAATGCTGATAGCCTTTTGCACCCCACACTAAAATACAGGCATACAGGGATGAACTGAGAGGTACCTAGGTGCCTAAAGCACACATGTTACATGTCTGACCCGTGTGCTGGTATCTCCAAGTAGGAATATATATGAGTTGGTGTACCTCCAGTTTAAAGTTTATTCTAGACAGTTTAGGGATAGTGCAATGCTCTGCGTGACATAGAACAGCCAGATTTAGCGCAAGAACCTGTGATGATGCCATCTGTAGGGAACTCTTACTAAATCCTGAGCCACGCTATTTTCTGTTCTTCAAGCAGTACAGTGCTACAACTTTTCAAGCCACGCTCCCTTGTGTGAATCACATTAAACATGGGCTCTGGTTTTAAATGTAAACCAAACATTGGGCTATTACCACCATGCTTTTTACAGACAGTTTCACCATATGCTACAAGCTGCATTGCAATAGCTTCCATTTTCCACATAAGTCTGTACTGGTGCTTTTCGCAGTAACAACCACAGCTAAAAACATAGTATACTATAAGGTGGTACATTTATAAGGCCTATGGTGATGCCAGTGGCACATGAGAGAGGAATTTATTACCTAATCACATAAAAAAACATCAGGACACAATATAAGGCAAGTTTTTCTCTGTTCCAGGAATACAACTGTTTTAGTACTTAGAATAGATTCATTCTTACGAGTCGCTTGATATTTTTCAAATGATAGTTCTAATTCACTTTTTGTTATATATCCTTACAGAGTCTATACATATATCATCTTATAAATTGTATGTTGCCTGCCCGACTATCATAAACTTTGAAGCACTTGGGATTTCCTCCAAACGGTGTATCATGTAAATAATAACAAGTTAATTTAGACCCGGCAGGCGGCCTACTGGCCAACAAGGTCGGTGGAATCCATACACTCCGCACCTTTTGGGAGGACCTTCCTCTAAATTCAGACCTTAAAGCTTACACGGGGATCGCAGGGCATTCAGTGGCGTTACCAAAGCAGCAGCGCGATTGAAGGCTTTGAATCTGGCCAAGAGGTGCAATATTTCAAATGCCAGATCAACAAAGGTTTATGTTTTTAAATTAAAAAAACACCTCCCAAAGCAGATGTTTGCTTCTTAAAACTCAAAAACCCAATGGCCTTGATCCTCCAGTAGATTTTTCTCTGAGTGCTGGGGGTCATGGTTTATTTCCCAACCCGGGACCATTATGCCTCCCATGACGGTCCCGGACAGGGAAATCTAATGATGCTCACCGTTCCCTAAGCAGCGCGCTTTGACTGTCATCTCTGCAGGCGAAATGGGGGAGTAACTGTCACTCTGACCTCGTAAGCTAGTGGTGGTCAGGCCCTCAGCTTGGAGGTGTATACCGGAGGAGCCAGCTGAGCTACCACCACAGTAACCCAAGTGCTTCCCTCACCACTTAATGAGGTGGAGGAACCAAGAGATTGGTGGATGGAAGCCCTGCTGGTTTATGGTGGTGCTTCCACTTGTTACCTCGAAACCGGTCCAAGGATGTTTGGTTCCAGGCCAGGGAAGACCTGGCTTGGCAGTTCGGGCTGGACTGTTCCCATGAGGAACAGGGTCAAGACTGATTCGCATATGGGTGGGTCGGAACTTGAGTGGTGTGGTGAGCTAAAGAATGATGATGGATTCAACCCAGATCTGTGACTGACCAGGGGGTGAGTGCCTGAAAAGTTTCAGCGCTCCGTCCATCATCTCCTTGTGTTTGCTTCCACTTTGCCAACCTTTAAATGATGCCTTGAGTCTTTGCTCAATAGACTTGAATTGGAGAAGAAGAAAAAATTAACTAAAATGAGTTGAAAAAACAAAACTTTAATGATGACTTTTTACAGATATGCTAAGTAGGGAAAGTATGACATGCATGTTAATCTGTACATTGGCATAGAGGCATGTCAAAAACATACCACAGAATCTCATTGCCATGGTGCTTTCTCTTGAAGAAGAGGCTAATGGCATAATCAAATCAATATAGCGACTGGCTTTATGAAAAGTAGACACGGAGTCTGTGTACTTTGCAATAGGTTTGATATAGTCTAATCTTAAAGTATCCGCTCCTCACATCTCTTACAGAAGGCTGCTGCAAAATGTCATGCAAAACCCTCAGAAGAAGGCCATTCCTTAGATTTTCAAAATGTAATAATGCTTTCTGTAAAAAATCTAAATACAAGCTAACAAAGTCACTGTGTTCACCCACAGCTTGCAGGATTTCCCCTTAGGACATGCTACAAGCCAAGGAAGGCACTATGGTGTTTGAAATTGAGAGGGAATCAAACAAAACAGTGTCCCCTAGTTTGTTTTTTATGAAAAACATTGCATTGCACTGAAAGATACCTGTTTCTCTTTTCCATGGTGTTTTATCTACATAAATGAGGAACTATCACTCGATAAAAAGATGTAATTCATATTATTTTTATCGACCAACTAGGATTTTAATTATTGATTTGAATTCCTGAACAGTTTTTGAAATGCTGTTTGCTAAAAGCAAGTGTGTGCTTGGTAAGAATGGTCTTAAACTGAATTGTGCATTAAAATAAAACGTGGGTATTTTTAATGGGTGAAAGTTATAGTGACAACGTAGGACCTTGAATTGTTGTGGAGCCTATTCTGCATATAAGGGACAAAAAAGACAAATACACGCACAACATACAAGTATTCAAAACGGTAAAGTTAATGACTAATTTGCCTGGAAATTAATTTACGTGGAGTTGAATTTGCATTGAGTGTAAAGTTGTATGTATCTAGTACAATCAAAACTGAATCTGTTTACAGACGAACATATTCTCCATTCGTTGACTTCAACCATCTGTGATAAGCAATCTAGTCAAATAATGCGTAAATCTAGATAAACTTTATATATATGTAATGGATACAATAATAGCCTACTTAGTAATTATATATCGAAATCCATATGCAAGCAGCATCGAGCCACCATTAAAGCATTCCACTGCACCCGAGTGAGTAACTGAATACACACAGACACATACAGAAATATGTACCTAAACATTATGTCCACGCAGCCACACACACATATGACCATACAAGCACAGAAAAATAGGCAACTCACAAATTCTTACACGCAAACAGGCTGGCACAGATGCATGACTAGACACTGCCAGGAATCCAGGCAAACTACAAAACATTACACACAGACATGCAGGCACACATGAATGCATGACCATACACTCACAGGAATGCAGGCAAACCACAACATGTTGCACACTAACACGCTGGCACAAATGCACGCAGGACCACACACTCACAGGGATACAGGAAAACCACAAAACACTACACACAAACACGCTGGCACACATGAATGCATGACCAAACACTCACAGAAATGCAGGCAAACCACAAAACATCACACACAAACACGCTGGCACACATGCACGCAGAACCATACACTCACAGGAATACAGGCAAACCACAAAACATTACACACAAACACGCAGGCACACATGAATGCATGACCATACACTCACAGGAATGCAGGCAAACCACAAAATGTTGCACACTAACACACTGGCACAAATGCACGCAGGACCACACACTCACAGGAATGCAGGCAAACCACAACACACTACACACAAACACGCTGGCACACATGAGTGCATGACCAAACACTCACAGAAATGCAGGCAAACCACAAAACATCACACACAAACACCCTGGCACACATGCACGCAAACCATACACTCACAGGAATGCAGGCAAACCACAAAACATTACACACAAACACGCTGGCACACATGCCTACACATACAATTGTCGCTTTTTCCCCAACCATCCTCTCACTCCCCTTTCTTTGTTGTTTTGCGACCCAAATAATTGCCCGTGTCTGCCTGTGAGGCGGAATGCCGCGCGCCGGAGTCTGCAGCGCGCTCGCGCCGCTGCCAGATGGACGCAGGCGTGCAGCAGGTGGCACAGATGGCGGCCCGCCCTGTCTGACGCGGGCTGCCGCAGCCTCGAGCGCCTCTCCCTTCCAGGTATATTCCACCAGCCTAGCAGAAAGCAGTAGGCAGGCAGAAAAGCCTTTACATGCCGCAGAATTAGTTAAATAAGCGGACAACTGCTTGCTTGACTCTTACAAAAAAAAAATGCAATTTACTTGAGGCCGCAGAAAGCCTTTTTACAGACTCCCAAAGAAAGCGCAGTCGTCTTTTATCCACAAACGCTCTCACTGTAAATATAGTGCAGGAGGCACCTGGGTGTTTATACAAACGAGGGGCGAGGAGTTTCTCTCACACAGCTGTTTCTAAAACGCCAGCCTGCATGGATAAATGTACAAAGCTGTCTGTGTCTTCACCAGCCCTTGCCACCACTTCACAACTTTTTATGATTACAAATGTATAATTTCATTGATTTCATTTTCTAGAGAAAACACATCTATTGTTAACAATGTGTAATTGTGTTCATCAAAGAAAGGAATATTGTGACATCTGGGTAGAGCCTGTTTTATATTAACGGATTGTCCTCATGAATGCTTCTAACCAGAAGGAAATATTTAAGGTCTAGAAACAGAGTTTAACTTGTGATTTAAATTTGGGACACCAAATGTACTGAGGAATATCTGATCCCTATACATTGTTTACGACATGGAACGCTTTTCACACCTTAATGCACTTAGACCAAGAAATGGTGAAGCATAGAATGTAGTAAAAAATGGGCTATGCTCTCTTGTTACAACCATTTATTTATGAGTATTGTGTCCACTGAATATTCATTTTGAAACTATAATGACCACAAGTTTATTAATATCGTGATTAAAATGTCATATCCAAAAAGCAATTTACTACACTTCAAATGCTCATCACCCCTTATGGCAGTAAGTGCCTTATAACACAGTGGCCCCCATGCAAGTTGGGCAGAAAATGTGAGGTATTTGACCCACATGGTAAATCCTATTACCCTGGATTGAAGAATTTTTCGCAATTGATAAATACCTCCTACTCTGAAATGTAACTTGCAAATGAGGCATAACGGGAAATCTGTATGTTGTGTTTTGATTTTTTTATGGGCCTTTTCCCCGATAAATTGGGTTTGACCTGCCAGAATTTATCAGAGGAAAACTGCAAGGGTGTAGTAACTCTAACATACCTCGAAATTCCAAACCCTGTGCAAATGATTTTTCACACGGATCGGAAATTTGCCCTGCACTTGTAATCAAAATATATGTGGATGAAACACTCAAAACACAATATCTCTGGGGAATTATATCTCCCGTCATTGTGTGAGGATCACCATTTGTTACAACCAAGGAGTGAAGAATGTCTCTTACGGTATTAATGTTCAAGTGTAGTTCTTTCAAGCGCAATTTGGAAAATATAAATTGCCAACTTCTCAACTTCAAATAAATATCCTTCTGAAATATTTCAATCTGCATTCAATTCTTAAACTAGACCATACACACTTTCTAAATATTTAGTGCAAGTGTTTGAGAGTGGGATTACATGCAGGCTAACATTGATGCAATATGAATATGAGGTCGAGATTTTGGTAGTCTATTGGGCGATTGATTTTGCAGTCTATTTTTTCACATGCTGCCTACCATTCATGATTGCGCTAGGCTGAGAAGAGTCTCCGCTGCTTCTATAAACGGGCTCTAGTGTAGGCCCTGTTTCAATTTTGCACCCATACAGGAATCTTATGGGTGCATTTAAACTGACAGGCCACAGTTTCAGCATACACCAAATTTTCTTTTACAGGCAGTTGTTACTGGTTGACTTAACAGAAACTGAACCACACTAAGCTTGGCTGAGGTCATGAAAGGTCACTGATAGCAACTGGGGAAAAAAACATGTCAAAGACCAGCCCTTGACGTATTTTGTTTATGCAACAGTATGTTTTTCTCATTCACTCTTGGTTTTAAGGAAAATACATACTAAAATAACTCTTATCACAAATGGCCCTAGACCTGGGAGCAGTATATAACTGGGTCTATTGGGTGTATGTTTTTTCAACCCTCATTATTGTTGAGGAAGGCCGATGAGAGCTGATATATTGTCTGGGTAGATCACAATCAAGGATTGGCCGAGTAGACCACATCCCAGGATTGGCTGGGTGGAACACATCCTAAGATTGGCTGGGTGGAACACATCCCAGGTTGCTGAGTTACTTCTAGTGGAACAACAAACAGATCCGACTGAGCTGGATGTGGTGGAGAATTCAGACCTAAATGGAAAGTATTTTGAAAAAAAAATGCAAGTTTATTTTTCAAAGTACTTTGGTGATGATTTGTGAAATTAACAGGTCGTATAGTGGGATGTATTTATTATCACTGTTGCATAAAAAATATAAATAAAAAAAGTCTTACTTTATCCACTGATGAGATAAGTAGGACAACTCTCTGGCAGTCATCTCGTTTTTAAATATGGGATCCGACGAATTGCTCTAAAATTTTCTATAGCCGACCGGATTAATTGATCCTGACACTCTGAAAACTAAGAAAAAAAAGATTCATTCTGTGCTACCATGGCATGTTTTGCCACAAAAGTGGACGGTGAGAGCATTTCTAAGGAATACAAGTATAACATTTCAGGTTACTCTACAAGTGATTGCTAGGAAATAAAAAATCTTAAGCAGTTTTTAAAAAAAGAGAGACACATCAAAGAAAGGGATGCGATCATCCCCCAAGTAAATGCATTAGGCAGAATTTGGGTCAAAGTTTATACATAATCAGTTAAAAAAAAGTGACAAAAATAGGGCGTTAACAGTCAATAACATTCAGAGCCAAAAGATATCATGGGTGACTGCTGAGTTAAGGTTCTAAGAGTCCGGACAACCTCGAGCATGTGTTCAATCCCTCTGCAGCCCTCACCCGTGTTCTCAGGCCTGGCCGGTTTATTCTAAGACAGGCATGTGCTCGAGAACAAATGCAGAGGCACGCTGTACGTCCTTAAGCCGACGTCTTTGAGGCGGAACGGATCTGTTTACATAGAGAATCGAAGACTGTTTGGTAAACAAGGAGGGCCCAGCACTGGAATGAGTCGGGCCTCGGTGGCCTTTGAAGAGGGGGGCCGCTTCTGTTTTTGGTGTACACCCTGGTGCAGTGTTAATCCTGTTTTATGTAGTTGACACCTGCTGCTGACTGGCTGCCTGCTGATGGCTGGTGGTTCCTGCTGCCCTGAGCAACTGCTGAGGAGGGAGCGAGAGGGACAGAGGAGACAGTGAGAGGGGAAGAGAGAGGGAGAGAGCACGAGACTGAGAAAAAAGAAAATGACCGAGGGAGGGCTTGTGAAGAAAGTAAATAAACAACTCTTCCTGAAACAACAAAGGAAAACGTGGATGTGGCCATTTTACCCTGATATGTAAAACTATTTTTTCAATTAATCTTAAATATGTTCACTTTGTTGTAATGCTTCTCAGTGTCCGGTCTTTTTGAGGTTTGTGTGCGCTCCTGAATCAAGTTATTTATTTAGATGAAATGTGTGAACATTTGTGCTTGGCTCTTTTTTTAAATCAAATATTCATGTGTACATGGAAGAGGTGTGGCGCAGCGGCAAGGGCGGCTGACTCCGGAACCCGGGGCTCACGGTTCGATCCCGGGCACCAACAGCAGATCAGCCCAGCACCATGTGACTCTGGGCAATAGCTTGCTTAATCTTCCAGATGGCCCCCAGCGCCTTGACACCCTCGGGTAATTGTTTGCGCTTTATAAATCTTGGACATATACATTTACCTCTGTTTCCATTATTTTCATAGGAGGTGTTATCCCAAAGAAGTATAAATGTATTTTGTTTCCTTAGTGAAGTGCTCACGGGAAATTTTTGATGCACTCTAATGGAGCTAGAACACTCTCGGAGCAAGAACAGGGATGTCCAAACACAACTCTAGCTCTCCATACACGTTTAAAGAATTTTTTTGAGGAAATACACCTATTTCAAATTGCATACCCTGTTCACCGAGCACAATAGTTCCTACAGATGTGGGGATAATCGAATCATAGAGAGAACGGAAAAGTGAGAAGATCCAGAAACTGGTGAGTTCTTCATGTACTGAGCTAACTCTATGCCTTTAGGTGTTAAATGTGGTGAAATAAGGCAAGAGAACCAGTGTGATGTGTAGGACAGTTCCCAAAAACGTGTAAGGTTTTACATTGGTTAATTTTTTTTATTTTTTTAAATCATTGTTCAAACTGAGCAAACTCATGTTGCTTCTGCACGCAGGAACAAATGACTGTCAATTTATCAATTGCAAATTGGGTGTGTTTTAGTGCTTTGATGCCTTTTGGTCTAATGCGCATTAGAAATGCAATTAAAAAAAATGTATGATCTATCAGTGTTCTATTGCAGCCCCAGATCTCAGATCCTTGTCTGATTCAGCTGCGGAGACACCTGGTACTTTCCTTAAAATGGCTCAAGTGATACCTCCTGTGAAATTTTAAACCCACTAATATATGTTTAGCATCTTACCAAATTAGGATGAAGCTGGGCACAACAGTCCCTTCCTTCATACCACAGAACACCAAGACCATCTGCAAAACTGTTTCATGGAATCAAGGAGCCCCTGCAGATTGAGGTCAACTAGGAAAGCCCTTCCAATCCCTCCTAAATATAAAAATGTGTAGAGGTGGCCAAACGCTGACAGCTAACTGTAATAACTCTCTGCCTTGTCGCTCTGCCATCAAGACCTCCATCAGCTCCTCCCATCTGCTTTTGGACTTATTGGCATGCCTTACAACACACCTCTGTGTACAAAGTTTCTAAAACTCGTTGAGCTGCATTATCTTCTGAAAAAGATGGATTTGGTGCCTGGGTTTGAAACCACAATTTCGTGGCCAATGTTGCCTTCGCGGCTCACAGGAATTTGTCTGCAGTTTCCTCTTAAGATTCAATGGGTGGCTATGCAGACATTCGTTTTTTAGCAGAAAAAACACCTCATAAACTTTAAAAATATAGTATTTTATTAGGTATCACTGTCTTTCAAATGTATTAATGTTTGAATACCACGTTAAGAAATGTAAGCAAGGCCTACTCTTCCGGGAACTAGTCTGCGAAACACATTCAAGCCCTCCAGCGTTACATACAGTGCTCTATGTATGGGTACCCCAAAATATCTGCAGAACAAGCTCTGGCATAAGAAGAGCACTATGAGGGGAAGCAGCTCTATGCCTTGACTCCCCCAGGTTTGGGAAAGGCTCCACCATGATGATGTATTTAATGTCTTAAGAAAACACCCCAAATATTGGAACTCGCTCTCAGCAAGTATACACATCCTCCTTCACAATGTTCAGGGCCAGACTCAAGCATGATAAACCGGTCAGCTGGTAACTAAGTTAACTCTGACACGTGAACTCTCCATTCGACAGACAAGCCAAATAACACTCCTGGTGGTATTGATAGAAGACCTTGTATTACGTGCAATCTAACTTGTATCTAACTATATATGCAACTCCACAGAAGAAAAAGAAGCTTTCGCCAGCTTGCGAAGCGTTCGGATACCTTTGATGAGGGTCAAGACCGTCTATACAAAAATAATGAAATAAATAAACAACAAATCTTTGTGTGACCTATAATTCCCATCAATCTACTTTGTTTTTGTCTACTTTGTTTTTTTGTAATGAATTTGTGCTTATTTATTTTGGCTGTCTGGAAAATGAATTTTTAGAAACAGCAAGAGTCCTTTTCCCCTGGAATATATTAGCTTCAGTACCGAGGTCATCATTTAATTTAATATTCTATAGCAACCTGCTCTGCCTGGTGCTACCTGCAAAAAATGTAGGTGCTTGGTAGAAACTTATTGTCATGACTGAAATTGTGTGCGTTATGCTAATCTGGAGCAGCTTTTTTACAGGAGCGCATTGGAACATTCATAATCGCAAGTGAATTGATTACAAGTAAAATGCAGTGTGGAACTTGTGTTTGGCTTTGTTTGATGCTGCTAGTATGTCACACACAGAAGTGTGTATTTATTCTTGTTTATTAAGAAGTACAGCAAGATATTGCGTTCCCTGGTATGGAGCCTACATTTATTTCCCTAAAATGATGTTTTATTAGAGGCCACGTTGATTTCGTCAAGATAGACAGTTCTCAATGCAAAAATGATGCTGTTTCAAGAAGGACGGTTTCTTTATGTTTGATAAAACCAATAAAATGGCACTCGTGATTTGTCAGAGAGTATTTTTGTAACATAGTGGCAACCTGTTTTTGGTTTGAATGTTGACAAATCTCCCAAGTGGAGCTCTGAAACATGAAACAATTGAAATTGTAAGTTTAATATATCTTGGTCGGATGAAGAAATCATTCCATGGCAGCAATTACATGAGTAGAAAGAAAGAATGGGAGGAATAGATATTTTGTGAGATTAAAGATATTGGCTATCAGAAGGTGTTTGTAGCTTTCTTATGTCTTGAGGAGTTTCTGAGAAACATAGCATCAAGAGGCGCGCAGTCCATCTTTGCCTGGACTGCGCATCAATTCAGCGTTAATCTAGAAGTGTATGGGTCCCATTTGGAAGAGGTCTTTGAAAACAAGGTTTGCTTCTAGAAACAAGCTGGCAATTTCTCACATAATGAGTGTTCAATGGTCATGAGGAAAGACAGTAGAGTGCTGCACGGCTTCTGTCCCAAATTGAATGCAAGACATTAAAATGGCTTGTGTTACTGACAGGAGGTCATGAATAGAGTCCCTTATTTGTGGATGTGCGTAAGTGGAGCGGGTGACATTGTAGAAGATAATAACCACAGTTGGTTTGCGGGTCCGCTCGTGGAACTGGTGGTAAGACATGATGATGTTATGCTGATGTTGCACACTGTCTCAACAAAGGGGACTTATTCTTGCTGATTCTATGAAAGGAGGTATATGTCTCTCAAAAAAACCTTTTAATGGCATCCAGTTTACCATCTCTAAAAAAAAACTACATCACTGAACCTAAGAATCAGAAATGCTTTATTTAAGACACTGCACCATCAACGATGCAGATGGTGAAAATGTAGTTGGTGAATTTCTGCCTGCTGCATGGTGCACAGGACGGCGCGGTGGGATGCCCGATCAAAGGATGCCATTGATTCTTGCGTGTCGCCATGATCTCACGCAAGCAATCAATAGCAATCCAAAATCAATCCATCTGTGCTGGTGGTGTCATCTATCAAACTGGAAAGTCCAAATTGTTTCTAAGTGTAAAAATGAGAAAAAGAGGAGATGAAATGAGAAGATCGAATAAAGAAGAATGAACACCATCCAGTGTGTAGGCCTAATTAAATCAACGTGGCTATTTGATTTAAGACAAGCTTACTATGTTATGCAAGTATAATAGCAAATGCGCTTCTTCTATGAAATAGGGGCACCTGAACAACTAGGAGGGAATACAAGGGCGCACACACCGGTATTGTGCTGCACTGTTGCCTGATGTTTATTTCCGTTCCTGAGAAGACTCGCGGAAAACCCCCCCAATAAGCCCCCGCCCCCACGGCCTGAAGCGTCCGTGGCCTTTCCGTCTGCTAATGCACACGCGTTAGTCTTTAATGATATTCCTGATAAGCTGGTGCCAGTGGAAGTGATTATTCTTTTCTGATTTTAAGCATATCAGCGTTTTGAAAAGCTCGTTTAATCTTATCAGGTGTGTGCGCAGGCCGCTACTGAAAGCGGTTTGCGCGAGATGTCTTGCGTTCCGCCGCAGCTATCAGATAAACTCTGCAAACTAACAGCGCGCGCACGCAATCAGGCACGCTCTGGCCAGCCTGTGTGGCCTGCGCGGCTTGCCGTAGGCCGCGGATTCTCGGCCAGAGCGAGGCTCACGAGCTCGAGCTGACGCCAGCCGTCGAACGCTGCGTTCAATAGGTCAACTAATATGCAAGGGAACGGCTTTGTGGCAGGTGTTTGTTTATTTTTACTTGAGCTTTTCAAGTAAATAAAAACCTGTGCTCAAACCAATGGCCATCAAAACAATACCTCAAACACATCAAAATTAGGAAGTCTATTTGTCAATGAAAGGGAGAGGCGACCATAATTCATATTATAGAAGCGCCAATATACTAGTTTCTCGCATTGGCTTTTAGTGTTTCGGCTTTCCTTTCCCTTCTGCCCTACTCCCAAATGCAGACATTTCTCCACCCTAAAGCTTATGCAATTAAACATTCCCAAATAACTAAATAACGTTGGCGTTCCTTTCCTATTCTGAAAATATATAGATGAAAGCTCCAAGCTCAACCTTTTGTACACCAGTGCATGCCTTGTGCTGTTTTTCCTCGCAGGTGATTTAATACTGGTGAGGAAAAGTGACACTTGCAAACAAAATGTCGAAAAGGAGGAGCACGCAATACTAAAAGCACTATGAAAGGCCCAGTATTTTTTTCGCCTAAATGCCAATCACATTTTTGCCTACCAAAACACATTATATCCTCGCTAAAACACTAGAGCATTGACCACGCTAAGCAATTGAGGTTTAAGAGGAAAGATAACACTGGAGACAGAATAGTGACTGCAGCAAGGAAAGTGATAGACTAGAAAGTTATCAACATCTATATATCTTGTTCATCCTATTTAGAATGGCCTTTTTCAGGGTAGCACCTTTAAAATACAAATGGACTATGAAAGAATATTCCCACTTCTTATATTGACCAGTGAGGTAAACAGTGTAATGGCGTTTGAAAGGTCATCGCCCAGTAGTTGCAGAGAAGTGAAAAAAGGCATCAGGTGAAGAAGATGGGCCTAAAACAAGCCACAACAGGGTCTGCATCTCTTTCTCTTCCTCCTTAGCAGCTGTTTCTATGTCACTACAAAGGCTTCAAAGATGGCACACTGCATTGGCCCCCTCCTGGCTCTTTTGTAATCTGTCATTCAGAGCTGGATAGAGGTGTGCAACAATGGATTCTTTTGCTTTGGTGAAATTACCCAAAAATTCAGGAACATTTTGTGAAATGATGCGTAATTACTTAAAATGCAAATCTGTTATTTGGCACTATATCTTAGCACAAACATGTGCCCTTGTGTCAATATTTCATGTGAGAACACATATTGCACAAAAAAATAGCACAAAAAGCATTAGTGTTGCAAGCAAAAGCTGCTCGCGTTCTGGCCGTGCGCGTTTATCATGAGTGCTTGTGCAGTAAAATGTTGCAACAAACAATATGTAATTGCACAACATGGTGTAATGGTGTGATTTTGGGAATTTTGTGTAACAAGTGTAATGTTAAATTCCCGAAATTGCGCCAGTGTAATTAAAATGTTGCTGGGGCCTAATGTTGATCTGCCAGGGGCTAACTCCCCCTCCCACACCTCATAACCTGAAATCAACACGTTCAGCACCTTTAACTTGGGTAAAACACGGAGCAGTTGTTTCGCAGTGCACAAAATGTCAAACTGCTGCAGCAAGCGCTTACAGTATTTGCGGTTCTTCTGTTGTGATAGGCTGATTGATTCAAACGTTCATGGAGACTGGCGGTTGTGAGGTTCTGAAAAGGTGCTTTTGCCGAATATATTACATCTTGACAAACAAAAAAATGAAGGGGACACAACTCAAAATTCCCATGTTACTAAACACAAATGATGATGTATGACAGAATATAAAGGCCACAAATATTGTAGGTCAAAATGTCAAAGTTCAAACATAGAGGACCAAAGTATTGAGAAGGTAAGCACATATAGGTGAGCATAAATGTAACATTATTGAATCCACAGTTATGTACCTTAAAGATATATATATATATATATATATATATATATATATATATATATATATAATATATATATATATATATATATATATATATATATATATAATCTCCAGGTTAAATGTATGGGAAGTTAAGTATAGTAAACCTATGCTTACCAATATTAACTTACCTTCGCAATATATGGTCCTCGATATCTTTGCCACAATATTTTGGCCCTGCGGCCTTCTTTAATATTCTGGTGGAATACCCAAATGATATTTCCTGGAAACATAATATCTGCGGTGTGGAAAAAATGGAAGGGCGAGTGTGCAAGAAAACGAATGAAACCCGAACCAATTGTAGGTTTTTGCATCACACAGTGCAATAAAAAGATCTTTTGGGCCTGTCTGTAATTCAGCAGTGTGACATTTATGATGATGACAGCTGTCAGATGAAAGTGAATTACACAAGCTACATACCAATGTTTCAGGACGTTGGCACTGGGCCATCTCACAATTCTTAGTAGGGCACTGGAGGGGAAGGTGACAGAAACTGGTGTGAAAGTGACAAGTGTGGATTATTCGAGACTCATGCTCCACTGGACATGACAGGAGACCCAATGTGGCATGTGTAAAATGGAGACGCCCCGTTCAGGCCCTCCTTACTGGACGACTCTTCTAGTACCGCGCAGATCTGTGTCACCCACATGAACCCACCTCATGCCCCCGCTTGGAACTAAGAACAAGCCATGCTTGAGATTTGCTGGTGAACAATGTGATGAATTGAGCCTAGTGTGAGGTGCAGTGCCAATCAGCCAATTGTTGCTTCTCCATCTGTGACATTGTGCAGGGAGGATGGATGGGACAGGTGCAATTCATCCTAATGTAGAGAAATCGCTGTGCCGCTCTGTTCCAATCAAAAATGGCTGCGAGCAACCAGTGCCGCGCAGTTGAATAATGCGGCGCGTACCAGGCTTTCTCAGCTATCTGGGATCCTTGCTTAACCCCTTTTATTGCTCATGGGAACAGTTGGTTAGATTCATGGCATTTTATGCCATTTTGGAGCGTCTGATCTGTCCCACTAGGTTAACTGCTGTTCTGAGAACATTGCCAAGGAATGCTTTCACTGTTAGAAAAATGAATGCACCGCACTGCTAGAAATCCAGCATTCACGCACCATTAAAATACAATAAAGAAAAGCTCTGTTGATGTAGCGTGTCAGTTTTAGGAAAGCCTTTTAAATTCTCAAAAGTCACCTATAGCAAAATCCTGTGTTTTGAATTGTCCACTACTCTGGGAAAACTATATGTGTTGTACAGAGCTTTTCCACACTACGTTTGACCAATGGGTTTAATTTCCACGATAGTAGGTGAAAGCTGTTTTTGATGGTTTCTTTGGTATTGTCAACAGATGTCACTTGATCAAAAAATGATGACGACTCTGACGAATCAGTGACTTTTGATAGCTCCGCTAAAGTGGCATAACGCAAAATGTTGGGGCCCCCCTGGACAATGTAATGAGGGGCCAGAAGTCTTCCATAGCTCACAGATAGTTATTGACCTTGGCCTGAAAGTTACATCCCTGAATGGTTGGGGGGGCTGAAGGTATCCACAGCTCCACAGTGGCTGCAGGGGCTTTTGTAATTGCCTTGCTCCACAAACTAGAGAAGAAAAATTGTGATTGTATTTATATAGTGCCTACTACCCCTGATGATGCGTCAAAGTGCTTTTTCAGCGAGTAGCACTTGAGAATATGACCATCAATTGATAAACATTGATATATTGATCCAAAAGCATTGTATATATGTGTTATGTACAATTATTATGAGACAACTACAGTAGGAACACATTTTTTGTTGTCTAATTTACAAAAAAACATAAGTGTTAACATTGCTGGCTTCACAGACTCTGGTCCTCCAGCAAGCACTGCCTATAATCGGATTCGCTGTAGATGCGTCAATAGGTAATTTACCCATTTTTCCAGAAGTGCAGGAATCATATGTATAAACAAAAAAAGCATAGTTCTTAAGCTCTGAGCATTTTAAGTAGGAACCAATTAAAGATGGTCAGTACTTCCTTTTAACTTTCAGACTCAAGCAAACTCCTTCAGCAGACCTCTTAAGGACTGCATGGTGCGGGGGTTGGTCGAGACGCGATGAGCCAAACATTCATATGAAATGCAAGGAATCAAGCTCTGGAAATTTATAACATAATATCAAGTACCAGCCTGCAATAATCTATATAATTACACCTCTTAAATATCGAGCACTCTTTCTACAGATACAGTAACTGGGATAGGGCACTAAATTAGATTTGTGATGCTCTAGTGTGAGTAGACACCATCAGAAAATGAACTGACAAAGAGTAGTTCACCACATAGTACTTCCAAACACTTGGATCCTGTTGTTCTACCCTAGTTAAAGTGTTATATGATGCTGTGCCGCAAGATCATTATGAAAATGAGGCACTATGTATATTGTTGCCCTGTGATGGAACCAAATTTTTGGCAATGCATTGAAATGTACGAAGGTATTTAATTATAAAAGGGCGATAAGACAAGACAAGGTTTAAATATTGTGTGAGAACCACATCTCCCATGCCCAACTTACACCACCCTACTGCCATCACCCAGAGAGAATATGTGCTTCGAAGCCTCAGCGGTTATTATTCTCAAGGCAGTTCCAAGAGACTATTTTATGCGCTTATGGCTGACAGAATCTAAACATGCCTCTATGCGAGATACTGTTTTCGTAGCATCTTAGATACTAGCACCAGCGAGAGACTGCACAAATGACTTATAAGAAGCCCGCCCTCTCTGAACACACAAGGTACCGTTCAAAGTGGCCCTCAGTATACGCTGTGACAGCTTGACCAGTTGTTTAAGGACATGGTGTGTGATCAAGCAGAGTCAAATCGACACATCTGGGATACTCCTTACGCCCTGTGGCACGGTTAATATTAATTTGCTTTCTTTTGCTAGGTAAGTGCTGCCAAAACACATTACCCATGGTGTGTGGGTCCAATCAAAATGATGAAAAGGCGATGTGGAGTTTTACCCCATAGGAAGCAACATCAAAGGACACACAGGGATGGCAATAGAAGAAATGACCGCCCAAGTAATAACACCGCTCGGATCTAACAATGACTTCCTTTTCATGTCAGAATACGGATTTCTGTCCTTTTATACCATGACTATTGTTGGAAATGTTGTATCTCCTTCTTGTTTGAGTATTTTTGTCTGTCTATATATCACAAAGGGAACAAACAAAACTAACTTATTTGTTCCCTAATCTTAAGCACTGATTCAATGTGCAATACCCTTTGATCAGCAGCATCACAGGAATAGATATATTAGGGAAGATGTCAATATAGGAATTAAAGAAATTGATTCAATTGAATTGAGAATGCAATCGTCAGAAGGAAACAGTCTTGACACGTGCTGACTGGCATACCTAATGAAGATCTGCCCACAAGCCTCTGCATTAGTGTGGTAGAAAAAATGTTGAAGCGTCAATCTTAAATAGGGCGTCGACAAAAATACAAGTAAAAGAATTTCAAGAAATTAGAACTTTGGTGGATGTGTGCTAGATTGATAGTGTGAGCAATATTACATCACAGGTTATATCCTACAGCCGTGTCTTTGTGTGCAAGTGATTCTGTTTAATGTCTAACAGTGGAACTGATATCGCGCCCCGCGCATATCGCATATCTCACCGATCATTACCTTCATTTGGGTCTCCGAGTCAGATGGACATATGTATGTTTCTATCTCTACATGGGTCGTACTGCTTATTGAAGAAGAACAATCCTGACAGTGGGATCAGATGAGACTGAACAGGTAACCCCAACGTGGATCAAAAGACACGTTTTCTTATTTATAAACAGAACCTGCGGAGAACCATTTCAGGAACCTTGATTTGCAGGATAAGAACAGCCATCGAGAATATCAACCAATTGGTTGAAACTGGACAAAAATACTGCTATTGCACGCAAAGTAGATTTTATTTTCTACACGCGCTGCAACAAACTGACAATGCAAAAAATGTGGCGCAAGTAAAGAGGGGCAGATGGGGGCACCAACCTCCATTGTCAGCAAGTACATACAAAGCCACCAAAAGGGAAATCACATATTTCATACAGTATTAAAAAGTGTGTACATATTAAATATAAATGTACTTACGCAATGGACTGCACATTTCTATAAATTATTCTATATTACCTATTGTTCTTTTATAAATGAAAAAATAATTTTTACATATATTTTTTATCTGTGTGTGCATTAGATACAAACTCACACACAACCACACATATGCACACAAATCTAGGTATGTTTTTATGATTTATATATGTGTGCACATCAGTGTGTTTAAACAAGGTGCACATTTCTTTTCACATTAGACACTTTCTGCAAAATATTATATGAAATGTCAGAATGAAAGACAATTAACAAAAACACGCACTCTCACCTAAAATGATAAATAGACATATACAAGAAAGGCAGCAGATAAATGAATATAGGACGTGTTTTAAGAAAATATGCTATTTTTAAATGCATTTGAAATTTCTAGTAAAACCCCAAACATATTTAACTCCACAATCCCCTGATGGCAAACTGAACGCACCATAAGTAGACATGGTGACTCTTTAAATTTGGGTAAAAAGACGAAAGGAAACCATACCTGTAAAAGAATCCCAGGAGAGCATTATTTTAAAATGTTCTGTTTACTGATAGATACTTCAACTTTCTATTCTGAGTTGTAAAAATGATATAAAGACATATATATAATATATATATATATCTATATATAAATATACACACATATATTTATATCGCAAGAATATACAATGACACAAATAAACATTTGTGTTAGTGTATACCTGTTGTTTTTGTACTAAGTTGTTAAAATCCATGCTACACATGGATGTATGTTAAAAAAGGGTACTTGAACTATTGGATAAAATTGAGTCGAGATAAATACACAAAACATAAGGAATGTTTTTTTCCAAAAGCATTAAAAATTGCATATAAATGTGTATATCTGGGGGTGTCTATAAATGCATAAACGCAGTGATCAATAGCTATACTGAGGAACAGAGCCATGAACCAATGTAGTGGTGCGCGAACCAAGCCGGAGAGCTGCTGCAGATGCTGTAAGTGGAATGTCAGGCTACAGAGACTGCTGGTGTCATCCCTGCACTATCAAACATACACATAAAATATGATTGGAGGCAGAGATCCCAGATATTTCACTGTCAGAGCATGTCGAGTGGTGCAATCCATTTCTCTTGTGGTTTCCGACAATGACAATTTAATACAAGGGAGGTGTATGCACAAAAAAGATAAACCTGTACACACTGGCCCAGTATAAAACCCACACACCCCTCCCCAGACAGAGGACTCACATTCACTTTATGTCCACTTGGAACACAGTTATTTAGCAATTTTATTTTCCCTTACAGTACAAGTGTGTTTGATTGGAGATCCTGATATAAACTGTTGAAGAGATGCTGAGGTAGGGAGTGATTTGTACACATATTTAGTGATTGTTACCAGATATGCCTTTTTGTGATGCTAAATTATTTTGTGATTATACTAGTCATGCATTAGATCATGTATCAGCCATATCTTATTTTTGATCATCTAGAATGTTGCCACTGGTCCACCTTTAAACAGTATGGTATGGTCAGAGAACTGCCTTCACCTTTGACCCAGGTTCACACAAGTCCCAGATCATGTGTCTTACCCGAATTAACTCTCTTACCATTCTATTTCATATTTGTGTACACTTAATCACATGCTGTGAAAACATCCGCTACCAGACCCTCAAACACTCTCATTTATAAGCAAGCATCATTCATACAGCGGTGTAAACTCAGACCTTATGCCGGCCTATGCATAGATGCTCACTTAAAAAATAAACGATCAATTGACTGTTGAAAATTTTAAATTGCATCAGTCATAATCCATTGTCACGTATTGTTTACTTATGAATTGCACTATAATTCTAATAAATCATAGGTTTTGCACTCTTCCTAACTTGATTATTGTGCAACTACAGTTCTTTTCAGCAAATTACTCTTTAGTCTGCTATTGTCTCATTCTCTAAAGAAATGGACACAGGGCACATTTCTAAAGAAGGATTTGACCACAAGAAAATCTATACTGGTTTCAAATTCAGGAAAACATGATCTCGAATTTGAATGGAGTCTTGAGAAGCAGAGCTTTTTTTTGAAGATGTATCTTATGTCGTGTACATTAAGCACTTTTGTAACAATTTGATATATGATTATTCTAAAATATAAAACATTGTTATGTTCCGCTTGATTTTCATCTGAGTATATGCAATTCTAGGTATCTTATACATTGTAACAATGTGCGTCTATTTTAATATTTACTATTTTCTCATTCATATTTGTGGTGTTAAATACTGCTAAAAAGGACCAGTGTGGTGCTTAGCTGCTCACATTTCTGAAGTTCACCAAATTTACAGTATGAATCATACACCTCGAATATATAGTAAAAGAGAATGGTCATCTATTCAAGCAAATTAGTGGAATCATAAGGGCTTTGCTAATAACATGGATAAATTACTCATGCAGAAGACCAGGCTTAGTAAATAAAAGAGGCCCGCTACCGACACATGGATGGGAGCACGCGGCACAGAAAGATGGGCCGTCCCCGGTGGATGTAAATCTGAGAGACAGCCTTTCCAGTGCCAGACAATCCCACCCACTGTCACAGAACATGAAACTTGTAGAGAAGTGGGGCGGAATGCAGGAAACGTGAAAACACTAAAGGGAGTCCCCATCGCTTCACAAGGTGTGCCCAAAACAACACACATTTTGAAGACTTCAACTGGTTTGTGAGATTACTCATATCACTACTGGGGAGCAAATGATTCCTCAACGCGATGCCACCTGTGTTTTAGTCATGTGAAACGACATATTTCACGTACAATCTTCCCAATCATGGTGCACCAAGACCTAATGTTAAAGGTGTGCGCAGCTCACCCCTTTCTCAATCATCTTATTACGGAGGGGCATTGTGGTGTTTTTATCCCCCAAGGTGTTTCCATTCCTCCTTGCCTCCATTGTGCAGGCATATTTTCAGTGTTTGCAGTGATAATACTCTGGGAATCTGACAGGCAATAAAAGTTTATCTTAATCAGTAAACTTATCGAAGGACAAATCAGGGGTAAGTTGGTGGTTTAATGTTCAACAATGTAGATTCAACAAGCTAAGATGTGTATACTGTGTTATGTAAAGAAATTCTATCTCAGCAGACATTTAGCCTACATTTTATCTTAATTCCACCCAAGTGTTTTCTAAATCTTTATCTGCAATTTCTCAGTGCTAATAATTTGTCATAAAGCAAAGGAACTCAAATCACAACTAGGGTAGAATTTTTGTGCTTCGTAAATAGTCATTTTGCATGGGGTTTAAGGACACCCAACCAGGAAGACCATCTCACAAAAAGTTCAGAAGCTTTCCATTGCTGCACATTCTTCCCATGGAAGTTCTAAGACGTTAACATTTTAAGAAACAAATTTTCCATACCCCAGCCTGCTCCTATTTCCCTTTTTTGGCGCCTTTCCTTGACATGACAGCTGGGACAACTGTTAAAACAGTCAGGAAAATGAGGGCTGCGCACTAATCCTTTAGCCTACGCAACATTTTAATCAGAGGGCGAAGGAGCTTTCACGTGATGAGCGCGGTGTTTCATTTTGAATGATTGGATTGACGCATTTGTCAAAGTGGACGGATCCATTTTTTTTACGCCGCTGCATCTGTTGTGTTGTTAACTGTCATTTGAAGTCAAGGGACGCATGGGCCGAGCAGGCATTCTTCAACGCGCTCGGCTGTACATTCAAAGCATACCTAGGGATGGCGGGACAGATGCTTCGGCCCTCCAGCTTGCTCCCGTCAATTTTTAGCACGTCGCCCTCTCTGCGATGCCCTACACAGGACGAACGATGGAACAGCTCAATATGCTCACTTTGTCAGAAGGCTAGGACTGTGTTTTTATGCTGGTCAATCTATACATCATGCATATTCATATTGTGGCGGCAAGCCACTGATTAATAATTTGACTGGCCTCAACGTGGGTGATATAACTCTGCGGGCTTATTCCATTTCATTGAAATGGATCCGCGGATCTCTTGACTGTTATTATTCGGCCATCGCACCAGACCAGGAACCACAGATCCATAAAAACTACAACACATTAAGATCTGCTTGGAAGAGTCGTTCGGACAGAGCCACAGAAGGAATTAGCGGGAATCCTGGGCTACAAGCAAAATGGCATGTGCCCTTATTTCATTTAAATGCATCTACTTTAAGAGGCTTATCTGAACTAATCATTCAAATTAGCAATGGCGGAGGGAGGGAGGGTGTGGATTCAATGCCCCGGAAAGGCGCTTCTGTGGTAGGGAAAAAGCCTCTCAGAGCCTTTTAAAATCTTGCATCAATTTTTTGTACAAAGTGAACTCCCTAATTACGCTGCCCTTGCAAAAATATCATGTGAAGCACGCAGACATACATGTGTACCTCACCTCATACCCCCCTGATGGCCTGAACTGCAAATCTTGGTAAAAAGCATCTTTCAATCTTGTTGCTATCTCGACTTAAAACCGGTAAACTCCGACCAGGCCCTTTGGGTTGCTTAGGAGAGACTTCTTTGGCAAATATTTGTTACTGGCAAGTTCCTTTCTCTGCTGCTGATCAGTCTAACTCGTGCATCCCCCCGCCATGCATGCTGCCACGGCAAGTCCCCTTACATCCCTGGCTTTGCTGCAAAGAAGCCGGGCAACATGTGGGCACAATATTGAAACGGTGGGATCTATATGTTAATGGTCACTTTATGGGCACTCTTGTCTCATCCACGCACCTCATATTTTTGCAAACACATTGTCCTCAGCACCTCCCGCCAGAGATAAAAAATGTATATCTATATTTAGACCCCCATTACTTTCTCAAAGTGAAGACAGGGAGATATTTTCTGGTGGATACAATTGCCAACTCTGGAAAGAAAGAACTAGTTCGAGTTCAAGCATCCCAGGTTAAACAAACCGTGTGATCCTGAGCAAAATATTTATTCTGTACCTGCCTGAGCTCTACTTCCTGCCAACAGGTTAACCCTAGTAAATGCAAAGCTGGACTGTTATGTTCTTTGTAGCAGCCTGGCTCACATAGGTGATACACACATCATTTTTAGAGCTATGTCGAAAAACAAATGTGTATATTTAGGTCCCAACTCCATGTTGTCACATTCTGATTTAAACAGCGCGTGCAAGCAAAGAAGCCCCAGTAGTCTTCAGCAAACTTGTTCCCTTTTTATCCAGACTAGACGTTCTGCACAGTGCCCGTGAAATACCACAAACCTGCCCCCACCCACCACTGTCCCAGCAGAGTGAGTCCTTAACAAAGCGGCTTCCTCGGCGTTTCTTGCGGCAGTTTTGTGCGGAGGAAGCGCGGAGCGCCGCTGCCCTCTCCCCCTGGTCACTCATTGACAGCTCGGCCAGCTGACTGCCAGTTAATGTTTCCCATGCCCGCGCCGGCCTCCCTGGGAGGGAGCGCTGCTTTTCGCATTATTCGAGTGGAGGCGAATTCTTGCTGCTGATTAAAGTGCGCCTAGAAGCGCACGGCTGGGCGCCGCGGGACCTGTGCCGGGCTGTCCGGGAGCCGCGGGACGTGTGACCGGCTGGCCCCGCTGCATTCTCCCCCTCGCGTCTTATCACATATTTTCCCTAGTGCGAGGCACATTTTAGCATCCCAGTGCGCGTTTGTGCCAGGCGGCTATTCTTAGCACCTGGATAAGAAGCGGGTGTCACACAGCTGTTTCCCCGGCACTCCGGGGGCCCGGGCAGAGAGGTGCATACCCCCCTCCGGAGCAATGTTTCCACTCACTGCCCTCACCCCCAACTCACGCACAGGATACACGCACCCCCAAGCGCACGCACGCGAACAAAGCATTACCTGGAGCATGCCACAAGAAAACAGTGAAAAAAAGAGACAGCGGTACCTACTCTTCTTCGTAGTGCAGGGAAAACGACTCAGGGAAGCAAAGTTCTACCGAATCCATGTGTTCCCGGCCACCATAATTTGCGCGCCGGCTATAAATCAGAGCCTCCTCTCAGCTGCGGCAATTAACAGGCAGGTCCTCCCGGTGACAAGCCTATGGGCACGGCCAGTTGGGACCAAAAGCTCTCACACTCTCCTAATCAAGGACTTAAAGCCCCGATTGGAGCTTATGAATATGAAGTAGGGCTTTACATATGCAGTCCCCCCGGCCCGGCCGGCCTCCCCATTGGACGAGGGGCTGGCCAATCAGGGGGCGAGCAGGCGAGAGAGGCTGCATGGCTGGAGCCGAGGCGGGCAGGTATATGGAGTGAGGACGGGCGCTCGAGCGCCCCGCGCGCGCGAGGGGGCGGGGCGGGAGGGGGGCGCGCGAGGGGAAGAGAGAGATGTAAACGCTACAAACATGCTCGGTAGCGCTGCAGGACAAAGGGAGCGCGCGGGCAGCTGCCCCCCTCGCGCGCGCGCTAGGGCCGACTGTCACTGTAAACACACCCAGCGCGAGCCCCAGAAAGGAAGGACCCACACGCGGCCCCTGAGCCCTCTTTTCAGAAGAACCTCAGCCTAAGGTAGAGAATTCTTTGTGTGCTGTCTGTGTGTGCTGTGTTACTTTAGGTTTCTTTCAGTATTCAGAATTGTCGTAGTTCCTCACGTCTTTGTAGTTGGCGCCTGACATCTGTCAAAGGCATTTTTTATAATAATGTAGTCTTAATAATATATAAGAATGATAACAGAAATTAATGATGGGACTAATAATAACAATAGTAATGTTCTTCCTGTTGGACAGTATTTTAGACATGATTTCTTGCTTCTAAGAACTGTAGTATTGGATGGATACTTTTATTATCACTGGCATTCAGTCTACAAATCGTGTTGCAAATCGAGAGTGAGAGTTTGCTTTGTGAGGGAACTCAGTCCTGTGAGATGTAGTGGGGATGCTGCTGGTTGTAGGGTTAAGACTCTGGGGCTCTGAATTCATCTTTCACTCTTGGCCACATTTGGTGCCTGTGAGTGGCTAACTTTGTTTCCTACCCTCTGTTCCTTCTATTCAGAAAATTGAGACTGCTTTGGGACTGAGTAACTATCATTCAAGGCAACACACAACATGTATTTAAATATTTGAGGCTGTTTGCAGCTAACTTCCATTATTTGAAGGCTGGTAGAGTCATATGTCATAGCCTGGAGATGTAGTATGCATGTATGCTTGTGCGCTGCTGCACCGATGCTTGGTTTAGGTCCATACACACAGAATCCCGGGGCAATCGTTTCCCAAGAAACTGACCAAGCCATGCAGTGCTCATGCATAGATGTCACTTAAGGGGCGGATAGGAAGAGGAAAACCCTCACTTAGGTCAATGTCTTGCCGCTTATGTTGAAAGGGAGCAGACAACAGCGAGCTAACCTCAGCCTGTCTCTATTCGACCACAATAAGACTCTTGCGGCAGTCGGTCCATGCTAGGGGTAGACTCCTTACTTCAAAGAAACTTAGGAAGAGGTCTTTCTGCGTACATAATACGCAAAACTGGATCAAGGAAGCGCTGTGTTGGTAGATCATTGGAATGTGACATATTACAACAATGACCAATCCTGTTAATTTGATTTACTTTCTCAATCAATATTCAAAACATTTATTTTGACAGGCACATGCATGAGCATTTACATCTTCTCAATGAATGGGCTGGATATTTTTGGTTTGAGCACAGTACAGGCTACAATTTTGTACATAAAGAGATGCACACCAGAAAGTATTAGGTCTAGAAATTCTGTCTAGTCGTGTACCCTGCAGGCACAGATGAAAATAACCCATCATCTGCAGTGTTAAAATCAGGTCCAGCATTTACGACCTAGTTGTTTCCATTAATAATCATTACCTGCCACCATCACTAATCAACGTAATTCCTATTCTTCCAAACTCATTTTCCAGTAGATAGCAGCCTAAAAACTGCAATCAAGCGGAGACCACAAAGTGGTGATCCACAACAAAAGTGGGAAAAACAGACAATGATAACGGATATGTAAAGGGGACATTAAAAGAATAATTTAATGACTTTAAATCATATTTTAGAACTGTACAGTACCACTGGAACAGACCAACCACTTCCTTCATACTGCATATCAGTAGAGAGTGTATCGCCTGTGTTGTCTAATTTGAAGTTGAGGGTGATTTTTGTTTGACTACATTAAATGATGCTCCAAGAACTAGCAGCATGAGTTCATGCATTACAAAACAGCAATGAACAAGCCCTTCACACGAACCACTACCAATCACCAAGTTGAGGAAACTACTGACAACTTCAATATTGATTCAATCCATTGAACAAACTGAGAACAAAATGAACCAGCCAGACAGCTAGATGTCGCCTTCCTACATGAGGTGCACTAGACTAACCCATGGAGCCTCTTTCTTATTTTGTCATGTCCACATGCTTGAAAATATTATGTGCAGTCTGTATTTGTCTCAGGATGCTTAGAAGTGTCAGATGTCATTTTCAACGCTACATACACATTAATACGAAAACAAGTGCTGTAAAAAAAGCCCTCTCCAAACCAGGTCCTTCTTCTAACTGGACCTTAAGTGCCCGCTCTCTTCAGAGTCAAGCGTTCTGAGGTCTGTGTGTGTTTGTGTGTGTGCGCACACATGTCTGTATGGGTGTGAAGTTGTGCCCACCCAGACAAGCCCTGGTCCTGCAGTGAGCCTCTGACTGGGAGCTGATCTGCAATCAGCTGGGAAGTCTGTCAGAGGCTACTGTCTAAAAAGAGATTGTAAAATTGCCAGACGCGGTGCAGCAACCTATACTGTTAAATGTGAAGCATGCAATTAAGATGCAAATGTGGTGGTGAGCAGTGAATAAAAAGAGCGCGTGGCCGGGGAGCCACAGCCATGTATTCTATAGACAACAGGCAATAAGGGGAAGAGATCAGTCCTTCCTAACAGGGCAGCTTTCAGCTATTCCACCATCCTTAACATGCCTTTTCAGCTCCTGTCTTGAGTGACAGTGAAAAGACCACTTTGGGCTACATTCAACCAGATCTTTAACAAGCGCAATCAGCACGTGATTTGTGAATATAAAGGAAAACCACAGAAAATGAACCATACAATTGGTGTTTTGGGGAATATCAGTCATTGACTTGCGTACTTTGTGTAAGCAGGAGCGTGCGTTTCTGCAATTCCCAGGCACAAGTGCAGCTAAGTCTAAGCTATTTTGTTGAAAAAGTAATTCGGCAATCAATCAAGGCAAACAATATACTATGGCTGTGTCCGTTCCACCGTCACATAGGACAACGTCCCTACTGTGAAACAGCTGTTTTCATATTGCGCCTGCTCTACGCAAGATCTTGTTTACTGCTGTATTTTAGCTGCGGCGTACCCTTTATCTTATCACCACTGTGGTCGTCCATTACCTTGCTTGAGGTTGCATTCTAAGGACAAGGGACCTCTATTTAACTGTAGATTCATCATCACTCATGTTCTATCCACAATCAATTTGAATGTTGGATTCTTGGGATAAAGTGCGTACTGTTCCACCACATATTTTGCATCACTCCTTCTCCATCGTGGTCTTATTTAATATTGCACTCTTAGAACAACCCACCCTCAGACACTGAATATGCTTTGTTGTCACCCATGATCTATTTCTGAGCATATTTAATTCTGGGACCGTGGAACACCAATTCAACATAATGTTTGAGCCCAGGCACCATGTTTGATGTTTTATTTTGGGAAAGTGTACCCACCACTCAACCCAATGGCTTGGGATCACCATTGTTCTGTGCAGGGTCTTGACTGTTATTGCATTCAGGGGACGACATACCTTCTATTTCACACTGAATTTGTTTTTACCCTTTATTTGTTTGTTATCTCAATATTTGTTGTCCTTCGGGAATTATGTCCCTTCTGTTCCACACGTTTGAGTGTCTAGTTTTCTTTGATGCAATCTCTTTCTGGGGAATAAATACCCACCAGTCCACTCGTATTCTGTTTCACTTCTGCTCTCTCCATGATCCTGTTAAGTTATGCTCCAAAGATGATATCTCTTTGGTTCTGCATGTTTGGGTACCACCTCTCCTCTGTTTGTGATGTCAAATGTGTCTTCCAGAGATGACATCCCTTTCCTTCAACATGTTTGGGAATCATCTTCGCTCAATCTGTGATCTTGCTCAATTTTGTCTTCCAGAAACAATGCTCCTCCCATTCCGCATGTTTGTGTATCACGTCTGCCTGGTCTCTGATCTTCTTTATATTGTATTCAGGCTCCGTCCTAGGTTTTGATATCAGTCCTACTCTGTCTGCAAACCTATCTGATGCTGGATTGTCTTAAAATGCTATGAATGGCTGCTATGTATACGTACATTGTTCCAATATGCAACCATGTATGAATGCATAAATCATGGTATGGTCTCAGAATAACAATACTATCGTGTGACAAAAGTAGATTATACTATATATCTCTATATTTAGGACACGATATTTATGTCAGATAATATTTTTTCTAACAGTATTCTGATATATATTCATCGTCACGAAGCAGGTTTCAAAGGTTCCTAAAGTATATTTTCCCAGTGCAGTCAACAGCATAAACTAGAGTACGATTATTATTATTGTAATGTTGCTTTCATGACACATACAAAATGGCACTTTTGCAAAAGAAAACTATTTTAGCTCCCGAGCTTTTTGAACATCAGTTCGACGTGCTCCTGAAGAGGAACCCATGGGCCTTTCCCAGATGACCAGTGACAAACAACCGACTCCCCATGAGTTACTGGGGCCCTACAAGAACTCCTTCATCTGTTCCACTCACATGCCTACCTAAATGAACCCGACCACCTCCCATCCTTCATTCACCCTGGCGCTTGTCTTCTCTGTGTGGGAGGGTAGCAATGCACACAGAGAAGAAGACAAAATGGAACTTTATCCCTTGGGAACCAGAAAGGCCACCACCATCACAGGAGTGCACAGAGTACTGAGCCTCTAATGTGTATTAGTGCCCCAGGACTGGGTACACAGGCGTGTCTAGCGCTTTAGAACAGAATGAACAAAAGAGTAAAGTACTGCAAGTGGGTAAAAGAGTCATCGAGGCACTGAGGCAGACAAACATAGCTATGTAATACATTATATACTAAATAGTGTCGGTCAAGTTCTATTTGGCAATTGATTCGAAGAAAGCTACACAAGAGCGTGAAGACTATCTGCAGCAATGTTGAAGAGTATAGTGTGTCATTACCACAGCCTATGTGTGACAACAAGAAGGTACACACGGTAGGCACCTTGAAGCCAGGATAGCTCGTGATTCAAAGTAAAGCCATACGAATCAAGACCAGCTCTATCGACACGTGCAAAAAAAGCATTAAACAAAGTAGTCCGTAAATGCATACTTTCGAACTTTGCTTGTTCATAACATTAAAAATGCACCCACTCAGTACAAGCATTAGTGCTAGAAATACATTTTAGCAAGACATTGTTCAAAGTAGTACTATCTCGGTTTCACAAGTGACACAGTGACACTAATGACCGGTTCTCTATTGCATTTGCCACCACCATATGGAATGTTCACTGTACCTTTTAGAAGAGTGTATACTTTTACCCAACTTCATAGTACTTAATCTACTGACCTGTCAATAATGACTGATAACATGTGACAACTAGGTTGTCCCAAATGTCTACTGAAGGTAACTTCACCAAATGAGCCATCATGAAAAAAAATGTTGTGGAATTTGGTGTCACTAGAATAACAGCACGTGTTATGTCTTTACTGAACAGAGGCACCATGATCAGTTACAAAGCAGCAGACACATGCTCTGCACAGGTATTTCAGAGTCAGCTGAGCAGACATCTGCCCTAACCTTCCTTCAAACTCGGACACGCCACTGCGCAGGTATTTCAGAGGCATCTGGGCAGACATCTTCCCTCTAACCCTTCCTTACCAGTTACCACTCGGACACGTGCACTGCACAGTTATTTCAGAGTCGGCTGAGCAGACTTCTTGCATCTAACCCTTCCTTAACACTTGGGCACGTGCACTGCACAGGTATTTCCGAGTCAGCTGAGCAGACTTCTTCCCTCTAACCCTGCCTTAGCACTTGGACACGCGCAGTGCACAGGTATTTCTGTCAGCTGAGCAGACCCCCTTCCACTCGGACACGTGCAGTGCACCGGTATTTGAAGGAGCCAACTGAGCAGACATCTTCCCTCCAACCCAGCCTTAACACTGGTAGTTGCAAGCGCTGCTGAACTTGCCTGGCACACTGTGGGTTAATATATCACAGTGGCGTAACAAAGGCCCCCGCAGCCCATATCATGATGGATTCTATCGCAATTTAAGTAGGCACTCCTGACAAGGGAGGCCCTTTTGCAGGCGGGGACTGCGAGTTTTCACCCTCACTTTCTACTCGTAGCAGAATTACCACGCATCTGATTGTTGCACCTAAACACCCTATGAATTATTCTTAATGTCAACATAGGGGCTATTATAAAAAAAAATGCAATTAACAGCCCCCACAACAAAGCCGAAACATTTACTGCTGCCGTGGCAGAAAATTGTTGTATCTGTGCTGTTCCCCACCTATTATTTAAGCCAACCTAAGCAATATGCACCATTGTAAGTCATCTGTGCACGGTGTCATGTGGTCTGTTACAGTGCACGCCAGTCTGATCAATGCAGTATCATGTGGATACTAACTAAACGTATGTCATTTATAACACTTTCAGACCATGCTGTGTAAATATGTAATATATATTTGTCCATCACTTCAACTCTTCCTAAAATGTCATCTTGAGCGAATTTGCAACTTGCATATATGTAATTCCAACCGCTAGTATCTGTAGTAGGCATATGTACTTATTACCATTGTTATGTGAGTTTAGAGTTGGTCTGTTTGTATCTTTTATGTAACTCGTGTACTCTGAAGTCCTTATGTAATGTAACTGGTTCTATTGTAAAGTGCTCTGACATCTACGGATAAAGTTTGCGCTATAAAAATAAAGTATAAAATAATAAATAAATAAACGTATAAATTCTAATTTGTGTGACATTTATAGAAATACTCTAAGTAAGGTCTATGTCCTAGCTTCTTGGGTATGAATTAAGCTGTGTGGCTAGTATAATCTGAAATGACATACCCTGCAATTCATGCATTGCCTGACATAAGCTAAACTAGCTGCCTTGTGTAGAGTAACGTGAGCTATGATATATTGCTATATATTCTCCACTGTATTAAAAATAATATGTTACGTGCCATATTTGTTAAGTTTCTGACTCTCAGACCCAAAGACAGGACTTCTTATTCTGCCTTCCCCACTTGAGCAGACGGTGTGATCCTCGTCAAATTGATCCTTTTATCCCAGACCAAAAATTGGGAGTGCCTATGTAAACAGTCTAACGCAAATAATCGCTGTTGTTTAATAAAGCACATATTGTAGTTAAAATGGGTCTAACGAGGACTTTGCGCCTTATCTATAATGATCTGTTTGCAGTTTATAGCACAAAACAGCAATTTCTGTTATGACAATGAATTGAAACCCTTCAATGGACTAATATGATAGAAAGGAACTCAAGTGTCCTATTTATCCCATTTATGATAACCTCTCTCTCTCTCTCTCTCTCTCTCTCTCTCTCTCTCTCTCTCTCTCTCTCTCTCTCTCTCTCTCTCTCTCTCTCTCTCTCTCTCTATATATATATATATATATATATATATATATATATATATATATATATATATATATACACACAGACACATTAAGATCTATTGAAAGGTAAAGTCCAACATGGTTGGAATGCTGCCCCTTAATTAGCCCTTGTATCTATATATACGTTTTTATATATAGTCTAGAAGGATTAAAAGCGAACACTATGCGGGTTCCAAGATGCCCAGTGCTGTATGACATAAGTGGTGCAAGGTGTACGCAGTGCATATTTTAGGTTATTCAAGCGGTACATGATGACCAGTGTTGGATTAGCTCTTCAGACGCCTGGCACTGCCACATAGGCCAGCTTGAAAGGGTCAGTGTGTGGAGCTATTTTAGTTTCGTCCCAATACTGCCTACAGGACCAAAAAAGACAGCGCACACACAGGCCCTTTCAGCCTGGCCAATCTGGAGTCCCCAGGCTGCCATACTGCCATGCTGCCTGAAAGGCCTGTCCAACACTCACCATGTCTGTTTAAATGTCATCTATGTGAACTGCAATGCAAGGTGCAGGATAAAGAAAGCAGCAATCCATGTATGTGCGGGTATGATTCAAGTATTACTTCTTAGACAGCATGCAGCAAAGCAACAGAACTGTGTATAAGTACACATACAGCACTACCTGTGGTCCTCTTGAGGAGGATAGATACAGGATCGGCACACTGGGATGCGATCCACTGAGCCAGCAAGATGACTCAGTGAGTTAAGTGCTTGGTGCTGAACTACACACGTGTAAGTCACCCTTTGTGGTATTGGGTGGATCTAAAACTTGTCAGCACCTTTTAGATTATGTGAAATGAACACTGCTTTCACCAAGGACTGCAAGCATTTGTTTGTGTTTGGTAAAATTACATGAGGGGCTGCTTGCACCCATGACACATATGCACTTATATGTATAACTTGTTTTTTGTCAAGGCAACTAGAATGATGTGGCAATGGAGGATCAAATCACGTGGCAGGACTGACTAAATTATATGGTAAGAACAGGCACATTATGTGACATTAAGTGGCACTATCCTTTGAAGAATTATTTTGATCCAATTAAGTTAGAAAAAAATTGTTAACATCTGAAAATTACTACTACAACTACTGAAAAATATGCATTAAATTAGGTGGTAAATCAATAATAGTACAGCAAATGACACATCAACATAAGCACATAATTCCACTGACCCTGATTTTGTTGTACTGTATTATTAAGAACATATTCATTAAGGGTAAACAAAACCTAAGTATTCTACATCCAATCAGGGCCCATTGTTAGCTGCACCATCAAAAGAACACGTTCAACAATCTGCCCTGCCTAGCCAGAATTAGTTTTCTCCCCAAAGTGTGGTTTTCTATTGGTAAAATTATGCATTCTTAATCACATCATTAAGAATTGACCTTTTATTACTGCAGCCTTGTTATTTCACCACTGTTTTCAATAAACATTTCCCTATCTGAAAAAACACATTTTCAGCCCAAAGCAAACGTCAAAAAAACCCAAAACATACATACAAGTATCACGTGCAATTGGTCCTTTATTTTGCCATCTCAAGGTTCTAGTGAAACAATTACAAACCTCGCTGCTTGTACCAAATCCTAAAACAAAGTACCTCTTCTGTGCAGGCGCTGTCTCCCCACCCAGGGACCAATAGAATTGGGGGATTCTGCCTCTCTCTAATTAATGCAGGATTCTTTCACTTCCATTTTGTGAAACTAACAATATGACCGGTGGCGTCAGTAGAAATTAAATCACAAACCATCCTATAATAACCAAAGGGGAAAGCCACTCTCGTCACGGGCTATTCCCCACAGAAATCAAAGCAATCTTAGACATGTTTGCACTGATAAAAGACTACGCACACCTCACCAACTAGAAAGCAGACTTTCCACAGTCCTACGGGCCAGTATTTACACAGCAAGAGTTAACACTTTGAGATTAGACATTAATAAACCAGTTGCAGTTCTATTGTTTCCTGAATGTTAAGCACCGCTCACTAAACGGAGAACGCATTCAAGGTCAAGCTGCCATTTTCGACCATTTCCTCCGCTGCGATATTATGATAATCGGGCTTGAAATATTCCTGCCGAAAAGAGCAAATTAGCCATTTTCTCCAGTAAGATGATTATAATAAACAATAAATTGGGGAGAAGGTGGGTGTGAAATTCCTCCGCGCAGTTCTGAGCATTGCATTTGCAATGCAGAAGTTGCTGATTAACTATTATAAAACCGAGGAGGGATGACAGGGTGCTCGCACCGGATTCTATTTCCTTTTCGAGTTTCCAGAGATAACGCAGCGGAGGGCTAATTGAGAGGATACCCTCATAGGTACTTACATGTTTCAGGTCTTCAGCTTCAAAACCTTGACTCCATATTTAGGGCTTCCGCAGGGACGATGAGGTAAGTTCGGCTGCGCCCACCCAGTAGCCAACGGTGCGGCAAGAATTTAAAGTACAACTAAACAAGTCGTAGGATCTGTGAGGGAGCGGTATTATTTCATGGCCGTCTACCTGACTGCGCGCCGCGGCCTCTATAAATAGACGAAAGGAGACGACAGGCTGCAAATATTTCCCTTGTGGAAACACCAATAATCTTTACCGTGAGCTGACATGAATTGCTTGTTACACCGCCCTAGGATGTTCTGGCTTCAAGCAACTGGCAAGTGGTGGTGGGGTGGGGGAGGTGTGCGGTGGGGGGAGCAAGAATAGCTTACCCTTCTCGGGTCTGTTATTGCATGAAAGTGTGTGTTTCCGCCATGTGGGACAATGGAGGACCTCTAAAATGTGACCATGCTACCCAGTCTGACCCCCAGCACTGACGCTGAATAGTACGACACAGAATTCCGATGATCCCCCTTCACACTCTATTTTGTATTATTAATGCTATAACTAACATCACTTCGCAGGCTGGGATGGATCAACAAAGGCAGCCCATACAATTTAACCCGTCAGTCGCCAAATTCCTTCGCATGTGAGACAAGCCGAGGATTGTCGTTGCCTCCAGCAATATCCCAGGAAGACGAATGATGGCGGCAGCATATCATCGCAGAGCGACTTAATCTGTTGCGACATCAGATGGAGAACAAGTGACGGTATGGACAGAACATGTGCTCTCTTGCCTGTCTGCTCAACCATCTATCTTGTCCCAAAATGCCAACATCACATCCAGGAACTGGAAATGTCTCACCCTTTCCACTATGATCGGAGGTGCAAGAAAGGAAAACATTTGGTCTCCCTGCATTTTTCGTCAATCAAAACAGATGACTTTATGACGACCTATCTGGCTTTGTATAGTAGTTTGCTAATTTTACACTATATTCCCTAAATTTAAAGCAAAATTCAGCTTGAAAAATACACATTATTGGGAAACCTAATATTTTTACATTTCATACCAATTTTAAAGAAGTGCTTTCAAAGTAGTTTAGCAGATAAAAAGAAGAGATCGCAATCTTCTGACAGCAAAATACATCTCAGACCAAGTTAGAATTCTTATGCAATTACCACAATGTCCTAATTTTATTTCTGGACAATGAACATTTGAGATTGCTTATCCTGGTACAGACCCAGACTCCAAAATCAGAGAGCCTTCTGCTGGTCCTCATCCCCCCCTTACAGACTCAAGTATCGGCTCATTTAAACTGACAAACCAGACATCTCCTCCTGGGACACTGCCCTTCCATGTTCTTTGCTGGTACCATTCCAGTGACTATGGACATATTTTGCAAAGCCATCCTTGCAATGCCACTTGCATCTTTCAAGAACTATTATCTTCATGTAGGCCTCTTCCCCAAGGGCTTCAAGCAATCCACACATTTTTTTTTCCGGACTTCCGAGTTCTATTCAATTGCTACCATGCTGCAGGCTTTACATCTTATCAAAGCGACCAAGAGATTTGTTTGCTTATCACCGAGCCAATAGAGAGGATCCCAAATCATACCCGACCCCTTTAATTGTCTTTTGTGTTTAACAGTAATGCAAGATCATTTATTGGACCTACTGCATCGCCGGATTTAGATGTCACTGTCCAGATTAGTTCTTGTTCAGTAGAAACCAATGAACACATTTGAACACTGTTCTCTCTAAACACACCCAAACCACTTTAACTTTCAAATGGTAACACACCCTTCCAAATATGAAGTTCCATAGGAGCCTCAGATCAGCATCACATGTATTGATGACATAAAATATACCAGAAACACTGGGATGAAGTGTCTCTTGAAATTGATGTAAATTAGCAGATTGAATGCGAATGATTGCAAAACAGTGCTCTTAGTTTTGTGACCTTTCTATATACTGAAATGCCCATTCTCCACCCTGCTTTCATCTTCTTTTTAAAAAATGTGTTCCAAAGTTGGATAAACGTGTGTTTTCCCTGGAGTATGACCTCAATATGTATAAACAGGTTGGCATGCATCAAAAGTATATGTTTTCCAATGTCATGTCCATGTCATGCCAGACCTTCACACTGTATTTACACGTGACAACACCTGCAAATACAAAAATAGATATGTCAATGAGATGCACATTAGCTAACCCAAAAAATTCTTGACCACAACATGAAGGAGGTTACCCAGTCAGAGAGCTAACAACTGGCCACAGAAAATAAATCCCTTTACTAGCCCTCATAAATTTCTAATAACTTCTAGAAAGATTCAAATTCAAATTCACTTCCAGCTTCCAGAATGTATGTCCCTAATCCCGCATTGAGGTGACAAGCTAGATTCTCCCTTGACTGCATTTGTGGGACACCACAATGTAGAACGAACCGCGAATCCATTTGGATTTTTCCATGTTGGCACACATTCACGACATTTGGCTCTCTGTCTGTAGTCGCACGTATAGATTACACTAACAGAAACCTAGTGGCGTAGCTAGGCTTTTTGCCGCCCTTGGCCTTAAGAGCAGGGGGGTGTGTGCTGGCAAACTAATTTTGCGTTTGGCACCCTGCGTGGCTGTATGTAAGGGGGGAGGAGCCCGCTGGTCCCAAAACTCTTGCCGCCCAGGGTGGACTGCCTCCCCAGCCCCCCTTGCTATGCCGCTGCAGAACCCTAGAGATTCCTCACCTGCAGTGGTCGGCCATTGCTGCCATGTTTGGAATCTTTTTACATTTTGGCGTATATCTTCCTTAGAATCCATCAGTTTCTCATTTCACTTGAAGAGTCTCCAGTTTCCACTTTTTCTTCTCAGGCCATGTCTTATATTAATTACAAAAAACAATTTGATGGACAGAATGTAGATCAATGTCTTACATTCACCCCAGTACAAGGATCTGGGCCTAAATACATCGTTTTTTGCACTCCACACCACCCTGGGTCAGATAATGGCTTTATGCAAATCAGCTCTGACCCTGTGCCCCATGGGAACAGTCCAGTCCGAACTACAACAGCCATATCTTTCCCAGACCGGAATCAAGCATCCGAGGACCGGACCGGTTTCGAGGTAACACCTCTCATCAGCCCGGCTAGCTTGACTCCAGTGGTGTGGAGGCTCTGGGACCCACGTCTGAGCTACCCCAGTACACTCAGGGAGAAAATTACAAAAAACAATTTGATGGACAGAATGTAGATCAATGTCTTACATTCACCCCAGTACAAGGATCTGGGCCTAAATCCATCGTTTTTTGCACTCCACACCACCCTGGGTCAGATAATGGCTTTATGCAAATCAGCTCTGACCCTGTGCCCCATGGGAACAGTCCAGTCCGAACTACAACAGCCATATCTTTCCCAGACCGGAATCAAGCATCCGAGGACCGGACCGGTTTCGAGGTAACACCTCTCATCAGCCCGGCTAGCTTGACTCCAGTGGTGTGGAGGCTCTGGGACCCACGCCTGAGCTACCCCAGTACACTCAGGGAGAAAATTACAAAAAACAATTTGATGGACAGAATGTAGATCAATGTCTTATATTCACCCCAGTACAAGGATCTGGGCCTAAATCCATCGTTTTTTGCACTCCACACCACCCTGGGTCAGATAATGGCTTTATGCAAATCAGCTCTGACCCTGTGCCCCATGGGAACAGTCCAGTCCGAACTACAACAGCCATATCTTTCCCAGACCGGAATCAAGCATCCGAGGACCGGACCGGTTTCGAGGTAACACCTCTCATCAGCCCGGCTAGCTTGACTCCAGTGGGGTGGAGGCTCTGGGACCCACGTCTGAGCTACCCCAGTACACTCAGGGAGAAAATTACAAAAAACAATTTGATGGACAGAATGTAGATCAATGTCTTACATTCACCCCAGTACAAGGATCTGGGCCTAAATCCATCGTTTTTTGCACTCCACACCACCCTGGGTCAGATAATGGTTTTATGCAAATCAGCTCTGACCCTGTGCCCCATGGGAACAGTCCAGTCCGAACTACAACAGCCATATCTTTCCCAGACCGGAATCAAGCATCCGAGGACCGGACCGGTTTCGAGGTAACACCTCTCATCAGCCCGGCTAGCTTGACTCCAGTGGTGTGGAGGCTCTGGGACCCACGCCTGAGCTACCCCAGTACACTCAGGGAGAAAATTACAAAAAACAATTTGATGGACAGAATGTATATCAATGTCTTACATTCACCTCAGTACAAGGATCTGGGCCTAAATCCATAGTTTTTTGCACTCCACACCACCCTGGGTCAGATAATGGCTTTATGCAAATCAGCTCTGACCCTGTGCCCCATGGGAACAGTCCAGTCGGAACTACAACAGCCATATCTTTCCCAGACCGGAATCAAGCATCCGAGGACCGGACCGGTTTCGAGGTAACACCTCTCATCAGCCCGGCTAGCTTGACTCCAGTGGTGTGGAGGCTCTGGGACCCACGTCTGAGCTACCCCAGTACACTCAGGGAGAAAATTACAAAAAACAATTTGATGGACAGAATGTAGATCAATGTCTTACATTCACCCCAGTACAAGGATCTGGGCCTAAATCCATCGTTTTATTCACTCCACACCACCCTGGGTCAGATAATGGCTTTATGCAAATCAGCTCTGACCCTGTGCCCCATGGGAACAGTCCAGTCTGAACTACAACAGCCATATCTTTCCCAGACCGGAATCAAGCATCCGAGGACCGGACCGGTTTCGAGGTAACACCTCTCATCAGCCCGGCTAGCTTGACTCCAGTGGTGTGGAGGCTCTGGGACCCACGTCTGAGCTACCCCAGTACACTCAGGGAGAAAATTACAAAAAACAATTTGATGGACAGAATGTAGGTCAATGTCTTACATTCACCCCAGTACAAGGATCTGGGCCTAAATCCATCGTTTTTTGCATTCCACACCACCCTGGGTCAGATAATGGCTTTATGCAAATCAGCTCTGACCCTGTGCCCCATAGGAACAGTCCAGTCCGAACTACAACAGCCATATCTTTCCCAGACCGGAATCAAGCATCCGAGGACCGGACCGGTTTCGAGGTAACACCTCTCATCAGCCCGGCTAGCTTGACTCCAGTGGTGTGGAGGCTCTGGGACCCACGTCTGAGCTACCCCAGTACACTCAGGGAGAAAATTACAAAAAACAATTTGATGGACAGCATGTAGATCAATGTCTTACATTCACCCCAGTACAAGGATCTGGGCCTAAATCCATCGTTTTTTGCACTCCACACCACCCTGGGTCAGATAATGGCTTTATGCAAATCAGCTCTGACCCTGTGCCCCATGGGAACAGTCCAGTCCGAACTACACCAGCCATATCTTTCCCAGACCGGAATCAAGCATCCGAGGACCGGACCGGTTTCGAGGTAACACCTCTCATCAGCCCGGCTAGCTTGACTCCAGTGGTGTGGAGGCTCTGGGACCCACGTCTGAGCTACCCCAGTACACTCAGGGAGAAAATTACAAAAAACAATTTGATGGACAGCATGTAGATCAATGTCTTACATTCACCTCAGTACAAGGATCTGGGCCTAAATCCATCATTTTTTGCACTCCACACCACCCTGGGTCAGATAATGTTTTTATGCAAATCAGCTCTGACCCTGTGCCCCATGGGAACAGTCCAGTCCGAACTACAACAGCCATATCTTTCCCAGACCGGAATCAAGCATCCGAGGACCGGACCGGTTTCGAGGTAACACCTCTCATCAGCCCGGCTAGCTTGACTCCATTGGTGTGGAGGCTCTGGGACCCACGTCTAAGCTACCCCAGTACACTCAGGGAGAAAATTACAAAAAACAATTTGATGGACAGAATGTAGATCAATGTCTTACATTCACCCCAGTACAAGGATCTGGGCTTAAATCCATCGTTTTTTGCACTCCACACCACCCTGGGTCAGGACATGGCTTTTGTAGTTCGGACTGGACTGTTCCCATGGGGCACAGGGTCAGAGCTGATTTGCATATCGCCATTGTCTAACCCAGGGTGGTGTGGAGTGCAAAATAACGATGGATTTGGGCCCAGATCTTTGGACTGGGTTGAGTGTGTGACATTGATCCACATTCGGTCCATCACCTGTTGTGTTTGCATGTCTTATATTAAGTCATAATGATGACCCTCCACCCTGATGGGTTTAAAACACCATCAACTTGTAACTCCTTGAGCCACCACTTTTGCCACTAATTGAAATATGTCTAGAGACAATGCAAGATTCCCTTCTAAATGAGTGACCGTTCTGCAGTTGTTTTGTTCCCTTTTCTAAACTTCATGTACACTGAGTGTGAACACTGAGCATGTTCTTCCCACTTCATTGCACTGCGTATCGTCTTATATTGTGCAAATAATTAAATCTTTGTTTTTGCATTTAGCCTGATTGATCCATTCGTATACATGAACTCAATGAATAGTTTTTTATTAGTTTCAAATTGATAGCATACACATTGCTCCACATGACCGTGCACAGGATTCACAGTGTGGTTCATGTAATGTCTTACCCCAGGTTCTAGATTATTCTTGGTCTGCCCTTGTGTGTAGTAGATTATTTCAGGACTCATGCCTGAAGCTAAACATTCCTCTCCAGGTCCCAAAGGCTCTTCTTCAGTAGCAAAACTGCACATTGTGACAAAGACATCAGTCAATGACTTCTCTCCACAACCACTTTCAGATAGGTGGGTTATAGAGGTTGATAATTTCGTTCAAATGACCCAAAACACAAGCTTCGACTTCCAATCCTTATTGGAATGCTCCTCACACCGTCCTCTTGCTAAAGCCTTCTAAATATGAAAGACTACAGACTAATTCGTTTGATGGTTGCTGATATTCACCTAGAGTAAATTCACACTAGGTAGACTTTGCAAAGCATTGACATAAACACAAATTAATGGCAAAGGGAAATGGTCATTCTGAAGTGACTTCAACTCGCCAAAATGTTTGAGGTTTGCTCTTATTTATTTTATTTATAAAATGTATAACGTGCTCTGCCATCCAAACTGTATCCTGGTGCTAGCCAATAACAGAGAAAAGAGAGAAGCAGAAAGATCGGAAAGAACCCTAAAAGAAACAGTGATGGAGCACCTAAAAATTATAGCTAGCCATACTCAACCAATAACTTGGGGAACAGCCAGGTCTTAAGTGCCCTCCTTTACATTACCAAGTCGGTTATGGATCTCAGAGTAAGAGGATGTGAGTTCCAAAGCTTGATTGCCCTAGCCATAAAGGTCCGGCCACCTTGCCTGGATTTCCTGAACTTGGTTGTGCATTGCAGATAGGCTGATGGAGATCGAAGAGCTATGTTGGGATTATATGTTCTCAGCCTCTTACGTAAAGGGGCAGGGCCCACCCCCTTGAAGGCTTTGAATGCGATGCAAAGGGATTTAAACCAAATTCTTTACTTGAGCAGTAGCCAATGTAGCTCCTTCAGAGCCAGGGTGGCAGGCACTCTCCAAGGTCTATTAAGGGCAAGTTTAACTGCTACTTCCTGAACCCTTGACAAACGATGTAATAGGTACTCTGGTGCATCCAACAGAAGCCCCTTGTAATAGTCCAGGTGACTAAGAATGAAACTACTGACTACGAGAGCTCTAGAGGAAAGAGGAAGCACCAGCGGGATCTTCTGCAAAGATCTCAGAATCACAAAACAAGGGCCTACAACTGTATTCATGTGACTCTCCAGGCTGAGTTTATAGTGAAAAGTGACTCCCAGATTCTAGACCACTTTGACGGGGAGAACTGGCCCCTCAAATGGCCGAGGCCAAAAGTCGGAAGGGAGTACAACCAGACCTTTTTGAGCTGCAAAGCAGCTCCTTCTTGTCACCATTACATTTTGAGGAGTTTAGACTGTGCCACTGAATGATGTCCTTCATACAGTCATGAAAAATGTAGAGTTGCTGATTGCTCGCCAATGAAAAAATAAGCGGTGTACAGTCGGCATAATTGACCATCATCACCTTATACGACTTAATGAATCTAATCAGGGGGGCCATACAGATGTTAAACAAAATCAGGCTGACAGAAGAGCCCTGCAGCACTCCAGTGTTTGAGAGACCTGACCTGTGAGCAGGACGGAGGGAGAGCGAACGCATGACTTTTGTCCAAAAGACATGAATGGAACTATTGCAAGACTGTTCCCCTATCTCAATGGTCTCTAGCCGAGATTGGAGTGTGGTGTGACTGACTGTATCAAATGCGGCAGAGAGGTCAAGCCCCTCATCGACTCCCATCCTTAACTCATCCATGGCTGTAAATGGAGCCGATTAGGTCCCATGCCCTGGCCTAAACCCATATTGCTCTTCCTTTAAACAGTTATTGTTTTCCAAATATTGGACTAATGCCTTACTGTCATTACGTTCCAGTATTTCGACCGGGTAAGGCAGGAGAGAAATAGGTCTTCAGTTGCTCGGTATAGTTGGATCCAAAGATGGTTTTTTTAAGACTCCAAAATGGTACACAAGAAGTGACATCACATGTCCTGTAGTCCTAGTGGTAGGAAAGAAAGTGATGTCATAGCACTTTTCACTCAAATGACATCATAGCAATAGATATCACATAATGTCATCAAAGGAATTAAAGTGAAAGCAATCTACAACAGGCCTTGGGAAAACCAATAGGTCTGAATTTTGTCAGGGAACGTGTTTGTAATAGTTGGGTGATTTTGGGTTTATTGCACCCAGCTGTTATAAAGCAGGCACATCTTGGGCTACAGCAATGTAGAATACACAGCAATATAAAAGAGTTAGGATCAGGGAAGTGGGTGTCTTTCGTGGTCAGAATGTGAAAAAGTATGCCATGACCTGGAAGAGAAGATAATATTTGTGTTGTAAGAGGAGAACATAAATTGCATACAGAAGATACTTTTGACATAGGGCCAATATTTCCCTTCCAGCTTCATGTATATTTGCATGCACTTCTTTATTTTGTAAACAAAATCAATCTGTAAATCCAACCACTTAATCATGACAGCAAAGTAAAAACAAATGAATTTGTCAGGGTGATTAGCGAGAAGCACTTTGTCTTTATCACAAATAAAATAATCCAAATACCAGGCATGTTCTAAACAAAGAAGCCACAAACCAGCATTTAACATACATCAAAAAAGTACACAATGGC